>NC_136466.1:105410090-106070267 GCF_902686455.1 Sciurus vulgaris
CCTGCCCTTCTCGGGCGCCCTAAACGCTTTTTCTTTCGGGAACCGTGGTTCCCTCCCAGCGGAAGGTGGGCGCGCGCCCAGGGTGGACTCAAGCCCACCCCGGCCTCCGGGAGCCGCTCAGTTCAAGGAAAACGAGGTGAGGAGAGCTGCGAGGGCCGGAACACTCCCCTGCTGCCAGGCGAGCCTCTCAGAGAGCCCCAACTCCGGGCTCAGGCCCGGGAAAGCGGGCGGCGAGCTCAGGCTCAGGACCCGCGTCGCGCACTCGTAGGGAGCCAGCCCCGCCGGAAGCCGTGGGGACCACTGCTTACCCGGGCCCCCAGCGGGCGCTGTCATGGTGACGGACGCGCGCCGTCTGCGCAGGCGCCGAGCGGTTGGCACCCCGCCGACAGTCACCCGCGGCGTGGACCGCGACTCCGAGAACCCGGAGCTGTGCAGCCCCAGGGCGCGCAGGCGAGGCCGAGCCGGAAGGGAGGGGAGCGGTGCGCAAGCGCAGTTTCGCCTGCTCAGTGGCCGCGGTCCGGGTGTCGCTAGTAGTGCTACCCTAGGCAAGACCACAGCGACGAATGAAGCCCCGAGATGGAAAGCATTTGCTGATGTGGGGCACGAATTTCCAAATAAGTTGGATACATTCTCTTTTTAATTTTAGTAACATTCTAGAAAGGGTATAATTATTACTCCAAAAAAAGGAGTGTTTTTGCACATGGATGCTTAGATAACTTAAAGTTTTCTCTCCCCTTCTCCCTCTCCTACCAGGGTTCACTCAGAAAAGACTCCGCAACTCGAATCTCTCTCCCACTGCCTTCCTAACCCGCCTGACACTCCCTGCTTTCTGCAGCCAAGCTAAGGCACGAAGAGCGTCTTGGGACTCAGACGATAAGCAACACGGCTTCACCGTTTTCAGCTTCTGCAATTCGAATACAACTGAAGCTGCCAGCTGTAAAACTGGGCTAACAATACATTGTTAGACATAGAACACAAAAGGAGGCCGTCTTCCCCAACCCTTCAGACTTTAATATTTTTAAGTCTTTCTAGACTTATAATCATTTTTATTTATCCTCAGTCAGGCCTTTATATTTTCTGGATGTTCTCCAGGTTCATCAGAAAAGATTCCTACACTTTTAATGACACCAATTTTGAGGTCATTATGTTAAAGTTTTAAAATTTTATAGAACAGATCAATAGCATAGAGGAAAGGGATTGGGAGGAGGGGAGAGTATCGGGAAGTACTGGGGAAGAAATTTTCCAAATTATGCCCCCTCCATGTACGAATGTAACAAAATGAATTTCACTTTTATATATAAATATAATCACTAATTAAAAGAATAATAGAAGAGAGATCAGTAGAGTAGAGCGAGCAGATTGGGGAAGGGAGGAGGGAAGGGAAGGCAAAGGCAAAGGAGAATGAGATTGATGGAAATATTTTATGTGCATGTGCTAATATAGCATAATGAATCCTACTGTTACTTTTAATTATGCACCAATAAGTAAATAAATAAAAATTTAAAGTTTTGCTTAAAACTTTAACTTAAAATAGATTTATTGAAATATACAAGTGAGTTGCATCTGTTACATTTCTGATATGACTAATTGTATATTTAAAGTGCATAATTCAGCAAATTTATAGTATTCATAGAGTTGTACAACCATCATGACAATCAACATGTGAACATTTTCGTCACCCCAAAGCAACATCTATCACCCCCCCCCCCCCCCCACCCCCCCGCCCCTCCCCCCCCCCGCACCCCCCCCCCCCCCCGACACTCACACACACTCCCTAGGCAATCACTAACCTACTTTCTGTCCCCATGGATTTGCCTATTCTGGACATTTTATCTAAATGGGATCATATAATAAATGACATTTTGTTTCTGGCCCCTTTCATTATGCATAATGTTTTCAGTTTTCATCCATGTTTTAGCATGTATCAATATTTTCTTCTTTTTATGGTGGAATAAATTCCATTGTATAAAACTAAACTGAGGTAGGATAGAAAAAATAAACAAATAACTAGAAAGGCAACATAAATGAAAAACAAGGAAAGAATATTTTATTTTAAAGGACAATCACTCTCCAAGCCACGCTCTCTCCTATGCCTGTCACTCCAAAATTTCTGGGAAATATGTACATCTGAATTACCACAAAATCATTCACTTATGATAATTAACTTGTACACTGTTCATTAGCCCAATAAATGTATTAAGCAAAGAGAGATGAGATTTTTTAAAAAACCTTTCCAGCATTATTTATTGATCAGATAATGGAGACCATGTCAGCTGAAGGATCCGGAGAATGAGCAGACCATCAGAAACCATTTTGAGATCACCAAACTGATGTTATTTTTACATACCTTTCCAAACCCATTCAAGTATATGGAAAACAACAACCCTTGGGGAGAAAGGAGGACAGTGGTTCCCAGAGAGAGAAGGAAAACAATGGGCTTTGAACTTTCACAACTGCTCCCCCTGACTTGGGCTTTGAACTTGCACAACTGTTCCCCAACTGCCCAACCAATGCATTCTGCTATGATTCAAGTCTCACTTAAACACTATAAAACCCCTGTGTAACCAGTTGTCATTTTCTTCCCTGAAAATGTACCATTCCGCTGCTTAATAAAGGAAGCTTTGCTGATCCGTTGAGGTCTGACCCCTTTTTGGTTACTTTTGCCTTCATTGTGGTGCCTGAAGCCCAGGAATGAGAGTACTGGGGTCTTTACCCTCCCTGTCCCAATGAACCTCTTTCCTGAGAGTCATGTTAAATGGCTGATGAGACTTGGGAAGTGACCGTTGATCGACTCTTCTCCAAGGTCAGGGAAGCCCCCAGCCATGGTTCCTGTGACTGTGGCTGAATTCCCAGACTGACCCTTCACACTGTCTGCAGTCCACTTTGGCTAAACAGTAGCTGGTATATAATCTGAAACTGACCTCATCTTTGGGTTAGGTTTCTGCTGCCTTATTGCTATGTGGATGGAGCAGGGATCCATATCAGGTCCTTTATTGGTGTTGGAGGCATCCTCCTTCTAAGCCTCTCCTCTCCAATCTGTTCCTTATCTGACACATGTAAGACTTCTGGATCAGAGACCACTTTTTTCATTTTGTTCCTGCATACAATACCGGTCTTCTCATTCTTCAGAGATGTAAGATCCCTCTGGTCTCTTACAGAGGTGCCCTGCCCAAGACCTCCACCAGACCCCAGGCTTCCCCCAACCACTGAGATTGTAGACTGGCACGCCCTCTGTTTTCTGGTGGAACTGCTGTCCAGTGACATCCTTCAAAGGATGCTTTGATTTCCACCATCACCCCAGTCAAACCTGTCCAACATGGGAGCTCCTATCCCACAGGAGTCCCCCTTAGGTTGTCTCATAAATAATTTTAGGAACCTCTGCCTCATTAGGCTTAGTACTCAGATCTGGCCACAATATAAATTAGACAACCTAAGTGAATAGTCTAAATTCAGAATTTGGGACCTTCAGTCCAAAAATTTTCCAGGATTTGGACAATTTCCTCCAATGAAATGGCAAATGGTCTGAAGTTTCCTATCTCCAAGCTTTCTGTTACCTTTGCTCAAAACCCTCATTAAGTCAGCCCTGCTCTGCTCTACAGTTAGTTTTCACTGACACACCACTCAATAAGCCCCCGCACTCTTCTTCATTTAAAGTCAAGAGGTGGGTTGGATTCCCCTTCACCCAGATATTGGGAATGTCAGTCCTGACTTGCTTCAGTTTCTTTCTGTGGGAGAAATTTGGTGCATAGGACAGAGGAAGGCTTAAGACAACTGAAGGCAGCTGTCAGGACCATTCCCTGTGCTGCATGAAGGTCCTACGTCCTGAGCCAGACCCTGACAGCCCTCAGGGGTACCAAATATCAACCACTATATGCTTGTTTCTGATTGCTTCTACCCCAATTTTATCCATACTGCCTGCCTCTTAAATAGGGATCCATTATGAGAGATTCTCAAGATAGAGCTCCCCTAGCTTTAAAATAAGACTCCCCTCATTTGGCAAGAAAAAGACCAGAAAATCTGTTCTCACTTAATTAGACTACCTCTCATCTGTCCTACTTCAGGAATCCAAATTATTTTCTCTAGTGGAGATGTTACCCAGAGCACTAACAGGCTTGCCTCCTACTTCAGGTTGAGGAGCATAATAAGAGATCAAGGTCCTGTGAGTATGAGGACCCAAAATGACAAAGGGAACATGTAAGAAAATTTAAGGACACAACTAGTGGCAAATGTCCTCCATTAAATGAAAATAGTTAACCACATTGGGGATAATTTTTTGCATCCAAACCTGGCCTGAATACCAACTGGGAAACTGATTGAGACCAAAAGGAAAAAAAAGTGTCACTTTTAAATTCAAGTAACTTAGGGGACCTAAATGACTGGCTCTCTTATCTTCTCTTGGCAATCTACCATGCTGCTTTCTTAACAAGTTGCTCCCTAAATACTACATCACAGGGAGAAAAGGTGGAATGATCTCATATGTGATGTCTTCTTTACCCTGAGAATCCTTACCTGAGGATTTCAGAGCTCTCTAATTCTTCCAATATCTGAACTGATTCTAATCTGAGCCAAAAGTGCACTCTGATCTAATAAAGATGTTCTGCATGGCCCTTTACTAATTATAGCTCACTTATGCCTAGCATTTCCAACTGCACAGGCCTCTGTATAATGTGAAAGTCTGATAAGCTCTATTTTAATTTCTAACAATTTAAATCTAAGAGGATTTAATAAATATCTGTAGTGTTGCATCCTACCTGTGGAGATCTACCTACAAACAGCTACAAGATCTCTGTTTCCTGTCTGGTTTTTATTATTATTTTATTTTGTTTTTGTTTTGGGGTACCAGGAATTAAACACAGGGCATTCAACCACTGTGTCACATCCCCAGCCCTATTTTGTATTTTTGTTTAGAAACAGGGCCTCACTGAGTTGCTTAGCACCTTGCTTTTGGCTAAGGCTTGTTTGAAGTCATGATTCTCCTGCCTCTGTTTCTACAGCCTCTGGGATTACAGGCATGTGCCACCATGTCTGACCTTCCTATCTGTTTTATGTACGTGTGCACACCTGTGTATCGTGTTGTTATTTCTACATAAGTACTTGTGTTCATATATCATGTACATGTATCAAAATTTGCATATAGATAAAAGAGCGCTCATAAATTAAAATTTAAAAGAAAAATTGATCTAAATGGCCTTAAAATTTTCAATTTGAATTATGTAAACAGATGAGAATAAAGATGTCTTTAAAATTACTAACTCACAAGTTTTTCTAGATGTTCAGACAATTAGCAGAGTATTGGTTTCTAGTAAATGTCTAGAATGTAATATCAATTGTTTCTAGGATTTTTCTTTAACAGAAAAGAGATAGTTATTGTTGTTAACTACACTTGTCTGATATCTTGGCTTTTACAGTTAAAAATTAGTAAATTAGATTTAACATCAACATCAATGGGATTAATCATAAAAATGTTTGTTAGAGGAGATATCAACTGCTAAAAATAAAATCAAGTACTCTTGACTTCTTAAATTCCATGAGGTAATATATTTAAACATTAAATGTGTTTTTTATAAGTTGGTAAATGAAAAAAAAAAAAAGATTGCTTTGTTTCTGGTATTCACTAAAGCAAGGTTACTAAGAGTTAAAGTTCTAACAGGTGCAATTCTATATGCAAAGAGTCCAAAAATTTCAGCTGTGTTTTCAATTTAAGTACTGTAAACAGCATAAATTATTTCATCTTATGAAAAGGAGTAATTGGAAAAATTCAAGAATTTTATAAGGAAGACTTTTTCCTAAGGTCAAATATTAATGTACTGATATAAACCAAAGTTTAATCCTCTATAGGTCGAAGCAACAAGGATTTCTGAGAACATTAATCTGCTGGCTGTGGTTGTAGCTCAGTGGTAGAGTGTTTGCATAGCACATGTGGGTTCAATCCTGAGCACCATATATAAATAAATTAAATAAAGTTATTAGAAAAAATTAATCTGCTCTTATCTATTCTGAATTTTCCCAAATGTACTCATATATTCCAAGTATATAAATCTTTAAAGTATAAGGTTTAGAAGAACATTTTACCAAGCTGATGTTCTTCAAACTAAAGTTTAAAGTAAAGGTTTGGGATTATAAAGTATGTTTCTTGGTTCATAGTTATTATATGAACTCAATATGTTTTTAATCTTATTAATTTCATTTTATATTTCCCTTGTAAATTTTAACTATTATCTGTTGATGACTTACAAAAGTACATCATCTAATATAATAACCTGAATTAATTTGAGGTAATAAACCAACTACATTGAAAGTAAAACTTAATACTCTTACTTTAAAATTAATAAAATTGTCTTTCTGGAAGTTTAAGACCCAAACTTGGAAACTACCAGAATTATACACACACATACACATCTCTTGCCCTGAGGTCAGCTCTAAGGGCTTTTGACTCTAAGCCACATGACCTCCTGAATCAGTGGGATCACTGAGACTCTGGAGAATGGAAAGCCAACCAGTGCACATGCTGAAAAGAGGAGGGTCATTGGAGAAGGAGACATCCCTGATGCTTCCAAGGGAAGCCACATAATCAAGGAGACTCTGACCCATCCAGGAATATGGTACCAAAAGAACTAAGAGGCTGCTCTCAAGTTTCCCAGAGTGGCTCCCTGAGAGAACCCAACTGGCCCTTAACAATTGATAAGAATGAGGTCAGTATGACCAGGTTGGTCTTAAATACCTAGCAAAAAAAGTTATAACTGAAGTACAGCCATACCTGGACATTTAAAAGAAGAGACAATAGTTCTTTGAATGGAACTTAAGACATACACTTGAATCAGCCCCACGGCCCTGGTGCCCCCCAAATTCTGAGGCATTTTTCCTTTGTGAGGCTCAATTTACCCCTGCATACCAAAAGTTGGACTGGCCTAGACTACTCCTCAAATTGACATTTTACATAACAACCAAAGCCTACCCATTCTAATAACAGTGCACACCAGATGTAGGAGAGCCCTCCAAATTATTCCCTTACCCATAGTGCTAGAGATATCTGCTGGGATTGACAGTGGTGCAGCAAGGTTGGGAACCTCAAATCATTACTATAAAAGGTTATCAGAACAGGTATTAAAAACAATCCAATAGTTGCCAACTCAGTACTAACCTTACAAAACTGGACTCCCTGGCATCTGTCATCCTGCAAAACTGGTGGTGGAAGAATGCTCTTTCTAGGTAAACCAATTGGGAATGGTAAGAGACAAGGTTAAACCTCTCCAGAACTGCCTGGAACAATGGAGTTGAGAACATGCTGATTCCTGATAGTCCTCAAGTAGCTTCTTTTGCAGTGATAGGTATCATAGCTCCTATAACTATGGGTCCAGATATGCATATGTTGACCATAAAAATACATAGGTCATAATATCAAACCTTATTATGGAAGGGGGGATGATAGGAAAAAGTGAAATAGCTGCTACTGGACTCAATGGGAATACCATCTCCACAGAAAAAAATGACAATGACCTCAAACCTGGAAGGCACAACCCATACCACGGGGACAGGTCAAGAAAATAACAGAGATGCTCAGGGGTAGTTAAGGATGTGTTAAAATTACCATATCAGGTCCTGGCCATAGCTAATGCAAAAGCAAAACAACTAATTTTGATAATGAACAGGTTTGGGAAAGTTTGACTGAAGGGCTTTCTTCCCTTTGCTTTTTAAATACTTTTCTACACATGTAGCTGGGTTACTAGGTGTAACTGTACTGTTAATTTTATTTCTTTTCTTGCTTTTCATAGTCTGTCAAGCAAAATGGAGATGATTAAACCATCAAGAAAATATGGTTCCAAAACTAATTATGCTTGCTGTGCTTCAGAGAACCCAAACCCCTGAGATCATGGAGCTGTACCCTGAATCTGAGTGGGTCATGATGACTATTGATTAGGGAGAAAAATATGCCCCAACTCTATTACCTGCTACGAACTTTAGCTATATGTTTCCTGGCATTTTAGAAGAACATATCCTGTTTCGTCACTGGGAAAAATGTTTTCCTAGGACTAGCAAACCAGTTAATCTTCCTCTTTTTTCATAATAACCTTCCTTCTCTGTATTCTTAATTTTATACAGAAACAGCTTCTTGGTAAGGTGACCTGTTTAGCTCAAACCACCTCCCAGGAATATGTCAAAGCCATTCTTCTCGTGCTCACAATCTGACTCTCTGAAATCACAAAAAGGGGACTTTGCCTATGATTACCTTGAGGTTCCTTCCATACACACCCCTTTTAGTCCCAGAATCTCCGTATTTTCTCCCAGAACCCTGAAAGGGGGGGACACTACTTCACCCCTTCTCAGTAGGAAGTATTCAGACATGATATGGATGCCCCTATTCATTATCCCCTTTCAGAGTCTGGAATGGACATGGAAAACAACAACCTCCAGGGAGAAAGGAGGACAGTGGGTCCCGGGGAGAGAAGGGAAACAATGGACTTTGGACTTTCACCATTTCCCAGCAACAATAGGCTTTGAACTTGCACAACCGTTCCCTCTGACTGCCCAACTGATGCATTCTGCTATGATTCAAGTCTCACTTAAACCTTATAAAAATCAGGCCCTTGTTGTAACCAGTTGCCATTTTCTCTCCTGAAAATGTGCCGTTCTGCTGCTTAAAGAAAACCTTGCTGATCCATTGAGGTCTGTCCCTGTTTCGGTTATTTTTGCTTTCACCCATCCCTCATCAAGTTTCTTTTAAAGAAGAGCCAGGAACCACAAAAACACATCTCTCATTCTCCAGATAGCCTGAATCCTCCCTTGAATCTGTATCCCTTACTTTCTTAAGTAAATCTCTATACCTATACTGCCACGTGCTGAGATTCTTTTCCGTCACATATGTCAAGGACACTACTTGTCTGGAGTAGAGTTCTCACCTTCTCTGGGGATTCCTCAGGACTGTCTTCTGATGAGCTTAACTCTAGTGACAAAACATTTCACTTGTCCATTCATCAGTTGGTGGACATTTGGATTGTTTCTACTTCATGGTCACTATCAATAATGCTGCTATGAACATTTATGTACAAGTTTTGTGTGGATGTATTTCTTGTGTGCATGTACTTAGGAATGAAATAGCTTCTTCAATGAAACACTCTTTTCAACTTGTAAGGAATTGCCAAACAGTTTTGTATAACAGTTGTACCATTTTACATTCCGATGAAGTTCTCAATTTCTACACATTCTCACTAATTCCTATATGACCTTTTAAAAATTATAATCATCTTAGTGAATATGAAGAAGTACCTCATGATTCTTATTTTTTTGTCTTGATTTCCCTACCAACTAATAACATTGAGCATATTTTCAGGGCTTTATTGGCTATTTGTATATTTGATTTGAAGAAATATTCCTTTGCTCTTTTTTAAATTGGATTATTTGTTTTTATTGTTGAATCGTGGAATTCCTTATATAGTCTAAATACAAGTCTTTTTTTTTTTTTTTTTAATACTAGGGATTGAACTCAGGGGCACTTGACCACTGAGTCACATCCCCAGCCCCATTTTGTATTTTATTTAGAGACAGGGTCTCAGTGAGTTGCTTAGTGCCTCACTTTTGCTAAAGCTGGTTTTGAACTCATGATCCTCCTACCTCAGCCTCCCAAGCCACAGGCATGTGGCCACTGTGCCCAGCTAAATACAGATGATTTGAAGATATTTTCTCCCATTTTGCAGGTCTTCTTCTCCATTCTTGATGGTATTGATTATACTACAAGTTTTTGACCTGTTGGTCACCATATTAACTCAGTACTTTCATAGATTTTATAATAACTAACTCAGAATTGCTCTTGACCATTTATTTTTTAGAGGTGTTTACTGAAGTATACAGCATGAAATGATGATGTCTGAGATTTACTTCAAAATATTCCAGCAATGAAGGGATTGATGAAGCAAAAGAGGCAAATTATCTTGATAATTACTGAATTGGATTTTCATAGAATGGTTATGTGGAGTTTCATTATACCATATTCTTTACTTCTGAATGTTTGAAAATTTTACAGAAAATTTATGTCTGATTACTTTTTTAAAGGGGGACACAGAGAAAGTGTTCATAAGTTAAAAATTTATGAAGCATCAGGAAAAAAATAGCAGACATAATGAGTGTTACAAAGATTACATTGTCAAAGATGAGCATCAACCTGAGAGCCTGCCACTTTTTGAGTTATCTAAATAGGAATAAATAATTCAGTAATTCTGATTGGTCCAAACTGGGTAAAGATACATGTATTAGGGGAGTGGAATAAGACGAGGTCATCTGTGTAGAGCATTAATCTCCAGGATACACAAAGAACATAAAAAACTTAACACCAAAGAAACACAAATAACCCAATCAGTAAATGGGCTAAGAAACTGAAAAGACAGTTCACAGAGGAAGAAATACTTACTAATGGTCAACAAATACATGAAAAAATGTTCATCTCTAGCAACTAGAGAAATGCAAATCAAAACTACTCTAAGATTTCATCTTACTCCAGTCAGAATAGCAATTATCAAGAATACAAGCAACAATAAATGTTGATGAGGATATGGAGGAAAAGGTATACTCATACACTGCTGATGGGACTGCCAATTGGTGCAACCACCCTGGCAAGCAGTATGGAGATTCCTTAGAAAATTTGGAATGGAATCACCATTTGACCCAGTTGTCCTGCTCCTTGGTTTACACTCAAAGGATTTAAAATCAGCATACTACAATGATACAGCCACATCAATGTTTATAGCAGCTCAACTCACAGTACCTAAACTATGGAACCAACCTAAGTGCCCTTCAACAGATGAAAAGATAAAGAAAATGTGGCATATATGCACAATGGAATACTACTCAGCCTTAAAGAAGAATGAAATTATGGTATTTGCTTGTAAATGGATAGAACTGGAAATATCATGCTAAGTGAAATAAACCAGTCCCCCAAAACCAAAGGCTGAATGTTTTCTCTGATATGCAAATACTGACTCACAATAGGTGGGAGTAGGGTGTGAAGGGAGGAATGGGGGTTCACTGGATTGGAATAGGGGGAAGGGAATGGGAAAGATAGTAGAATGAATAAGACATAACTTTCCTATATTCATACATGCATACATGACCAGTGTAATTCCACATCTTGTACAACTACCAGAATGGGAAGTTATACTTATTGTATCTATAATACATCAAAATACATTCTACTATCATGTATAACTAAAAAGAACCAGTAAAAAAAATGAAGAAGAGGTCTTCTGTGGAAGTGTTTCCTTTGGTTTGGTATATATAACTCTTGTGGTTTTTTGTACTGGGTATTAAACCCGGGAGGGCTTTTACCACTGAGCTACATTGCTGGCCCTTTTTATTAATATTTTGAGACAAGGGTTTCACTAAGTTGCCGAGGCTGGCTTTGAACTCGTGATCCTCCTGCCTCAGCCTCCCTAGCTGCTGGGATTATACAGGTGTGCAGAATGTAACTGACCTTAGAATTTAGTTATTTTTCAGCATTTAATAATTTTACATTTGTCTTGTGTCCTCTATTTTGTTATTGACAAGTTTTCTGCTGACCCAACTAACTTTCCTAATTATAAGGCAGTCTGTATTGACTCCGATTACCTGTAATTACTCACTAAAGATTTACCTACATTGATGCTGAGCTTCCACTTATTTTCATATTTGTCTCACTCTCATTCTACAGGTCAGTGAAATAGTCTCTTATGCAAAGATGCATTATCTGTCAAATTTTTTGGCCTTTGCAAAAATATTTCCTCTTGCATACAATTTAATGTAACCTGTAATTACAAATTTCTTAAATTGTGATTAAAAACAAAAACTTTTAAATTGTCATTGGGATAGAAGTTAGTCAAAAGGTTTTGAGAATTTAAATATTTTTATCCTGATTCCCTTTAACTGCTTAAACAAATTAAAAATTTAATATGTCTATTAGATATTGTTGCCACCTATCCAATTAATTGTGTTAACTTATAGTGTTGAGGGAATTATGGAAGTACATAACCAAAGGGCTCAAAATGGATCTTAGATTATGAGGATTAGACATAGTAAGAAAGAAGGAAACTGGTCAGAGGAGATTGAAGTTCTAGTTTTAGAAATGTGAGTTCAAGGTTTAAAAACAACCATTGTGTCATTGAACTAGGACTTTATTTTCTTGTTAGTATAAGGAAGTGGATATTGTCTTAGGTAATCTTTGTACTTCCTTCTGTCTCTGAAATTACAAATGGAGTAAAAATATCTGCATAAATTTAAAATAGCTTATTTCATTTTTGAAGAGTCACAATTGCTAAAATTTTTTTTTCCAAAAATTCCAAAATGGTTAGTTCCTAGTTGTTTGACTCTGGGAAAATTACTTTCTGAACTTATTATCAATTCTATAAAATGCAATAATAAATCACAAGTTAACATTCCTTGTTCTGAAGTCTGTGTTGTTTGCTACCAATATTGGCACTCCAACTTTTAGTGTGTATGTGGCATATCTTTTCCCATCTTCTTACTTTTTAATGAATATGTACCATTGTAAGTAGTTCTTACATAACAGTCTTGTTTTTATCCAATATATGTCTTTTGTCATACTTAAGCCATTTACATTTAATGTCAGTGGTGGCAGTTCACCAAATACTTGAGAGTCACTTGATTGTCATAAACTGGGCAAACATAACTTCTTTTATTCCAATCTTAATTTCTAATACCTGCAACACTCAAGTCACATGACACACATTATAATATATATAATGGGATATATTATATCATTTAATATATATTATATTAAATATGGGATATATATTTAACACACTATACTATATACAATGGGATCTACATAATATATAATGGGATATATATTATTTAATATATATGTAATTAATATATGTAATATATAAAATATATATTATTATAGAAAGTTTGAGAAATGGTTAAGGCAGCCAATAGGGGTTCAGGAGGCTGAACAGAGAGCAAAGGCAGAGAGCAGATATGAACGCAGAAGGTCACTGAAGGTGATCAGATAAGACAAAAAACCAGCTGAGGAACTTGCTCAGGGTGCAGAGCTGTCAAAGAGCAGTTTATTTTAGGTCAGGATCTGGACAGATGGCAGTTTCAGAGTATCAGGTTGGAGTGGGCCATGAATGGTCATCATGACAGAAGAAACTGAGCTCCACATTTATGCTATTATGCTTCCTACTCTCACATCCCTCTCCCTCCCTTCACTCCACTTTGCCTAATCTAAAGTACCTCTATTCTTCCTTAGCCACCCCTTATTGTGAATTATCATCTGCATATCAGAGAAAACATTCAGCCTTTGGTTTTGGGGACTGGTTTATTTCACTTAGCATGATATTTCCAATTCCATCAATTTACAAGCAAATACCATAATTTCATTCTTCTTTAAGGATAAGTAGTATTCCATTGTGTATATATGCCACATTTTCTTTATCTTTTCATCTGTTGAAGGGCACTTAGGTTGGTTCTATAGTTTAGGTACTGTGAGTTGAGCTGCTATAAACATTGATGTGGCTGTATCATTGTAGTATGCTGATTTTAAATCCTTTGAGTATAAACCAAGGAGCAGGACAACTGGGTCAAATGGTGGTTCCATTCCAAATTTTCTAAGGAATCTCCATACTGCTTGCCAGGATGCAAGCACAAAGCCCTGAGTTCAAATCCCCAGCACCACAAAAAAAAAAAAAAAAAAAAAAGGATCTTAGTTTGACTTAGTTGGGTGGATTTCATGAGGTTGTACTCAAGCTGTTGGCTGGGGCTACAATTTGAAGGCTTAACTGGAGTTGGAGGATCCATTTTCCATTCATGTGGCCATTGGCAGGAGAAGGTCTATGTAATTGCCCACACCTGGCAGTTGAATTCCCCCCATGATTTATTCAACAAAAAGAAAGGGAAAAAAGACAGATAAGGGTAAATGGGGGAAGGGGAAAATGCACCAAAGATGGAAGCCAAAGTCTCTCATAATGTATAAGTACAGTGTAGGAGAGACAACATGAGAGTGTGAAGACCAGGAAGTGGGGATCACTGGAGGCAATCGGGAGGCTAACATATTGTTTTATTTTTTAAAAAATGACCTTTACTATAGCACTTGAATTAAACTTGTTCATCTGTAAAAATCATAAAAACATGGCTGAATTTTATCACTATAAGGCAGAAAATGTTTCCGAAAGGTATTAATATTATATATCATTCCAAGGTAAATAAAAAATGGGATATTAAGATATTTGAAACAATTAAAAATCTGATTTGAAATTACAGGCGTGGTACACACCTGTAATCCCAGCGGCTCTGGCTCTGGAGGCTGAGATAGGAGGATTATGAGTTCAAAGCCAGCCTCAGCGATTTAGCGAGGCTCTAAGCAACTCAGTGAGTTCCTGTCCCTAAATAAAATACACATAGGGCGGGGGATGTGCTCAGTGGTCAAGTGTCCCTGAGTTCAGTTCCCAGTACCCCCCAAAAAAACTCATGAGTGTAATTAAATGATAAAAGATAAGTTTAGGTGGCAAGGTTTAGTGCCTGATAGGAAAAAATAAAAATTTAAAATATAGCTCCAATAAAAAATAACCATCTAGGTATTTCAGTAATAAAAGTTTTGTTATTAAAAAGTCCTCCTACTAAAACACATGCCATAATACTAATAATGACGATGTTTTTACCAATCATTGAGTAAAAGTGGTTTGACAGAGCAATAAGACCTCTAGGATTCTAAACATATACTATATAACCCAAAGTAACTGATACAGTAAAATGGTGTTTACATTTTGAATAAGAAATGAGAGAAGATTGTATAATTATTATGGAAAACAGAGTGAGAGTCCTCAAAAAATTAAAAATAGAAATATATGATCCAGCAATTTAACTACTGGGTATATATTTAAAGGAAATGAAACCACTGTGTTGAAGAGATATATATGTTCCCCATGTTTCACTGCAGGATTCTTCACAATACTAATATAAGGAATCAACCTGAGTATCTATCAGACATGAACAGATAAAGAAAACGTGGTGTGAATACACAATGGAATTTAGCTTCAAAAACGAAGGAAATTCTATTATTTGTGACAAGCATGAACTTGGAGGGTTTATGTTAAGCAAATTACAACAGGCACAGGAAGACAATGACTACATGATCTCATTTATGGAATCTAAAAATGCTGAACTCAGAAGCAGAGAGTAGATGGTGGTTGCCAGGGTGCAGAAGAGATGGAAGATGGCAGGGGCATTGTGGGAGATGTTAGCCAAAGGTTATAAAATTTCAGTTAGGAGGAGTAAGTTTAACCTATACAGCACAGTGAGTACACTAGTAACAATATATTATACACTTGAAAAAAATTAGGGGAGAAAATAAGAATATACTTATTTTTATTTGCTGCTGCTACAGCACCTAAATCTTTGAATAATTTACAAGGAAAAAATAAAAATGATTACATGTTGAGACTAGGGGGATGGGAAGAACAAGGTAAATGCATACAAGGTGGGGGGAGTTTTAATATTTGTTTTGATTTTTTTAATCATATTACACAAAACTTTTTTAAGTCACATAGGAAAAAAAATAAACCCTGGGACAAGTTGGAAGTTTGTTTTATTTCAAGATATTTTCTTTTAAAATTTGAATCACATCATAAAAGTTATGCTTGCTAATAAAAAAAATAAATGCTCTGTTCTTTATTTATTGACCGATACCTAAATCTAGGTTGCTATATACCTAGGCTGTTGACACACCATAGTCAGGTTACTACTTTTATGATTAAATTATAAGATGAGACATTCACACAACACCAAAGACTGGTTTAAACTGACTTAAAAAGAAAATTTGAGTCTTTCTACAATATTACAGACTTCAGATTGTCAGCTCTTCCCAACTTCACTGCCCACTGCTTAACAAGTTCTCTGATGCCGTCTCATTATTCGTTTAGCCTCCTCCTCAACTGTTTCACAACCACCTCGTCAAGATTTAAGTCTCTATCACAGCAATTTAAAACTTTCGATACATAGTTATCCTCTGTTTCATACATTTAGCTCCAAGAGAGAGAACTGTTTATTTTCAACCAATGAAAACTAAAAAGTGCTTTGCACATAGCATGTACACAGACACACACACAGTTTGTTGGATAGCTGTATAAAACAGGCTACATTTTACTTCAGATTTCAAAATTCAGAAAAAAGAGAGTTGTATTAAAATGTATAAGACAAAAATAGATCATTGCAGACTGAGTACAAAGAACCATTCTATTTTTTCATCCTTAAAAAAATTAAAAATTCAACTTTTAGTACCAATGCGAAGAACATGACCAAATAAGTAGCAAAGGCATTCAGAAATATATGTCTACAAAGGATACTTTAAAATGTGCCTCCAAACTTTAAGTGCATAATTTCAATTTTTATTGAAGGTAGAGGCTTTATAAAAACAAATCCAAAGCTATCCCATCATAGAAGAGCCTTCCACCTTTTGGGTGTTTTAAAGAAACTTTAGTATTTATAAATTCTGCAGTTATATCACAAAATAAGTATAGACTATAATGTAAAATAAACACACTAAATAAGGAAAACATAAATTGAGTTTCATATGTAATTGTCTTTATCTTCACCAGTTCAATAAGTTTCACGAGTTATTATATGTTGACATTTTATTTAACATCTGTAACATTTACACTGTTTATGAAATTCCAGAGAAATGATATTTTCCTCCAAACTGTGTCTTTGGCTAGTACCACAGGTGTAATTCCAGATGCCCAAACATTAAAACTCTTGGTCTCTCCTAGCCAGAGACCTCAGGTCCTGAGTCATAGACTTGATTTGATCTATAAGTTGAGGTGCTTCATAAACATTTTTCTTAAAACAGGGTTATTTAGTGTAGTTTCTTTTTCTTCAGACATACAATGAGTGTTTTGATACAAAAAAAAAAATATATTACACATAAGAATAAAAAAAGCATTAAAATAATTGGATTTTATATAACTTAAATGACAAGAATAATATATGCCCTTTTTCTTTTTTTTAAATCTTCAGTAAAAGGGAAAGCTCTGCAATAGTTTCAAAAACATAGAATTTGCCTTGTGTTAAATATTCTATTATAAAAATAACTACCATGTAAAGAATTTAAAATATGCAAAAGTAATTAGTTCATTAAAACTGATAATGTACTGGTGTCAATGAAAACATGAACAGTTGTCAAGATATTTCTAAGAATTAACATGGACGAAAAACCTGTTTCAGGCTTAACATATTGCTACATAATGACTACTTGAAGGGTCACCTGGCCTTCTGTTCATCAGTGGTAGAAGTGGTAAAACAGTGGTATATTTTCAAAGTAAAGAAGGAAAAATAATGCAATGTGATACAAAAATATTACCTATTTATAAATTACTAAAGATTTATAAAACATTCTGAATCATAAGTTGCTATAAAAACAAATACTTAAATATAGAAGCGCAAAATCTTGAAGCACCCATAATCATTTTAAGAATACCCATTTAATAAAGAAAATTATATATATATATATATATATATATATATATATATATGTTGAGAAGAAAAAAGGCAAAATTCTGACTTTAACCCAAACAATCAGAGTTTATCTAATTATGAGGGAGGTCTCCACTCCAATTATACAAATAAGTTACCAGTTTTATTCAAAGAATCATAAGTAAAAGATCTTGAAACAGGTCTGTGCCATTGAAATACATTTTTAACAGACTTTAGAAACCAGTATTCTAACTGGCCTATTTCCAAAACAGATATTTCCTTCATAAGGTTACATCTGAATACAGCCTTCATTAAAATCATTCTTGGCGTAAAGAGGTATAACTAAGTGCAGACACTTTGGTTTAGTATTTAGATAATGCTGTAAATGCTACAGATTTCTGTAAGGTATAAGGAATCCGTGTCATTTTAATACATGTATTAAGTGTAAAGCTTCAAAAACTGTGGATCCCTTAAATTTTTAGATATTTAAATATTGTGCTAATGATTTAAAAAGATTATTCCTTCCTAAAAAGCAAAGCTTGTTCCAAACATCAAATTTTACTTTTAGTGTTTGTGGCATTTCAGCTTTAGTGCTGGAGTTAATTTTAACAAAACAGCTTGCAATACATAATACAGTACATTTGTTCACTAAAAAAGATTTTCTATAATGAAAAATACTAATTCTATTTCTAATGGTAAACTAGAATTGGAGGTCCCACCATGGATCACAGGTATCAGAGCACTATCAAGGTCATTTAGGTAATGCTGAGGAAGAAGGTGACCTTCAGATCCTGCCTGAAATTCGACCTGGAAAAAAAATATTAATAAGATGATCCTAGAAAATTAACAATCTTGCTTAGTTCAACTGATGAAGATAAATTTTAAAATATTCTAGAATATTCAGCTTAAGCATGTTAATAAAATACTTGATATATTATTTATTAAAACATCCTACATTCTCTCATATTTCTTTTATCCATTTATTACACAAATTATAATTGTTCATCACAAAGATATTATAAATATTTTCATGACCTTATCCTTTACATTTCCTCTTGATGAGTATATAAATACACTGCAGGGCTGAGGCTATAAATAATTACCAACATTACCTAAATAAAACAACATGGTATTAAAAAAATCTTCTTAGAAATATTTCAATTTTGTTATTGCAATATTTGATATTAGAATTTAATATCGTTGATGGAAATTACATTTTAATGCATTTGAATTAAAAAAAAACATTAACAATGCTTACTTAACAATTAATTATCAGGTGCTTCCTTGAAAAGGGGACTTTTAATAGTATAATGAAAACAAAACTTCCTCTTTCCAGAAGTATGAATATAACACATCCTGGCTAGAGAAAAGAACACCAGCATAAGGATGCACCCATTTTTAGATTAAAAACTCTAATAAAAAAATCTACTTGAAAATTAGTATTTCCAAATATATAATCAAAAAGTTTGATTATATACTGTTACATGCTATCATCAAAAAAGTCTGATTATATACTGTCTTCATAAAGAAAAGCCCTCTCGAAAATCATTGGTAGTAACATAAATTGGCATAATCTCTATTTGGGACAATATGGTAATACCTATTGAGCACATACTTGTATCAAACAATTTTAGTTCTAGTAATTTTTCTTATGGTTATGCTCACACTTATGCACAATCAAAATATTGTTGAAAACCTAAATTTCAATTAACCTATACCAAATAAGAATGAAGATCTGGTTAAATAAACTACTGTCTATTTAACAACTTCTCTGCAAGGTTATATACTATAACACAATACCTCCATGGTCTATGAAATTAAAGCACAGCAAAAAAAAAAAAAAAAAAGAAAAAAGTTCAGCTGAAATGATCTTTTTTATTTATTTGCTTTTAGACATTTTAAGTTTTAAATCATGTGAATATAGACTCCAGTCAGAATAAGTAAATTTAAAAACCTATCTATTGAGCAGGAGAGTCATGGGGCAGGGTCAGCAAATAATAGCCTGCAGGCCAAATCTGGCCCCAGTGGGTACAGGAAACATCACTGGATGAGAGCCACACTCAATGTTTGCACAGTGTCAGTGGCTGCTTTTCCACTATAATGCAGAGTTGAACTTTTGTGAAAGAAACCAAATAGCCTACAATGCCTACAATATTTATTATCTGGCCTTTTACCAAAAGTATGCTGACCTTTATTACAGAGATTAATAGAAATAATATATGTGAAATGTATAGCACACATTTGACAACACATTTTGGTTCCCTTTTCTCAAATAAAAGGCTAGAGAAAAAAATCTTTTGTTTATCTTAATATATGATACATTCATTTAAAAAATCATCACAAAAACATCCTTACCATATCAGTGTCAATGGAAACTCTGAGTCCAATTTTATTCATTCTATTACTCTTTAGTGTTTTCAGGTGAGGGCAGAGCGCAGCACTACATGCCATGGCTATTTCTTTTGCAAACTGATAACACGTTGATAAAATAGATAAATCCTGGTCTTTTAGAAAGTAAAACACCTGAAATATATTTAATTAGGAAACAAGTCATGATTAAAAGTAACTTTTAAAATGCAACAATTATGCTCTACATGGAGAGCCTATAAACCCAAGGACCTGGAAGGCTGAAACAAGAAAGATCACAAGTTTAAGGCCAGTCTCAGTAACTGAGACCCTTCCTCAAAATAAAATATTAAAAGGACTGGGGATATAACTCAGTGGTAGAGCACCCCCAGGGTTCAATCCCTAGTACTATAAAAATTAGTTAATAAAATGTAACAATTACTGCTTTCCATTCAATACTCATAAAATTCAAATGTTAATCACATGACAATTATTAGTTGAGAGCATTCAATCTACAGTCTAAAGCTATACTATAAATAAAAAATTAAAAACCAAAGATTTTGGATTATGTGAGTGGCTTAACTATTTCTGTGTAAAGCTGACTTGCAGCAAAGAAAGATTTGTTAACTCAGTTTAGACAGTCTATCCTATAATGATAACTACATGAGATTAAGATCAAACAATGTTCTATTGTTCTTATATTCCCTTCAGTTTCTATCTTATATATTTAAAAAAATGTATGTGTTACATAAGAAATGAATGATGCCAGTGGGAGGCTGGGAGGAGAGGGAAAGTGCTGAGGAGTGATATGACTGAATTATATTGTTATATTGTGTGCATGTATGAATATGTCACAACAAATCCCATCATCAAAACAGATGACGGAGGGGCTGGGGATATAGCTCAGTTGGCAGAGTGCTTGCCTCACAAGCACAAGGCCCTGGGGTTCAAGCCCCAGCACCCCAAAAAAAAAAAAAAAACAGATGAGGGAGAAGAAAGAAGCAGATTAAGGGGTTGAGGAGTATACGATCTATGGTTTTATTACCTTTCCTTTAAAAGAAAAAAAAATTGGAACGTGCACAAATAAGTTTCATTATGTGAATGTTGATTATAAATGGATGTCAATAAAATATTTGACTGCAAAACAAGAGAAAATGAAAATAACATACTATAGCACAAAGATGGCCACATTGCTATAACTTAACCATTAGCTGGCAGCAGTACCATCATAATGGTAGCCTAAAGTAAGCCTAGGAGAAATCTACATCTGATGCGTAAGAGACAGGCTAGGCAGAAATATGTGTGAGCCTACGAATATAAAGTAAAAAGTGTATAAGCTACACTTGAACATTCAGAGGTTGAGCATGTACTGTCTCCAATTCAAAACACAGAATGTAAAGGAAAAGGATCTCCTTTCTCTGTTACCTCAGTACACTTTACAATCTTCTCATCAGTTTCAAAATCTGCTTCCAGTTTTATTTTTTCACTTGGAAATCCTTGTAGTGATATTCCATCCACTGAACTGATAACACTGCAGAAAAGTAATACAGTAGGATTATTAGCATCAAATGAAAAAATAATTCATTTCTGAAATGAATTATTAGATTTGAACAAATGAGATGAGGAAAATTATGTAAGTTCTAAATTTTAAGTAGCAACAAGATGTCTCAATTATATACAAAATAATTAAATCTGCAGCTCATTTATCATGAATTCTTGATTGTAAACAATTTCTTTCATTCATCAATAAATTATATGTCATTTTTCATATATGTCCAATTTAGACCTAAGTTTAAAAGCCCTTAAATACTCTAACAGAAAAGATGTCTCATGAATTTGAAAACTCTATTTTGGATTCTTTTAGCATGAGCCCTTAGCCCCCAAAAGAAAGGCAATGGTTAACTGAAAAGAGGAAGAATGGCAGTAATATGAGAGGAGGGCTCTAATGTGTACACTAAATTCAGTTCGTATTTATAGTAAATCAAAATAATTCAGAGTTACCCACAGGGAATGCTTACTTACTTGACAGAAAAAAAGTGTTTCAACTTTTTTCAGCCCTGGCAGCAAGCTCATGCTACTGCACAATGGATGTTTTAACATTAGCCCCCTCCCAAACTGCCCACGGGTTAATAGCATCCTGCCAAGAAAACCTTCATGAGGCCAGTTAAGTACATATTTGTAAAAACAGACTGCATTTATTAACTGGAGTATAAGCATTTAAATTAATGGTGTAATTCTATATTCATTCATAAAATATTTAATTATATTAAGATTATGTTTTTATCCTTCCCCTTCCATTCAAATCAAGTACATTTTAGGAACAAATTCCTACCCTTTGTTTCCCTTTTCTTCAGAATCTACCCAGCAGATATCCACATATTCTCTCAGATCTACTGCATCAACTTTTCCACATGTAATTTTAAAGTCCTTTTGCTCTCGTAAAGCTAGCCGCAAACCATCCATGGTCTCAGGAGTTATCTGTACCATTAAGCCATCTAGAAATAAGAGTTATGTTTCACATTTATTTTGTCAAATGTCCATTTGTATGTCAAAGCCATAAAATTTACTATCAAAATATGTTCAGAGTGAGATAAAAGTTTTAAATACTTTGTTAATTATCCTAATAGTTGTTTTCCACTAAGAAAATTAAAATATCTCACAAAGTTAAGAATTCTTTTTTTAAGGTTAAACAAATAGACAAGAATTTATCCTTCTGGCTATGATGAATTAACTGCTGAAGAGCACATCAAGAGTGTACATAGGTGTGGTGGTGCATGCCCGTAATCCCAGCAACTTGGGAGGCTGAGACAGGAGAATTACAAGTTCGAGGCCAGTCTCATCAATTTCACAAGGCCCTCAGCAACTTAGTGAGACCCTGTCTCAAAATAAAAAATAAAAAGGGCTGGGGATGTGGCTCAGTGGTAAAGCAACCAAGGGTTAAGTCTTCTATTTCAAAAATAAAAAACAAAGAAGATCATACACTATAATTAAGTGTATGATTAATTACTCAGGAATGCAAAGATGCTTCAACATAATGAAAATAAATGAACTTAATATATCACATGAAGGATAAAACTATATGATCATTTCAACATAAGCAGAAAAACATTTAATAAAATTCAACATCCCCTCATGATAAAATCCGCAACAAATTAAGTATAGAAAGAATGCACCGCAATACAATAAATGCCACAACAAACCTACAACTAACATCATACTGAAAGGGAAAAAGCTGAAATGATTTCCTTGAAGATCAGGAAAAAGACAAGGATATTCACTTTCACCACTCTTAAATAACATTGGAATTCTTAGCCAGAACATTAAGTCAAGAGAAAGAAATTAGGGGTATCCAAATAGAAAAGGAGGAAGTCAAATGATGCCAGTTTGTAGATGACATTTGATATACAACCCCCCCCAAAATGTTAAAACTGATTAACAAATTCAGTAAGGTTGCAGAATACAAAATGAATACACAAAAAGCAGTAGCATTTTTATATACCAATAACAAATTTGTCTAGAAAGAAATTAAGATAGTTATCAGGGGCTGGACTTGTGGCTCAGTGCTAGAGCGCTTGCTTGGCATGTGTGAGGCCCTGGGTTCGATACTCTGCTGCACCACATATAAATAAATAAAATAAAAGAGCCATTGGCAATTTAAATTTTTTTTTTTTTTTTTGGTGGTGCTGGGGATCGAACCCAGGGCCTTGTGCATGCAAGGCAAGCACTCTACCAACTGAGCTATCTCCCCAGCCCTTAAAAAAATTTTTTTTAAAAAGTAATCACATTCACAGTAGCAACAATGACAAAAATTTTAAAACAGGAATACATTTAACCACAGAACTTTAGCGACTTCTACAATGAGAATTACAAAACACTAATGAAAGAAACTGAACAGGACACAGAATAAGGAAAAGACATCTATATTCAAGGATTGAAGAATGGATGTGAGGGTGCTCTGGCTGTGACATCTGTCATCCCACTGATCACCAGGGTTGATGTGGCTGATATGGTTGGCTAGACGGGTGTCCCCTTCCTCCCTCACTGCTCCATGTGCACTCCTCCTGGAGCTGTATGCTCAAAGAGGACAACCTTCACCAATAGAGAAGCACTGTTCTTCAGTCAAGAGTATACAAATAGCTGCACTCCCCTGCTAGAACCTTTAAACAAGCTCTCAAGGATTGAAGAATTAATATTAATGTCCATACTACACAAAGTGATTTCCAAATAGCATAATATTGGCTTAAAATCCAATACAGAGATGAATGAGACACAATAGAGATTCCAGAAATAAATCTACCTGTATACAGCCAACTGATCTTCAACAAAGGTGCCAAAAATACATTGGAGAAAAAGACAGTTCCTTCAATAAATGGTGCTGGGCAAACTGGATATCCACATGCAAAAGAATGAAACTAGACCCAGTATCTCTCACTATGTACAAAAATCTACTAAGACTGGATCAAAGACCTAAATGTAAGAACTGAAACTATGAAACTACTAGAAGAAAACATGGGGGAAGTACTTCAAAATTTCTATATAGGTAATTTTTTTTGGATAAGAGCCAAAGCACAGTTAAAAAAAAAAAAAAGCAAAAATAAATGGTATTATAACTAAGAAGCTCCTGTACAGAAAAGGAAACAACAGAATGAAGAGACAACCTACAGAATGGAAGAAAATGCTTAAATTTTTATATTTTCTCTTCATTCAACAGGGATTGATATCTAATCCATATGAACTTAGAAAGAACTGAAAAATCTTGACAGTAAAAAACAATTAACAAGTGAGCAAATGATCTGAATAAATATTTCTCAAAATAAGATACACCGATGACCAACATATATGAAAAAATGCTAACATCACTAATCATCAGAGAAATGTAAATCAAAATCACAGAGATCATCTCACCCCAATCAGAATGGCTATAATCAAAATGACAAAAAAAAAAGCTAATAAGGATGTGGAAAAGGGGAACTCTTATACACAGCTACTGTTGTAGATCACAAAAATTAGCATAGTCATCATGGAAAACATTATGGAGGTTCCTCAAAAAACTAAAAATAGAACTACTACATGATCCAGCTATCTCACTGCTGGATATATTTCCAAAGAAATAAAATAACCTTACCAAAGAAATACCTGCACACTGTATTACTAAAGTAATAGTAATAGTAGTGCACACTGCACTACTAAAGCACCATTAATATTAGCCAAGACATGAGATCAACTGAGGTGTTCAACAGATAATGGATAGAGATGTAGTGTACATACATAATGGAATATTATTCAGTCATAAGAAAAAAGAATGAAATCCTGTCATTTATAGCAACATAGATGAAACTGGAGGACATTAAGGGGCTAAGTCAGGCACAGAAAGACATTTGTCACTTGATACTTATTTTGGTTCATATATGGAAGCTAAAAAAGTTTATTTCATTGAAGTACAAAATAGGATAGTGGCTATCAGAGGTGGGTAGGGGGTTGGAAGAGAGGTTGAATAATGGGTATCAATATACAGTTACATAGGCAGGAATAAGTTCTAACATTCTACATACCAAAGGATGACTATAGTTTATAACAATTTACACATATTTCATAAAGAACTAGAAAAGAGGAATTCAAAGCTTTCCAACACAAATAAATGATAAAAATTTAAGGAGAAATGCTAATTACCCTTATTTGATCACTACACATCATATACATGTATCAAATTATCATACTGTAGTATACATAATATTTGCAATTATTATTTTGCCATTTAAAAATGAAGAAGGGGAATCTACAATATATAAAACTACATAAACTACAATTCAGTTAGAAAAAAGACACATGGCCTAGTATAAAAATGGTCAAAAGTTGTAAATAGGGATTATACAGAAAAGGTACCATAAGTGCTCAATACATACATAATAAGATGCTCTACTTCTTAGTGAATAGTAATATGCTAAATATGACCATATTCAGAAATACCTTCTGGATTGACACAAATTAAGTAGTCTGATAATACCATGTTTACAGCATATGTAAATCAATGAAAACTCTTATACATTCTGATTGTGAGGTAAATTGGTACAATCATGTTGGAAAACAACTTTACAAATATCTTGTAAAGTTGAACATTTATTAATCTATTGACCAAGAAATTCTACTCCTAGATGTATATTCTAGGAAAAATTTTAAACTTGAATTCAGTGTCCACATACACAAAAGAATGCTACTAGTACCACTGTTTGTAATAGCAAAACAATAAGAATGTCCCAGAAGTTCATGATCAGGAAGTGAATATACTGTCACACATTCACAGAATATTTAATAGCACTGAATACAAATAAGCTATCGCTACAGGCAACAATATACATAAATCTTAGAAATACAATGTTGCATGATAACAACTCCATATGACTATATGAAGAATATCTCTTTCATAATCTCCAAAATAAACATATTTAGGTTATATATTGTTTGAGCACATGCATATCAAGAGTCAAAAACCAAAACAAAACTACAATAATCAGTCCAATAGCATATTCTTGGGGAAAGGAGGAAGAAGGCATAAGAAGACCCAATACTGATCATTTTCTAGTTCTTGGACTGGGTGATGATTTCACATAAGTTTGTGCTATTATTCTTCATAACTTACATATTTTTTGGTAAGCATCAAGTACACTTTTTAAACATATGGAAAAACAACTTTACATTAAAACAATCTTAAAGATGAAGCACATACCTTCAACTATACTAGACTTAGCAAGAAATCCTGAAGATGTTTTTAGAGCTCCATTGAATACCACGAAACTTGCACCTGTCACTGATAATGACATAAAACAATTATTTATGTTTTAACCTGCTCATTTTATGTTATATTGTTAAATTTAGATTGTGGAACATGCACATTCTAAATACCAAATAAATGTTATGCTTAGAACACTAAAATTAAAAAATTGAAATATGGCATAAAATAATTTTTTAATGCTTATGTCTAATAAATTATGGACTACTGTACTAATTAAAATGTTTGTGTCTGTGTCAGTGAGGGTATGGGAAATGAAACCTTCACTACTGGAGACAACAAAAATAAAAAAATAGTCTCTATGGAGCCTTAACTTGACAATTATCCATTAAAATTACAAATATAACCTTTGTCACACTAATTCCACTTCTAGGCATTTACCCTATGGATAGGTTCAACAGTATACAAAATGGTATTTATAGAAGGTTATTCACAGTAGCATTTTTATAAATAGCTGAGGACTGGTAACAATTTATGTCTATTGGTATGGGATAGATAAATGATGTACACATAAAATGGAAAGTTACATGGAATGCGAAAGCTCTTTATAGAATAATCTTCAAAATGTGTTAAAAACAACAAAAAAGCAAGGTGCACAATGGAGCAAATGTTATGACTTGTCTAAAAAAGTGGGAGAAAGAGATGATACATGTGTGTGTGCATGTATGTACTTGCTTGAATACAGATTAAAACAAAAAATGTCTCTGAAAGGATATACAAGAAACTCATTAACACTGGTTTGACTGTGTGTGGGAGGATAAGAGAATGGCTAGGTGGTCAGTGTAAAAAAGGAGATTTTTTTTTTCATACTGTTTAAAATGTATACCTTTTGAGTCTTACCACATAAATGTATAACATTAAAAGTAAAAATTAAAAAGTTGTTAAATTTTAATGACAAGGGCTGAGGTTGTGGCTCAGTGGTAGAGTGCTGGTCTAGTATGTATGAGGCCCTGGGTTCGATCCTTAGTACCACATAAATATAAAATAAAGGTACCGTGTCCACCCACAATTAAAAAATATATTTTAAAAATTTAATGACGAAAATGTCAATGATGTTAAAAAGTACAATGCAACAGTGTAAAATATACTGTACAATGTCATTGAACCTATGTATTAACATAAGAAGAAAAAAATAGTAAAATACCAGTAACAGCCTTGTCTTGGCACGTTTTTCTTTATTTTTTTGGTACTAGGGATTTTTTTTTTAAATATATTTTTTAGTTGTAGATGGACACAATACCCCTTCATTTTATTTATTTATTTATTTTGTGGTTCTGTTGAACCCAGTGCCTTACACAGGCAAGCACTCTACCACTGAGCCACAACTACAGCCTGGTACTAGGGATTTAATCCAGGGGTGCTTTACCACTGAGGTGTATCTCCAGTCCTTTTTATTTTTCATTTTGAGACTCTGTCTTACTACGTAGCTTAGGGCCTTGCAAAGTTGCTCAGGCAAGCCTCGAACTTGTGATCCTCCTTCCTCAGCCTCCTAAGCTTCTGGGACTAAAGGTATGCATCACCACACCAGAATCTTTTATTATTTTTTAAGATATATTTTCCAAGCTTACTAAAAATGAGTATACATTTACCTTTACAGTCAGAAAAAAATTATTAATAGTCAGAATATCAGATTACTTTAAAAATGTTATCCTACAATAATGTATTAATTTTAAGTAATACTTTCTTCCACTTTCAATTTGTTAGGCCCTCTACAGCAAGGGTCTGATAATCATAGCAGTCACTGAGGCCATTCAAAGTGGAGTATAATGTTACCCACAGAAGCTGCTCACTGTATCATCTTTATCATTTTTATATCCCCAGCCACTTATAGTTTTGTAAATTATTCTTTATTTTGTCCACCCTGTGCTCCCCCAATTAAGAGAAATTGGGACAGAGACTGAACAAATATGAAAAATCACCTCATTCCAGAGAGAAATCATTCACAGACTCCCACCTTACAGAATACACTAAAGAAGGTATCAAAAGGAATACAGCCCTCCAAGTCTTTAAACCTAATACATCTAAAGAGAAACACACAAATTAGAAGCATTTTTTAAAAATCTGCTTTAGTGTAGCTGAAATTTTAAGTATACAAATCAGAAAATAAGTAAAATATGTATATTTTCCCTTTAAAATGGATTTTATTAATTAAGGTAGGTGTCTTTGTAAATTAGCACTAGGTATCATGACTCTCACCTTTTCTAGAATGTCCAGTGGCACTATTGGCCTGTGTTTGATAAACACCATCATTCTGTACACAGACTAGATGAGAATCTGCTTCTGTACTAAAACTAGCTCCAATGCTAATGACATGCTCATTAGAAGAATTTATTACTTTCATTACCTGGAAATAAAAACCATAACATGTGTTCAGAAAAACTTTTTAAAACATTTTATGCTGATTCTGAGAGTTGCATTCCTGAACACCTTCATAGTTATCAAGCTTTGGTCTGGAAAACTCCCCAGGAATATGATAGAAAATAATATTTTAAAATAAATTTACCTCAATTAATAGATAAAATGAGGAAAATAAATGGAAAAAATGGAAAAAAATAAAAAATTCATTAATAATGATATTATATATTTTTAAATATATAAATATGTGTGTGTGTGTGTGTATATCTTTGCATGTATACACACACACACACACACACACACACACACACACACACACATATATATTTAGTTGTAGATGGACACAATACCTTTATTTTATTTATTTATATGTGGTGCTGAGGATCGAACCCAGTGCCTCCTATGTGCTAGGCAAGCACTCTACTACTGAGCTATAACCCCTGCCCATTAGCAAACAAATTCTAGTGTTTCAAGAAAAATATTTATTGCTATTATATATTAGTCTAATTCAAAACAAAAAAATTGATGGAACACAATTCTAAGGAACTCTAATGTTCAACATTTATCTTTAAATTTTGAATGAAGCAATTGTACTTACATCACTGTATTTTTTCCGAGGTATTTTTATACAGCTTTTTCCCATTTCCATATGAATCAACAGCTGATCTATATTATGCAAGGTATACTGGTAATTTCGAAGGTCCTATGTACAAAAATCACAGTTCCTTAAACCTTAAACTATTATTCATGAACATTTACCTAGCCATTAACTCCTTTACTTAGTACCTATTATTTTAAGGCTTCTGACACACAACTTCAAAATGCCATTCAGGACACCAATATAAACTTTTAAAACAACAAGTAATCCTTTTAGCTATTTCACAACCGTAATATCATTCTCAGGAAAAATTCTGTTAATACTTGGGGTTATGTCCACTTTTTAGCTACAGATCTTCCAAAACATAAAAAGTCTTTGCTATGGTTATTATAACCATTTCCCAAAGGCCCGCGCATTAGCATTGGCCACTAGCCTGTAGTACCATTGGGAGGTGGTGGCCTACTGGAAGGAAATTGGGCCATTGGGGGCATGTCCTTGAAGGTATACTGGGCCTCAGCCCCTTTGTGCTTTCTCTCTTTGCTTCCTGGCCATCATGAGGTGAGCAGGCTTCCTCCATCAAGCACTCCTGCCATGATGTAATATGCTACCACAGGCCCAAAGCAATGGGGCCAAGTGACCATGGCACAGTTCTGAAACTGTGAGTCAAAATAAACTTTTCTTCCTTATAGGTTGATTATGTCAGGTATTCTGTCACAGCTAATAACAGTTGATAAACTCTACAATCAGTCTTCAAACCAGACTTGGACAAACCAAAGTGAATTCACTAAGTCCTACAATAACAGGCAAACACAAAATTACGAAAATTATAGATGGTCATGAACCTCATACATTACCTAATTTAACCCTTCTTATTACAAAGAAGAAAACTAAGGCAATAATTTGCTCTAAATCATAAAACTGACGACTTTACTAATACTTTTTCTAAAGACTTTACTAAAAAATTTTCTAAATTTTGAAGTCTGTATAGAGGGCTCACATTACCTAAAATAAGAACTGCAGAATTAATCAAAAGGCAATTCAACTCAGGTATGCATAAATTAGGAGATATTATGTTTTTTTAAAAAAGGGCAACTCATAAAAAACAGTCCATTTATGTTAAATGAATTAGGATTTATAATTGAGTTTCCATTATTCTACACAAATTAAAATAGGGAAATATTGTGTGAAAATTTGCTAAATAAACTTTTAAAGTAACAGTATAAGAAGACTTAACAGAATAGTTGAATTACTCACAACAAGTAAGTTCATAATAGTGTGTCCTATTTCACCAAAAAGAGGTTTTCGGCCTCTGATACTGGTAAGAGGAGTAGGATATGCTATACAAAAGAAAGGAAACAGGTTATCACCAACTAAAAATCAAAAAAGTCTTGAGTTTATTACCTTAATTCTCATTTTGAAAACAAATATTATGCATAAATACCACCCAGTTATTTCTCAGAGGAAAGTGAGAGATGACAATAACCCTTACCGTATATCTATTAGATGCTACACTGAAATGGGAACTTCACGTGTATCATCTTATTTAAACACTACAACAATCCAATACTTATTTTACAAATAAGATGAGACCCAGAGATTAATAAACCTGCTCACAGTGACTAAGCTAATTGGTGAAACAGATTTGAAAGTAGGCTTGTCTGATTTCAAAGCATTTAATCTTTTCATTATATATTTTGCCCAAATTTAGGGAAGGGGATTGTAAAACTATAGTAATTTCCTGGACCCTATAAAATTTCAATAATTTAAAGAGATATATAAAGAATTAAAGACTTTGAAGGCATTTACAACTAATTACTTGTGCTAATTTATGGTAGTAAATGTTTATAGTTCTTGAATCAGCTGATAATAGAAGCATAATCATAGAAATCAAGATAGAAAAGGAAATCAGACATGGGGTCTGTCACCTAACCACCTTTTTCTTTACTTAGGGCACTATAAATATTGAACAGCAAAATGGAAAAAAAACAACAACAACAACAACAAAAAAAACTTGCTGGCAATGCAGCAAGCACCCTGAAAGAAACAAAAGGTGAAAAAGGAAGGCAAGATTATTTCTACAATCATAAGAAGCAGACACATTTTTAACTTTCAGTTCCCAGCTTAGGTCATAGGGAAACTAATTCTCTAATACCTATTACACAAACATACTTCCTTAAACTTCTAAGAAAAGAACATATACCTGACATTAACTATTTTAAAAACTTAAGAGCAACCACATCTTTGCTAGTACAAACATATTTTGTTATTTTAAAAAGGGCACATTATATTAACATGACAAAGGATGTGATTAAGAAAAAAATGACAAATTTTTACCTCATGATTTTATGAATGAGAAACTATTAGAGGTAATTTTATTTAGAACACTATTCTCAACAGGGTTTAGAATGACATACTGTCAGTGTCACAAAGGGACTTCATGAAACTGAATCAAATATTGAGTGAAATTCCAAATAAGTGATCTCAACATAAATGTGCAGAATAATCCACATCTGAAAATTACTAATTCAGGCTAGTTATTTTAAATTTCAGGGCTTTAACTTTTGTGATTAGCTTTTCCACATACATTACCTGTACAACAAAATCCAAGTTCATGTCTAAAGAGGCATAAGCACCATTAATTTCAGTGTCAGTTTATATAAAATCTAGCACAAACATAAAGAATATAGAAAATAGCTGAGTCTAGTTAATTTCCATTATAACTGATGATTGTCCCTTATCATCTCTAAACAGCTATCAGAGATTTGTAGTTACAACTCCTGTGATCTTTTGAGAAGTCCCTCATATTGCTCCATGATTTTCCAACCTTCTATATGGGAAAACTAGTCTTACTATCTGTAAGTGCCACTGGCTAAAATACTAGTCATACTTAAGATGAAATGTCCATAATGATTTAAGATGAGCTAGTATATTGCCTTAATCTTCCATAAAAATAGCATTCAAACATTATGATCAGAAACAAAATATTTGGCGAGAGGAAGAAATACTTGGTTCAAAATGAAATGTCTTAAGCTCTTTGATTTACACAGAACAAAACCTGAAAGTTAGGGGCTGCAGTTGTAGCTCAGTGGTAAAGTGTTTGCCTGGCACGTGTGAGATGCTTGGTTCAATCCTTAGCACCAAAAAATAAATAAATAAAATAAAGGTATAAAAAACACAATAGCATTTTAAAAACAATTTTTAGATGTCAATAGACCTTTATTTTATTGTATTTATATGTGATGCTGAGTCTCGAACTCAGTGTTTCACACATGCCAGGCAAGTGCTCTACCTCTGAGTCACTGCCCCAGCCCCACAAGAGCATTTTTAAAAACCTGAGAGTTGAAAAATAAATAAATTTTAAAAAATAAAATAAAAACCTGAAAGTTAAATTTTGTTATTTTTAATGTAAGTTAATGGAATTATATACTTAAATCCTAAAAGGTAAGGAAGGAATCCCTATCCCCCAAATCACAATTTAATAAAATCTGTCGAACAGAGGAATTTAAATGAATTATCATTTTTCACTTAAGTTGCTCATTCTGAAATAGTGATCACTTTTTTATCTTCCCCATATTTGTTTTTCTTCCAAGAAAATGCCTATTAAATTATATAAGAATCAAATACCTAAAATTCATTAGATGTAATGTACTACATATGCAATGGATATATTATTTCTTGAAAAAAATCAGGAATGAAGCTTTGATGGGAATTCAAAAAAGTTTAATACTAGAAATGATTCTGAAATCACAGAAATAACTAAGTACAAAACTTTGACCATCACAATAGCTTTAGAAATCTTCAGTTGTGTCAAAAGCAAACATGTAAATACACAAACATATATATATATATACATAAACAATATAAACTCTTAATTTGAGTAATAAACTAAATATTAGGAATATACAAATAAGCTTAAAAAATTAAAGCATACAAAAAAGGCAACCACTATTTTTAAGTACCAATATGTAATTCTTAGAGTCAGCAAATGAGTAAAAATAGCAATGATGATCTAAAAATCCTTTGGCTTTGTGATATAGACAAATTGGGGTAATAATTTAACTTCTTAATACAGAGGCAACAAAAACTCTTGACAATACACTGTTTTAAGAAAACTTAAAAGTAATTTTGTCAAGGTTTTCTATATTTTGCTTTGAAATTAAAAAAAATAAAGTATATTGCTATGATTTTTTGACCATTTAGAAATTTCATGCCATACAATGTTGTCCAGATTAACTTGATAGTTTCTAGAAGATAATTATTTTTGAATTTTAAAAGTACACCAAATCAAAAGTAGTCCTATTATTCTGTTAAAATTTTATTTTGATGATGTCCCTGAGATTTTTACTGTACATCCGTATATTTGAAAATATGTAATACAATTTTTTATTCTAAAACTTACCTTTATATTCTGCACCCAATCTCAACATTAAACGCATAGGAAAAACCTTTGCCCAAGGAATCTCTAACTTCTGGATAAGAATTCCAAAGAGAAAAGGATTACTTGGTAATGGGAGATCATCAAGTTTCTGAAAAGTAGGTGTAATAAAAAGGAATCCTCCATGATCCTTGCTATTCAGAAAACTCTCAGTAAAGGTAATACTGTCCAAGTTTTCTATGTATTTTCCTGCAAATAAAATTATTAATTATTAAAAGATTTTAAATTGTTTTATTATTGTTTTGACAAAACATTCTAAGTTTGAATGTCATAAACAAAAGGCAACATAGACTTTTTTTTTTGGTTGCTACTCTTAAAGAAGAATCTAATGAATACCTTCTGTGCACAAAGCTAAGATACTCCTGGAGCTTGGGCACCATAAACAAAAATCTGAAAATGTTTCAACCACAGATGCCTTTAAATTTTTCTCCTTATTGCATGTTACATGACGTAGATAAACTGAGAGGGGTAAAATGTCATGCTGCCCCAACCTTATAAACACAATAAGAAAAGTGTATAGATTTTTTTTAATCAAGGAGGCAAATATATTTCATTTCTTAAATTTAAGAAAAGATCTGTGTATAGACAATAATCACATAAAATGCTAAATTTAAAGAGACTAAAAATGATAATTAAACTCTTTTAAGAAATCAGCAAACTCTTCACAAAATAAATCTTTAGTACAGTTAGCATGGCCAAAAGCATAAATGCCTTTAACTAATTTACCCATCCCCTACTCTGAATAGTTAAAAATAAAATGCTATACCTTTTAGAGCATCCTTATATATGGTAATGAACAATCTGAAGATGTCCTTAGGAATTGTATCTTCATTTGGCAAACATAACAATAGAATAATAATTTCTGCCTGTCCCAAGCCATGCAATCCATTGGTTGAAAAGTACCAGTATTTGTCTGAGGAATCTTGAGTGATAAAAGCATACAACTATAAATGTTAACTTCTACTAACCTAAAAAACTAAAAATTACGTTTGCATGAAGCACAACCTTTCAAATTCCTTATTTCCCCCCAATTTTCCTCATAAAAACTTTAAATTGAATTGTATAAGATTCATGTAAAGAAAGAAAAAGGATTATCTTACGGAGTCGAGTAATAACACTAAAATAGAAGGTGCACAAATATGCTGAAATGTAGTGGTTAAAAACTACATTAGTTTCAAAGAGTATAAAAAGCTGATAAATGCACTGTGAAGGATTACTTATATTGAGGATTATTTATTTCCTTACTTTTAATTAGGTTACATGTTACTTTAAAACTATATTTCTACTAAATCGATACCTGCTTATCTCATTCATGAAATTTATATTTATCTAAAAGCTACTGGAGATAATCAACTGTATAATAAACATCAAAATACACCTCAGCTATAAGCTTAACCTAGGACAGACTGAGGGATGCTACTAAAAATCTGTAAGTTCATGTATCAAGTCTGGATGAATATAAATTTGCATAATTTATTTATAGTCAAACTTGGCTGAAAAGCCAATATTCGGTGCTGCTTATTTTTCACTGTTGACAGTGAAAACCTAACTTGAAGATATAATTACTTCAGAAATCCTGCTTACCAATAGGGCAAAAAAAGATGAATCAATACTTACAAAATACTAATTTGACATTCACGAGCAGATTAGCATTTAGGACAAATGTAACGGGATGAAACCCTTCGCCTTCAAGAAGTAAAATGATCTGCTCATGAGATGGGTGTTCTTCTACTACAGGCACAAAATAATAAAAGTAATATTAATTGGGATAAATATCCTGTTAAATACGTTTACAATGAAAAAAAAAAAAAGAATATGTATAAATCCATCAATGGACTAATCAAATTTAAAAACAAAAGCAAACATGTCCCAGAAAATCAACACCCTGTAAAACTGTTCAACTCATTTTTACTTGTCTATCCAGTGAAGATATTAATACTGAAACATATATGTAAATCCTATATATTTTATAGTGTACGTACAAATGTTGATGAAACTGCATATCTATAAGAATTTAGCACCTTCAAAGTTTTAAAACAAACATTTGTGAAGGTGGTTTCTAGTCTGTCAATAACTTCACTTCCAATTTCCAAAATTTACAAGTTTGTGAAAGTAGTTTAGTCCCAGGCTATATATGCTACTAGCTGTCATATGCCTGTATCAGTGAAAGGTAACAAATCAAAACTTAACAATCAACAGGAAAACATGCATAATATGCAAAGAACAAAGAGCTTCATGGATTTTTGTCACTATAGTCAAGAACAGAACACAGATCCTAAGCTTCATTCTCCTACATTATCATGCAGAGAACCACCACTTCACATTTCAGGATGTAAAAAAAACACCTTTGGTGTCAAGTGTATAGCCTAAGTAACCACTCCAAATGGGAGTTAGCCATAGAATCTCCAGCTTGAAAAGGACCTTAGAGATCCTCTGGTTTCTACTCTTTATTACAAAGAAAACTGAGGCCCAAGGAGAGTAAATAATGTGCTTCAAGTCATTCATGTTATAAATAACAGATGAGGAACTAAAATTCCCACTTTTGTTATCCAATGTGATACTCTTTTTTTTTAAGATACAAAGCTTCTTTAAAAAGAAAAAACAGCAGGTGCTGTGGCACCCCGGTAATCCCAGCCACCTGGGAAGCTGCAGCACCAGGACCACAAGTTCAAGGCCAGTCTCAGCAATTTTGTGAGGCCCTAAGCAACTTAGTGAGATCCTGTCTCAAAATTAAAAAATAAAGTTCAGTGGTAGAGCACTTGCCTAGCACATATGAGGTACTGAGTTCAATCCGCAGCACCACATAAAAATAAATATATAAAATAAAAGTATTATGTCCATCTATAACTAAAATAAATTAAGAAAAAAAATAAAGAATAAAAAGGGTTGGGAATCTGGTTCAATGGTAAAACACCTCTGGGTTTAATCCCTGGTACCAAAAATAAATTAAAAAAAAATGTTTTAAAAGAATATAAAGGCAAAAACATAATATAATGGAAACATTGCTAGAAGTCTCTGAGTTTCCCCATTGCACTGAATACTGACTCATTCTAAATTAGAGAACTAGATATGATAAATGAATCATAAAAGTTCAAATCCTCTACAATTTTTTTATATAAGGCTGGTTGTAAAATAAAGATATCAGACCTAGTACATATTTTAATAAAATTACTCAAGTTTTTTAAAAAGGTATTTCATACATTAAAGACAAAATTCATTAGTATATTCTTTAAAAAAGAAGTCTTTTAAAATGTTAAGTAATTGTTATCCTACCTGATCCCTTTTCTCCAGATGTAGCCAGAAGTGGAGGCAAACTGTCCTCATCATTAGGTAAAAGACTAATTTTATTGCAAACGTACTTGTCAATACCACACAATAACCTATAATCTGAAATACTAGGGACAGGTAAATTGCTATTAACCATGTCACCGGTAGGAGCAGGTGGCTCCTCAATTTCTGCAAAAACATCATCAACTAGTGCCAAAGAACCAGAAGTAGGTATCCCCTCAGTTCCTGTGTTGATAGACTGTTTTTCCACAGATGGAACGTGAAAAATAGTACTCTGAATTATCTCTTTTCTTGTAACATCGCCTATCTCATTGTTTGTTTTTTCCACTGTAGTAGAATGGGTATGATCCACTGGGTTTACATTCTGTAAAATACGGGATAAAAATTCAATCAGTTCTTATTCTCTGTTCAACTGTGGAATACTGAGCTTTATAGTAAAACATATAGTTTTAGTAAGAATAAAAAGTCATAAATTCTTCTAAAGTAATATGTCCCAAGAAATAGTACCATTTTACTTCTTAAGTTCAGGAGAATATGATGTTAAGGAACATAAGAAACTTAGAATCACAAAATATTTAGGTAGATATAAATAACTTATAGACTGGAAAAAAATGAGAAAAGAGGTTGAGGATCCTGCACCATATCACATGTAATCAACTTAGTTCAACTCAAGGCTCTCCCATTCTTATGATGATCAAAAAAGTCCTGGGAAGGTAGGGGAGAAGGAAAATGAGGGAAGGAGGGAAAAGGTCAGGGAGCAGAGTGGTACATACATTCCATAACAGGACCAATAGAACAAACTACACCAAATCTGCTTCAAGATCCTTTCTTTTTAGACTGGTAAGAATCAAGAATCAATATTAAATAAGAGTAATTCATGAACTCATGTGATATTTTCTAATCTGTGTAGGACTTCCACTTTGTTGAAATACTGATAGAGAGTAGATCCTAGAAAAGGAACATATCTGGTTATTATGCCCATTTGTAAAACCTAGCTCAAGAATTCTTACTAACATGTGGCATATATTGTCCATCTACTATTTAAACATAGCATGTGTGTAAATGCAAGAATAAATATCACCATCACTTTTCTGAATGTCTGAAAATCATTAAATCAATATTAGTCTAAACAAAATGCTAAATCTTAGTTACATTTACCAATATCAAAGGTTCTCAAAGTGCGGTCCAGGGATTCTAGAGGTCCCCAAGATCTTTCAGGAAGTCAATGAGGTCCTAAGATTTTCTTCATATAATTAATGAAAACAACATATCATAACACACTGAATGCAGGTATGTGTTCTACTAAGTAAGATATTAAGGAATTTGCAAAAATGTAAAACAATGCCACTCTTCTTACTAAATTGCTTAGGTTTTTAAAATTAAGTTTTTTTCTAAAAATATCATTTCTACTAATGTAATGGGTTTTATTATTTTGTAATTAATAAATATTTTAAAATTTTCTCAATTTCAAATACAGTAATTATCAATAGGTATAAACCATGTATCTTAGGGGTTCTCAATAATTTTTATCAGTACAAAGGGGTCCTAAGTCTAAAATGTTTGAGAACCAGTCAGTGCCTGTAGGCTAACATGAAAAGGGTAAAATCTAAAGCACATTTGCTATCTCAATACAGGTCTACCTCAGAGATATTATAGGTTCAGACCAAGCAATAAAGTGAGTCACAAGAATTTCTGGCTTTCCAGTGCATATAAAAGTTATGTTTACACAATCCTGTAGTCTATTAAGTATGCAATAGCATATCTAAAAAATCCACAAGGTATATATCTTAATTTAAAAATACTTTATTATTAAAAAACGCTAATGATCATCTGAGCTGTTGGAAAAATAGCATTGACAGACCTGTTCCACACAGGGTTGCCATAACCTTCAATTTGTAAATAATGTAACATCTGTGAAGTGCAAAGAAAGAAGTGCAATAAAATGAGGTATGCCTGTACATCACTTACTTTAGGAAACTCAAAGCATTCAAAAGATAAGCACTCTAATAATCACATGAGGAACATCCGAAAAATAAAATTTTATTTAATAAGTTATTTAGACTACTTACCATAGGCACATCAGGTAAGAGAGGACTAAAGTCTTCAGAAAATCTTTTACTTCCTGATGATAATTTTGTTGTATCTGCAACTTCACCATTAGGCAAAATGCCATCTGCAAACCATACTCTTTTCTGTTCTTTGGAGCACAGTCCTAGAATCAGTTAGGAAAGCAAATCATTTTAGTTTGGCAATGTTGCAGGGACATAAAACCAAATAGTCAGAAAATGTTTTCAAAACCTTTTGATGTCCATTGGCCAGCTCTACATTTTCAGAGATACAAAGCCTAGATAAATATTTTTCTGTGTGTGATTCATCTATCCTAAGTAGAGTCCTTTTCTACCTAATTCATACAAAAGGAGCTTATTAGACTAGATGTGACCCTGGGAATCACACACACTGAAAGGAAGTATGTGGAGAGATTATACCGTAAAGACACTGAGGGAAGATTTAAAGCATATATATGGAGGTTGAGTTTTTGAGCATGGAATGGGGAATGAATAAAACTTACCGATTAAGGCACAGGAGTGTAAAGTGGAGGTCAGAGCATGGCAGTTAAGCAAAAGAAAACATAAAAAGAACAGAAAGAAATAAATAGTCTAAAAAAGGAAATAGGATCACATATGCATACAAGAAAGTCATTTTTTACTTTCATTTAATGAGAGAAGCATAACAGTTTCTCTTCTTATGGATACAAAACTTTATTAATATTTATTACAAATTCCTCTCAAATTTGGAGGAAATGACTAGAAATAAGCACAAATATTTATTCTCTTTTGTTATAAAGTATCCACAGAGGAAGGTCATGAAAATTGGTGCCAAAAGATTTTAGAACAATATCAAAATACAAAAGGTTTCCAAAACTGAAAAAAATTGAATCATACATATTTTTGCATTATCAATGCACATATGTGCATTATCAATGCACAATGTACTCTTCTTGCATTTGCAATAGTTTTAAAATTTAACAATTTTGATTGTCAATATAAAAATATGTAAATATTTTAGACAAATACATTCATCTTTAGAGTTATAATACAAAACCATGTATCTTGAATCTTCTTATTTCATTTATAATCATTAATGCAAAATAGCTACTGAGTGATAAACTAAAATTCAAAATAATTGTCAGAAGAATCCAAATCTATATTTAACTGATATTTACAGTTATTTTCTAGCATATTACAGTCTTTGTTCCCCAGACTGTTTAAAACTAAACATGGGCTTTTCTCAAGATTCGAAATGACAAAAGATTATAAGAAAAAAACAAACAAAAACTCAAAGGTTTAAAAATAGATTGGAAAAAATTTTACTATTATGGTAATTTATACAATTAAAAAGATTTTTTAAAAAAAAGAAGATATGTCAGGGGGCTGGGGCTGGGGCTCAGTGGCATAGTGCTTGCCTAGCATGTGTGAGGCACTGGGTTCAATCCTTAGCACTGCATAAAAAATAAATAAAAATAAAAAATCATTACTAAAAAATAAGAAAAAAAAAAAAAAAAAAAAAAAAAAAAGAAGAAGATATGTCAGTTACTGACCTATTGTCTCTGAAGCCCAAGCCCACCATTCCACACAGAATGCTAGGCTGGAAGTATGGAAAGTGCAATTCTCAGTTTTCTTTGCTAGTTAATTGGCTATGGTTGGGTTTTGCCAATGGTAGGCACTGGTGGGAAACCAGAGGTGGGAAGAGGAAGAATCCTTTCTGTTCTACTTCCTGCCAGGACCCTTGCAGCAGCAGTAGAACTATCATTACCACTAGATATTGCTGCATGCCTCATAACTTTCAGAATTTCTAATATCCTGGAACTCCTCTTGAGTTATCTGAGCACCAACCAACTAGGCCATCCCTTAATGGTTCTAGCACTTTCCACATGGCTTCTCCCCAGAGGTCACAGCCTCAGTCATGTGATGCTCCACCCCTGATTCCCAGGTCTGAAAGCCAAGCTCTCTTCCTGATGCCCTTGCTCCAAGTTTTAGTAATACTCTCTTGTCCCATTTCGTTCCCCCAAATCCCACTGGTGGTGGCTGCTTCTTGCAATTACTAGTCTCTCAGATGCTTGACCATGCCCTTTTAGCTCCAATATATATGTGTAACCAATTCCCTGTGTTAAATTCTTCCTCCTGATATTTAGACTGGTTTCTCTTTCCTGTCTACACTCTGACTATATGAGATAATTTCTATTATAATAATTTATGTTTAGTCTAAGAAATAGCATTTTATTCCTGTTACCTTCAACACTTGGTTGTTTAAGTGCTGAGATTGGCAAAGTTGTAGGTGAAGGTATGCTAGATGTTTGGGTCTCCTGAAGAGGCTGGATGATGGCACATCCATCAGAATGATTAGATTTAAGATTAGAAGCAGTTGGACTCATCATCCTTTCAAAGGCCTGAGCTAAAAGAGGGAAGAATAGTATTAAAATCTCAGATGTTTTCAAAGTTCAAAGTAAATTATAATAATAAATATTTAATTTTTTAAGTCAAAAGAAAACAAATAAATGGCTTATCAAGAAAAAGAAGTGGTGCCTGGCAGAGATACTATCTGAGTAACTAGCAAAAGCTCCTCCTTACTTTAGTTGGCAGCACTCCACTTTGATAAGCTACCAATGAGTTATTTTGATATTTTATTTGGTTTATTTTGATATTTACTACAGAAAATACTCCTTTTTAAATATGAGTATCTCTCTGCTTTTGCCCTTGTACTCTTGAGGATCTATTTCCAATATAGTTAAGAGTGACTCTTTAACACATAAATCACTATCTAATCACTGCTTAGTTTAAAATTCTTTAATGGCTTCCAAACTGGAGTGAAAATTTAAGTTGCTAAAATGGCTCACAAAATCCTACATGAGGGGCTGGGTAGATAGCTCAGTCAGTAGAGTGCTTGCCTTGTAAGCACAAGGCCCTGCGTTCGATCCCCAGCATCCCCTCCAAAAAAAAAAAAAAAAAAATCCTACATGATCTGCATCCCTACCCTATTCTACCTTCCCAATTAGCTACCTTCCCTAGTTAGACCTCATCTCTCACTACAATCTCACTTGCTCACTATGATCCAGGCAACCAGGCCTCTTTGATTTTCAACAAGTTAAGCAAATACTTCCCTAGCCTATATTCCCTCTGTTTAGAATGCTCTCCCCAAAGGTACCTACATATTTTATTCTTTCATTTCCTTCAAGTGTCTATTTACATGTCATTATCATAAAGCCTCACTCTGACCACCTTATGAAAATACTACCTCTTGGAACCAATCTGTTACTATTTATCCCTGTTCCACTTTAAATTTCATTTTAAGGTACTATCACCATCTGATATCTTCTTTGGTTACTATCTTACATTCATAAGCTTCCTGAGAACATTCATACTAAGCTTACATTCATAAGCTTCCTGAGAACAGGGTATCTGTTTTGTTCTCAGCTGGAGCTCCAGAATACAGAATAGTACCTGCATATTGTTGAAAGATTTTTTAAAATCAAAAAACACAGAGCAGGACTGGTTCAACATTTCCCCAAACGTATATGCTGCCATTGTTAAAATAATCTTCCTCAAGTGCCACCAAATGATAGCACTCTTAGAAAATGGCTTCTGTTAACCAAGTGAAATTCACATATCCTATACTCTGGGTTTCAAAGTAATTTCCAGTTTGCCCCAAATCTACCTGATGGCTTTCACATGCACACGTCCACAGGACTCATATAATCTCAACACAGCTTTTTCATTATCCACAACCTCTATTCAATTTTTTTCCTTCATGAATGTGTCTTACAACCCTTCTTTCACTTATTAGATAACATTATTTAAATAATAACTTCTATCATTTTCAACTCTATGGTAAGTTAACTGTTTATTCATGCTTTCTTATAATATGTAAATTAATGATAATAGCCCTCTAAATTAAACAATATGCTTATACACTACAAGATAGCAAAATATGTAAAGCTAAATAAACTAATTTCACATTTTTTGATAAATCAAAGTTTGATCTCAGTATCCTATTGAATCTCTTAAATGATTATATGCTCTCCTCTCTTGAACCTTATAGTCAGAAAATGTTTTAATTCCTACTCCAAAATCTAACTTGTCAACTCAAATAATACATCAAAATTTCACGGCTGTTTTATCATTTTTTTAAGTGGGGGCAGACAATTATATGGCAGCTTGCTCTAAAATTTCTGAATTCTAGAAGATGGCCTTGGTTAACAACACCAGCAGTAGTCTTCTAGGCTACTCACAGTATAGAGAAAAAACAAAAAATAAAACTGTAAGCACTAAGCCTAACCTCTCCATAAACAATGGTGGTAAAATGAAAATATAAAATGATTTATACGCTACTATCTTCCAGAGCACAGGTCAACAGCAAGTAGAGCAGCTTACCTCAGGCTAACAGACTCACATCAGAGCTTTTTGGAGAATTGCTGAAAAAATTTATCTTCATTCAAAAGAGAAAAACAAATTATTATCAGGTATTTATTCTTCTGGCTAATAGGAAGCAGTGCCTGAGCTAGTGCACAGGTCTGGTCAAAAAAGGCCCAAGAAATATTTGCTGGGAATTAAACTGTCAACATATCTCTGAGAATGCAAGAAGTACTCAAAAGAACGAACATGTATTTAGGGGAAAAACACAACAAAACACATACATACATAAAACCTGTGAGAACTCAAAGAAGGCCACCAAGACTGTTGTTGAAAATGGAAGCTAACTAGAGAGCCAGAGAAACAATGTGAAGTGCACACACATAACATTCTAAAATGGAAGGGAAAAATATATGAGACAAAATGTGTAAACAATGTGGCAGTCCTATGAAAATCATATATATTAATAGCTTATCTTTTCTTATTTTAGGTTATTTTCTAAAGGGGGGAAACTTTATCTTACCTTATGATATTAATAAATAATGAGTACTATTTATTGGTAGACATAAATGTTTAGATTAAGATGATGATGATGATGATGATGATGATGACAAAAACAAATAGGCAGATGAAATGCAGCATTTAGGGACTTGGTACCTGTTAAAAGTTAATGAACTGCCACTCCAGAAACTGAATGCTTCCTTTCCAGACTGGTAGTATTAATTGTGAGAGTGGAACAAAAAGAAGAGAAACCAAGCCTTGGGATGTCTCACCTAAGCCAGATAATTCAACACTAGGTCCTTGCCTTAAGAAAATAAAGAAGTTTATCTTTGTCATAATCCAGTTGTTTTTAAGATATATTCAATTACTGGAAGAAAACATGTCAGGTTAATACTCACCTTTATTAATAGTCTCATAGCAGATTACACACACTCTTGCTTCCTTTTCTAGATACTGCAGTTTACATTTCCTATTACAACAGACACCGCAAAATACCTATGAAGAATAAAACACTAAATTTGTTTTTGCTTCAAGAATACATTATATCTATAAGAGAGAGGGAAAAGGGAGGTCCAAAATCTAATTAATCAATAACCATTTTTCCTATTCATTTTTCTAATCACCATAATTCTAATGATTTTTTTACCTTCAATAAGACTTTTATGATTTATAGCCATATTTCCTGATGAGGAAAATGCCTCTAAATCAATTGTTAATTGGAAAGGGAATAAAAACTTTCTTCAAAGAGTAAGTTTATCACTTAAAAAGCTTTTTGTAGAGGTCTTTCACCTCTTTTGTTAGATTGATTCCCAAGGATTTTATTTTTTTTTGAGGCTATTGTGAATGGGGTAGTTTTCCTAACTTCTCTTTCTGAAGATTCATCACTTATGTATAAAAATGCATTAGATTTATGAGCATTGATCTTATATCCTGCTACTTTACTGAATTCACTTATGAGTTCTAAAAGTTTTCTGGTGGAATTTTGTGGTTCTTCTAAATATATAACCATGTCATCAGCAAATAGGGATAGTTTGAGTTCTTCTTTTCCTATTCGTATTCCTTTAATTTCTTTGGTCTGCCTAATTTCTCTGGCTAGAGTTTTAAGGACAATGTTGAATAGAAGTGGTGAAAGAGGGCATCCCTGCCTTGTTCCAGTTTTTAGGGGGAATGCTTTCAGTTTTTCACCATTTAGAATCTTATTGGCCATGGGCTTAGCATAGATGGCCTTTACAATGTTAAGGAATGTTCCTACTATTCCTATTTTCTAAAGTCAGCTTCAGTATTCTGAACCCTGTGTAAGCCAATTTGCCTCTCAGTGTTTCCCTGGGCATCAGTCACGATACTAGCTACAGAGTGGTCCTGAAATTTAGTATTCAAGGACAAAGGGGGATCTGACTGAATTTGGAACATCTGATGTGTCAATATGAAAAAGATAAGGACAGTATTCTTAAATTTCACTGAACTTAGTAATAACTGTTCCTCATTTCCCAGAATGTAATGAATATCCATGGCAATGTGACATTTGTTCAATTATCAAGCAATTTATACAATGGCAGATATTTTACATATTTCCATGACTGGGAGGTGAAAAATACTGATTTTAAACTAACTCAAGCATGCAGTCACCAGTTAATTAAACTTTTCTGTCATTACATTTCATTTAAAATGTCCCAATACAAGACTCGAGCTGGGGATATAGCTCAGTGGCAGAGTGTTTGACTATCATTAATGAGGTCAAAGACAAAGATTTTTATGACTTACTTTCCCACATGCTCTGCAGTGATGTCGCCGTTTTGTAAAAGTAAATTTGACTTGGCAGTTCATACAGTTTGGAGCTTCTGAATCAGGAACCCAAGTGGGTTGTTTCTGGCCCAAAACTAAGCCTTCTTTGCAAGTGTTTTCAGGTAGAGAATCTTCATTTGCAGCTATAAAACTAGATCTACCTTCAAAATTACTTTCTATATCAATATAATTAGAGTTGAAATTAACCTGAGGATCGGTTATAGAATCTGTAGTACAAGTATTTGGAGCAATGGTATTTGCTATGCTAGGTTCACTTTCTGGCATACTTGGAACATCTAGCTTGTTCAGTTGCCTTGAACTCCTGGTTCTTGATGGAAGGTTAAGCAATTGCTTAGGTCTAGCTCCCCCAACATGAACAGACTGACTGTTAGTATCAGAGACTGGTAATTCATTCATCACCTCAGTCTTACTGATAGGTAACTCTTGTTCAATTGGAATTCTGCCTTTTTCCCCTATAGAAAAGACATCATTTTCTCTTATATTTTGTTTTTCAACTGCTTCACATATCATGTTAATACCATCACTTTTCCCAGCAGCTCCTGCTTCAGCATTAAAATACATGTCATTGGCACTTCCATCATCTAAGCCTTTTACATCTATCTGATTCATTTGAGATTTTAAGTCATTTACATTTTCTTCAAAAGATTCTATGTTAGTGGTCTGAAGATACTGTTCTGTCAGAAAGGCATCAAGTTCAGCATCACTAATTAGTGCACCACTTTTCATGCCTTCATCAATATTAAAGTAATCTAAATCTTGCCCATCCATATCACTGCTTGAAAAAGCAAAACCTTCGCAATGATCAGGAGACTCTGGGGCATTGGCACCATAAAGCTCCACTTGAGATTCTGCAGCTATAGAAGAACTGGTGTCATCAGGGTAATCCAAAGATTCAACTCTGATCACCATCTGCTCAGATTCTACCTTTCCATCCTCCCTTTTTTCATTTACTGGCTGAAGAAGTATGGTTTTACATTTTTCCTTTTTCAAAAGATCAGTCACCCTGAATGGTTCCCCATCTAGAGCAACATTCTTCTGCATTTCTTCATGCACAGTCACTGAATCTTGTAAATGGTCTTTAGGTTCATTCTGAGGTAAAAAATCACCATGTGCTTTATTGTCAATTAATGATCCACACAAAGACCCAGATAATGGAAGACAGGATAATGAAGAATGTACACCTTCTCTTGAAGTATGTAAAGTTGAAGAGGAATCTTGGATTATATCACTATTATCTTTAAGGTCTAAGTTTCTTGAGTCTACTTTTGTACATTGTTTTATAAACACAGCAGTTCTATCTTCCTGAAAGGAAAAGTCAGATAATTTGAAATTTTCATCTTTTAAATTTGATTCATTTAAGCATAAACCTTCATTTTTTGGAAGACTTTTGCAAGGCAAACCACTGGTACTACCTCTTTCTTCTAAACATTCTGTGGTAGTTATGACTTCCATATCTAACTCCTCTTTTACTAAACAGTCATCATCTTTTAATAATTCACATGGCCGACTATTGTGTTGCAGGTTATCTTTGGCATCAAACATTTTGGAACTTTGTTGTGTCAAAACAGATGACATGTTAAAATCAACAATTGGTTCTAACTGACTAGAGATCTTTTTATCCTTCAAATTTTCTGTTTCGCTGTAGTTACAAGAATCTGAAAGTACTGTATCTACTTTTATACCCAATTCTTTGGTTTCACCAATTTCTCTATTTTGTAATTCAGAGTTGACATCATTCTGAACTTCGCTGACAGTATCACAAGCATGGTCTATTGAGGAAACACACAAAGTATCTGAAACTAAAGATGAATCCAATTCAGTCAAAGAATGTGCACTAGACTTACAATCATCTGGCAATAATTTTCTAATATCTTCTTCACTATTAGTTGCATGAACTAAGTTACCCATATCACTTATTAAGTCACAGACAGGTTTACTACATCGTCTCATGTATAAAGGCTGGATTTCATCTGAAGTACTACCATCCACAGAAGAAAGAAGATCAAGTCCTGTTACATTTTTTTCATTTTGTATAGAAGTTAGTCCCTCAAGAGTTTTTCCGTTCAAAGAAATCTCATTTGCTTCATGGCATGTTTCTGACGAGGCACAATTACTAATGCAATGTTGGTCCTTTGGCAGCAGTGAAGTTAGCTGTGAAGAAGCCAACTCTGAAGAAACTGAACAGTGGTTAGAATCATATGCATTTTTTGCATCTTGGAGATAATCTTGTTCATCTAATCAAAAATAGAGATATAAAGTTATTCAAGAGGTCCTAATCAAATAGATATTATAAAGATTATGTTTTTTAAGACTTCTAAATGGAATAAACCTTATTTGGCCTTAACGTACTTTCTGTTTTTTTCTTTTGAGTATAAATGTCATAAAGTGACAGTTTATTCCACTTAACTCAGTTGCATTGTAAAAACCAGACTAAGAAAAAGCTGAAAAACAATCTAACTTCTTTATTCTGCCCTCCAATTTCCTGGTCTCCATTCTGAGGAAAACATCATCTCTCACAGTGATGAAATCTCAACTTAAATAGCACTTTAAAGTTGCTCTTAGGTTGCTCATATGCTGATTTGAAAGATTTTTCTTACAGCTAAATTTGTATCTGCAAGGAAACTTCTAGTTTTCTTCCCTTCTGACTATTGGCTCCATTATGTATTAGAATAATATGTTATAATGAAACAAGTGAACTTTTTATGGAAGAAAACAATAAGACTAAAACTGAAATCAAATTTTGCTAAGAGTACTTTATATCTGAAATAACTGAATTACAGAAATTTTTAAATTCACATAGTGGCAAAAATAGAAAAGCAACAAACCTGGGTTCTGTTCAAAATCATCAAGGAGTTTGTCCAAGTCACTGATGGCTGCTTTAAAATAGCTGTCCATCCTACCGGTGGACTTATTCAGAATTTAATTCTTGTATATCTAGAAAATAAAAAGTATATTTCATTTAATTTTCTAACATATAAATATTATGCCATCTGTTCTATCAAATGAAACATGAAATATAAACAAAAATATATTTCACAATATTCCTTTGAGGAATCTACACTTCAGATGGAAAAACTGTCTCCATATAAAAATGGCATGAGTCAGGCCCAATGGTGCATGCCTGCAATCCCAGTTGTTCATGAGACTGAGGTAGAAGGATCACAAATCCCAGGCCAGTCCGGGAAAATTAGCAAGACCCTGACTCAAAATAAAATTTTAAAACGTGTTGGGTTGTAGCTCAGTCCATGAGGCCCTAGGTTCAAAACTCAGAACCAACAAAAGAAAAAAAAAATGACATGGATATGAAAATCAACTCTAACAACATAACATTTATACATGTAAGCTATTATGCATTTTAAAACACTTATCTAAATAATTCAAGAGTCAAAGAATTCACAGTGAAAATTAAAAACACTTAGAAATACTACATATCAAGTAATATAAAATATACAAGATAAAAATAGTGCATAAAAAACCAAAAGTTACTTTTATGAAAAGAAGAATGAAGTGAATGAACCTCTGTTCTAAGTCAGAAATTCCACTAAAATAGACCTGAGACACTTTGTAGGAACCTAAATAACTAATGAGATAATAACAAAAGAACAATGAGGCCAAGTTAAAGGGGTTCTCACTAGCTTAACTGAATATTAAGTTAATGAAGACCACAAGGACTGAAAACAAATCAGATAGAAAAATCCAACAGATCATAACAATACTAACATAAAAAACACACCACTCATTGGAGGGTTGTTAGGGCACTAACCTACTACTACTAGTCAACTTCTAACCTATTACTCTGAAAGCTAATAAAATAAGGATTTTTTCTGCTCTTCATTTACAAAATATACTTAGGATAATAAAATATTTGCTGGCAAGAATTCCATTTCAGTACAGAAGAATATTAAAACTTTTTAAAATCACCTCTTCATAGTCCCTAATGTAAAAAATGAACCAAGCAATGGCTATCATGAATGATAAAACTGTTAGAGAAAAAGGTTGATGGGGAACGAGAAACTGCTGGGATCACGACCATCAACATAATCTGAATTCAAGATAGATTTCACCACCAGTAAATATGGAAGAACACATCACATAGAATATATTCCTGCCTAAAGATCTGATGCTGAATCTAATCAAATTTTTAGAACTGCATGTTTGTAAGAAATTCAAGCCTAGAAAGAAAAATTAGATGACATAAAAAGAAAGCACTCAGATTGCTGGGCATGGTGGCATACGTCTGAAATCCCAATGAATCAGAGGCTAAGGTAGGAGGATTACAAGCTCAAGGCCAGCTTCAGCAACCTAACTAGGTAATATGTAATTTAGTGAGATCCTATCTCAAAATAAAAAATAAAAAGCGATAGGGATGAAGCTCAGTGATAAAATGCCCCTGAGTTAAATTTCCATAACAAAAAAGAAAAAGAAAGAAAAATCAGCTATATTAATCCAGAAGGTAGAATACTTTTTCTATTTTTTAAAATACATTTGGGGTTTTATGTGTGTGTGGTACTAGTGACTGAACCCAGAGGCCTCTACCACTGAGCCACATCCCTATGCCCTTTCATTTTTTTTTTGAGACAGTCTAAGTTGATGAGGATGTCCTCAAACTTGCAATCCTCCTGCCTCTGCCTCCTGAATTGCTATGATTATAGGTTTGCACCACTGCGCCGGGTATGATAGAACACTTTACAGCAAAGTTTTTCAGATTGTCCATGGTGAATGATTAGTTTTTGTTGTTGTTGTCCACATTCCCAACTTGCTACAAACTGTTACTTTTGTAAAACACAAGAAAACACAAAATCTGTAATAATGAACACAAACAAAAGGATATAGTTAAATAAACACATGGGAGATTGCCTGGAATGGAGAACAGAAATGGGAAATAAAAAAAAGACAGGAATTGAGAGAGCTTTACAAGAACCAGCTATGGACTGAGTGCTGTGAACTAAGGACACCTGTGGTCCAGAAAAGAGACTTGAAATATGGGTTAAAAAGATTACACAGACGGGGCTGGGGTCATAGCACAGTGGTAGAGCACTTGCCCAGCATGTGTAAGGCACTGGGTTCGATTCTCAGCACCACATATAAATAAATAAAATAAAGATTCATTGACAACTAAAAAAATATTTTTAAAAAGATTAGACAGTTCAAGAGAATGAAATGAAAGAACTTTCTGAAGAAATTACCTAAGACACTTTATAAGAGCCAAGGAAGAGATAAAATGAAAAAAGAAGTTAAAAGACATAGATGAGCTGGGAGTAGGACTCAGTGGGAAAGAATGAGCTTGCATACATGAGGCCCTGAGTTCAATTCCAGCATTAAAAACAACAATAACAACAACAATAGACGATGACACAGTGAGAATGGAGTACCATAAGGAGAAAAGAGCGTGGAACAACTTAATTTGAAGACCATTAAGAGGAATTTTTCCAGAATTGATGAAAAACTCAACAGAACAGATACAGGTAATACATTAAACCAAGCAACATATACAAAGAGAAATCTATACTGCGACATTGTGTGAAACTAATGAACCTCAAAGATAGAGCAGCCAGAGAGAAAAGATCAATTTCAAAGGAACAACAATATGTAGGCAACAAACTTAAAGCAACAGGGACACTTCAGAGTAATAATAATATGGTATCCTAACTCAATAAAGCATATTATTTCTTTTGTTTCCATTTTTAAAACTGGTTATTCCATACATAGAAGAGTTCACAAAATACACAGACCAAGTCAATTAAAGGGATTTGGAGGGACAGATAATGCAGGAAGAAGAGGAATAGTTCAAGGAATATTCTCAGGATAAAATGCAAGGCAACTATGAAACAAACAGGAAGCCATAAATAAGGAACATATGGAGAACAAAAAGTGAACAAGAAAACCAACAAAAGAAATCTTAAAATGTAAGAAAGGCTTGCTGGGTGTGCTGGCACAATCCACAATTCTAATAACTCGGGAGACTAAGGATTGCAATTCTGAGGCCATCCTCTGCAATTAGTGAAGATCTGTATCAAGATAACATTAAAAAGGGGTGAGGTTATACCTTAAGTATTAAAAACTTGCCTAACATGTGAGAAACTCTGAGTTCAATCCCCAGTACTGGGTGGGAGTAGGGGGGCAAGAAACTTGTGGGTATGTAGTGAAAGCAGTGCTTAAAGAGACAGTAATAGCAATAAATGTATATATTTTTATAGAATTAAAACCTGAAATCAATAATCCAAGCATCCACCCTGGCAACTAGAAAAAAAAAATAAAAGGAGCCAGGTGCAGTAGTACACTCCAGTAATCGCAGTGACCTGGGAGCCTGAGGCAGGAGGATCACAAACTTGAGGCCAGCATCAGCAACAAAGCAAGGCCCTAAGTAACTTAGTGAGACCCTGTCTCAAAATTTAAAAATAAAAAGAACTGGAGATGTAGATAAGTGGTATGCACCCCTGGGCTCAATCCCCAGTAATGAAAAAAAAAAAAAAAAAAAAAAAAAGAGGAATTTTGACTGAAAACAAGTAAAAGAAAAGATTAAAAATAAGTGTGAAAATCAACGAAATTAAAAACAGGATACAGGAAAGCAGTGTAAGTTAATAGAGAAAACTAATAAGACCAAAAAAATTGCTCTTCAAGAAGATCAATAAAGTTGATAAACCAAGATCAAAATAAAAGAGAAACAAATTATTAATATCAGAAATAAAAGAGGATTTATCATTACTGATGCTGTGGACACTAAAAGGAAAATAAAGAATTTTATGAACTCTGTGTTCATAAATTTAATAATTTAGATAAAATGGATCAATTTCTCAAAAGCAAACTTATACATGGAGAAAACGATAACACCCAAACCCATACCTATTTTAAAAATGTAATAGATAATTAATACCCCTCCATAAAGTAAATCATCAGGTCCATATGGATCCATTGGTGAATTTTACCAAACATTTAAGGAAAAAAATTATACCAATTCTCCGTAATCTTCCAGAAAAAAAAGAATCAGAGGGAACACTTCCAAATTCACTCTATAAGACCAGCATTACCCTAAAATTAAAACCAGATAATATCACAAGAAAGGGAAGTTATAGACCAATATTACTCATTAACATAGATGCATATTCAACAAAATATTAGAAAATTGCATCTAACAATGTATACAAAGAATTATATAACATGACCAAATGTAATTAACCAGGTATACAAGTACAAGGCTAATCCAACATTTGACTACTCATCATTGTAATCTACTACATCAGCAGAATTATCACATAATATCAATTGATGCAAAAAGAAAAAAAACTTGGGGAAAAAAAAAAAAAAAAACCCAGGATCCGTTTATGATAAAAACTCTCAACCAACTATTGAGTAGAGGAGAACTTCTTCACATGGATGATCAGTATTTACAAGATACCTACCATTAATTATGAGAACCTGCCTTCCCTCAAAGACTGGGAAAAAGGAAAAGATCTCTCACCTCTCTAATTTAACATGATATTCAAAGTTCTAACTAGTATAATAAGACAAGAAATAAAAGGTAAATTGTTTGGAAAGAAGTAAAACTGTATTTGCATCTCTATACAGTAATGTACACCTAAGAATTAGGCTATCTGAGGTAAAAAGATAATATTATAATCCAACAATTTGTAAAAGGTACAGTAACACAAATCTGTATATTGAGACCTTTTAACATGAAATCTTATTAAACTATATATGTTTCTCATTTCATAATCTAACAGTGCTGGGGATTCGAACCCCATTCTCAGGCATGGGAGGCAGGCACTCTACGTGATGAGCTATTTCTACCGCACTACGTTTCTCATTTCAATCAATCAAAATGTACTTTTTTGATCAGCAATCTATCACATATAGTGAAAGACGCAAAATAAATATAAGATATGCTCCCTGTTTTAAAGAAGTTTATTTAAATAAAGTGTACACATGATAACAAATCTTTAAGATTATTTGCTTTACCAAAAAAAAAAAAAAAACCAAAACCTCTTCGTGATTATTTTAAAAATTGGCAACAATGTGGAAAATTAATCAGAAAACAGACCAAAAGTATGGAAACTCATTGAAAATGGTAAGGCAAAAAACATGAGGACCTGAGCTGAGACAGTGCAGTGAGGATGAAAAGGAAAGAGATTGAAAAGTGGCTACAGAATGAGAACTTTTGAAGAGCGAAAACAAGGCAGGCTAGGAATGCCACCAGGTTCCATTACGGGTGACTGCATAGATGGGGGTACCACTGACGATGACAGGCAATACAAGAGGAGCAGGATTAAGGGGAAACATGAGTTCACTTTTGGAGTGTTGTCAGAAGTACCTTGAGAACATCCTGGGGAGATATCCAAAAGGCTTTGAATGTAAGAATCTGGAAAGCTCTGAGAGTGATAAAAATTTGAAAATTGGCAACCACAGTTGTTAATGGGTAAGATCACCTAGGAAAAGAATACAGAAAAGGATAGGAGCTTGACATCAGATAACTAAAGATCACAGTTTATGTTCCCAAAACCACTCTGGATAAAACGTTACCTAGAGTTATATATACTTCTATACAAAAAATCTCCAATAGGTAATGTTAAACAAAATAAAATCAAATTTCAAAGCTTTATGTAAAATATAAACCCATTTTTACAAATAAGCTGTTTAAAATGGTATTAACAAAAGCACATGGAAAAAATATACAGGAACAAGCATCAAACTGTTTTTAATGCTAAAAATCCGGGGATGGGATTATGTAAACCTTTTAAAGCCACATTATATGTCTTTATATCATTAAATAAGCATGTACTTTTGTAAAGAGAGAAAAAAGACAATTTTATTCCTTTCCTTAAAAATTATAGTATGCATCTTTACAATATAAGGGATAATAAAAATCTGTTAGAAGAACACTTGGACACTGGATTTTAAGTGGCAATAACAACTTATAAGATCATGAGAAAATGTTCAACGAACCATCAAAGTAATGAGAATTAGAATAAACACCACTCGTTGCCTACTAAACTGAAACATAAGTTTTTTCATAATAGAAGTATTCAATGTTGGTAAGGGTATGCTTTTTTTTTTTTAAAAAAGCATATTTGCCACTACTGACAGAAAGTAAACTGATAGAATCTCTCAGGAAAACAATGTGACAAGAATTATCAATAGCCTCAAAAAATGTTCTCGTATTTGATCTAATTATTTAGAAATTTAAGAAAATAATCCTAAACTATTGAAAACACCAAAGATTATGATCCATCATTAGTGAAATGATCTAAACACCAACATTAGGACACAATATAAAATTATATAGGCACTAGAATGAATCAGACATAACTTTCCTATGTTCATATATGTATACATGACCAGTGTAACTCCCCATCATATACAACCACAAAAATGGTAAGTTATTTTCCAAGTATGTATGATATGTCGAAGTGCATTTTACTGTCATGTATAATTAAGGAAACCAAATAAAAATTTTTAAAAAGAAAATTATATAGGTATCAAAAATAATGTTTATGAGGATCCAAAAAAAATTCTATGATGAAGCAATTCTGTTTCTAGAGAAACACCAGCTCTTGTGCACACATCACAAAGAACTTTCAATATTGCAAATCCTGAAATAATAATTATTTATATATAATTGAATTGTTATATTAAATTATAACTGTAAAATTGAGAACAATCTACTGGTCTGTTAATATAAGAACAGTTAAGTTAAACTTTCTCAAAACTGTAGACTGAGGACCCCTGAAAGATCTCAAAAATCTTTTTTTTAAGGGATGTCACACGTTTTAATTACATTAAATAATTGTTGCAAAATTCATGAAAAACAGAGAGCTAATGTCAAAAATTATCCATAAAATGAACAATGTTACATATAAATAATAGCAATAATACATGTATTAAATCTACATTGATGTTAATAAAGATGGTAAAGTGATAAAGGGCAAGGGATTAAAAGTATATGAATTTTCTCTAGGCATATAAGGGAGTTTTAAAGTTGTGGTTTGATTCTTTTTTTTTTTTCCTCAAAAATCTTTGTAAGGGTCTTTGAGATCCTTCCTTTTCCAATTACATATCTGTCTAGGATAGATTTTCTTCATCTGCTTTTATCAGAAAATCGATCACAAGTATTCAGTCCAGGGCTGGATTACCTGGTTCAATCCCCAGCACCACAGAGAAACAAACCAAAAAATTTTTCGGAAGTTTATAAAGTCAGTAAATGTAAAATAATTTTATATAATATACATTTTATATAATATACATTTAATATAAATGTAAAATAATTTTCCAGGCCCCCACCTGTAATCTCAGAAACTTGGGAGGTTGAGGAAGGATGATTACAAGTTCAAAGCCAACCTTAGCACTTTGGCAAGATCTGACCTCAAAACAAACAAACAGCGTTGGGTTGTAGTTCAGTGGAGCCCTCTAAATTCAATTCATGGGAGGAAAAAAAATTTAGCACCCTTCACTTACTTTTTTTTTTCACTATCAACCTAATAAAATGTATAAATCTGAAAAAAAAAAATAAAACAATCCTACCCTTCTCACTAAATTTTGTTTTGGAAAATAAAGTTTTCAACAAAATTATTTAATGAATTTATGGTTATTTTTAAATGAATAAAAAATAAAAAATTAATTTTGGGTTTTAACTTCCAAAATGGTAAATAAACTGCATTAGGAAATAAATATTCTTTTGGTTCTCAGTAATTAAATGCCGTTATCCCCAATCATAATGTCAAATAAACTGTAATATTATTATGTAACATTACGATTTGAAATAACAATTACATTAGAATTTAGTTTTATCTGCAATGTAACTATTTCAAAAGATTTTCTGCTCGTGTATTATCTGCATAATCAAAAAGTCAAAGCATGTTTATGGGACTGTTTGAAAACATGAGGAAAGCAAGCATTCCAACTGTATACAGAATCTCATCATCTTAAGAAAATGTACAAGGGGAAAGAGACTCAGAAAAAAGTCAGAACATTAACAGTGGAAGATTACCTTTACATGAAACCATGATTTTCCTTACTCCTAATAATTTTCAAAATTTTTATCACTATGCAGTTTAATTTTCAGACGAGAAAAAAATTAGTGAAAAATTATATATACTTCTACTGAATCAAACCATTAATCTTCTGCCAACTCAAGAGACCGTAAGCTCAAACAAATAATTTGATCAACAAATTATTTTTAAATATAAAAATGAACTTAATATCAAATTTATGGGCTGATTTCTATACACTCAAACTAACAAGAACATCCTTAATTTGGAATATTGTAATTTGCAATTACAGAACAAGTTAACGGTTAAAAGTAAGGACATCTTTTCAAAGGTAAAAAAGATAAGGTGGAGGGAAAGAAGAGCACCGTATCCTTGAGGATTACGAGGAGGAGAAAACGCATCGATGAAGAAATGGGCACTGAGATCAGGGACGGTGATGACAGATTCATCTGCCGGCACCCAGTCTTTTCAGCGCAGAGGCCACCACTCCTCGGGAGCCACAGCCACCTCCTTTAGTCACACCCCCTCCCCAGGCGCGACCAGCGGTGCTTCTCTCCACGTCTGCCGCGGCCCAGGGGTCCAAATCTTAGCAGCGCCCAGCCTCCGGGCGGCCCGAGCGGGTGGGACCCGGCACCCAGCCGTCCTGATTGTTCTCCTAGCCCGGTCCGGCCAGGGCTGGGATTCCCCAGCCAGCTCAGAGGGTTCGGAAAGGAACAGGTCAACAGCCTGGACTCGGTTCCTAGAGGAAGGGGAGGGCCGACCCGATGTCCAAGTCGGCGGGTCCAGCGGCCACCCCACCCTCTCCGCGAGGGCAGCACGGGTGAGGAGAGGCCAAGACGGCCAGTTCTGGGCAGTCTTACCTCCCTAACCCCTGCGGAGATCGCTGGGATTCGACACGACGATGCGCTGAGGAGTGAAGAGCGACCCCGGTCGGGAGTCCCGGGAGTGCGCGACGTCGGCTCAGAGCTTGCCCCCCTCCAGACGAGGGCCGCGCAGAAGGCGCAGGCGCAGTGGAGGCTTCCCGCTCCTCACACGCCCCCTCCCTCCGGGGCCCCTGGCGCCTGCGCGCTGCCACCGGGTCGAAACTGGGGGCGGCGGATTTCTTACCGGAAGTACCTAACTAGGCCGGGGGCGCCGGGGGCGCCGGGGGCGCAGGAAATTCGGCCCTTCCTCGGGCTGGGCTGGTCTTCCCACTAGACGCCCTGGAGCCCGAATCCCGAGGCGGCTTCCCTTGCCCTTCGCTGACCTACACGCCCCTTTCCCCGCCCGCAGCCGCCTCCTCCTGCCTAGCAGCCGAGGCGCTCCGGTCAGTTCTGGACAAACCCGCCCGGCAGCTGACCAGGCCTGCCCCCACGCCGCTGGCCTCGCTGAACACCTAACTTTTAAACTTCGAACTCGATTTACAACATCGCCTCCCAGTCCCCCTAACAAAAATGCTCCCCAAACACCGCAGGTTCCCAGCTCTCCAGTGAACTGGCCATTTTCAGTGGCCCTCTCTTCCCTTCGTTGCTTCAGTTCTGCTTTTCTAACTGTGGCGACTGGAACTGCTGCCTCCGCGTCTAAAAACCAAGGCTAACTTTTCTGATGGCGATAGGAAACGTCACTTAACGCTATCTGTATTTGTGCTCGTTGAGCTTTGCAACCTTTTCCCATAAATTTAAACAAAAGACATTCGTGTGGGATCCAGGTTATCATTACAGACAGGGTGGGATGGGAAATCAGTTGCCAAAAGGATTTAATTCTTAGTAGTTTTTAAGAATTTCAAGAGTTATAATATCTCAGAAGTATGGGAGCAGGCGCGGTGACACGTGCCTGTAATCCCACCAACTCGGGAGGCTCAAGCAGGAAGATCTCAAATTGGAGAGACCAGCCTAAGCAATTCAACCAGGGCCTAAACAACTTAGAGAGACCCTTTCTCTAAATAAAAAGGACTGGGGATGAAATAGTATTCCACTCACATGCCATTTATGGTAAAGGATTTTAGAACCTAAATCTGCAATTTACAACAGTAAGTGATCTTCGAAAGATATTTAATCTTCCCAGGCAGGGTGTGCTGCCTGTAGTCCCTATTACTCAGTAGACTGAAGCAGGAGAATCACTTGAGCCAGGTGGGGAGCTTAAAGTCAAGCTGGGCAACATAGTGAGACACTGTCTTGAAAACAAAAAGAAACAAAACCCTTAATCTCTCATCTTCGTTTTCCTAAACTCTGAAATGGAATTTTTGGTTTTAGTTGAAGAGCAAAACTTTTGATTGCCTAAAATAATTTAGGGCGCATTTGCTGTATGACAGACAATGCGTTAGATGCTTCGCTTGTGCTGTCTTAATCCTAAGAATAATTCTACAAAGTATGCATTGTCTCTACTATGCTTTTCACAGATAAAATGGGGGCACAGTCCTCGTGGAACCACAACCCAGTAGTAGAGATTCATGCGTATGAATTCATATTAGGTATGGAACTATTTATGATATAGTGCAGTGTGAACACAAAAAGAATAGAACTAGAAAAATAAAACACTAACACCTTAAGTAAATAAATGGGGAAATATATACACGAACGGTAAATTCACAAAATACAAAATTTAAATGCCTACCACATACCATAGTAATGTTCAAGTTCATTAATGACAACAAAGACAGAGGAATGTTATCCCCCATAAATCTAACTGCTCCAATTTATAGTCCATCAGGATGTGAGTGACCACTGTACTCTCACTCATGGAGTTTATTCACATTTTAAGCAAATTGATTAAAGTAGGACATAAAGTAGTACCTGGGAAAGTTGTCAAATCATATCAAGAATCTTCCACATGTTCACATGACCTATTCAATAATTTTCCTATTGGAAAATACAAACATATTTTAGAACACAAAGATTTATATGGAAAGATATTTACTATGACAATAGTTATATTTTTAAAAATTGAAATATCAGCTTCTTGGGAGGCTAAGGCAGGAGGATCACAAGTTCAAAGCCAGCTTCAGCAACTTAGGGGCCCTAAGCAACTTCACAAGACCCGGTCTCAAAATAAAAATAATAAAAGGACTGGGATGTGGCTCAGTGGTTAAGTGACCCTGGGTTCAATTCCCAGTACCAAAAAAGAAAAACAAAACAAAAAAAAAAACTTTAAAAAATTATTGTACACATGACTAAAACCATTAAGATTACATTTAAAAGAATTACTAGGGCTGGGATTTAACTCAGTGGTAGAGCACTTGACATACAAGTCCCTGAGTTCAACCCCCAGTATAGCGAAAAGAAAATAATTTCTAATGACTTGAGGAAATTACCTCATGAAAAAACATTGAATACCTAAAAATATTTAATATTGCTTGTATAGTAAAGGTCAATTATACTCATGCGATTCATGTAAAAGTGAAGAAAGTATACCAAAATGTTGCCAGTCATTATGTCTTTCTAATTGGAATATAGATGTTATTACCTTGAACATCCTGAATTTTCTACAATGTATATATATTGACTATATTCTGAAAAAAAATCTAACGTAACAGGTATGATAAGCTGACCAGTGAATCTAAGAATCCAACCCCCCCATTATTAAGAGTATGGTCTTTAGAGTCAAACTATCTGAATTTGAATTCTAATTTCATCACTTATTAGCAGTTTGATATAAATTCACTACACTCAGATGCTTCTATGGTCTGATGGTGATCATACTAATGCATTGTATGAGATAATCCACATAAAGTACTTAAATGGGACATTTGATATATCAAATGTTATATCAATACTCAATGAACTTGATGAACTTGACTAATGCACATCAGTTCTTTGAAGCACAATTACCTTCAAAAATATTTAAAAATTGAATTTCTTAGTCTACTAAATCAAGAACAAGAATTGATGACCACTCCACCTTAGTGTCACCTTAGGAAGACTTGTAATTATTTTTTTAAGAAGAGATAATGTTTATCCATATAAAGTTTACAGCCTTTGATTACCCTTTAAATATTTAATATAAAACTTTAATTTTGGAGCTAACAAAAGCAAATTGCAATATTTTAGTAGGATTTTAGAAGTAAAATAAACCTCCCTAGTTATGTCTTGGAAGATTATTTAATTTGGGTTCCACCAAACTTCTGATCTGTAGAGTAGTAAAAAACAAGAAGTGAAATCAACCAACTAGCCAAACTTTAAATCAATAACTATTAATTTAACCCAGAAGTTGTCAGTGATGGTGGCGGGAGTTGATTCGGTTTCCTCCAGGGCATTTTAACAATATCTGGAAGCATTTTTGATTGTCACAACTAGGAGAATGCTACTAACATAGTAGGTGGAATAGAGATGCTATTAAATGTCTCACAATGCATAGGATAACACCTAACAAAAAGAATTTTCCAGCCTAAAATGTCAAGAGTGCCAACATTGAGAAACTCTGACTAAACCAGCAAGTGTTTTAGTTCTTATAATTTCTTACACTTCTTGGTAAACAGTTCGTATTTTCTTTGATGGCCACAAGCACAGATGTGAGTTGGACTAAGTTTTGAACTCTTGCATAAGTCTATATATTGATGTGATTAAACTTTGTACCAAGCAGTATACAAAGCAATTTACTTTACTAGAGAGAAGAAATCTACAATGACATGTTTTACAGAGCAAACATCTGGTCAATTGTACTCTCACAGAGAGCCATGCTTCATACCTATGGTTTAGTTTCACCAGACATATACAAAATCACTTATTACCAAAAACCACTTTGTAAATAGCTATCATTTATTGACCACTAACTGCTTTTTAGCCCTTATCTAACAAGTAAAATGGTCAATCCTGAGTGTGACATTCTTACTCCTCTGTGATTGAAACCTGGAGTTCAGAAATTCTCCTTGCTGGCCTAACTGCTTTGTGAAGTACAGCGACACTTACTTGTGGAGACCTTTATCATAGCAGCACGCTGAAGAACACACTTTTTGTCAACAGTCTGTTTTTCTCTTGCATAAGTGCTATAATTTAGCATTGGTGGTTGGAAGAGTTGCTTTTCATCTTTTGAAGGAAAAATTATAATTGCGGTATCCACAAGAAAATCACTGTAGATCCTGGATGTAACTCAGTACTGCATTTTCTTAAAGTTCTAAAAACCAAAAATCTCAGGTAAGAAAAATTTCTTTCTTGGTGCACTTAAAAATCTATGATAAAGAAACAATAAATTAAATGACAAAGATTTATTGATGACTCTTACAAAGCTTTTCAACTTTTGACATCAACAGTAAAAATGAGAAATAACATATACTCCTTTAATATACTTGTTTCCTAAAAACAATATGCACATTTTAAGATCCTATAATGCTTTTAAACTAACAAAAAAAGAGAAATAAAGTTGCATGCGTTAAATTGTGTCATTATATTAAGACAGTTTCCTTAACCATTTTAATAAGTGGAAGTTTGTTCAATTAGCCTTGTCTAACTCCTCTCTACATGTATACTCAATAAACAAAACAAAAAGAGGGACTGGAGATATATACCTCAGGAGTAGAGTGCACATATGTACTTACGTAGCACATATGAGGCTGTGGGTATCACAGTAGCACTGAAAAAGAAAAGACTGAGGGTGTAGCTTAGTTGTAGAGTGATTGCCTATAAGGCCTTGGTAGTTTGATCCCCAGCACGACCAAGAAAGAAAGAAAAAAGAAATAGTACCTTAAATTTGTATTTTATTTTATAATGATTTGGGCCTGAAACTGCTTTCTGTTTTTAAGTTAATTGCTATTTTGTAACATTCAGTTATGTTATTTTGTTAACACATTAAATTTAAAAATTGCAGCAATGTTAGTTTGTGACTTTGTTTTGTTCTGTAATACATAAATAACTGTTAACTTGGAAATTTGTTATTCTGTAAATATTAAAGAACTGTAGTCTTGCTGGTTTGTGACTTCCAGACTAAATAACAAGAAAAGTAAATAAGCTACTGAGAACTCAAATGTCTTTCACATACAAATGAAATTATATTTGTTTATGGGTGTTTTTGTTTGTTTATAGGTGTTTGTATTTGTTATAGGTGTTTCCTCTGTGCAATAAAATGTGCTAAGAATTGGTAGAATTACAAAGGTCAGTAATTCATAGTTTCAGCCCTAAAATACATAATCTGCTGTGTCATGCTTTTATTTACTAGCATAATTTTTGAGAAGTAGATGGAAGATGATAAAGTTACAAGATCTTTGTGTAGATTCTTGGTCAATTAAATTTTCTGTGGTTTCCTTTGTTGATTAAAATGAAATCTGCACACGAAGTGAAGTGTCAAATAAAATATGAATGAAAGAATCTTTGGCAAAGTTCAGGTCATAATTGCTTAAGATTTTCATATATCAACTTTTATCTCCAAGAAGCTCAATCTATAACTAAACACAGTTTCTGTGTTTTGGAAATCATTCCAATTATATCATGTTTGGCTGATTTATTCCCTAAATTAACCAGTCATTGCTTTAATGAGCAGCAGTTTTTGATTATTTGAAGGATAACCAAGATCTTGGTGATTTTAAGACTTAAACTCCATGGAAATACGAGTTTTCAAAGCTGTTCCGTTTTTATAAATAATCTGAATGAAGAAAATACCGAAAGCAAATGAAACCCAACTATTGCAGTTTTTCATGTCTTTCTTGTTTCTTGACTGGTCTTATGCTAATTTTTTAAACCAGGGATATAGTTCTCCAAAATACGGAATGTGACGTGGAACTGTTAATTAGTCATTAGTATTTAAGTGTTATGTAACCATGTTAAAACACTCCTGCTATAAGAAGAGGGCTAAAACATTTTAAAAAAATTTTTTAAAGCTTGTGAAAGTCCGTTTCTGGCCCAGGGTCATTTAGATAAGCTATTTGGAGCAAGGTCATTGATGTTGTCTGTGTCCTGCAAAATTCATCTGTTGCAACTTGATGTCCAGTGAGATAGTATTAAGAGGCGGTGCCTAAGAAAGTGGTTATGTCATGAGAACAGAGCTCTCCTGAATAGGATCCTTACAGAAAAAGGCTTGGATTTTTCTCTTTCTCTCTTCTGGCATGTGAGAACATCACATGATACTATCTATGAGGAGCATGACTTCACCAGACACTGAACTTGCTAGCAACTTGATCTTGGACTTTGGGACTCCAGAATTGTGTAAAAATAAATGTATGTTCTTTTTAAATTACCCAGTCTCAGGTATTTTGTTATAGTAGCACACGTGGATTAAGACAATGTTGGGGCTTCAACAAATAATTCCCTGAAGTGAGGGCTTCAGAAGTGGCCTCAGAAGTAGTTTCTCTTTGATCTTCTCTCTCATGTCTCTCACCCCTCATTTTCCCCAAATCGAGTCATAAAAATCAGAATTACTCTTCTCCAAGGTGGATTATGAAAACCAGAATCTCTTTCCCCCCAACCCAAAGATAAAAATTAGAATTATTACTCTAACCTTCCCCCTGTCTTTTGTCTAGGGGCTGGCCATAAAGAAATTAAAATCCTCACTCCAGGGGGCCCTGCCCAATAACCAAAAAGAAGGCTGAAAAAAATCTGAACCAACAGCCCTTGCCAGGTTTGCCCACATAGTCTATTACTTCTGATTATACCCTTTTTGTCCAGTGATATTTCTATTCAGTTGTCTATGCTTCGTGGAACCTAAGCATTAAAATCGATAGTTTAAAAAGAGAGAGAGAGAAATTTGAAAAAAAAAAAAAATCTGGTTTGCTGTGGGCATTTGGGTTTTCAATGTGAAGACTCTTATATCATGTAAAACTATGATCAAACAAATTTATCATGTTCTTCTCTTGTTCACCTGTTTTTTATTATAAGGGTGTTTGCTGTGACCCTTCTGATAGGGAAGAAAGGAATCCCCTCCTTCTCTCCTCTACAGGCACTAATGAGAAAAAAAAAGTTACAGTTTTGATGACTATGAGACCTAAATTTTTAAAATGCATAGGGGAAAAATGCACAGGAAACTTTGGAAAGAAATTCACTAAAATATGAACTGTGATTATCTTTGGGTGGTGAAATCATGCAGGATTTCCTCCCCCGCTTCTTTCTAGTTTTCCATAGTTTGCAAGCTGTTTTTGGTTTTTGTTGTTGTTATGTATGAGAACCTGATATTTTAAAAACAGAACAGTTTCTTTTAAAAAGTAATGCTAGGGCTGGGTATTGCTTACCGTGTGCAAGGCCCTGGGTTTGATTCCCCAGCACCACAAAACAAAACAAAACATATGGATGAATTCATAATTAAGTCAACTAATTGCCTCATACTCATTATGCAATCTCTGCAAGAGATGAGTCACAAGAGATGGTCCAAAAGGATGAATGAGTATATCTAGCTGATGACTTAGAGGTGGCAACTAGGTACAGTCATCCCAGAGGCTTAAGTATCATGTAGCTTCAACATCAGAACACAGGGTCTTTAAGGAAGGAAGTTTTTAGAGTTCTTTGCCAAGTATTTTTTGTTCTCCTTTCTTCTGGGCACATGACAGCAGTGTGCTTTCGAGTCCTTTTGTGGTTGAACAGAGCGATGTGACAGATTCAGGCAAATTAATTGTAAGAAGAAATGTTATGTGTCATTTCTAGACTGGATTCCTTACTCACCAAAGTAAGGTGGTCTAGAGCCTACTTTCCCTCTGGCATAGCAATAGGTAAGAGCCGATATTGTAGCTACTCCCTTAGCCTGAGTCCCTGAGGAATTCTAATGGGCAGAATATATCTAGAACATATCTATAGACCTTTTTGTTTTGTGCAACAAATGATTTCTTACTGACACATAGCTTAGTCTATCCTGGCAGATAAACTGAAACTGAATTTTTCCTTGATATTTGGGGGTGGCTCTTCAGAATGACATACTGAGACAGCACCCACACAAGACTACATGTAGCATCATTGCTTCCTACGTGATCTTCCTCTGAAATTATAATTATTATGATTTGCCAAATAAGTACATTTCATTACAAATGTATGCTTACCCCTACTGCTTCTCAGAGTAATGATTAATTTGTTTTATTATGTAAAATGCCAATCATATGTAAAAGTAGAGATGTTATGGTCTAAATGTTTGTGCTCCAACCCCCCAAAAATTTATGCAGAAATCCTAACCCCAGGGTGATAGTATTAGGACATGAGAACTTTTGGGAGATGAGATTATAAGGGCTTTAATGCCCTATGAGAAAGATTGTAGAAAACTAGCTTGCCCCGTCCCATCATGTAAAGACTCTGTGAGAAGAAGTCTATCTATAGAAGAAGTGGACACTCATCAGATACCAAATCTACCAACATTTTAATCTTGGACTTCCTAATCTCTGGAATTGTGAGAAAGACATTTATGTTGTTTCTAAGCTACCTAGTTTATGGCATTTTGTTATAGTATCCCCAATGGACTAAGACAAGAGTGCAGTACACTATGCATCTATCTCTCAGCTTCAACAATCCACAACTCATGGCCATACATCTTTTTTTAATCTATATGTGTTAGTCAGCTTTTTTGCTGCTGTGACCAAAAGAATTCAAACAGAACAACTGCAGAGGTAGAAAGGTTCATTTAGGGCTCATGATTGCAGAGGTCTTAATCCTTAGAAGTCTGGCCCATTCCTTAGGGTTTGAGGTGAAACTGAACATCATGTGGAAGAGTGGCAGATGTAAGCAGCTCATATGGTGATCAAGAAGCAGACAGAGCAAATCTCTACTTACCAGATACAAATATTTACCCCAGAGCCACACCCCCCACTCCCTGGTACTCCAGCTATACCCTACCACTTCAATTGCCACACTGTTAATCCCTATCTGGGAATTAAATCACTGATTGGGTTAAGACTCTGACAACCTAATCATTTCTCTTCTGAACCTTCTTGTGTTACCTCACACATGAGCTTTTGGGGGACACCTCACAATCAAACCATAAAACTATACTTTGTGTATCCCACAACTGAATTGTTTTAAGGCAAATCTCATTTATCATATTTTTTCATCTCTAAATTTTTCTGCCTGTATATTTAAAAGATAAACACTTTACAAAACATAAATAATAATAAAAAACAATTCCCTTATATCCAATACCATTAACCATCTTCAATATGGACTCATATTATTTTGAAACAACTCTCACAAATCATAATTTCCTCCAGAAATATTTCAACATATATTTCTAAAAGAAAAGAGCTCTTGACAAAAACATGACAGTACCATTATCACACCTGAAAAATTTATCAGTAACTCTTCAATATTAACAAACATTTAGGAACTAGTATTCAGATTTCCAATGGTTTCATAAATGTCATAATTTTTAAGTAGTTTGTGTGAATCAAAATCTAAATAAGGATAACATAATGAGTCTGGTTGGTGTCTAATAGCATTCACTCTTTCTTTTCTATTCCTTGTGATGTAGTTTTTGAAAAAGCCATGACTTTTGTTCTATAAGTTTTTCATTATGTGATTTTTTTTTTCAAATTCCTTCCCAGTTGTGTTTGTGAGCTTTCCATTGCTATGACAAAATAACTAACTCACAACGGGAAAAGACTGACTCAGGCTTACAGTTTCAGAGGTTGAAGTTCATGACCAGTTGGCTGTGCCACTTTGGGTCTGTAGTGAAACACATCATGGTGGAAGTGTGTGACAGAATAAATGGTTCATTTCATGAGCACTAAGAAGCAAAGAAAGAGAAAAAAAGGGATCAAGGTTTCAATATTCCTTTCAAGGGCACACCTCAATGACCTAGCTTCCTCCTACTACGTACCACCTCTTAAAGGTTCTACTATTTCCCAGTAGCTCCACAGGCTGGCAACCAAGCCTTTAGTATATGGGTTGTGGAGACATTTAAGATACAAACCATAACACCCATAGTTTCTTTGAATTATTTACTGTCTTCCATGTTTTCTGTAAGCTTGTAGTTAGACCTATAGGCTTGGTTTGCAACAGTCTCAGTTTTTTAGAAAGGCCTCATCCTAAGTGGTATCATGTGCTTTCATCAGGAGACACAGGATATCCTTCGGCTCTCATTCAGTGATGTGAGCAACCATTGAAATCACTTCTTAGATCTGTTCTTTGATTTAGGGTCTGCAAACAGTGATATCCCAATCTATTATTTCCTTTTTGTTCACTGACCGGAATTCTTTTGTAAATTATTTAGTTTTCCAGAAATAATATTTATGTAAGAAAGGGAAATTAAATATGTAACACTTTAGTAACAGTTTACTCAAGAATGAGTTGCTTCCCTTATACCTTCTAAAGGACCAATAGTTCTGGTGGTGAGGTTAATATATGTAAATTTAAATACACATACAGGGGCTGGGGCTACGGTTCAGTGATAGAGCCTGGCATGCATGAGGCCCTGGGTTTGATCCTCAGCATCATAAAAAATAATAAACAAATACACATGCACATATAGCACTAAATCTGTAAATAATGAAAGTGTGGTACTAAATCAGTTATTTGGATTTTTTTTTCTGTATTTTTGTAGACAAATCTGAGCACTTTTATCATTCGTCATTCATCATCTAAATGTTTAATACTATCACAAACATGTCACATACATCACTGTAATTATAATACTAAAAATATATAAATGGTCAAAAGAATCATAATTAAATTTAAATCAGATTAGAATTTAGTTATAATTCCTTCCTTCCTTCCTTCCTTCCTTCCTTCCTTCCTTCCTTTCTTTCTTTCTTTCTTTCTTTCTTCTGGGAATTGAACCCAGGGGTGCTTAAACACTAAACCACATCTCCAGCCCGCCCCACCTGTTTTAAATTGGAGACTTCTCACTAAATTTCTTAGGGTCCCACTAAGTTGTTGAGGCTGGCCTCAAACTTGCCATCCTCCTGCCTCAGCCTCCTGAGCTGCTGGGATCATAGATGTATACCTTATAACGCCTGCCTTAGAATTTAGTTATGATTCTAATGTAGATTTCTACTTTCCTGTTAAGTCATAGAACAGTTTCAGTAAGAAATCTTTTCAAAACTATTACTTTTATATAGCTAAGGATAGTTACAACTAAATTTCTCTGTAAAACTTTCAAAGATATAGACATATCATATTCAGATATGATCCTTTTATGTTTAGATACTCACATGAGGAAACTCACCAGAGGGCAAATGTGTTGAGATGTAATTGACAATATCAACAATCAATCAATCAAAAGAAGAGTCATCTGTTGATCATCTAATTCCAGAAACTGGAGTCAGAAAAAGAACTGAAATTCAAATTAGGGAAGTAAAACTAAATATTCTACTTGTCAGTCACTTGAATAACAATATTTTGTGAGAACAAACTCAAAATATGATTAATATCCATTTTGAGTTACACATGTTTAACACTGAACACAATTAGGAGAAGAAATGAATGGGGGGTATCATCTCTTCATCTCTCTTCCCAAGAAAAGAAATCATGTTTCCAAACATTGGGGAAAAGAATTTAAACTTTTTTTCAGCTGGGAAAAAGGCAAAGAAACCACCATAAGGTGGGAAAGACTAAGTCCAGGTCCTCAAGCATGCAGGCACTTCTCTATGGCTTTCACGACCTGAAGTGAGTGGAAGGATCCCCTGGAAAGGTGCACCTCTGACCCAGCCAGCAGCCTTACCGCCCGGGAGGAGTGCTCCTGCGCTCCACAACAGCATCCTGAAGCCACAGCACAATATCAAAGGTCACAACCACCGAGAACCAAGGACCAACTCAACCTCTTGATTTTGTGTTTATAGAAGCCCAGCCTTGGTGCTGTACCCCACCAAGGAGAGAAGGCAGTCCCAAAAATGGTTGATTGGATTTTCCTCCAAACTCAGAACAAGCCAAATTTGATTTAAGAAATAAAGAAATGTGATGTTTCTTGTATGTAGTTTTATAATGGGGATCTCTCACATAAATAGAATGCAAGTTCTACCCTCCATTATAAGAGTTCATAATAAATCTCTCAGCTTTTTTCAACCAGCTTTTCTTAATCAGTTTTGGGTTATTTGTTTTTTGTTTTGTACAAAATTGGCAGTTAGTTCAAAAGAGATTTTCTTATATAACATTTCTTTGACTTAAATTCTCAAATCAAGAAAGAGAAATCATGATAACTAGAAGAATCTTATCTGTACGCTTTACGGTACACTTACGATCTAATTTAATTTTTAAAAATTGTTGTACATATTTTCTAGTTGTAGGTGGACATAATGCCTTTGTTTATTTATTTATTTTAATGTGGTGCTGAGAATCAAACCCAGGGCTTCATGCACTCTAAGTAAGTTCTCTACCACTGAGCTACAATCCCAGCCCCCTAACTTAATATTTTTTAAAATCCAGAATCATAAAAAAGTAAGCACTAAAGATTGACACAACCACATTGGAAAGTAGTATGGAGATTCCTAAGAAAACTTAGAACGAAACCACCATTTGACCCAGCTATCCCTCTCCTCAATTTATACCCAAAGGACTTAAAATCAGCATGCTACCGTAACACAGTCACATCAATGTTTATAGCAGCTCAATTCATAATAGCTAAACTATGGAACCAACCTAGGTGCTCGTCAACAGATGAATGAATACAGAAAATATGTCATATACACACAATGGAATATTACTCAGCTTTAAAGAAGAATGAAATTATGGCATTTGCAGGGAGAGAAAAAGGAGGAAAGGCTTGGAACAGAAGAGTGCCTAGTTAGGATGTGGATGATGAACAGAAAAGCATAGAAGAAAATGGTGGAGAACTGGCAAATATAGTTCTATGATTTGAATGTTTGCAACCTCCAAAATCTATTTTAGAACCTAATCCCCAATGTGTTTGTTTTAGGTGGTATGGTTTTCAGGAGGCAATTGTAGGTCATGAAGACTCTGCTCTTGTGGATGGGATTAGCACCCTTATAAAAGAGCATGAGGATTGAGTTCATTCCTTTTTTGCCCATTGTTATGGTTTGGATGTGAGGTGTCCCCCAAAAGCTCATGTGTGAGACAATGTAAGAATTTTCAGGAGGACAGTGGGTACCGCCATGATAGAGCAGCAGAAGCTAAGAGCCCGGAGTTGCCGCTGGTCCCTGCCAAGTGACAGCCGCATGAGTTACTGTTGGGCGCCCCGGGGTCAGGGCGGAGCCGGACAGCAGCAGCGGATGCCAGGAGCTTTGCTGCAAGCAGGACTTCCAAGTTGTTCCTCCCCTCAAACCCAATCATGCTGCTCTCAGGACATGAAGGAGAAGTGTACTGCTGCAAGTTTCACCCAAATGGATCCACCTTAGCATCTGCAGGATTTGACCGACTGATATTGTTGTGGAATGTCTATGGTGACTGTGATACCTATGCTACATTGAAAGGGCACAGTGGAGCAGTGAGGGAACTGCATTATAACACAGATGGCCCTTCTCAGCATCCACAGATAAAACTGTGGCAGTACAGGACCGTGAAACAGGAGAGAGGGTTAAAAGGCTGAAGGGACATATTTCCTTTGTGAATCCCTGTTATCCAGCTAGGAGGGACCCCCAGCTTGTCTGCACTGGCAGTGATGATGGTACAGTAAAGCTCTTGGATAGCCAGAAGAAAGCAACCATCCAGACATTTCAGAACTCTTATCAGGTATTAGCTGTGACCTTCAATGACACCAGTGATCAGATTATCTCCGATAGAATAGACAATGATATCAAGGTCTGGGATCTGCGCCAAAACAAGCTAACCTGCACCATGAGAGGCCATGCAGATTCTGTGACTGGCCTGAGTTTAAGTTCTGAAGGCTCTTATCTCTTGTCCAATGCAATCAGGGGATGTCTGGCCATTTGCCCCCAAAGAGAGGTATGTGAAGATATTTCAAGGAAATGTGCACAACTTTGAGAAGAACCTCCTGAGTCGTTCTTGGTCACCCAATGGAAGCAAAATAGCAGCTGGCTCAGCCGACAGGTTTGTGTGTGTGTGTGATACCACAAGCGAGAGAATTCTGTATAAGCTGCCTGGCCATGCTGGCTCCATCAGTGAAGTGGCTTTCCATTCCCAAGAGCCCATCATTCTCTCAGTATCCAGTGACTAGAGACTGGATGTAGGAGAGACTCAGTGAAGTTATGGAATGGCAGATCCAGGGCTGCTTGACCTTGAGACCTCAGACTGCATAATTGGTGTCATGCCCAGGCTGACCTCCTCCCTTCAGATGACCATTATTAGCAAATCACCAAGGACGTGGTGTCCATATTCCAAACATCACTTGTACTCCATGCGCCAGGATGATTGAGGCAAGCCCCCACTAGCCTCTAATGCCACCTGGCAGATTTCAGAAACTGGTTTCTCCTCCCCTACCTTTTTTTTTTTTAATAAGCTTCCTTCAAAGGAACATTCCTTGGTTTGCAGTTCCCTGTTTTCTAATCTGGGCAGAAGGCAGGGAATATCAGCTGAAATTTGTTGAATGGGCTTGGTTGTTTTGTTTTGTTTTTAATTCGGTAACTAGCTTGTATGATATTTTCTTTCTATGTTTCTGAGTAATTTTATATTAAAAACCAAATACACACTTTAAAAAAAAAAGAATTTTCAGAGGTGAAATGATTGGGTTATGAGAGCCTTTACCCAATCAATAAATTAATCCCCAGATAGGAGTTAACCGAGTGGTAACTGAAGGAAGGTAGGATATGGCTAGAAGAGGTGGATCATTGGGGGTGTGCCTTTGTGGTATATATTTTGTATCTGGTGAGTGGGGCCTCTCTCTCTGCTTTCTAATCATCATGTGAGCTGCTTTCTTTTGCCACATTCTTCGGCCATGATTTCTGCCTTACCTCAAGCCCAAAGAAATGAAGTTGGCTATCTATGGACTGAGAACTTTGAAACCGTGAGCCCGCAAATAAATTTTTCCTCTTCTATAATTGTTCTTATCAGATCCTTTAGTTGCAGCAGTGAAAAGGCTGACTAAAACACCCTTCCGTTCCTTTCACCATATGAGAACACAACATTCCTCCTCTCTAGAGATCATAGTGAAGGCACCATTCTCGAAGCAAAGAAAGAACCCTCACCGGTCACTAAAGCTGCTGACACCTTGATCATGGGCTTCCCAGACTGCAGAATTGATCCATAATGGGGGCGGGGAGGGAAGAATGGAGGAACTTTGGATTGGGTAGAGGGGAGTGAGGGGAGGGGAGAAGGTGTGGAGGTGGGAAGGATGGTGGAATGAGACATTATTACCCTATATATGTGTATGATTACACGACTGGTGTGACTCTGCACCATGTACAGCCAGAGGAATAAGAAGTTATGTTCCATTTGTGTACAATGTGTATAAATGCATTCTACTGTCAAGTATAATCAATTAAAGCAAATTAAAAAATTAAAAATGTTTTAAAAAAAGGAAAGGGTGGAAAGGGCTTTGGGAGAAAGGAAGTGACCATCTGGAGCCAGGAAAGATCTAAGAAATAGTAATATGGTTTGTCAAGAAGAGGGTTATGATGGCCTCCAAAGAAGAGATTTTAGTGGAAGAAGAAAGGAAGTGAAACCAGGTTGCAGGAAACTAGCAAAAGGCATCTGCAGTTTGCTAAATTGCCATGTTGATGGAAATGTTTAGCTGAGTCAAGTGTCTTAATAAACCTCAATTAAACATTTAACAAAGTAGGTATTCCCCTAAACAGAATATCTGACATAATAATAAAATGAAGTACAAATATCAATTCAGGAAGTTTAGTTTCTCTGATAACCATATCAAAATTTGAAACTAACACTAATAAAGTCCAAGCTAGAGAGGAAAAATTTAAGTGGTGAAAACACACATTTTGGAGTCAGACAGAAGTGTTTTGATCCTAGCTATGACACATGACTGTCACACTTAATTTCCCAGAGCCTTAGTTCTGATCTATTCCTACATATTGTTCTTATGTGTAAGTCACATAAGAATAACACTTAACACAGAGTAGGCACACAATAAATATTAGAAGTTGATGTTATTCTTACTGAGTAGGTCACTGGAATCTAATAAGTGATCTCTCTTCCTACATGTAAACCAAGAAATAAACTTTTGAATCTTATTTTAAGAATGTAAAGTTGAGCTGGGCATGGTGGTGCACACTTGTAATCCCAGTGATTTGAAAGGTTAAGGCGGGAAGACCAAGTTCAAAGCCAGCCTCCGCAATTTAGCAAGGCCCTGTCTCAAAAAAATATTTAAAAATTAGGGATGTGGCTCAGTGGTTAAGAGTCCTTGAATTCAATCTCTTGTACTGAAGAAGAAGGAGGAGGGGGATCCAAGATGGCAGACTAGAGGGTGACTGCACCTCCAGTCGCTCCAGAACCCAGGATTCAAGAAGGGGAGGCATTGAGAGACTCGGACTAAAATAGAGCCATGGGGTGAGTCTCCCCCACCCGGTGAAGCTCTGCCCGGGCTGCAGGCAGATTCGGGTGGCTTATTAGAGTAGGGCAGGGCATCTAGAGTTTTCCCCAGCCAGCCCTGCTCACTCCAGCGGTGGGCTCCTCCCATAGGGCCAGATTCTCTAGCATCTCCGAGCAGGCCCCCCAGTGAGAGCCTTTCTGCACAGAACCAAGCTTCAAGTCCCTGAACCAGCGTGGCGAGTTCCTGCCCGCAGGTTGCTTCAGGGACCAGGACAGGGCAGCCAGGGACTTCCCCAAGCAGCCCGCAGCCCGGCCCCCTCCTGCAGGAAGCGCCTTTCCAGGCTAGCTTCTCAGAGCAGACCGCCCAGTGAGAACCTTTCTACACAGAGTCAGCCACAAGTCCCCAAGCCAGCGGAGATCTCTGGCCTGCAAGCAGCCTCTGGGACCAGGGCAAGGCAGCCAGAGACCTCTCCAGGCTGACCTACCCCCCTGCCACCCTGGCCGCAGACTTTTTCCACAGGGTGATCCAAGATGGCGGACTAGAGGGTGACGGCATCTCCAGTCGCTCCAGAACCCAGGATTCAAGAAGGGGAGGCATTGAGAGACTCGGACTAAAATAGAGCCACGGGGTGAGTCTCCCCCACTGGGTGAAGCTCTGCCCAGGCAGCAGGCCCAGATTCGGGTGGCTTATTAGAGTAGGGCAGGGCAGCTAGCGTCTTCCCCAGCCAGCCCTGCGCACTCCGGCTGTGGGCTCCTCCCACAGAGCCAGATTCTCCAGCATCTTGGAGCAGGCCTCCCAGTGAGAGCCTTTCTGCACAGAACCAAGCTTCAAGTCCCTGAGGCAGCACGGCGAGTTCCTATCCGCAGGTTGCTTCAGGGATCAGGACAGGGCAGCCAGGGACTTCCCCAAGCAGCCCGTCTCCCTCCGGCAGGAAGTGCCTTTCCAGGCTAGCTTCTCGGAGCAGGTCCCCCAGTGAGAGCCTTTCCACACAGAGCCAGCTGCAAGTCCTAGAACCAGTAGCTGGCTAGGGGCAGCTTTCCTTGGAAGCACTGCATTATCAAGTTACTCCAAGACTTCAGGCTACTGAAGGCAGGAAGGTGATACACTGGAAATCTACAGGGACAATATAAGCCAATAGAAGAATTCTGCAATATCACAAAGTCCCACTGACATCTGACCAATATGAGAAAACAAGGGAAGAAAATGTCCCAAACAAACCTAGATACTTTATCAATAAAACCCAATGACAACACAGCAGAAGAAATGTCAGAAAGGGAGTTCAGAATGTACATAATTAAAACAATCAGGGAAGCAAACGAGGAGATGAAAGAGCAAATGCAGGCATTGAAGGAGGAGATGAAAGAGCAAATGCAGGCATTAAATGATTGCACCAATCAACAGTTAAAGGAGCAAATACGGGAAGCAAGAGATCATTTCAATAAAGAGTTAGAGATATTGGAAAAAAACCAAACAGAAATCCTTGAAACAAAGGAAACAATAAACAATAAACCAAGTTAAAAACTCCATAGAAAGCATAAACAACAGGATAGAACACCTGGAAGACAGAACCTCAGACATAGAAGACAAAATATTTAATCTTGAAAACAAAGTTGACCAAACAGAAAAAATGGTAAGAAATCATGAACAGAATCTACAAGAATTATGGGATATCATAAAAGGCCAAATTTAAGAATTATTGGGATTGAGGAAGGCTTAGAGAAACAAACCAAAGGAATGAACAATCTATTCAATGAAATAATATCAGAAAATTTCCCAAATCTGAAGAATGAAATGGAAAATCAGGTACAAGAGGCTTATAGGACTCCAAATATACAAAATTACAACAGACCCACACCAAGGCACATTATTATGAAAATACCTAACAGACAAAATAAAGACAGAATTTTAAAGGCCGCGAGAGAAAAGAATCAAATTACATTCAGGGGGAAACCAATAAGAATATCAGCAGATTTTTCAATCCAGACCCTAAAAGCTAGAAGGGCCTGGAACAACATTTTTCATGCCCTGAAAGAAAATGGATGCCAACCAAGAATCTTATACCCAGCAAAACTTACTTTCAGATTTGATAATGAAATAAGATCCTCCCATGAATGCCGGCATGAAAATGTAATGCCATGAAAGCCGGCATTACAGAACATTCTCAGCAAAATATTCCATGAGGAAGAGATGAAAAACAATGATGTAAATCAGCAATGGGAGGAACTAGCCTAAAGGAATAGCCAAATAAAGGGGAAACCAAATCATGTCAAAAAACAAAAATGAGTCAAGTGACTGGGAATACAAACCATATCACAATAATAACCCTGAATGTTAATGGCCTGAACTCATCAATCAAAAGACATAGACTGGCAGATTGGATTAAAAAGAAAAATCCAACAATATGCTGCCTGCAAGAGACTCATCTCATAGAAATAGATACCCATAGACTAAAGGTGAAAGGATGGGAAAAAAATACCATGCACATGGACACAGCAAAAAAGCTGGAGTATCCATCCTCATTTCAGATAATGTGGACTTCAAGCCAAAACTAGTCAGAAGGAATAAAGAAGGACATTACATACTGCTTAAGGGAAGCATAAATCAGCAAGACATAACAATCATAAATATCTATGCCCTGAACATTGGCTCATCCATGTACGTCAAACAAATCCTTCTCAATTCCAGAAATCAAATAGACCACAACACAATAATACTAGGCGATTTTAACTCACCTCTCTCACCGCTGGATAGATCGTCCAAACAAAAATTGAATAAGGAAACCATAGATCTCAATAACACAATCAACAATTTAGACTTAACTGACTTATATAGAATATACCATCCAACAACGAACGAATACACTTTCTTCTCAGCAGCACATGGATCCTTCTCTAAAATAGACCATGTCTTATGCCACAAAGCTACTGTTAGCAAATACAAGAAGATAGAGATACTACCTTGTACTCTATCAGATTATAGTGGATTAAAATTAGAAATAAATGACAGAATAAAAAAACAGAAACTTCTCCAATACCTGGAGATTAAATAATACACTATTATATGATGAATGGATAACAGAAGACATCAGGAGGGAAATAAAAAAATTCTTACCTCTCCTCCTACTCCTCGGGGCAGGCCCCGGTGTTCAGAAGTGGTCTGAGTCCAAACAGCTCACCATGCAGCCCCTCCTCTGGCAACCACCTGTAGCTCTGGTGTAGTCACTCCGAATCCAAGCGGCCACGCTCCTCTTCCTCCTCCTCATCCTCAGGGCAGGCCCCGGTGTTCAGAAGCAGTCGTTCTGAGTCCAAACAGCTCGCCACGCAGCTTCTCCTCTGGCAACCGCCTGTAGCTCTGGTGCAGTCACTCCGAATCCAAGCGGCCACGTTCCTCCTCCTCCTCCTCAGGGCAGGCCCCGGTGTTATGAGTCCACAAAGCTCTCCTCGCCACTCCTCCCCTGGGCAGCCGCCGGAGCCCCAGTGATTGCTCCGAGACCCAGCGCTGTGCCGAGCGGCCTCCTTTACGGCGCTCCCAGTTGTCCCTGTTCACTGCTGCAGTGGGGGGAGGGGCGTCTCGCCGGCAGCTCTACTTCACAAAGTTTCCTGCGTTCCAGGACCACCGTCCCATCCGGGACGCCTTCCCAACAGGACGCACAATCGCCAATTTGGGTGCTGGAGAGATTGGTCAAGGCCTCAACAGAGACCCCAAAACAGGAAGAAGATAAGGAGGCTTCTCCCGCTGATGGTGCTGGCGAATTCTCGCCATGTTAATAGAGTAGACTCACATGAACTACGGGGGATAGTGAAGATGTGGCCCTATCCTGCACCTCTTACCAACTCCTCAATTCTATATCCTCCTATTTTTACAACAATTGGCCACATTTCTGCAGTCCGCTGTTCTATGGGGAAAAGAATGGTTTGGGTTTTTGTCCAGGGGAGGACTCTTGTGTGTTGTATCTGTCCTGTGCATATACAAAATGCATATACATCTGCACAGAGAAACTGCCATTATTTGCCAAGCTCTCATCGTAATTGATGCTGGCCCATCCCCCCAAGTCTGGTTAAATATGCTGGACTGGTAGTCAAAGATGGGTAAGATTCATGGGAGCTCATACCAACCTAAGACAGGAAATGAGGGCTAGAGCCTCATTGTCCAATGATGGGTAAGAATGTTGCTCTGCCATGGACAACCTAAGACAGGCACGGTCCCTTTTATAAACAGAAAGGGGGAGTTGTGGCGGGTGAAACCCAGGGCCCAGGGTTATGCCACATGCATCTAAAGATGGTGACTGACAGAGAGCAAATGCCGTCCTTATTATGCCTGGAGAAAGGCAGGAAGTGTTTACAATTGGCTGTATGATAATCAGTTCAGCCGCCTAGCGCGTGGACAGATATACTTTACGTGTATGCTTGAGTGAGTGATTGCTTGACTTTTAACAGGATTGGATGGACATATCTGGTTACAATTGCTTATGCATGAGACTGCTTATATATTGAAGGTGTTATTTGAATAAAGTGGAAGCTGCTTCATGAAAAAAAAAATTCTTAGAAGTAAATGAGAACAAACACACATCATATCAAAATCTCTGGGACACTATGAAAGCAGTACTTAGAGGAAGATTTATTTCATGGGGCGCATTCAACAAAAGAAGCAGAAATCAACAAGTAAACGACTTAATACTACAGCTCAAAGCCCTAGAAAAAGAAGAGCAGACCAACACCAAAAGTAGTAGAAGACAGGAAATAGTTAAAATCAGAGCCGAAATCAACGAAATTGAAACAAAAGAAACAACTGGAAAAATTAACAAAATAAATAGTTGGTTCCTTGAAAAAATAAACAAAATTGATAAACCCTTAGCCACACTAACAAAGAGAAAGTGGGAGAAAACTAAAATTACTAAAATTCGGAATGAACAAGGAAATATCACAACAGACACAAGTGAAATACAAAACATAATTAGAAGCTATTTTGAAAATCTATACTCCAACAAAACAGAAAACTTTGAAGACATCAACAAGTTTCTAGAGACATATGAATTACCTAAACTGAACGAGGAGGACATACACAACTTAAATAAATCAATTTCAAGCAGTGAAATAGAAGAGGACATCAAAAGCCTACCAACAAAGAAAAGTCCAGGACCAGATGGGTTCTCAGCCAAGTTCTACAAAACCTTTAAATAAGAGCTCATTCCAATACTTCTCAAAGTATTCCATAAAATAGAAGAGGAGGGAACCCTCCCAAACTCATTCTATGAAGCCAATATCACCCTGATACCTAAACCAGACAGAGACACATCGAGGAAAGAAAATTTTAGACCAATATCCTTAATGAACATCGATGAAATAATTCTCAACAAAATTTTAGCAAATCGCATACAAAAATATATTAAAAAGATAGTGCACCACAATCAAATGGGTTTTATCCCAGGGATGCAAGGTTGGTTCAACATCCGGAAATCAATAAATGTCATTCACCATATCAACAGACTAAAAGTTAAGAATCACATGATTATTTCAATGGATGCAGAAAAAGCATTCGATAAAATCAGCATCGCTTCATGCTCAAAACACTAGAGAAAATGGGGTAGTGCGAACATTCCTTAACATTGTAAAGGCCATCTACGCTAAGCCCATGGCTAATATCATTCTAAATGGTGAAAAACTGAAAGCATTCCCCCTAAAAACTGGAACAAGGCAGGGATGCCCTCTTTCACCACTTCTATTCAACATCGTTCTTGAGACTCTAGCCAGAGCAATTAGACAAAGCAAAGAAATTAAAGGGATACGAATTGGAAAAGAGGAACTCAAACTATCCCTCTTCGCTGATGACATGATTATATATTTAGAGGAACCTGGAAATTCCACCAGAAAACTCTTAGAACTCATAAGTAAATTCAGTAAAGTAGCAGGTTACAAGATCAATGCTCATAAATCCAATGCATTTTTATACATAAGTGATGAATCTTCAGAAAGAGAAATTAGAAAAACTATCCCATTCACAATAGCATCAAAAGAAAAAAAAAACTTGGGAATCAATCTCACAAAAGAGGTGAAAGACCTCTACAATGAGAACTACAGAACACTAAAGAAAGAAATTAAAGAAAACCTTAGAAGATGGAAAGATCTCCCATGTTCTTGGATAGGCAGAATTAATATTGTCAAAATGGCCATACTACCAAAAGTGCTATACAGATTCAATGCAATTCCAATTAAAATCCCAATGATATACCTCACAGAAATAGAGCAAGCAATTATGAAATTCATATGGAAGAATAAAAAACCCAGAATAGCTAAAGCAATCCTCAGTAGAAAGAGCGAAGCAGGGGGTATTGCAATACCAGATCCTCAACTCTATTACAAAGCAATAGTAACAAAAACGGCATGGTATTGGTACCAAAATAGACAGGTAGATCAATGGTACAGAATAGAGGACATGGACACAAACCCAAATAAATACAATTTTCTCATACTAGATAAAGGGGCCAAAAATATGAAATGGAGAAAAGATACCCTCTTCAACAAATGGTGCTGGGAAAACTGGAAATCCATATGCAACAGAATGAAACTAAATCTCTATCTCTCGCCCTGCACAAAACTCAACTCAAAATGGATCAAGGACCTCGGAATCAGACCAGACACCCTGCATCTTATAGAAGAAAAATTAGGTCCAAACCTTCAACTTGTTGGCTTAGGATCAGACTTCCTTAACAGGACTCCCATAGCACAAGAAATAAAAGCTAGAATCAACCACTGGGATAGATTCAAACTAAAAAGCTTTCTCTCAGCAAAGGAAACTATCAGTAATGTGAAGAGAGAGCCTACAGAGTGGGAGAATATCTTTGCCACTCATACTTCAGATAGAGCGCTAATTTCCAGAATATATAAAGAACTCAAAAAACTCTACACCAAGAATACAAATAATCCAATCAACAAATGGGCTAAGGAAATGAACAGACACTTCACAGAAGATGTACAAGCAATCTACAGATATATGAAAAAATGTTCAACATCTCAAGTAATAAGAGAAATGCAAATCAAAACTACTCTAACATTCCATCTCACCCCAATTAGAATGGCGATTATCAAGAACACAAGCAACAATAGGTGTTGGCGAGGATGTGGGGAAAAAGGTACACTCATACATTCCTGGGGGGGTTGCAAATTAGTACAGCCACTCTGGAAAGCAGTATGGAGATTCCTCAGAAAGCTTGGAATGGAACCACCATTTGACCCAGCTATCCCACTCCTTGGCCTATACCCAAATGACTTAAAATCAGCATAGTACAGAGATACATCCACATCAATGTTCATAGCTGCTCAATTCACTATAGCCAGATTGTGGAACCAACCTAGATGCCCTTCAATTGATGAATGGATAAAGAAACTGTGGCATATAGATATATATTTTATATATATATATTCACATTCATTTTATATTTTAGTCTATGTTTGTAGGATATCTATTTTAATCCTTTGATTTGCCATGCTGCTGAAATTTATCAAGATTTATAGTACATTTTTATATTTTTGCTAATTGAGCCTATTTTCCATAAATCAATGGAGAATTTTTATGTACCATTTCATTTGATAAACTTTCAGTTTTTAACTAAATATCTGTCTAGCACACTACAAAATGCATGAGTTACAAAGATTACTGTAATATCCAAATGTAATCTCATCTAAGTAACTTCTAGTACAACTGCTAACAATATATAATTAATGTTATTATTATGCTATTTTTATAGGCATATTCCCATAATATATCAAAAGACTTTTAGCTCATTTTCTATAAATCTGGCACAGAATTAAAATTGTGTAACCTAGTATGTGGAATCAAAGCCATGAAGATGAATCATGAGTGTCTGATTACCAGTTTTCTGCAAAAGTTCTAGGCTAAATAATGTTAATCACTTTGACAAGGAAAAAAAAACTATAAAGTAATATACTCCTATGTTCTTCTGCTAAGAAACTCCTGGCAAAGTTATCCTTACCATAGTTTTTAAGGTTGAAGTTAAAAAAAACCTATTATTCAAAAATTTTACATAGGAAGTTAGAATACCATGAAAAAGGAAAGGGAAATTAAAGAAATGCATATCAAGTGCCAACCAATTATGCTCAACAATTATCATTTCCTAAAGGAGCATACTTAAAGACTCTTATTTTTCTTAGCCAACCTTCTTAGCTAAGGTTTCCTTTATTTAATATTTAAATTATTAAGTAGAGTTTTACTATTTTTTCTAAATCATATAATGTCCAGAGTTTTAGAATGTTGACCAAAAAAACACTTCATATAATTTTTTTTTTTTTTTTTTTTTTTTTTTTTTTTGGTACCAAGGATCGAACCCAGGGGCACTTAACCACTGAGCCACATACCCAGCCCTTTTTTATAGTTTAGAGTCAGGGTCTTTTTACAGTTTATTTAGAGATAGGGTCTTGCTGAGTTGCTCAGGGTCTGGCTAAGTTGATGAGGCTGGTTTTGAACTCATGATCCTCTTGCCTCAGCCTCCCAAGCCATTGGAATTACAGGTGCACGCCACCATGCCCGGTCTTCATACAACTTCTAAGTGTAGTTTGCAAATAAAATATTTTGATATACCACACCAATCTGTCTTCTATAGAATATTTTCCCATAAGGATTGATTACTAAACTAATTCTGAAAATTAAAAATGCCCGGAAAACAAGCAAGTCCTTGAGTTATTGTGACACCAAGTCTTTTTTCAAGGACTTCTAATGTAAATGTTTTTAAATTCTGATATGAACTGTTTTTTTTCAGAATAGTCAATTCCTGGTAGCAAGATGTAATAAGAGTCCTTGTGTAGTTTGACATGATAAGGGATTCTGGATTGAACTAAGGCAGTCCTTGGGTTTAAAACTTTGGGAATTCGGGGTTTTGGCTGTGGCTCAGTGGTAGAGTGCTTACCTAGCATACATGGGCATGAGAAAGTGGATTCTATCCCCGGCACTGCAAAAAGAAAAACGAAAAGGAATTTGAATAAGCAGAATCGTGTAAAACATAGCATGTTAAAGATTTTATGATAGTGGGTTTTAATGAAAACATTTTCCTCATACAATTTGATCTTCAGTCTATTTAGCAATAAGTATTTTTCTTTTAATGACGGAGAAAGAAACTAGCTTGTCTTTGATTAGCTGCTGCTTTATTATCCATCAGAGCGCACTGAAATTTTTAAAATGTAGAAGCTTATCAGTAAACTATACATTGTAAACTCATATTTATAGAAAAAATAATATTATAACTTATGATCACAATTTTTAGTCTTTACTTCTTTAAACTGTCAACCAATACAAATAATTAGGTGTCTACTATTTCTCAGATATATTCTCTACTTATTAATGAGGATTTAAGAGAGAAAACTAGAGATAATATCTCTTTTATTGAGAAAAATATAGGGGAAAAGAATAAATATATGAATTAAATATAAAAGTCTAGTATTTGCAACATATGCATAATTATATTGCACAAATAGCAGCTTTAAGCACTTCTAGGGATTAGTATAAGGTGATGTAATGAATCACTCTGTGTCTTAGTTTAGTCATGTACTAAATACGGGTAATTATAACTCACAAGAATGTTGTAAAGATTAAATGAACAATGTAGGTTGAAGTACCACTCCCCAAACTTTCAGAAGCTGGACAAAGTGCTATAATTGTGAGTTGAATATTTAAAAAAATGACTTTGTAAATGATAAAATAATAAGCAAATGGCTGGCATTTGTTAAGGGAGATCTCTTGTTATATGTGGAGACTTAAAATCTTGTCTTGCAGAACTTTGGGAAAACAGGGAAAGAACTCAAATATTTTGAGGAGATAAATTTGGTGGAGAATAAATTTTGTAGATAAATTTGGGAGAATATCCTCAAAGACAAAAAATAGACCCTAACAAAGACATAGGTAAGTTGAGTTAGAAGGACAAGTATAGCTGGTGTTGATGTTCTTCTGAGGTTGAAAATATTTGGCCATAAATTGTTATAGGAAGAAAGGAACGACACTAATTAAATCTCTAAGCATCTTAAAGATGTCGTGTCAGATTTCCTGATTTACAGTTTTCTTAGAATGGTTTTCAGAATCGAGCACACCCAATAGTCTCTCTCCTAGACTTTTCACTTTCTTTGTGACAAAAGTCCTAAACCTTAACTTGTAAATCTAGCTGCAATATGAAGATAGAATTATTAATCTTCCTCCTAGGGGCAGATTTGCCCACAGAACTAATGAAGCTTCAGCTTCAGGATCCTGAGAGAGGCCCCAGCAACAAGTCCACAGGGTCATACAAATTTTTTTTGTGTGTGTGGTGCTGGGGATTTAACCCAGGGCCTTGTGCTTGCAAGGCAAGCACTCTACCAACTGAGCTCTCTCCCCAGCCCAGGGTCATACAATTTTATAAAGCTTGTGAAAGTTTTTCTTTTTTTTTTCTTATTTTTGTACCTAAAGTGTATATACATATATGTATGCATATGTGTGTTTGTGTGTATATCCATATCTATCTATCTATCTATCTATCTATCTATCTATCTATCTATCTATCTATCTATTTATCTTGCAAATCATATAAGCTCCAGGCCATATAAAATCTGGATCACACCTGAAAAATAGAGAAGAATAAACTACCATTAATTCATTACTATATTGATAAGAAAACTTTTGGCAAAGGTAAAATCAGCATCAGAATATGTGTATATATATATATATATATATATAATATATAAGCATGGGGACCAGTAGCAATGCACAGGTCATACACCCATGAAGCCACCCTGCCTATAGGCACTATTGGGGAATACAGGCCAAATATAAAACCTTCAATTACAAACCTTCAGCACTGCAAACACACCACACACACACACACACACACACACACACACACACAAACACATACACTTAAGGGACTCTGTTATTTAACTTGAGTTACAGTTGCCAGGCTGGGTCACTGCTCTTGACTTGTTTTAGAGAAGTCAGAAATCTGGATCCCTATGTTCAACCAGTTAGCTTTTAAATATTGACAATTCAAATTATTTGAAAATCACTGTACAAATCATAACAAATGTGTTTGAGCAAGTTAAGAGCAGAATCAAATATAGCTTCTGGACTCTTATCTAGAATCTTCGCTTTAGAACCAGAGAAATTTGCATTTGTATCCTAACTTTTCCACATGGCTGTATGACCTTTTCTGAAATTCATCTTTCTCATTTAACTCAGAGCCCAGAATACAGAAAGTGCCCCATAAGTGTTAGTTTGACATCCCCCACCGTCAAATACACATGCTGGTTTCTTTTCAATTATTTAATTGTCATAGAGGTCATATCTTGCTGTAGGAATAGATATTTTTATTTAAATCTAATAAAAATTCAGGAATATTAGATGTGGTGGTGGATGTCTCCTGAATCCCAGTGATTTGGGAGGCTTAGTCAGGGGGATCATAACTTCAAGGCCAAGACTCAATCTTAAAATAAAAAATAAAAAGGCTAGGAATGTAGCTCAGTGATGAAGTTATTGTGTTCAATCCCCAGTAACAAAATAAAAGAACAAAGGAAGGAAGGAAGGAAGGAAGGAAGGAACCCTTAATCAAAAGAAAAAGAAGACTCAAATTATTAAAATTAGAGATAAAAAGATGATATTGCCACAAACATCACAGAAATCCAGAGGATCATTAGGAACTATTTTGAAAACTTATACTCTGATAAACTGGAAAATCTAGAAGAAATGGATAGATTTCTAGACATATATTATCTGCTGAAATTGAACCAAGAGGATTTACAAAAGCCTAAATGGACCAATATCAAGCAACAAGACAGACTGAAGCAGAATAACAAGATAAAGCAGAATAAAGTCTTCCAAGCCAGGCATAGTGGCACACACCTGTAATTCCAGACACTTGGGAGGCTGAGGCAGGAAGATCACAAGTTCAAGACCAGTCTCAGCAATTTAGCAAGAGCCTAAGCAACCAGCAAGACCCTGTCTCAAAATAAATAACAAAAAAGGCTGGGGATTTACTTCAGTGGTAAAGGAAACTTGGGATCAATCCCCAGTACAAAAAAAAAGTCTTCTAATAAGAAAAAAACCAGGACAAGATGGATTTTCAGATGAATTCTATCAGATGTTTAAAGAATAATTAATACCAATGCTCCTCGAATTATTCCATGAAAGAAAGGGCTAGAACACTCAAAAATTCATTCTGTGAATCTAGTGTCATCCTAATATCAAAACCAGATAAAGACACATCAAGTAAAGAAAAAGACAGATCAATATTCCTGATGAACATAGTTTCAAAAATCCTTAACAAATACTAGCAAGTTGCACTTTTGAATACATTAAGAAGATTGTACATCATGACAAAGTTTATTTCATTCCAGGGATGCAAGGATGGTTCAGATTATACAAATTAATAATTGTAATTCACCTCAGAAAAAGAATTAAGGACAAAAAACACACAGTCATTAGTCATCTCAATAGATTCAGAGAAAGCTTTTCTTTTTTTCTTTTTTTCTTTTTTTTTTTTTTTTTTTTGGTACTGGGGATTAAACCCAGGTGCAATTAACCACCATGCCACATCTCCAACTCTTTTTATTTTGTATTTTGAGACAGGGTCTTGCTAAGTTGTGTAGGGCCTCACTTAGTTGCTGAGGCTGGCTTCAAACTTGTGATTATCCTGCTTGAACCTCCAGAGTCACTGGGATTACAGGCATGTGCCATGATGCCTGGATCATCAGAGAAAGACTTTGACAAAATTCAGCACTCAGGCATTATAGAAACATGGAAAAAACTAGGGATAGAAGGAGTCTACCTGAATGTCATAAAGGTTACATATGATAAACTCAAAACCGACATCATAGTGAATGGGGCAAAACTGCAAAATTTCATCTAAAATATAGAACAAGACAATATCCATTGTCACCACTTCTATTCAACACAGTACTTGAAATTTCAACCAGAATGATTAGGCATAAGAAGGAAAATAAAGGGGTATAAAAAGGAAAGGCAGAAGTCAAATTATCACTGTTTGTAGATGATATGAACCAATATTTAGAAGATCCAAAAGACTTCACCAGAAGACTGCTAGAGCTAATAAACAAATTCAGCAGAGTAACGGATACATAAAAATACAGAAGTCAATAATAACTTTCCTATGCACCAAGAATGAATTCACTGAGAAAGAAATCAGGAAAATAATTTCATTTACGAAAGTCTTTTTAAAATGCCTAGAAATAAATCTAATCTACAATCAAAATTACAGAACTCTGAAGTAATTGAAAAAGACACAAGAAGATGGTAAGATCTCCCATGTTAATGGATAGATAGAATTAGTATTATTAAATGGCCATTTTACCAAAAGTGATCTTTAGGTTCAGTGCAATCCCCATCAAAGTACAAATGACATTCTTCATAGAACAAGAAAAAACAGTCCTTAAATTCATTTGAAAGACTAAAAGACCCAAAAGAGCCAAAGCAATTCTAAGTTTAAAAGAATAAAGTTGGAGGCATCACAATACCCTGTGTTATAATGTTATGGTTTGGATATAAGGTGTAACCCAAAGACTCCTATGTAAATGAGGAATAGTCAGGTGAAATGATTGTATTATGATGACTGTTACCTAATCAGTTCATTCTGGTTTGTCTAAACTGACCGGGTGTTAACTGTAGACAGATCAAGTGTGGTTGGAAGTGGGTCACTGGGGATGTACCCAGGAAGGGTTCGTCTTCCTGAAGCTCCTATCCCTCCCTCTTTCTGCTTCCTGGCCACCATGAGGTAAGGAGCACTCCTCTGTCATGATGTTCTGCCTGACTTTAAGCCCAGATCAATGAACTTTGCTGACCATGGCCTAAATCTTTGAAACACTGAGCTAATATAAATGTTTTTCTCCTCTAAATTGTTCTTGTTAGATATTTTGGTTACAGCAACAAAAAGTCAACTAACAAATCCAACTTTAAATTATACCACAGAGCTATAGTAACAAAAACCACATAGTGCTGGCATTAAAAACAGACCAACAGACCAGTAGAGCAGAATACAAAACACACAGACAAACTCACATAGATAGTCATCTGATCCTTGACAAAGGTGCCAAAAAATGTACAGTGGAGAAAAGGCAGCCTTTTGAACAAATGGTGCTAGGAAAACTGATTATCCATATGTAGAAGAATGAGACTAGATCCCTATCTCTCATCCTGCACAAAAGTCAACTTGAAAAAGATTAAAGGCCTAGGAAGTAGGCCAGAAAACATAGGGTCAACACTCCAGCATATAGATGTAGGCAACAACTTTCTCAGTAGGATTCCTAAAGCTCAGGAAATAATATCAAGAATTTGTAAATGGGATGGCATCAAATTAAAAAGCTTCTGCACAGCAAATAAAACAAGAAGATGAAGAGAGAACCTACAGAATGGGAGAAAATCTTTACTAGGTAATTGGTATGGTTTGGATATGAAGTGACCCCCAAAAGCTCACTTTTGAGACAATAAAAGAAGGTTTGGAGGATAAATGATTGGGTTATAGCCTTAACTTAATCAATTAATTATCACTAATGGGATTAACTGGAGGCAGGTGAGGTGTGTTTGGAGGAAATGGTTCACTGGGGACGTGGCTATGGGGTCTACATTGGTATCTGGCAAGTGGAGCACTCTCTCTCTGCTTTCTGATCATCATGTGAGCTGCTTCTCTCTGCCACACTCTTCTGCCATGATGTCCTGCCTCACTTGAGCCCCGAGGAATGGAGCTGGCCTTCTGTGGACTAAGACCTCTAAAACCGTGAGCCCCTAACTAAACTCTTCCTCCTCTACAGTTGTTCTGATTGGGGCTTTTAGTCATAGCAGTGAAAAAACTGACTAAAACAGTAATCTTCTGACAGTTAATATTCAGAGTAAATAATGAATTAAAAAAACTTAACACACACACACACACAAAAACAAGCAATAAATGGGCAAATGAACTAAACAGATACTTCTCATTAGAAGAAATACAAATGGTCAACAAATACATGAAAAAGTGTCCAACATCTTTAGCAATCAGGGAAATGCAAATCAAAACTACACTGAGATTTTATCTCACTCTGTTGCCGCCTGCAGCAACAAGACCGCAGTAAAGAATTGGAGGTGGACTGGGAATGACCAACTTCCTTATTTTTCTTTAGGGGTGCTTCCTTGCTTGCTTGTCTTTGCCTTGCGGGACAAGATATCGGTGGCGTCTTCCCGGTCCAAGTGCAGGTCTTGCGGGCTGAAGCGCGGGCTGAAGTGCGGGCTGAAGTGCCAGTCTCGCATAGAGCAGTGCCCCAAGGAGCCCAGCATTCCCGCATGCTCCCTCCTCCGATGCCTCATGCACGAGGTTGCTGGGGCCTTAGCACAAGCGGAGCCGGGGCACTTGCACGCTCGCAAGGGCAGGGGAGGAGGTGTCATGCGCCAGCAGGTGGGCGTGTCCTCCCTTCATGCGCAGGAGGCTTCCTCCCCAAACCTGCAAGCATGTCTCTACATCTCCCCCTTTTTGTTTTAAAAGGTGAAAAAACTTTAAAGGATGTATGATAGCTATCACTACATCTGGATCGACTGTGCCTGTCTTAGGCGTCCACATGTCTTACTAACATTCTTACCCGTCATCGGTTTCCAAGAAGCTTGATATTATTGTCTTGGCTCCTGTCTTAGGTTGATATGTCAGTCACATGAGACTTTTCCATCTTTGACTACCAGCCGTCCATTTGAGACAGCCAAGCCTGAGGAGAAGTTCCACTTTCTAATGCGGCAAGTGTGCATCATCTTGGTGTTTATCAATGGCTGAGTGATCATTGACTTGTCTGACAAGTCTTGTCGGCACCCACACTGAAGAGGTTGCATCCTGTGGAAAGATACAAACAGATCCTCGCCCCCATATTAACACCAGGTCCGGACCCTTCCACGTCCCTGTAAGGACATCTTTCCAACAAGCCAGTGGTTTGTGCTGTTGTGTAGGATTCCAGTGTCTGTCTCCAGCAGAATAACCCTCTGAATCCATAGTTAAAAAATTTAAAGTAGAAAGAGCTATAGCCAATCCATCTCTGGGAGTAACTCAATCTCCCCCTTTTTGTTTTAAAAGCATGAGCTTGAGCATTTGATTAGCACGCTCCACTATGCCTTGGCCTTGAGGATTATGAGGAATTCTGATTTTATGAGTAATTTGAAACTTAAGACAAAACTGAGTAAAAGATGATGAAGTATAAGCAGGGCCATTATCTGTCTTAAGTATTTTAGGAATGCCCATAGCTGCAAAAGCTTGTAAGCAACGAGAGATAACATCTTTAACCTTTTCCCCAGAATGGAGAGAAGCAAAAATCAATCCTGAACGTGTGTCAATAGACACGTGAATAAATTTTAGTTTACCAAAGCTGGGATCATGAGTAACATCCATCTGCCACAAATGATTGGGTAAAAGCCCTCTGGGATTGATGCCTACATGTGGAACTGGAGAATGAACAACATAAGATTGGCATCCCTTAACAATAGTTCTAGCTTGTTCTTTAGTTATTTTAAATCTACGTTGTAATGTCATACTGTTAACATGAAATTGAGCATGAAATTGAGCGGCCTTTTCTACTGAGGAAAATATGAAAATAGTTTGAGTTGTAAGATAAAAAGATTTATGGGTTGTTCCTTGAATTCTATAAGGGCTATGACCACAGCTTCCATTTCTACCAGTTGAGCAGACTTATGAAAAGTAATATGAGTGATAGTATTTTGGCAAGTGACCACTGCAGCAGTACCATTAGAGGATCCATCAGTAAAAACATTTAATGCTCTAGGAATAGGTTGTTTTTTAACTACCTGAGGAAATATAACAGGATGGTTTAAACAAAAGAATAATAAGGGAGATTTAGGAGTATGATTATCAAAATTTCCAGAAGTAGAGCATTTAGCTACAGCCCAATCATTATCATTGGTGCATAAATACTCAACTTGTTGGGCTGAGTAAGGAGTGATAATAGTAGTAGGATGAATTCCAAATACTCTAATTGCAGATTTAAGTACTTGAAGAACGAGTTGTGCTACCATGGAAGTATAGGGTTCAATTACATTTTTTGGAGAGACAGACAAACGTATCCACATCAAAGGTCCCTCTTGCCAGAAAACACTTGTGGGTGTATATTGAGAAGGAATTACTACAAACAGAAGTGGTTTTAAGAAATTAATTCTATCACAGTGGGCACACTCAATAGCCCTTTCTACTCTACTTAAAGCTTCTCTAGCTTCATTAGTTAAAGATCTTGGAGAAGATGGATCAGGATCCCCATGGAGTATGTCAAATAAAGGCTTTAATTCTCCTGTGGACAGGCCCAAAGTTGGCTGAAGCCAATTAATATCCCCCAGTAGTTTTTGGAAATCATTTAAGTGGTTAACCGATCTTTACTGAGCTGGATTTTTTGAGGTTTGATGAATGTGTCCATAATTTGAAATCCTAGATACAAGATAGGGGATCTAGTTTGTACCTTTTCTTCTGCTATGATCAACCCGTGTTGTTTTAGGCTGATAGCCATATCCCCAAATATCTCAAGGAGGTTCTGATGATCAGGATGAGCTAACAGAATGTCATCCATGTAATGGAGACAGATGAGTTTTGGATACTTTTTTCTTATGGGTGTAAAACTTGGTCTACAAATACCTGACACATAGTTGGACTGTTTGTCATGCCTTGAGGCAAAACTTTCCAATGATATCTTTGATCTGGTCCTTCATGATTAATAGAAGGAACCGTAAAAGCAAATCTGGGAGCATCTTCAGGATGTAAAGGAATAGAGAAAAATCAATCCTTTATGTCAATAGCTGTAAGATGAAAACTCTTGGGAATGGCTATAGGGTTAGGAAGTCCTGGCTGAGTAGGTCCCATAATTTGCACAGTTTTATTAATCTCTCTAAGGTCATGTAAAAGTCTCCATTTCCCTGATTTCTTTTTAATGATAAATATCGGTGAATTCCAGGGGGAAGTGGAAAGCTCGACATGTCCCGCTTCCAATTGTTCTTGTACTAATTGTTGGGCCGCCTGTAATTTTTCTTTAGATAGGGGCCACTGAGGGACCCAAACTGGTCTATTAGAAAGCCATGGTATTTTTAAAATATTAATCTCAGTGGCCCCTAAGGAAAATATCCCAACCCTGCCGGAGCCTGATTTTCCCTAGCCTTAATGGGTTCAAGGTTTCCCTGTAAATTTTTGCCTAATCCTTTGCCTGGAACATACCCTTGTTTTTTCATTAACATCCAATCTTTGTTCCTAGAGCCTATAGGCTCAGTGGCAAGATGTACTCCCAATTGCTGTAATACATCCCTTCCCCATAAGGTAATTGGCAAACAGGACAAAACATAAGGCTGAAACATTCCCTGATGTCCTTCATCATCTTCCCATTTTTAAATCTTTGCGCTCTGTTCTGGGCTATTAGAATATCCAAGACCTTTTAAAGTATACGATGCCTGTTGTAAAGGCCACTGTTTTGGCCAGTGTTGAGAATTAATAATGGAAGTATCAGCCCCTGTATCAAGTAACCCTTCTAATTCAATTCCCTGTACTTTGAGTTTGCACATAGGCTCTTTGAACAACCTTGAACCCAGCAAACCATAGGTCCTATACCAGTGGAGCCAAAGCCTCTTTTGTTTCAGTCTTGTGGTAAACATCTAAATGATTCATGAAGACTAGGGAGGAGGAGTAATTGAGCGATTCTGTCACCAGGATTATCAGCAATAATACCACGAGGGGAACTAAGCATTATTTTAATTTCCCCCTGAAAATCAGAATCTATAACTCCAGGGAGTACTTGAAGCCCTGCTCTAGTAGTTGAACATCCCTAAGAGAAGCCCCACTGTGCTAGATGGGAGGGGTCCTCGGACTCCAGTAGGAATCAACTGAACCCCCATCTCAGGTGTTAATACTATTCGGGCGGTGGAACAGAGGTCCAATCCTGCACTTCCTTGTGTTCCTCTGATAAGGGAGTCAACAGGTAGAAAGGATTGTGTCGAGAAACTATCCGAATTCATGATCTGACATTGTTCCCCTCTAAAACCCCGTACATTTGTGGGCCCTGAGGCAAAGGACCCTGTGCCCCATTTTTTGAATAATTTTGTAACATCTTGCCGTCAACATTGGTAACTGATCTGCACTTGTTAGCCCAATGTTTTCCCTTCCTGCACATAGGGCACAGACTTGGGGGTTGAGGGACCTTAGGTTTGTCAATAGCTGCTCCCTGACCCTTATTAGGGCATTGTCTCTTCATGTGGCCTGGTTGTCCACACAGGAAACAACCTCTAGGGCGAACTCCTCTAGAGTTATTTAGAGGAGAGACACCTCTCATGGCTGCCGCAATTATGTTTCCTGGAATCACTGCCTCGTTGATATCTTTACAAAGTTTTATATAGATAGAAAAGTCCCTTTCATTTTTCCAGGGCCTGATAGCCTCTTGGCAAAATTTGTTAGCATTTTCATAAGCTAGCTGGACAACAAAAGGCATAGCTGTCTCTACCTCTCCAAAAACTCTACTTGCCGTCTGTAGGAGACGATCCACAAATTCTGCGTATGGCTCATTGGGTCCCTGTAAAACCTTAGACAGACTGCCTTGGAGATCACTGGTTCCCTGTGAAGTTTTCCAGGCCTTGGTTGCCGCTGTATGTATCTGCACATACACTCCAGGATCATATTGATTTTGTGTATCTATTGGAGTGTATTGGCCTTCTCCTGTTAGCATATCAACATTTCTACCAGGAAACCCTGCTGCTGTGTTTCTGCGAGCAGTTTCAATGGATATTTCTTGCCACTAAGCTCTCCAAATCAGATATTGTCCTCCAGATAACACTGCTCTGCATAACTGTTTCCAATCAGTAGGAGTCAAATTTAAATTACTCAAAGACTCAAGCATACTTATGGTAAATGGTGCCTGAGGTCCAAATGTCATAACTGCCTCTTTAAAGTTTTTGATGGTTTTAAAATCTAATGGTTGATGGTATCTCTGTCTATTTTGGTCCTCAAATATGGGCAAGTCCCACGAATTTTGGGGTTCCTTGTATTCAAGGGCATCTAAGCTCTTAAAAAGGTCCTGAATGGCCTTGGTGAGAGGATCCTTCTATGGTGATGCAGAAGGCTGAATAAGATTTAGCTCTCCCCTACCTTTTTCCCTTGTTTTTCTTAAATTACCTGAATAATTACTTTAAGTCACTACCACTCAATTCTTCCTCACCTTGTTCTCCTTGTTTAACAGATTCTCGCTCTTGTACTTCTCCTAAGGTTTCCGCACTTTCAGTGACACTTTCCTGTACACTAGGTTTAGATGAAGTTAAACATTCCCAAATTAATTGCCACATAGGAAATGTTCCTTTAGGAAGAGGACCCCCCCTGTTTTTCTGTCACTATTAGATTCTGTTCATGAAGATCCCATTGTGGTACATTAAGTAAGCCTTCCTCTATAAACCACGGGCTCACTGTTGCTAAGGTTTGAACATATGACTTTACAGTAGATTCTTTTACTGCTGTACCATTACTCATTAATAAATCTTTTATGACTTTGGTCATCTCATTCTTTGACATTTCTAACCCCATGATGAATTCTTTTCCTTCCCTCCCCCTATACCACTCTGGCCAGAGACTCCCGCGAGGTTCCTTAGTACTTACCCACCATGCAGAAGTCCGTATGGGCCACCACTTGTTGCTGCATGCAGCAACGAGACCACAGAAAAGAACTGGAGGTGGACTGGGAATGACCAACTTCTTTATTTTTCTTTAGGGGTGCTTCCTTGCTTGCTTCTCTTTGCCTTGAGGGACAAGATACCGGTGGCATCTTCCCGGTCCAAGTGCAAGTCTTGTGGGTTGAAGTGCGAGTCTCCCGTAGAGCAGTGCCCCAAGGAGCCCGGCATTCCCTCGTGCTCCCTCGTCCAATGCCTCACCCACGAGGTTGCTGGGGTTGCAGCATAGGGCGAGGGAGGAGGTGTCATGCGCCAGCAGGTGGGCGTGTCCTCCCTTTCGCGCGAGGAGGCTTCCTCCCCAAACCTGCAAGCATGTCTCTACATCACTCCCAGTTAGAATGGTTGCCATCAAGAATACAAATAACAATAAATGCTGGAGAGGATATTGGGGAAAAGGAATACTTTACACTGTTGGTGGGATTGTAACATATTACAACCACTATGGAAATCATTGTGGTGGTTCCTTAAAAAACTAGAAATGGACTCACTATATGACCTAGGTATATCACTCCTTGGCATTTATCCTAAAGAATTAAAGTTAACATACTATCATGGTACATGGATACCCATACTAATAGCATCACAATTCACAATAGCCAAATTACAGAACCAGCGTAGGTGTCCATAACAGATGAATGAATAAAGAAAATATGGCATATATACATAATGGAGTTTATTCATCCATAAATAAAAATGTCATTTGCAGGAAAATGGATGGAACTTGAGAGCATTATGTTAAACTAAGTATATCATTCTCAGAAAAATCAAGGGGTGAGGAAGCTAGAGAGGAAAAGGGGAAAAAAGCTTGTGGGGTGGGGAATTTCATTAAAATAGAAGGGAGATCAGTAGACTAAGAGAAGTGGATCAAGGAGAGGGAAGAAGGAAGGGAAAGAGGAGGTACTGAGGAAAGAAACTGACCAAACCATCGTGTTATATTTTGTGTGTACAATATGTAACAGCAAATTCCACTGTTATATCTGATTATAATGCACCAACAAGAAAGGATGCCAATAAATAATTAAAGAGCCAAATAACCTGGTACTACACTCAATGGTGAATGGTCATCCAAGTAACAACTTCCTCTAAAAACAGAAATCTAGTTGCGTATGGTGGTACACACCTATAATCCCAGCAACTGAGGAGACTGAAGCAGGAAGATCACAAGTACAAGGCCAGCCCCAGCAACTCAGTGAGATTCTGTCTCAAAATAAAAAATAAAAAATGGCTGAGGAAGTATCTCAGTGGGAAAGCACCCCTGAATCCATTCCCTGGTACCACTAAATAAAAAAATAAGGAAATCTTTATGCTTATTTATACCATATAAAAAGGAAATGATTTTAATAACCTACCTCAGAGCATTTCTCTGAAGTGTCATAACCAAAGTCTTGTCCCTAAGAAATTTGTAGAGAGGTGGTAAAAACTATTTGAAATGGGAAAAGTTTATTTTATTTAAATTTTTATTTTTATAGACTGCATTTTGATTCATTGTACACAAATGGAATGTAACTTTTTAATTCTATGGTTGTACACAATGTAGATTCACACCACTCATGTACTCATACATATACATAGGGTAATACTGTCTGTCTCATTCTACTATCTATATTTCTGTCCTCTACCCCCTCCCATCCCATTTTCCTCTACACCATCCAAAGTTCCTTCATTCTTCTCTCCCCCAACCCCGCCACCCCCTCTCATTATGTATCATCATCCAATTATCAGAGAAAACATTCATCCTTTGGTTTTTTGGACTTGGCCTGTTTCACTTAGCATATTTTCCAACTCCATCCATTTACCAGCAAATGCCATGATTTTATTCTTCTTTATGGCTAAGTAATATTCCATTGTGTATATATACCACATTTTCTTTATCCATTCATCAAGTGAAGGGCATCTCGGTTGGTTCCACAATCTAGCTATTGTGAATTGAGCAGTTATGAACATTGATGTGGCTGCATCAGTGTAGTATGTTGATTTTAAGTCCTTTGGGTATAAAACAAGGAGTGGGATAGCTGGGTCAAATGGTGGGTCCATTCCAAGATTTTTGAGGAATCTCCATACTGCTTTTCAGAGTGGCTGCACCAATTTGCAACTCCACCAGCAATGTATAAGTGTGCCTATTTCCCCACATCCACACCAACACTTATTATTGCCTGTGTTCTTGATAGCCATTCTAATTGAAATCTTAGGGTGGTTTTAATTTGTATTTCTCTAATTACTAGAGATGATGAGCACTTTTTCATACATTTGTTGATCACCTATCTTCTGTGAAGTGTCTGCCCGTTTCCTTAGTGCATTTATTGATTGAATTCTTTGTATTTTTGGTGTAATTTTTTTAAGTTCCTATAAACTTTGGAGATTAGTGCTCTGTCTGAAGTGTGGAAAAGATTTTCTGCCACTTTGTAGGCTCTCTTTTCACATTATTGATTGTTTCCTTTGCTGAGAAAAAGCTTTTCAGTTTGAATCTATCCCATTTATTGATTCTTGCTTTTATTCCTTGCACTATGGGGGTCTTGTTAAGGAAGTCTGGTCCTAAGCCAATGTGATGGAGATTCAGGCCTACTTTTTCTTCTATTTGGTGAAGTGTCTCGGGTCTAATTCCTAGATCCTTGATCCATTTTGAGTTGAGTTTTGTACAGGGTGAGAAGATAGGAGTTTAATTTCATTTTACTGCATATGGATTTCCAGTTTTCCCAGCACCATTTGTTGAACAGGCCATTGTATGTTTTTGGAACCTTTGTCTAGTAAGAGATAACTGTACTTATGTGGGTATGTCTCTGTGTCTTCTATCTTGTACAATTGGTCTACCTGTCTATTTTGGTGCCAATATCAAGCCATTTTTGTTACTATTGCTCTATAGTAGAGTTTAAGGTCTGGTATTGTGACAACTCCTGCATCCCTCTTCCTGCCCAAGATTGCTTTGGCTATTCTGGGTCTTTTGTTCTCCCAGAAGAATTTCATGTTTGCTTTCTCTATTTCTATGAGAAATGTCATTGGAATTGTAATTGGAATTGCATTAAATCTGTATAGTGCCTTTGGAAGTATGGCCATTTTGATAATATTAATTTTGCCTATCAAAGAACATGGGAGATCTTTCCATCTTCTAAGGTCTTCTTTAGTTTCTTTCTTTAATGTTCTGCAGTTTTCATTGTAGAGATCTTTCACTTCTTTGGTAAGATTGATTGAAATGGGAAAAATTTTATATCAATGAAATGTTTTATAAAATGTATGGATATTGTACTCATCAGGTATTGCAATAAAAATGTTCCATAACAAATAACTACAAAATTCAGTGGCTTATGACAGTATGCAATTGTTTCTTGCTCACACATTGCTGAATCTATTGTGGTTCAAGGCTGATCTAGGCTGGATCCACCTAGACTTGACTTGAAGCCATAAACTGGGTCTGGGTGATCTTCATGGATTTATTGTTTTCCTTGGAACAGTATATAAAGGGCAGAAGAACAGGAAGAAGCCAAACCCTGATTTCAAGTCATTGCTTATGGTCCCCTTACAGTCATTGGCCAAAGTTAGACAAATGGTTAAGCCCAGGTTAAGTGATAAAAAAGCACATTCCTTTTATGGGGCCATAGTAAAAATGTGGTTATATTAACAAGAGACAAAATAATTGAGTGTAATAGTTCATTATTGCTCAGACACCTTAAAGAAACATATTTTTCAAGCTATAACTTTTGGAGTCTTATTCTACATGAAACATTATTGAAGTTTGTCTCTATTGTTTCAAATTTTTTTTCAGATCAAAATGATTGTTGTGTATATTCTGGGTGTGGAACACTGACAAAGTGAGTCAATACAGCCTGTTGGAAGAAATCCAAATCTACCTATTTAAGAGATTTTAAAGATTGTAAAGAAAAATCTCTGGCTTTGTCTACTGATGCCTTTTCTTTTTCTTTCTTTCTTTTTTTTTTTAATAACCAATATGTTTTAAGAAGTCTGTTCTCTTTTTAAAAATTTTTTAGTAATCAATGGACCAGACCTTTATTTAATTTATTTATTTTATATGCGATGTTGAGGATCAAACCCAGGGCCCCACACATGCCAGGCAAGTGCTCCACCACTGAGCCACAACCTCATGCCTTTTCAATGACCTTCCTCCATGCAGACTTGAGGGTCCTCTATCCTACTAAGCCACTCTCATTTATTTATTTATTTTGCAGTGCTGGGGATTGAACCCAGGGCCTTAGTGCTTGCAAGGCAAGCACTCTACCAACTGAGCTATATCCCCAGCACCCCCAAACCATTCTCATTGGTCCCATCTGCTTTCCAAAGCCATAGCTCTGCCTTCGTCAGTTCCACAGAATACTAGCATTCCTGAGTCTTCCTCACAGTTTATTTTTATTTCAGGCTGTGGAGTTTATATCCAGAGCTTAGTTGAATGATCTTGAGGAATCATTTAGGGCAATGTTTTCCCTAGTCTTTTTAAGTATTCTGAATATTTTCCTTGGATCAAAGTAGATTCCAGACTTCATATTTGAACTGTTACTTAGACTCACAAACATCATTAATACTGAATTGAGTTTAATGTTTTACTAAAGTCATTAGAAGAGAGATTTATATAAAAATTGATTTTGTTTGATTTCAATTTGTTTTCATTAAGCTGTCACAAAGTTCATCTTCTATTGCTCAGTGGCCTCATTGAGTCTCTTGGTAGAAATTGCTATCCCAATTTAAGACCACAAAGAATGATGCATGTCTTGAGAAATAGGGATGTATCTTTGTTTCTCAAAGTTGTGAAATTTACCCTGTTTTTGTTTTTTAAAATATTTTTAGTTTATTTATTTTTATGTGGTGCTAAAGATCCAACCCAAAGCTTCACATGTATGAGGCAAGTGCTCTACCCCTGAGCTACAACCCCAATCCTAGGTTTGGTTTTTGATGCAAGAAAATTAGGAGGCAAATTAAATGATAAACATACCAAGTACACAGTCTTTTATGATCTCCTTTTACCTTCTTTCATGACTGATCCTCTATTTCTATCTTATTGTGTATAAATCTATAAATGATTGATAGATAGATCTTAGGGTAAACTGCAAAAAATTATTTTAAGGAAAAAGATGTCTCCCATTGTGTCCTATAATTTTTAATGTTAAAGAAAACTTATCCTTTCCATGCAGTCATTGTAATAAGAAATATTGGATTTAGGGATAAAGGTTTAACAAATTTAATGAAATATTTAGAATTGCCTTCTCAAAATTTGAATACTACAAAAACAATTAAAAATATTGTAAACTTTAAGCTTTCTTGAAAATGATGAATAGATTTAGATTGTGATTTGGTTGTCATTACCAATTTATACATTATGAATTCTATTGAACAAAATAAATTTGAATTGTTTTGTATATTGAAGAATTAACAAAAGCACAATCCCTAAAGATATGACCTACTTTGTTTAAATTGCAAGACCTCTCCAATTATAATTTTTTTCCAAGCTGTCCTTATGTTTTGCTTAGGAAATGCAATGCAAGAAGCTAAATGTGCCATAAAATTCTGATAGACATTACAAAGCTAAAAGTATTCCAAAAGGACTATTTCATTGAATAATTTTTAAATTAATAATCTATGCTTTAAAGCAGTGTTAGGCTTACTGAAAATTTGAACAAAGAGCACAGAGAGTTCCCATATACTCCCTCTCTTCCTACCCACAGTACTATTTCATTTTTAATGGGAATAGTTTAAGTTTTTTGAGCTAAGATTATTTTCTCTCACTCTTAGGTATTCCTCCTGGAATCAGACTCATCCTGTATTGGCTAAATAAATTAGATAGATAAATTCAGCATGGGTTTTTATTACACGATCAGTATTACTTGTTTCTGGGGAATTTTCCTTTAATCATCTACAGCTTTTGTCATTTACCAGAACCCCACTAAACCTGGTACTGCTTACATGAGACAGTGGAGTATAAAGAAGTGATTCTGCTCTTAATTTGAAAAGATTATTTCATTATTACAATAGGCCATTGGCAGCTATGACCTCCAATGACCTCCTTAGTTAATTTTATTCATAGATGCCAAGTGATGAATGAATCACAATGGTAAGTGAAACACTATAGATTATAATGCTTACACTGTGCATGATTGAAAGAAGTGTGCTTATGTTTAATGACAAAATGTACAAAAAGCATATGTAGTCACTGTTATTAGAACAATTCTTGACATCCCCTTTAAGGTGCCTCTAATTTGTTCTGACTTTCTTTTTTACGGATTTCATTCATTTGTACCAATTTCAGTGCCTGTTTTTTTTTTTTTTTTAATCAATTGCTGTTAAAAGGCAGTTTATAGAATATCTTCAGTTATATAAATTTCTTTAGTCCGGTGCTGCGGATTAAACCCAGGGCCTTGTGCTTGTGAGGCAAACACTCTACCAACTGAGCTATCTCCCCAGCCCTATATAAATTTCTTTCTTTACTCTTCTTCAGAAGTCCCAGTTGTTTTGAAAGAATGCTTGCTAGGTGTCAGGGACAGAAACATTTTTGACTGCATTCTGAGGATGATTAGCGGAAGGGATCTCCTTGACTTTCCCAGGGCTGAGCATTGAGCACTGGCTGAGTCTGGTGATTTGTGATTGTCCATTTATACATAGTTGATGGAATTAAAAGTATGTTTGGAAGCATACATGGGCAGAGTTTGTGGCTTTAGGGGAATTGCTTTGAAATGTTGTGGACTCATACATTCCTGTGGGGAACCTTTGGTATCTGTAGAAATTTTCTCCTAACTAATTTCCCCAAAGAGTAACATCAATCTCTTGTGGTTGAAGAAAGGGTTGAGGGGCAAGGAGTGGTTAAATCTTGGCTGGTTAAATCTTGGCTGCTGGTTTTCTCAGAATTGAAGGAAGAAAGATGGACTTTCACTATTAAATGTGTAGGTTTTCACTTAATAACTTCCCTGTGCCTCCTTCATTGTGTAACAAATAAGCAAAAATGGCAGATTTGAAGAGAACCTTTGAAAACAAAAAATTTGAAATTAGGTTTATCAAAGGTCAAAGTCTATTTTTCTTCCCCAAAGTTTCTCTTCTCACAGTTTCCTCATCATATGTGTTGTGTGTGTGTGTGTATGTGTGTGTGTGTGTGTGTGTGTGTGTGTGTGTATTGTGTGTGTGTGTGTGTGGTGCTGGGAATTAAACCCAGGGTCTTGTGCTTGGCGAGGCAAACACTCTACCAAAGAGCTATATCCCCAGTCCTACTCATCCTGACAAATGACTTCATCCTTCTAGTTATTCAGAATAAACTTGGATACCATCCTGCAGACCTCTTTTTTCCCCTTCTAGTTACACTGACCCATCAGTAAATCTTGACTCCACCCTTAAAATTACCCACTTCTCCCCATATGGTGCAAGCCACCATCATCTCTAGTCTATTGAAAATTGTTCCACTCTTGATTTTTTTTAATTGTTTTTTTTTTTTAAGTTGTAGATGGACACAGTACCTTTGTTTTATTTATTTATTTTTATGTGGTGCTGAGGATTGAGCCCAATGCCTCACATGTGCTAGGCAAGTGCTCTACCACTGAGCCACAAGCCCAGTCCCCTCTTGTTGATTTTTGATCTGTTGCCAATTAAGAATCTATTCTATCTACATGGAATAAATGAGCCATTAATCGTCCTTGTGTTTTTCTGTCAGAGTTTTCTGTTCTGGGCCTGACCACTGATACTGTACCTCTGAGCCTCTTTCCTGTCTATTCAGGCTGGGATCTTACTACCTTAGACTTATGCTGTAACAAATCTTGGGAGATAGGAACTGATGCTGCAGGAGGGAAAAAAGGCCAAAGCAATAAACCATTTGCTTTGCAACTCTGTCCTAGGCCATGCAAACAATTCCATGGAAAATAACTGACTGATATGATGTTGGTCATTTGTTGATTTGTTCTTAGACCTATATTCTCTGCCCTTCCTTTGCTCTGTTCTGGGTTATACAATATTGACCTCTTGCTATTCCTTGGAAAAGTGTCCTCCAAAGATGCATGTGTTAAATGGATGGACACTATCAGCCAGTGGTGGAAACTTGAAGAAATGGAGACTAGTGAGAGGTCTTCTTATGACTGGGGGCATGTCCTTGAATGGAATATTGGGACACCAGCCCTTTCCTACTCCTCTTTTCTGCATCCTGGCCATCACTTTTTGCCATGTATTGCTTCTATAATGTGTTATGGGCCCAAAAGCAATAGGACCAATGAATCATGGGCTGAAACCTTCTAAACTGTAAGCTAAAGTAACCCTTTTCTCTTTATAAGCTGATTGTCTTGGGTATTTTGTTATAGTATTGGAAAGCTGACTAGCACACTTTCTTAAAAGGCATTTTTCAGAGTTTTTGTCAACTAGTTTCTGGTTAGGATCAACCAGTGGGGAAGCAATAACTGGAGATTAGAGGATGAGATGTGGAAAAGCCAGGGAAGGCCCCTCATTTTTCTTTCTGCTTTGTGTGGCATCTCAGGCAGTCCTTGAGCTCCTAGCATGGTTCCATCTCTCTACAGGCTTTCTAATCTGATTCTACCACCTCTTCCCTTGTCCTCTGACTGTGGAAACACTAGCAATTTATTGCCTTTTATAAATCCAGTGTTGGATCACTGACCTCTGATTTCCTGCTCAACTCTCCCATCACTCTTGTGACTTGTTCCACACATTGGCTTTCCTCTATTAATAACCTCAATTCTGTTTTCCTTCCAGAACTGTCTGATACAGCCGCCTTTCAAATTCCTGCCATGTGCTGCTAATACCTGCTCTAATTTTATGCTTATAACCAGATTTCCCCCTAATGCCTAGCTAATATTTATTTGGTTTCATATCTATTCTGAAGATTGTAAAATAAAGTTATTCACCTTCTATAAAAGTGAAACATTTTGAGAACCCTAACCTAAGTATTTCTTTCTCAACATCAGAAATAGCAGCTTCCATTTTTAAAAAATCTCTATCAAGCATTGCCTACTGATCTAGTTGCTTCAAAAATATTTTCTTGAGTCCTCACTATAACCTGCAAGGTAGTTACAACTCTCTATTTATCAGAGGAGAAAACTGAAGCACCCAGAAGTAACAAGATTGCATAGTAAGTAGGTGGTGAGGCTCGACTTCACCACCTTTGCCCCTGTGTGATGTAAGTGCTAACCCACTCTACTTTTCTAACACATGCCATGCCAATATTTACATGAATCAGTGTTTGTATATCCTTCTCATTTTAATAAGCACAAATAAGTTTTATTATACCCTTGGATAGAATTTCAGTGCTACATAAAAGATATATGGTGAATTTAGGAAATACTTAGTCATAAGCAACCAGTTGACTAGCCATGCCCTGTAGGACCCCTGGCCGGACTGACTCCAGGATCCCTCAGCCCTACCGATCACTCCCTGCCTCCGGGGCCCTAACATGGACTGACTGCTCCCTGCCGCCAGGACCCACAGACCGACTGACTGAACCCTGCCTCCAGGATCCCACAACCACACCAAACACGCCCCACCTCCAGGACCCCTGCCTGACCAACCGCACTCCACCTCCAGGACTTCCAGCCGACCACATCCACAACCAAAGCTGCAGCTCCCCATTTGCCAACACATTTGGAAGCCAGAGCGGACATCTTGGATAATCCTGGAAGCTGTAGCTCTCATCTTTAGGTGGGGCAAATCCCATCCTGAGACACCTGCTGGAGACTTGAAGCTCATTGTCAGGTACCTCTCATGAGCCAGGCTACTACAGACTGGAAGGTTTAAATACTATATGACTGTAAGAGTGTAGATTTTCTTTTTTCTCCGTATTGAACAATTTTAAGTTTTTATTTCTTTACTTTTCTTGCTCTCTTTTCCTTTGTTTACCTGTTCCCTCAGAGTCTCTTTCTCCCTTTTTGCATGCTAACAACCAATTTCTTTTGATTATACTCTCACCCTTTCTATTATCCAGAACTTCTGTATATTCTGTATATCCCATTAACGGCTACATCCTACATCCCTCTGCATCCTCTTTGTCCTCCGTTAGAAACTGCAGACCTTATTGCAAATGTGTTTGTTATACTGAAAATAATAATTGAACTCATTCTGATTATTATGACAATATTGTTAATGTCCTCATAGAAACTATTTGGTCTAGAATTGCATACTGTCTGAATCGAGCACTGCTAATATTGATCTCCCCCTTAAAGAAAAGGTTTTGGAAACCTATAGGGCCACTATAAGCCTATAGGGGGAATCTGCAGTACTCCAGATCTGCACTGCTAAAGGGGAAGATACATGAATAACATGAAAAACAAGGGAAGAAAATGATCCAAACATGTAGGGAACATTCCTCAAGCTTATCTGACAGCAGTCACTGACACCATGGTCTAAGTAAGCCAAACAGTCTGAACAGAAAAACTGAGGTAATGGTAAAGACTTGCCATGGAATGAAGGTGTTGAGGCTGAGTTTGAGCTGAGGGGAGGCTTTGTTCTGTCATGCATCACAGAAAGCTGTGATGTAAGCGCACCCGCGCTGCCTTGCCTCATGCTGTGGGCTGGTGCTTGCCATTCCCCAAGTCCTTTGTCTCAGACCTGTTGCTGGGCAGAATTGCTTAGGCATGCTTGGTTTGTTTACACTACCTGGACCCTCAACGTGTAGTTCACCTATAGGCTGACTCTGTTATACTTTAACAAGCATGTTAACCTGATTCGATAATGTGCCTATATATGTCCTGTGCAATCCTAAATAAAATTAGATCTGTGCCTTCAGAGCTCCATCTCCAATGCCTGGGTAAGCGCGCTGGCTAAGGGTAGGCATCGTCATCCTCACCCTCAGCAAATCCGTCTCAGAACATCTACACAAACAAATCTAGATTCTATATTAATAGAATCTGATGACAGTATGGTAGAAGAAATGTCAGAAAAAGACTTCAGATTATACATGATTAAGATGATTCGTGAAGCAAAGGATGAGATAAGAGAGCAAATGCAGGCAATGAATGACAATACCAATAAGCTGAAAGAGCAACTGCATGAAGCAAAAGATCATTTCAACAAAGAGAGAGAGATTCTCAAAAAAAAAAAAAAAAAAAAAAAAACCCAAACGAAAATCCTTGAAATGAAGGAAACAATAAACCAAATAAAAAACTCAATGGAAAGCATCACCAAAAGACTAGACCACTTGGAAGACAGAACCTCAGACAATGAAGACAAAATATTTAAATCTTGAAAATAAAGTTTCCCAAACAGGGAAGATGGTAAGAAATCATGAACAGAATCTCCAAGAACTGTGGGACATCATGAAAAGACCAAATTTAACAATTATTGGGATTGAGGAAGGCACAGAGATACAAACCAAAGGAATGAGCAACCTATTCAATGTAATAATATCAGAAAATTTCCCAAGCCTGAAGAATGAAAGGGAAAATCAATTACAAGAGGCTTACAGAACACCAAATGCACAAAATCACAACAGATCCACACCAAGGCACATTGTAACGAAAATGCCTAACATTCAAAATAAAAGATAGGATTTTGAAGGCTGTGAGAGAAAAGCATCAGATTACATATAGGGGGAAACCAATACAGATAGCAGCAGACTTCTCAACCCAGACTCTAAAAGGGAGAAGAGCCTGGAACAACATATTTCAAGCTCTGAAAGAATATGGTTGCCATTCAAGAATCCTATACCCAGCAAAACTAACCTTCAGATTTGAAGATGAAATAAAATCCTTCCATGATAAACAAAAGTTAAAAAAAATTTACAAATAGAAAGCCTGCACTACAGAATGTTCTCAACAAAATATTCCATGAGGAGGAAATGAAAAACAACAATGGAGGTCAGCAAAGGGAGGAACTACCTTAGAGAAAAATCCAAAGGAGAAACTAAGCCAAGTTAAAAACCAAAAATAAGCCAAATGACTGGGAATACAAATCATTTCTCAATAATAACCCTGAACGTTAATGGCCTAAACTCATCAATCAAAAGACATAGACTGGCAGAATGGATTAAAAAGAAAGACCCAACAATATGCTGCCTGCAAGAGACTCACCTCATAGAAAAAGAATCCACAGACTAAAGGTGAAAGGATGGGGAAAAACCTACCACGCATATGGACTCAGTAAAAAAGCGGTGTGTCCATCCTTATATCAGATAAAGTGGACTTCAAGCCAAAGTTAGTCAGAAGGAATAAAGAAGGACATTTCATACTGCTTAAGGGAACCATAAATCAGGAAGACATAAATGCTAGTAAATATTTATGCCCCAAACAATGGTGCATCCCTGTACATCAAACAAATCCTTCTCAATTTCAGAAATCAGATACACTACAACACAATAATTCTGGGTGACTTTAACACACCACTGTCACCACTGGATAGATCTTCCAAACTAAAACCAAACAAAGAAACCACAGAACTCAATAACACAATCAATAACCTAGACTTAACAGACATATATAGAATAGTCCATTCATCAACGAGCGAATTCACTTTCTTTTCAGCAGCACATGGAACCTTCTCAAAAATAGACCATATGTTATGCCACAAAGCAGCCCTCAGGAAATGCAAAAAAATAGAGATACTGCCTTGTGTTCTCTCAGATCATAATGGAATGAGAGTAGAAATCAAAGACAAAATAAAAAACAGAAATTACCCCAACACCTGGAGACTGAATAATATGCTATTGAATGATGCATAGATAACAGAAAACATCAGGGAGGAGATAAAAAAAATTATTAGAGGTCAATGAGAAAGATGATACAACATATCAAAATCTCTGGGACACTATGAAAGTGGTACTAAGAGGAAAATTCATTGCATGGAGCGCATTCCAGAAAAGAATGAAAAGTCAACAACTAAATGACCTAACATTACAGCTCAAAGCCCTAGAAAAAGAAGAACAGAATAACAGCAAAAGTAGTAGAAGACAGGAAATAATAAGCAACCAGTTGTGTCTCAAGTCAACTATTGTACATGGCTTTAAACATCATTCCCACCACTCTTTGTATACTTGAACCATAGAAACAAAATTTATTTTGTTAATTTTAATTCTATCACCTAAAAGTAATCACATTTCAATATCCCTTGAACACCACAATGAAGCTAATACAGAACAGGTACTTCCATTTCTTCTTTTTCTCTTTCTCCTTCTTCTTGTTTGTGGTACAGGGAATTGAACCCAGGTACTCTACCACTAAGCTATATCCCCAAGCCTCTTTTTTTTAAAAAAATTGACTCAGTAAGTCTAAAATTGACTCAGTAAGTTGGCCAAGCAGGCCTCTAAATGCAACCCTCCCGCTTCAGTTTTCACAGAGTAGCTGGGATCATAGGCATGCACTACCACTCCCAGTTCTGTTTCAATTTATTCTACCAAAAAATGGAGAAACAAAATCAAAGCAGCTGTTGCTCTACCTACCTACCAAATGGAAGAAGCTGTTCCCCAAGGGAAGTTGCTACTTTTAGCAAAGAAAGAGGACTATAGTGAGGTAGGGCCCAACCCCTGCAAGTTTTAAATCCAAAACAGCATCCTAATGCTTTATGACGAGTACACAAACATAAGAGCATGCACACACAAGTTAATACACTATTTTTGATGCCATGTCCAAGGAAACTAGAAAGGAAAGTGCTCACCAAGGAAGTGCTAAAACCAAATGGGAATTAATAATAAATGAAGAAAGAATCTGTTTTATTTGAAATAGAAAATAAATACCTTCCTCCTTTTTAATGTCAAACTCATGAAAGCTGGCATTTGTCTTCAATAGTTACAAATCCTTAGAAGGAATCTGGCCTAATTTCACAGATAACATATGTAGATTTGTACCTGTGGAGTTTATTGTGACAAATTAACATTTTGTACTGGTTTCTCCCTGCTGCCTGGCATTCACTGTTGCCAATTCCTTCCACTATTGGCTGCCATTTTGGCGACTCTATTAAGCATTGGCTACTGAACTAGATAGTTCAAAAATATTTTCAATGACGTGTTAAAAAGTGACAAATAAATTATAACATATTGTTGAATAAAATGCAAAACCTCCCACTGAAAAAAATACCACCTCATGCTCCAAAATTTTATCATGCATTTTTAAGACAAAAAGTTTTCTTTGGGTGACCTACTAGTCTAAAAACACTTATGCCCCGAATCCCTTACATTAACAAAGATGATCAGAAGTTAATTATTATATATAATTGTTTATGTCAATGCAAAGTAAAGTTACATGGATCTTAGCTCTGACTTATCAAAAATGTGTTATAAAATAAAGATTCTGTCATTTGATACTCATTGATAATCAAAAATAAATTTCTACATTCTTAATAAATTCTGATTCCTATCATTCAAAAAAGGGGACATTCTATTTACCATATTAGGCCATGCCTTTGGAAGTTTTAAATGTTTTCATGTGAATCCCATTATGAAATTATTTTCTAGACTTCCATTAGCTATAAAATATATTTATTACAAAACAGATGGGTTTTTTATGTTGTTTTATTTTAGATACTTCTAGAGAAGCCCTTCCTATAGCATCTCATAACTGAATATTGCCTTTTATTTACCCCAGAATCCTTTCACTGGTTATTGTGATAACACTACATGTACTTAGAAGTGCAGATAATTTTTTCAAGATACTTATTTCAATTCCTTTTGAATGTATACCTAGAAGTAGGATTGCTGGATCATATGACAGTTCAATTTTAGTTTTCTGAGAAAACTCCGTACTGATTTCCCTTTTCACTTTTTTCCACAGTTGTACAGTATTATATTTTGTTCTATGGATTTATAATCCATAATTTATCCAAGCAATCTCCTGCTGTTGAATAGCTGAATCATTTCCAGTATTTTTCTCCTTTAAAAATCTGCAATGAAAAACTTCATACTGCTTTATTTCTTAAGTGTATAGATTTATCTATAGCATAAATTCTCAGAAGTAAAAATACTGGGTTACAAGGTAAAATGAATTGATAATTTTGCCTCCCATAAAGTTACACTGATTTATATTCATGCCAATGATATATAAGAGAGCCTGTTTACCCACAGATTTGCCAATAGAGTGTATTCACTGTACATTCTATAAATATAAAATAATTAAATAAAAATTTAAATATTTCTTATTCCATCATTAGAACACAAAGTATAGTTTTTTAATATTTCAAAACATTCTTAGAAAGAATGGGACACTAATTCTTTTAAAGTTAGAGTGCCTACACTCCTCTATCATCACATTCATATACTGTCTTTGAGAAAAATAATGTCAGGAATGATGTGAATATTTTATGTGCCTACATTCTTTGTTAAAATTTTAGTTCAGTTTGATAATTATTGATATTTACTAGTCTGTTTGAAAAGCATAAATAAAAAACCATGTTTATAAAATTTAGTTATGCAGTTATATTTTTTGAATAAAAATTAGTATGAATTTAATATGAATCCCCAAACTTCTCAGTTGTCTAGTGACAATGATTTAAAACTATGTAAAAATTAAAACAGAAAAGAGAGCAGTAATCACAAGCTCACCACTTTAAATACACAATTTAAAATAGAAATGCCTAGGCAATTCTGTGGTCCCTAGTTGTGAGTGTGTCAAATTTGCTAGTTAAGATTAGCCCTGGATCATCAATGATTATTACCATCATTTATTAACTTGAAGCTCTTCAAGGTGCTTTGTAAATTTGTGGCATTAATTTTCTAGCAAATATAGATGATCATAGGTGTCAATATTAAACCATTTGGATTGAATTTTGGCCCTGCCATGCTGGTTGTGTGACCTTGAGTAAATTAATCTCTTTAAGGCTTAGTATTTTTACATATAAAATAATGCTAAGAGAAGCAGCTACTTCTTCATAGTGTACCTCTTCAGAGTGAAAATTAAAGTGGGTAATGCTTATAAAGAACTTATAAGAGTGTGTAATATCGAGCATGCCTTCAATTAAAAGTAAATGTTTACATGCTTTGACTTAGGGTTCTTTCCAATATTGTGCTACACTTGTAATCTTTCATTTTTAAAAATATCTATTTAAGTGTCTTCACTTAGTTCAGTGGTGGAGCACTTGTCTAGCATGCACATGCCCATATAACACATTTGAAAATTCAGATTAGCTGGGTGCATACCTGTAATCCCTGTTATTTGGGGCCCTTGGTTCAATCCCAGAAGCACACACACACACACACACACACACACACACACACACACACACACACACACACAAATACATACTTACATATACTTTAAAAAACAAAACCCCACACAATCAGATGTCACACAAGCCTTATCTGTGAAACCTGAGAGACTGAAGTTGCACATAGGATTCTTTGACTGCGGATCTAGTATTCTTGGTCTCTGGTTTTCAAACTGAATTCTGTAGAACCTTAAGATTCTAAGGAGGTTCTTTAAGGGTTTGCAAATGTTTGATTAGAATTTTGCATTAAAACTGATTTAGAAAACAATCAGAACTTCCTCTCCTTTTATTCTTTTGAGGTACTTGGTGTTGAACCTAGGACTTCGCACATACTAGGCAAGTGTTCTACCTCTGAATTACATCCAGCCCTTTTTATTTTGAGATAGGGTCTTGATAAGTTGCCAAGACTGTCTTCCAATTTGCAATCCTGCCTCAGCCTCCCAAGTAACTGGCATTATAGGTGTGCACCAGCTAATCTGAATTTTCAAATGTGTTATATAGGCATATCCTAGAGGCCACCAACAAATTGATATTTGTATTGCCAGATAATTAATTTTTGTTCAAACCTCAGAATACAGCTTCCCATACCTTGTGTTTAAAGACTATCCAGAAAATGAAGCTATTAACTACCTGTCAGAATGTGGATGAATCAGAATGTTTTCTACACTTCACAGTCAAAACAAATCCATACATAAGATACATAGTAAGGCTATCTCCTTACTCCTTACTTAATACCTGATTTCATATTTGGACCAATCAAAACACCCCCTGTTCTTGCAGACCGATTTACTAAAATTGTATTCTATAATTTGATACTATAAAACAGCATCATATGATTTTGTCTGATAGCCAGGAGCTGAGGCACACGCCTGTAATCCCAGCAGCTGGGGAGGCTGAGGTAGGAGGATCACAAGATCATGGCCAGCCTCAGCAACTTAGCAAGACCCTATGCAACTTGGATAGAACCTGTCTCAAAAGCTGATGATGTAGTTCAGCAGCAAAGCATCTGGGATTCAGTCACCAGTACCAAAAAGGAAAGACAGAATAGTGTTAGGTAAATAAAACATACCACATAGTCATAATGCTTCTCTTGAAAACATCCACATTACAATATGAAGTTCACAGATACTTTTTTTTTTTAAAGCATTCTTTTTTTTTTTTTTAACCTTTATTGTTTATTTATTTTTATGTGGTGCTGAAAATTGAACCCAGTGCCTCACACGTGCTAGGCAAGCCCTCTACCACTGAGCCACAGCCCCAGCCCCCCACAGGTACTTTTAATGTATGTCTACATTAAGGTGATAACGTACCATTTGTTTGTTTATATATTTATTTATCTATTTATTTATTTTTGCAGTATTGGGGGTTGAACCCAGAAGTGCTCTACCACTGAGGCACATTCTCAGTCATTTCTATTTTTTTTTTTTTTTTATGTTGAGGTAGGGCCTTGCTAAGTTGCCCAGATAAGTCTTGAACTTGTGATCCTCCTGCCTCAGACTTTATGCCCTTTAAAAGAACAATTTTCACAAACAAATTTAGTGTTCAGAAAACACTGTTGGAAAGTTTTAAATGTGTCTGTAAGTGATATCAGAATATTTGGAATACAGTGACTTGTTAAATTACCATTCTCTTTTCTTCCTCGGAAGACTCTTCTTTAAAAAAGAAGCTGACACCGGGCATGATGGCACAGGGCCTGTAATCCCATAAACTTGGGAGGCTAAGGCGGATTGAAAGTTCAAGGTCAGCTTCAGCAACTTAGTGAGGCCCTAAGCAACTAAAGAGAGACCCTAACCCAAAATAAAAAGGGCTGGGACTGTAGCTCAGTAGTAAAGTGCCTCAGGTTCAATCCCTGGTATCCCTGGTACCAAAAAACAAAACAAAACAAAACAAAACAAAACAAAAAAACCCAGCAGTAGTTGACTTAAAAATATATTAATATATTGGCCAGTATTTTATTGTTAATGGAATATTATAAGAAAAACAACAAAAATGTTAAATAGTAATGTAGTAATGTTGAAAAATGATTTTGTAAATATTATATCCATTTAAGATATGTAAAACTTTAGATGGTTAATTTTATTGAAGTTCTTAATTAACAGTCTTAGATTTCTAAAAATTTTCTTTTGATTATTTAGATATAACAATTGACATCAGCCCAAAGTTAGCAAAAGGTGCATAAACCGTTCTCCCTGAGGTTGGGGATATAGCTGTTGGTAGAGTGTCTACCTCACATTCACAAAGCCCTGGGTTCAATCCCCAGCACCCCCCAAAAACAAAAGAAAACAATCTCTCCCTCTGATACATGTATTAGAACATAGTTTATTCATTTTAATTTCCATATTGTTACTTTTCATAAATATACCTAAATTTAGTCATTCCTTTCTCATAGATATTAAGGTTTTCCTTCCACACTATTGCAATGTTGTGAAAATATTCTTTTATCTACTTTTACACATCTACTAAAGTTCCTCTAGGATTTATAAATGCAAGTAGAATTGCTGGACTATAAAATCATAGTATTTTCTTTCTTTCCTTAAAATGTTTTCATTCTAAAATAGATTAAATACACAAAGGGTACTATATGATGCCTCTATATCATTTAAAGAATGATATTTAAAGAATTTAAAATCTTTCAAGAATAACAAAGTCATCAGTGTACCTACTGTCCTGTTTAATAATACATGGATTATTAAGACATCATAAAAAGTACTTTTTAACACTTAAAAATAATGAGAATGAACGTATTTTTTATTGACATTTGAAATCCGAAAATCACAAGCAGCACCCATTGCAGAACACAAAAGGAAGTTTGTGATTTTTAATATGTTCTTGAGAAAATAAAAAGATAAACACACTTTGCAATTAACTTGAAAAAATCAAGAAATTTAAAAAACACTAAATTTCATACGGAATATCAAGGAACCCAAGTAGTGAAAACAATCTTAGAAAAAAAATTGGAGGCCTCACATTTCCAGATTTTATTTTTTATTATTTATGTATTTATTTATTTATTTATTTATTATTATATTTTGTTACCAGGAGTTGAAGCTGGGAGTGTTTAACCATTAAGCCACAGCCCAGACTTTTTATGTTTCATTTTGAGATAGAATCTCACTAAGTTGCTTAGGGCCTTGCTATGTTGCTGAGGCTGGCTTTCAACTTGCAATCCTCCTGCCTCAGCTTCCCAAGCCGCTGGGATTACAGGCATGCACTACCACACCCAACCCAGATTTTAAGACGTGCTACAAATAACAGTAATCAAGATGATCTGGTGGTAGGCTGGAGCTGTAGCTCAATGGTAGAGCACTTGTCTAGCATGTGTGAGGCACTGGGTTTGATCCTCAGCACCACATTGAAAATAAATAAATAAATAAATTTTCTTTTTAAAAATTATTTTTGTTCTAATTAGTTATACCTGACAGTAGAATATATTTATGCATTTTGATAGATCATACATAAATTGAATATAATTTTTTATTTTTCTTATTGTACATATTGTAGGATCACATTGGTCATGCAGTCATATATGTACATGAGGTATCCTTCCTACCCCCATACCCTTTTTCCTCCCTTCACCCCCCCACCTAATCTAAAGTAACTCTTCTTCCCTAGCACCACATTCCCCCTTATTGTGAATTAGAATCCTCATATCAGAGAAAACATTTGGGCTTTGGTTTGGGGAGTTTGGCTTATTTCACTTAGCATGATATTCTCCAAATCCATCCATTTACCAGCAAATGTCATAATTTCATTCTTCTTTAAAGCTGAGTAATATTCCATAATATATTATGGAATATTATGTATATGTATATATACATATTATGGAATATGTATGTATATAATATATTATGGAAATTTATAATTTATATTATGGAATATATATAATATATATTATGGAATATATATATATATAACTTTTCTTTATTCATTCATCTGTTGAAGGGCACCTAGGTTGACTCTATAATTTGTGAGCTGAGCTGCTATAAACATTGATGTGGCTGCATTACTGTAGTATGCTGATTTTAAGTTCTTTGGGTATAAACTGAGGAGTGGGATAGCTGGGTCAAATGGTGGGTCCATTCCAGGTTTTCTGAGGAATCTCCATTCTGCTTTCCAGAGTGACTACACCAATTTGCAACTCCACCAGCAATGTATAAGTGTGCCTTTTTCCCCACACCCTTGTCAACATTTATTGTTGCTTATATTCTTAATAATTGCCATTCTAAGCAATTATTGGAGTGAGATGAAATCTTAGAGTAGTTTCAATTTGCATTTCTCTAATTGCTAGAGATGGTAAACATTTTGTCATGTTTGTTGATTGATTGTATATCTTCTGTGAAGTGTCTGCTCAGTTCCTTGACCCATTTTTTGATTGGGTTATTTGGTTTTTTGGTGTTAAGTTTGATGGTATGGTGGTAATGGCATAAACGCCAACACATAGACCAATAGAACGGAATAGAGAGACCTAAAATAAGGCCCTGCATATGCAGTACAGGGTCTTTGACAAGAGTACCAAGACTGCACTATGGGAAAAAAGTCTCTTTAATAAATGGTGTTTAATAAATGGTGTTGCATATATGCACAAGAATGAAGTTGGATCCTTACCTTACATCATGTACACGAGTTAACTCAAAATGAATTAAAGTTCTATATTTTGGGAGGATCAAGGGCTCAACCATTCAGCTACTTTCCCAGTCCTCAAAGATCTAAATGTAAGAATTCAAATTATAAAATTTATAGAAGAAAATAAAGGGGAAAATCTTTAGGACATTGGATTTGGCAGTGATTATTTGGATAAGACACCCAAAACACAGGCAATAAAAGCAAACGTACACAAATGGGTCTACCTCAAACTTTAAAACTATACATATCAAGGGAAGCAATTAATAGAGTGAAAAGGCTACTTATGGGATTGGAGAAAATGTACGAAAATCACATATGTGAGAGGAGTTAATATCCAGTATATATAAGAGATTTCTACAAATTCAACAAAAAATAATACAACTAAAAAAACAATGGGTGAGGGCCGGGGCTGTAGCTCAGTGGTAGAGCACTTACCTGGCATGTGTGAGGCACTTTGATCCTCAGCACCACATAAAAATAAATAAATAAAGGTATTGTGTCCATCCACAATTAAAAGTATTTAAACAAAATGGGTGAAGGAATTGAATACACACAATTCTCTAAAGAATATATGAAAAATGGTCCAATAAGTATATGGAAAGATTACAACATTATAATCACAAGAGAAATGCAAATTGAAGCCATAGTGACATACTACCATATATCCATTAGGTAGTAATGGATAAAAAGAAAACAGTGTGTTTGCAAGGATGCAGAGAAATTGAGCTGCTGCTGAGACTATCAAATAATGTAGCCACTGTGGAAAACAGTTCCTCAAAAAATTAAAAATAGGATTACCATATGATCTACAAATCTCATTTCTGTATATATATCCAAAACAACTCAACGTGAAATTCTGAGGAGAGATTGCATACCCATGCTTACTGGAACATTATTCACAAGCATCAAGAGAGAGAAACAACACAAATGTTGATAAATGAATGGATAAAGAAAATGTGGTATATGCAGGCAAAGAAATATTGTGCAGTCTCCAAAAGAAAAAAATCTGGCAACATGCAACAGCATGAATGAGCCTGAAGGACATTATACTAAGTGAAATCAGTCATGAAAGGCAAACACTGTATGGTCTCATTTGTATCAAGTATCCGAAGTAGCCAAAATCGTAGAAACAGAAAGTAGAGAGGTGGTTACCAAGGACCAGGAGAGAAAGGAGGGATAATTAATGTTTAATGGGTATAAAGTGTAAGTTTGGCAAGATGAGAAAGTTCTAGAGATCTGTTACACAATATGAATATACTTAGCACTACGGAGCTGTACACTTGAAAATGGTTAAGTTTGCAAATTTATTGTTAGGTATTTTCTACCACAATAAAAAAAAAAAATTCTCTGCTATGCAGAAACTAATCCAAAACAAGGGGCGGGGGCAAAAAATAGAAGAAAGATCAGTGGGGAACATAAAGGGGAATGAAAGGAAGGGAGGAAGGATGGGATGGGGAAAGATAGTGAAATGAATCTGACTCAACTTTCCTGTGTACATGTTTGAATATACCACAGTGAATCGCACCATCATGTAATGTACATCCACAAGACACTAAATTAAAAAAAAACAAACTATAAAGAATAGAAATATCAGTGGAATAAAGGGAAGGAAGAGGCGAAGGGAAGAGGGTAGGGAAAGGGGAAGTGTTAGGGGCAGAATTAGAACAAAAAAATAAAAGAAACTTTAATTTTCAAAAGAAGAAAGAAAAGAAAGAAAGAGCAATACTGACATGAAGACACTCTTTCTTGCTGAATGTGAATAAGGAAGGATTTTTCTCTGATGCTGCTGGCATTCATCTTGGGAAAGCAGGTTGAAAGAAAACTGGGATTTTAGTGACATTGTTGAACGAATAAATCAAATCTTCAGAGAGAGAGAGAGTATTGAGAAAGCACAACAAAAGGAAAATCAAGATGAAAACAAAGATCATTGAAATGGAACACTAAAAAATCAGAAAGAATATTAATGAAGCCAAAATCTGGGTTTAGGAAAAAATTAATGAACTTTGGGCAACTTAGAAATACCCTATCTCAAATATTTTTAAAAATGGGTTGGGGGTGTACCTCAGTGGTAGAACACTTGCCTAGTATTCGTGAGACCCTGGTTCAATCCCCAGTACCCTCCCACACACATTAAAGATTAATAGGCTAGATCAAGAAAAAAAGATACAAATAAAGAAAACCTGGAGCCAGGTGTTGTAGCTCATGCCTTATTGCAATCTCAGCAATTCAGGAGGCTAAGGCAGGAGGATCTTGAGTTCAAAGCCAGCCTTGGCAACCTAGCAAGGCTCTAAGCAACTTAGTGAGACCCTGTCTCAAAATAAAAAAGCAAAAAGGGGTGGGGATGTGGCTCAGAGGTTAAATGCCCTTGGATTCAATCCCTGGTACGGAAATCCTCATGATCATTAATCATCATCATCATCATTATCATCCTTAAAATCAAAATAGAATGCACATATCAGGATCTAGTTCCTCATAAACTGAAGCTTTATAATAGACTAGTGCCAACCAAAATGATGTATACTTTCCTGTGAGAGAAGATTTAATTAAATATGGATTAGAGGTTAGTGGCTTCCTCTGAAAGACTGTAACTGTTAGAAAAGAAAAACACTCAACCACCAACTGTGATGCTCCAGTGAAAATCTTTGCCTGCGGTCTTTGCTTGTGGTAAGAGATATTTTAAAATGATTTTTCTATGTTGGTCAGGTTTGTAGAACATTGTAATAATAACAACAATATTGATAATGTGATGATGATGATAATGATAATCCTCTATTTCACTCTGATTCAAGATATCTACCTCCTTTATGTAGTGCTTTACTTTCTTTTTACTTTCAACTTATAAATAACCCCAACTTTTGGACGTGTGCTTGGGTGATTTGCTATTGTGGTCCAAAAGAAAGTTATTCTCTGCCTTGTAAAAGAAACAATTAGGGCCCAGGAAAATCAGGAGCTAGTCGCCTCCCTACTGTGCAATTCTTCTTTTAATCTTGTCACCTTTACTTACTTACTTATATATTCATTTATTGGTACTAGGGATTGACCCCAGGGACACTTACCACTGAACTACATCCCCAACAACTCCCGCCCTCTTCTTTTTTAATTTTTTATGTTGAAATATGATCTTGCTGAGTATCTTAGGGTCTTGCTAAATTGCTAAGGCTGGTCTCAAACTTGCAATTCTCCTGCCTCAGCCTCGAGACTCACTGGGATTACAGGCGTGTGCCACTATTCCTGACTTCTTTGTTTTTAATATAAAGTGTTTCAGACTTCTCTGATTGGAAAGGTTAAAAAGATTCTGAAAGCATAGACATGCAAAAAGGACTTGAAAATATTCATAATTGTAGAATCCTTGAACCTAAATGCCAGGATGAATCCCTCTGTCTGTATCAATTCCAGATAAGTCAAAGAAATTAATGTGAAACAAAAAAATTAACATGATTTTAGAAGACTTATCAGGTGCTTGTTCTTATTAAAATATTATCAAGAGCTTTTATTTGAGGAACAGCTAAGTCTTGTTAGGAAAAGCCTCACAGATTCACTTTGAAAATCAGGACTCTTTAACTCACCATTGTGAAGAATTTATTGATAAAAATGTGACAAAGAAGTTTGTATGAATTTCCCCTTCTTCCTAAAAGGATTATTTCTTACTATTGCTTTGGACAGGAGGATACTGATAATATGAATGGACATCTAAAATTTCTAAAAATATGGTTTGATTTTTATTGAAATTTGACCCTTGAATAAAGAGAAAATGTAGTAGTAAATAATGTGGGACTAACCTACTGTGCTTATGAAAAAAAAAGGAGTTACAAATAAACATTATCTTCTGCCTCAAAAAAAAAAAAAAAAGTAGGACTAATAGTTGGTCTATACTGATTCTTGTTCCAAATTTTCATTGACATGCTCCAGATTTTTAGTGATTTCACACAGTAACTGTTTCACTGTCAATAAATGATGGCTTAAACCTCCTTCCAGAAATAAAACATATCACTCCAAGTAAATTTTATATTAGATGCAGTGATACGACAGTTTATTATCAACTGCGACTCACCTGAATTAACTTTAAAATGCCTTGCTTTTAGAAATTTTCATTTACTTTTTTTTTTTTTTTTTTTTTTCCGGTACTGGGGATCAAACTCAGGGCCTTGTGCTTGTGAAGCAAGCACTCTACAAGCTGAGCTATCTCCCCAGCCCTATATGTTGTTTAATTAAATAAAACTATAAATGTGACCTTGAAGTAGGAGAACAATTTTATGATAGCAGAGGTTGTGCTGTATATGAAGCCTAATTAAAAACCATTTTTATCAATAATTTCATTCCTGATAATATATGAACCATCTATATAGCACAGTATGTAAATGAATTGCACAACATTAATCAAGGTGGTTGGAAAATTAGGTGGATAGTTTCAATTTGAGGGAAAGACAGATGGAAAGAAAAGTATGATCCTTTCATTATCCCAAATACTGCTTAATTGGAAATCTCTTTTACTTAGGGCTGCAATAATTTTAAAAAATTGTTGGCTACTAGATTATTGGTAGTAACAATAATGTTGCAAATTCCATACATGGGAAAGAAAAATTGACTTATGGAGAAGAGAACAGAATTTCAGATTGTCTTTTCTGCATGTCAAAATTTTTTATGCCTTATGCTACAATCATAATAGGACATGTGGTGAAGAATGTTTTTTTGTTTTAAATCATCTTGATTTTGTACTAAATGCACTCATGAGGCTATTGGATCAGAGAGGCAGATTATTATGACTTAAACATAATTGTTCTGGGTCCCCTTGTCCCAAGTCTTAATCCTGGGGATATGTAAGAAGAACCAGATGTCATCCTGTGATGGGTGTGTACTGTAAGAGAGGGATTCTGAGAGAATGAGTCTGGGCTTGTATATGAAGAGAAAGGCAGCTGTCTGCCTCCTCTTCAAAAAGGAGAAAGAGAAAAAAACTTTGCTCCTTGAAGGTAAGGTGGAACCATCCTGAGTTCTTGATCCAAGTCTTAAGAATATAAGTAGGCACTGTGGCACATGCCTGTAATCCCAGCGACTCCAGAGGCTGAGGCAGGAGAATCACTAGTTTGTAGCCAGCAACTCAGTGAGACCCTGTTTCAAAATAAAAAATAATAAATAAAGAGGTCTGAGAATGTAGCTTAGTGGGAGAGTGCCCCCAGGTTCAATTCCTAGGACCAGGAAAGAAAGGAAGGAAGGAAGAAGGAAGGAAGTTAGGAAGTTAGGAAGTAAGGAAGGAAGGAAGGAAGGAAGGAAGGGAGAAAGAAGGGAGAGAAAGAATATAATAAATTTGTCCAGGGCAGAGAAGACAGTGTGTTCAGCTTCACAACCCAGACCTGTCTCCAAGTTCCCAGGCTTTATCCCCAAAAACACACATCTCTGAAATGATGTAAATTTTGAATGCTCACTAACTATATGTAGTTACCTTCTTGAGCTTGGTTTTAGTCCAAAAATCTCTCATTTCCTTTAAATTTACTGAGAAAATTCTAATTATGCAGAAGCACAAATATTTCTCTTTATATCCTAAGTCTTGTGAAATTAATTCTTCCTTCTGAATGAGCACATGATTGCCCAACTAAAGATCCCATTTCCTAATCACTTTCAGACAGATGTGACCATGTGACTGAGTTCTCATCACTGGAAAATTTTGTTTCTGGTACGAAGCTACGTGCAAACTAATATTAAAACCATGAACTCTCTTATGTTTTCTGTGTTATGCAACAAATGTTACATATTGCGTATTTCTGGGTTTCTCCAAAAACTTTATAAATTTTGTACTTCCTTTGTCAGTTTGTTGTGGTAGCATGAGTGCCTCAGTTAGTTGGAGAATTAACCATTTAACATTTGACAGATAAGTGACACTGACAGAATTTGGTCTGGCAATGTATATGAACAACTTACATATGAAAAGCAATTATTTGGTTCAGCCATGTTGTAGTTATTCACTTCACATTCCTCCCATGTGAAATTTCTGTTGGAAATGGAGAACAAAGTCTGGGAGAGCACTCATTTTCTTGAATGAGAAAAAAATGAGGATTAGTGGAGTGACCAAATGGGCTTTTCCCACACATGGTGACCAATTCTTTTAGCTTTCCCTTATTGATGTCATCTTTATTCCTGAAGGATGTCTTCATGGGGTAAAATAATTCCATCTTAACATTTCTTTTCACTTAAATAATTCTGGCTTAACATTTCTTTTCGTTTGGTTCTTAAAAGATACTTCCTTTGGCCTCCATGATTTCTAAAGAACAATTTACTATCGTTTGGATCATTGTTCCTCTATATCAAATTTTTTCTCTTTGGCTGCTTTAAACATTTTTCCTTTGTCTTTAGGGATCAGAGATTTCATTATGAACTGGGCATGTTGGCGTATGCCTATAATCCCAGCGTCTCGGGAGGCTGAGGCAGGAGGATTGAAAGTCCAAAGTCAGCCTCAGCAATTTAGTGAGGTGCTAAGCAACTCAGTGAGACCTTGTCTCTAAATAAAATACAAAAAAGGGCTGGGATGTGGCTCAGTGTTTGAGTGCCCCTGAGTTCAATCCCCAGTACCAAAAAAATAAAATAAAAAATTAATTATGAACATATTGAATTTTTTTTGAGGATATACTATTTAGAGTTTTTAACTTAGTGTATTTTTCAGTTTTATAATTTTCATTTATGTCTCCTTTATGTCTTTTATTCTTTCAATTCAAGTGTTTGTAATTGCTCATTGAAGCTTTTTATGATGATACTCTAAAATCCTCGTTGGATAATTCCAATATATATGTAATTCCATTGTTGGCAACTGTTAAGTTTTTTTCTGATTCAAGTTGAGACTTTCCTAGTTCTTGATATGATGAGGGCTTTCTCTCTATTGTATCCTAGACATTTCGGGCATTAAGTTACGGGACCCTGGATCTTAGTGATTCTTCTATTAGGCCTCTGCTGAGTCTCTGCCAGCAGGGGAAAGCGTAGGAATCAAGGCTGCCCATGTAGCATCCACTGGCAGTGCGCTGCACTGGGGGAGGTGGAGGACTGGAAGGGTGCCTTGATACCCTCGGGTGGAGGGTGGAATTCTGTCTGAGCTCTGTACCATTCCAGAAAAGCAGGGGAGGGATGCTTCATTACCACCTGGCAAGGAAGCACGTCTAGACTCTCCACTCAACTTTTGCCAAGGGGGTAGTATAGGTGTAATGTTTTCCATGCAATTTGGCTGCATTAGGGCAGTTTGGGTCAAAGTTTCTATCTGACCAGCCTGTCCCTTTCCTCATCTTTTGGCAAAAGGAAACAGGCTTTATGGAGGACATTTTTTTGTCTTCATACATTAGAATTCCTAGGTGATGGGCTCCTCCAGCATCCAGCTCAGCACCCAGGAATTCATCACCATGTTGTTAAGGAACATGGGTCTCAGGGTTCCTGGCCACTCCACCTTCTCTCCATCTCTCAGAGTCTTGGGTCTGTGTTACATATAATATCCAGGGTTTCTAGCTTCCTTAGAAGAACAGGGGGAAATACATCTGCTCCATCTTTTCTGGAACCAGAAGTTCACCTCCCTTAGAAGACGATATTAGCCACCGCCCCCACCCCACTGCCATTTTTCCCAATTGGGGAAGTAGAACTTTTCCAGCAAGAAACCAAAATCTAGGGCTGGGGATATAGCTCAGGGTAAAGCACAAGGCCATGGGTACAATCCTTAGCACAGCAAAAAAAAAAAAAAAAAAAAAATCCAGAAACACTTCCATTCCTCTAAACAAGTAGAGGGGTCTTTCCTCAAGGGCTGCTGCTGCCCAGTATACCCACAGCTCACTAGCTGAGAATCAAGGGAGGAACTTTAAAGTAGAACTAGGAGGTAGGCGGGAAAACAATTTGTTCATGGGTAGTTAATGAGTATTTTTCTTTTTTTTTAAACTCCACCATATCCCACACTTCAGTATATGAATGTGTTTCAGTAGAAACATTCAGAAAGTGAGCTTTAGATCATCACAATTAGAGCATTGTATATTCTGCCCCCCAGGACATCCCCTCCCCCAGATAATGATTAAAGAAAAAAAACTTTCCTTTTTATTCTGCTTTTTATTTAGATCTTAACTGGTCCTATAACTTCTCTTTCTTGGTTAAAGTGTCATAAGATCTCTATGACCACAAAAACCAAGCAGATTGTAAAGTTATAACTTGATGTTGACACGGCGGTCATTAGTGATTGAACATAACTGCCGAAGTAGTGACTAACGTGCTCATCTTCTTATTATGACTCTTTCTGGACCGAATCAGAAGATCTATCTAGGCTTGATGATCAGTGATGCCTGAAAGTGGAGGGTTAGGAGTAGTTTTCTGAAGATTTGCCTTTTTTATCCTGCTTTTGTTGTTGTTGTTGATTTCCTATCTCAAGCTGCTGGCCGGCCTCTTTTTTCTTAGACCTTTTGCAATATGATTATTGAGCTGGTTATTACGAGCTTTCTTATTAAGACAAACATCCAGGCTTCTGGAGACTCCGATTTTTTTCTGAACTATACCTCCTGTTTCTTGCGTGTTCTCCTTATTAGTTTCTACTTGCTCTGCTTCCCATGTCTTCCGTTTTTTCATGCTCTGCTTGGGGTATATCTGGTTCAGCTTCTCCAGTGGACTTTCCTCTTGGTGCTGATGGAGTTCCTTGAGGAGCTCCACTCTCTTCTGTAAGATTTGGCATTCGTTGTCCAACAAAGCTGCAATCAAGTGCAGAGAATAGGTGTCGTGGTTCAGTTTCTTCACTTGCTCTTCCAGCTCATTCTTAATGGACACCTGATTATTTGGTTCCGATTTGAGAACAGCTTGATTATTTTTAAGACTGTCTCTTCTGTCTTTCTGGGATTTCTGATAGGACTGTATGAGTCCGTGGAGCTCGGAATGTTGCTTACTCCAGTGTTCTGCTTCTTGTAGTAATTGTTCCATGTTGTTCAGAAGTTTAATATTTTCTTCTTTAGCATGAGGGGATCCATACTTTCCTTCTTCCTCACTTGTTTGGGTTTCATTAAGGACTCTTTTTTCTTCTGAACAATTTGCCAAATCCCTTACAGAAACTTGTACCTTGTTCTTGGGACTCTGGTTCTCACAGACCACCTCCTGTTTCTTTGCCTTCTGTTCTTCCTCTGGAACTGAATTACTGAGCAGGTTTTTCAATAGCGTTTTATTTGTTTTGCCAAATCCTCTGATTTTTTCTGTAAGTCCTAACACATCCTCAGAAATAATGGTTTCCTCAGAAGTTTCCTTTGCTTCTGTGATCTTCTCTTCAAAGCCTGTCACAATGTTAAGAATATCTCCAAGTTCTCTTATGAGATTTTCAAACGTCTCTGCAGTCTGTGGTCCTGTTAAAATTTGTCTATCTTTTATTAGGGAAGGAGGGGAGCCCCAGCATGAAGAGGGAAGTGATCCAATTTCGAATAAAGCAATAGTAATCCCAGAGTTCAGAATCTGTTCATGAAGAGTCGGAGTAGGATCACAGGCTTGGGAGGGGGTAGACGTCTCAGCTGAGCTCTCAGAGCTGGCCATCAGTGCGTGAGGAAAGCAGAAAACTTTAGTGATTCCAGGAAGGACAGGTGACAATCTTCTGTGCAAATGGGTGGAGAACGTGGAACCAAGCAGAAGTTAGGAATCAGAGTTAAGGACTGAAACTGAGGAGATGATGTTTACTTGGAAGGTGACATCTCAGACAGCCTGGGGGGGGAGGGGGTGGGAGAGGGGACCAGGAGCTGGGGCTCCATCTCTCCTTTCCTAGCTTTCTGGTATTTATTCCCTGACCCTGGCGACCAGGCCTTTATTCTGTCACTGTACCATTGTGGCCTATCCCCAGCTTCTCTCTCCTTTGTGTCACAATGGAAACCTCTTTAACTCCTGCCTAGTGACTTATGCATCAAAATCAACCTTGAGCTACTCCTACTACCCACCAAAGAAAGATCTCTGTACCAGTCCTCACCTCCTAACTGCTAGGTTCCCATTCACCTCTTCTCACTGCACTACAGTCACTTCCTCACCTCACCAGTCCTCCCGGCCCAGCCTCAATCTGCAGCAGGTTTGTGTCTTTCCAAGGGCCTGGCTAAGCTAAGTCCCCCAGGAATCTCCCCATTCTTTTACAACCTGGAGTCCTATTGTTCTAGTAGCAATAAAAGAGATACATAACAGAACCCTGAAAATGCTACATCTTTTTGTGATTTTAGGGAAATAATGTCAGGAATCACTCTGTAAATATTCTACTTCAGTGAGAAGGGGTTTTCTGAATGGGTCTTTAGCAACACAAATACAAACTGGGAATTTTCTGGGCTTTTTGAAATACAGCATCCTGTAACAGGCCTGATGAAGACCCTGTCTCAAGAAAAGGGCAGGGGGCAGCTGGGATGTAGCTCAGTGGTAGAGCACCTTTGGGTTCAATCCCTAGCCATCAGAAAAAATAAAACTGAAAGTTACTTTTCACAGTAAGTGGTTAAAATAAGATTTATTCTAAAGTGTTTGAAACAACTAAATCCAATTGTGGATTATATAAAAGTAATGAAATAATTTGAAACCTACTGTATTCTTTTTTTTTTTTTTTTTTTTTTTTTTTTTTTTTTTTTTTGTCTCAGGACCTTGAGAATATTAAGTTCAAAGAAAGCATTCCTTGGGTGAGACTTTTTCTTGGCCTTCAACATCTTGCTACCAAACACTCTACTGCCTACACATTTGCTTCCAATTTTAAGGAAAAATTCATACTTCATTTTTTTCCCCTTACAGAAGAGAAATTAATGTTTGTTTGTTTTTCCACAACTACCAACTCATGTTGACTTTGGTTTCCCTGAGCCTCATGTTCATCTTCAGCCAGTGGGGCTCAGAGCCAGGGCCACTGCCCACCCACACCAACAGTGCTGGGCTGGCTGGCTGCTCACTCTCTTTCTCCCTCCCTCCTTCCTTTCCTCCCTTCCTTCTTTTTTCACTGCTGGGGGTCCCACCCAGGGCTTCACACATGCTAGACAAGTGCTCTCCCACTGAGCTGCACCCCAACCCCTGGGTTTTCCTTTTATTTGAAGAAAGAGCACTTTTTCTATCCCACATGGGGATGTCCCAGAGGCCAGCACTGCCCTACTTTCATCTTGAAGGGGTCAACTTTGTTGTTACCTCCCCTAACTCAGAATCTTGCAAGATAGCTTAAAATCTTCAGGACAAGGGGAATTTTTCCTGATTTGGTAATTAATTTCTAGCTTTATTTTGTTATAATCAGAAATTGTCTTTTACCTAGCATGGGCAAGGCCCTGAATTTAATTCCTAGTATCACACACACACACATATACACAATGAAAGGAAGAAAATGTATGCCTTTAGTATGAATGGTTATTTTCTTTTGAGTGTAATAGATTATCAATGTTAATACCAATGTTTATGCTGTTGAACATAAACCTGGTTTTATCCTTGTGGAGAGCAGTGACTTGAACCATGGTTTCTGATTGCCTCATGGATGTGTTTGTGCTGGGAACTTCTTGTGCAAAGGTACAGGTCAAGATGGCCCAGTTAACACTAACCTGAGGAGGCTTCATGCAAAAGCACAGAGCTATATTTGTCAGGACTTGAGCTCAGGCACCAATTCCCTGGGATAGAGAATTCTGAGCATAACAAGATCACCGAATGTCTCACCAGTCCTATCCTTCAAATTGCCTGCTTTGCTAAAACTTTCACGAATAATCTTTTGATGAAACCTACATAATACACATGCTGTACTAGCTCACACAAGCTCTGGGGCATTCATCCTCCATCAGGGGGTGATGCCCCACCTGGCCTCAGCTTTTTCCCTCTCTATGTATGTCTGTCTTTTCTCAATTCCCTTGTCCATTGTTTTTACTAATCTAATCATTTTGCCTCTGGATATTGCTGAATTAAAGGAGCTTTTAGGTGACACCTCATATCCAACTATAACAAATGTTTCTGTTGATATTACTGAAATTTGAGTTTACTGTAGGTGCTGAAAGTTATACAGACATTTTTGTCGAACTGTATTTGCAGTGGATAATCATGAAAATTAAATACATTTGGACTGTGTTAGAATTTTTAGCTACTAAGTTTCTCATGGCTTACTAACTTAAAAAAATGAAAAAGAAAAGCTATTTCTAAACTTTTTAGAAAATTTGTATCCGATTTATCTTTTTAAAATCAGTTTGTCTTTATAAAAATATAATATGCTCTCTTTTAATGCATTTGAATTTTAAAATAAGTATCAAAATATGGAATAGGTTGCTTATGGTTCTTTAAACAGAGACTAAACTCAGACTGGCTCAAGTCAAATAAGCTGAGGTGAGGAGGCAGGTTGAAAGTGTCTCTGGCTTATGTCACTTAAAAGTCCAGGAGTAGCTGCTTTTGCATTCCTGGATTCAGGGACTTAAGTTGTATAATTAGGGCTTCATCTCACCACTTCTGAGGGTTTCTCTCTCTCTCTCTCTCTCTCTCTCTCTTTCTCTCTCTCTCTGGGCCTTCATTCTTAGCAGTCATTTTTTAGGTGATGGTCACAGGCAGCTCCAGGCTTCTATCCTACATATTTCACCACTCCAGGGGAAGGAAAGAGCTCTTTCCTTAGAGTTCCAGGATAAGTGCCAAGGAAGGCATTGACTGACCTGGCTTGGGCATTTGCCTATAGAGCCTGGGGACATGCTGGCCCAAGGACTGAATCAGGGAGACAATGACTTTGGAAAGCTGCTACTGAAGCCAGAACTGGGGACAGGCAGTTAGTATAGAAATAGGGGATCGGGTCAAATCGAGGAATGGAGGCCATGAAAGCCATCTGCCTCTGGAAGTTGGAGACCGCCCTGGGAGAATGGAATGTCAAGGAACTCTGGAGCCCATTGATTACCAAATTTACGTGCCCTTATCAAGGACTGCAAGCAAGGAGCTGCTAATTAATGCCCCCTGGGCCCTTGCCTGGCTGAATCACTTTGGCCCTCCCCCTGCCCATCTCACCTGCAAAACCCGGCCTAGTCATGTAAGCAGAAAGGAGAGATAAGTGGGGAGAGAACTGGGGAACAAAAGAGACCTTAACCTATAAAAGAAGTAGGGTATGCTCACTTGGGATTCTAGAACATCAGTCATGTACCCCTTCTACCTCCCCGGAGAAGTCTGTATTGTTACTACTTTTAAATAAAACCTGCTTAATATGCTTGCCTTGGTGTGCTTCTCTAGTGTTCAAACTTCAACATTAGAGGAAAAAGAACTCGTCATCAGTAAACAGCGGTATCACCCAGAAATCAGGGTTATGAGTGTCAGGTAAAACCAACAAATGTCCGCCATGCTGCCTAACAGGATAATGGCACAAAGAACTGCTTTCCATCCAAATCAAAGATACTCTTTCCTCACACAAAAGCATGGAGATTCTGTTCTCTCTCCTCTGAGAGTCCTGATAGCTACCTTTGATAATAATTACTCACAAACAAATAAAAATCTTGTCTTACATGTGAATAATTTACTTTTTGTTTTGAAAGAGTTTTAGACTTAGGGAAAAGTAGCCAAAGTAGGAAATTTCCATATAAACTTCAACCAACCTGCCCTAATGTTAGTGTCTTACATAGTCATACTACTATGATCAAATTAACACTGGCATATATTATTAACTAAACTACAGGTTTTACTGGGTTATCCAGTTTTGAGGCTAATGTCCCTTTTCTGTTCTAGGATCCACACTGTATTTTCTTGTCATATCTAGTTTTCTTTAGTTGGTGATGAATTTCAATAGTTGCCTGTTTTTCAGGACATTTCTGTTGAGTATTGCTTATGTATTTTGTAGACTTGGTTTCAATTTGTGTTTGTCTAATTTCTACTCATTATTATATTGAAGTTATGCATTTTGGGCAGGAATGCCGAAGAAGTGAAATGACCTTCTCAGTGTGTGATGTCAAATCACACATGATGTCAGTATGTCCTATATTTAGTGAGGTTAACCTTGATCACTTCATTTAGATGTTATTTGCTGGATTCATCCACTATAAAGTTACTATTTTCCCCTTTGTAACTTACAAACATATTGGGGAAAATACTTTGAGGCTATGCAAATATCCTGTTTCTTTTCACACTCCTGTACTGGCTTTAGTACCCATAGGTGGCTCTCACCTAGTACAATTATTACAGTGATGCTCTAGTGGTGGGTTGTTATTTCCTTCATTCCTTATTTTATTTATTTTTTTTGCAGTACTGGAGATTGAACCCAGGGCCCTGTGCTTGCCTTGCACAACTGAGCTATCTCCCCAGCGCCCCCTTATGTATTTATTAATTGGAGTTATTTGGTAAAGAAGAGCTTCCTCTTTTCCTGTATTTATTTATTATTTATTTGTTTATTCATTTCTTTATTCATTCAACTATGTGTTTATATAAGAATGGGTTCATAGGTATTTTATTTGGGGGGTTATAACACCTACCATCATTTATGTTCTTGCTCAAAATATGTATGAATAATTTTAATGATTAAAAATTTATACTATGATGAAACATTTTTATTTTATATACTTGTTTACATTTTTTAACCAAATAATCATAGCTGATTGACATGATCATTCAAGCATTAGTTCTTATAGTCATAAGGGATTCCTATGCAGAGTTTGACTTTACATATACTGATTTTTATGACACTTTTAGATGTAATAGTATACTTGTATGTAGTACACTTGTTATTTTTTCATATTTTTATTGGTGCATTCTTGTATATAATGGTGGGTTTTGTCATTACATATTTGTACATGTACACAATATTAAAATACAATTTGGCCAATATAATTTTCCCACTCAGATGTGACCATTTTAGAGAGAAAATTGTCTTAAAATCCAAAATTTTATTCAAAGAATCAAAATACAGGTGTAGCTGGACTCTTCTATGAATCTTTTCTTTAGCATGTCCTCTTCTCTTTGACCACCAGGTGATGCTGTAGGCTTTAAAAATTATAAGAGGGCGTGAATAGCTGGACGGTAGAATGAATGGAATCTTAGAGATATTCTCATCCACAGTCTCATTTTTTCCAGGGTTTGGGAGTGTAAATTCTAAGAGATTTGCTCAAAGTTACAGCTAATTATGATAGGAACTGGAATTAGAGCCTGAGTTTCCTGCCTTTAATTTAAGGAGTGGCAGGTTCTACAGATCAGGAGCCTGGAAGAATGTTGAAGTATTTGTTAAGTGTTCTACAGAAAAAGTATCACGTGGAAGAGCAGGTTTTCAACACTGGTGGTGAAAAATATGGAAAATAAGTCCAAGGACATTTCCCTTAGCAGCTGTTCCCTGACTGCCTTGTCTGGGGTAAAATTGAAACTTAGGTCATTTAAAAGCCCAGGTGTCAGCCAGAAAGAAGGAACACCAAAGGAACTTCCACCTGACTGGCACCTGACCTCCCACCCTAATGAGTCAGCTGACCCCAATATAATAAGTCCCAGGAATTCCCTATTCACACTCCTGTCCGACCCTAATGGATCAGCTGGCCCCAATACAATGAACCCCAGAAACTACCCTCCTGTCCCACCCTAAATGAAGCCTATAAACCCAGACCCTTGCTTCAGCCCTCCGCCATTTTCCCGGAAAATGAGCCACATCAGATGTTTGACCAATTGACTCCGCGGGACCAGAGCCAAATAAAAAAGAGTTTGCTAATCCGAGGTCTGTTTCCTGTCTCTGTCATTTGTGTATCATTTAGGACTGACTTATTTTACAAGGACGTTGGCAAAGGAACCTATATAATGCAAATGGCATTTCAGCTGACAAAAAATATTAAGCCCAGAGGCATATAGTGAGGCCCCAACACTGTATGCCCCTAGGACTAGCAACCATTCAATATTTGCTAATTCAATGTCAAAGGCACTACACAGAATGTAACTCAAACAAATGAAAATCGACTATATATGGGAATAAACTTAAACAAACAAACAAAAAATACAACACTAAGGGGCCACTGGGAGGGAAAGGGGAAGAACTGGGGAATGATATTGACCAAATTATAATATAATATCATCGTGTGTGCATGTACAAATACATAACAAATCCTACAATATGTATAATATACTAATAAAAAACAGAAAAAAGAAGTGCAAAACTTGCACTCTGAAAACTACAAAACATAGTTGAAAGATACTAAAGATTTAGATGAAAAAGCATGGATGAAGCCTTGTTATTGCTAAGATAGCAATAGTCTCTAAGTTAATCTATAAATTCAGCACAATCCTTCTTGAAATCTCAACCACCTCTTGCAGAAATTGACAAGTCAATTTTAAAATTCATATGGAAATTCTAGGAAAAAATGCTCCCAAGAAGAGTCCAAGGAGTTTCCAGAGAGAAGAGAGAACTCAGGACCCATGGGGATTCTTGGCATATGTGAGAGAAATGAATTTCAGCACATTCCAGTCAGAGACATAGACAGAAGTTTATTTAGGAAAGCAGAGGTTGGGTGCAGTGGCACATGCCTGCACTCCCAGCAGCTTGGAAGGCTGAGGCAGGAGGATTGAGATCAAAACCAGACTCAGCAATTTAATGAGGCCCTAAGCAACACAATGAGACCCTGTCTCTAAATAAAATACAAAAAAGGGCTGGGGATGTGGCTCAGTGGTTAAGTACCCCTGGGTTCAATCCCGCATACCAAACACACACACACACACACACACACACACACACACACACACACACACACACACACACGGAAAGTAAATACATATTCAAAGGAGAATGCAGGCAGTCTCAAGACAGAGATGCCTTTGAGGGTGAAGGAAGGAAGGAATACACATTCAAGGGAAAGTGTGGGCCATTTTGAGAGTGGTGTTTGATGAGAAGTCAGTTGTTAATCCCATTAAGGTTCCTTGTGTATTATGGGTCACTTTTTTTTTTTCTTCTGCTTTCTCTCTGTGTTTCAACAGTTTGTGTCTAAGTAAGGACCTCTGAGGGCTTATCCTATTTGTAGTACATGAGCTTCTGGGATACTCAAGATTGATTTTGTGTATCACATTTGGGAAGTTTTGACTATTATTTTTTTAAATATTCCTTCTTCTCCTTTCTCTCTACCCTCTATTCTGGGCTTTTATTATGAATATTCTGAGCATGAAAGATGATCCTTTACAAGTTATATTCTTTAGTTTCTATTCCTCCATCTCCTGCTCCTCCCAAATTTTCTTCTTCCTGTCCCTCAGATTGGAAAAATCTCAACTGACCTATCATTAAGTTCTCTGATCCTTTTTTTTTTTTTTTGGCCAGCAAGGCTGCTGCTGACCCCTGCTGGTAACAATTCCATAGAACATGTGCTCAGCATGCACAGAGCCCTGGGTTCAATCTCCAGCGCACATTTCATTTCAGTTTTGAACTTTTCAACTCCATATTTTCTGTTTGGTCCTTTCCTATAATTTCTACCACTTTATTTACAGTCTCATCAGGTGAGACATGTTTGCATGCCTTCTTTAGTTCCTTAGACATGGTTTCCCTCAGTTGTTTGATGAAATATTTAATAGCTAATTAATTTAAAGTCTTTGCCTAGAAATTGCCATGTGTGGGTGTCCCTAGGAAGTTACCATAGATTTCATCCTCCCTCCTCCAATCGTCCATATTTTCCTGGTCTTTTGCATGAAAACTGAACATTTTAAGTAATACAATGTGGCAACTCTGGATATCCAATTCCCCTCTCACTTTGCAATGGTTGTTATTATTGCTGTTCATTGTTGTTGCTGTCATCCATTTGTTTATTGACCTTCCTGGAGTAATTTTGTAAAGCCTGTATATTTTTTATCATGTGCACTCACGTCTCATTTGGTTTTCTCAGTGGTCAGCTAATGATTGGATAAAGATTTCCTAAAATGCCATAGACTATTATGTCTCTCAGTCTCTGCCAAAGGGCTTAGTGTGTTGGGGGATGCCTTTAGTACTCCCACAATTTGCAGCTTTGTCCTAGCCTTCACCCCCATTCTGGCCTTCATCCTCCATCTTAGACTGTGCCTTCTGTGCTAGCCTTTGCCTTCTGCTGTAAAGCCACAAGGCCAGCCAGACACATGTGATTAGGGTCTTCTCAGTTCTTGCTAGGTGTGCCAGCAGCCTTGCACATATGACTTTCTAACTTCCCAGAAAAATATGCCTGAGCTTTTCAAAGTCCCCTTAGTTTTATTTATTTATTTATTTATTTATTTATTTATTTATTTATTTATTTATTTATTTATTTATTTATTTATTTTTCCTGTGCCAGGGACGGAACCCAGGTCTTTCTGCATACTAGGCAAGTGCGCTACCACTGAGCTTTACCCTCAGCCTCTCAAAGCCCCCTTTAATATTTCATCCCCCAGTTTTTCCGTTTAAGTTTTTTGGTCAAGCTCTCATTAGCCCCAACTGGAGTAGCTGCCTCAGGTAGCTGCTATGTTCAACAATTGCTGCTTTTCATTTTTAGTGAGTACTCTGAGGACAGGGTTGTTCCTGTGTTGCCAGTTCTTAAATAAAGACAAGACTTGAGAATGGAACTTTTCAGGGAGCTTCAGATAGGACAAAGAGTGAGGGAGCTCCACACCATCCTGCAGCTTCAGCAGGTACCAGCAGTGCTGGGAGGCTGTGGCAGAGCAGGGACTAGAGGACATCAACAGGGCAAGTTAAAACACCACGAACACTGTTCTGACTGAGATTCAGCCCCTTTTCTGGAATCGATGCTTCTTTATTCTGAAAGATTTTGCCTAATTTTCAGAATTCTAAAAAGTTGCTTTTGATACTTTTTCTCCTTCCTTCCTTCCTTCCTTCCTTCCTTCCTTCCTTCCTTCTTTCTTTTCTTTCTTCTTTCTTCTCAGCAGTCTTTTCATGCTCCTGGAGGAGTGGATTTTCAGAGGTCCTTCACCTACCATCTCAGAACTGCTTAATTCAGGTTTGAACCCTGCTTCTGAGTTCCAGATTCCATTCCCAACTGCCTACTTAATACCATCGGTGCATTAGTTCAAATCCACCAACATCTTCCTCCTAGCCCCCAAACTTCCCTACCTTTTTAATTTATGCTTTTTTTAAATGATTCCCAGAGAGTTTCATAGACCAGTAATCTCAGAATTGTCTTGACCTCTCCCTCTGTCCATTCCTCCTTGGATCCAATCAAACAACAAATCCCAACTGTACACTTCCTAAGCCTCTCTGAAGCCCACCTCTGTCTTATCATTCTACTTCCATTATCAGGGTCCCAACCACCACCATTTTGCCCTGTAAGCCTGCCTTCTAATGGGTTTGCCTCCCCTCAGACCCTCCATTTCACTGCAGCCATGAAGAGCAGTTAAAAATGTAAAATAATGGGGGATAATGTAATGGGATCCAAGATGGCGGACTAGAGGGAGGTTGCATTCCTTGTCGCTCCGCAATGCCGGATTCAAGCAGAGGATATCTGTTTCTCGGTGAGGCAGTTTTTGCTGCTTATCGATCCCCTGCTCTTTACCCATTTGTCTGCTGTGATCACCTGCAATCTGCCAGCATACGACGCCTTTTTTGAGAGCAGATTGCTCACTGTCAGGCATCTATCATCCACCATTTGCCTGCCTCTCGCCTGTCCATCGACTGCCTTACCCCTATCCATCACCCAACGCTCGAGATTCACCTTATGATCCTCCGACAGCTGTCAGCAGATTGACCGCAGACCACCAGTGGAGAACCAGCAGCCTGCTGTTGCCCGGAAGTTCACTGTTACAGTACCTGCAGGTTTGATTACATATGGCTGCCGCCATTTTGAGACAACAACCAGGCCCTGTAGGACCCCTGGCCGAACTGACTGAGTTCCGTCTCCAGGATCCCTCAGCCCGACCAATCACTCCCTGCCTCTGGGGCCCTCACATCAACTGACTGCTCCCTGCTGCCAGGACCCCCAGATCAACTGACTGTGCCCTAGCACCAGGAACCCAGACCGACTGATTGCACCCGGCCTCCTGGATCCCACCACCACACCAAACACACCGGACCTCCAGGACCCCTGCCAGACCAACTGCATCCCGTCTCCAGGACCTCCAGCTGACCACGTCCACCCCTGAGCTGCAGCTCCCCATTTGCCAACACATTTGGAAGCCAGAGCAGCCATCTTGGATAATCCTGGAAGCCCTAGCTCCGATCTTCGGGTGGGGCAAATCCCATCTTGAGACGCCTGCTGGAGGCTTGAAGCTCATTGTCAGGTACCTCTCATACATCAGGCTACTGAACACTGGGAGGTTTCATTAGTATATGACTATTATACAGTATATTTTCTTTTTTCTCATTTTAAAAAAAATTTAAGTTTTTATTTCTTTACGTTTCTTGCTTTCTTTTCCTTTTGTTTACCTGTTCCCTCAGTCGCTTTCTCCCTTAATTACATGCTAACATCCGATTTCTTTTGATTACACTCTCACCCTTTCTATTTTCTAGAACTTCTGTATATTCTTTTATTATCCCATTAACAGCCATATTCTTCATCCCTCTGCATTCTCTTTGTCCTCCATTAGAAACTGCAGACATTATTGTAAACCTGTTTGTTTTACCAAAGATAACATTTGAACTCATTTTGTTTATTATGACAATTTTGTTATTGTCCCCATAGGGGCTATTTGGTCTAGGATTGCATAGTGTCTGATTTGGGCACTGCTAATATTGATCTCCCCTTAAAGAAAGGGTTTTGGAAACCTATAGGGCCACTATAAGCCTATAGGGGGAAATCTACAATACCCCAGATCTGCAGTGCTAGAGGGGAAGATACATGAACAACATGAAAAAACAAGGGAAGAAAATGATCCAAACAAATCTAGATTCTATAGTAATAGAATCCAATGACAGTATGTTAGAAGAAATGTCAGAAAAGGACTTCAGATTATACATGATTAAGATGATTCATGAAGCAAAGGATGAGATAAGAGAGCAAATGCAGGCAATGAATGATAATACCAATAAGCTGAATGAGCACCTGCAGGAAGCAAAAGATCATTTCAACAAAGAGAGAGAGATTCTCAAAAAAAAAAAAAAAAAAAAAAAAAAAAAATAAATGGAAATCCTTGAAATGAAGGAGACAATAAACCAAATAAAAAACTCAATGGAAAGCATCACCAACAGACTAGACCACTTGGAAGACAGAACCTCAGACAATGAAGACAAAATATTTAATCTTGAAAATAAAGTCGCCCAAACAGAGAAGTTGGTAAGAAATCATGAACAGAATCTCCAAGAACTGTGGGACATCATGAAAAGACCAAATTTAACAATTATTGGGATTGAGGAAGGCACAGAGATACAAACCAAAGGAATGAACAACCTATGAAATAATATCAGAAATTTTCCCAAACCTGAAGAATGAAATGGAAAATCAAATACAAGAGGCTTACAGAACACCAAATGCACAGAATCACAACAGATCCACACCAAGGCACATTGTAATGAAAATGCCTAACATTCAAAATAAAGATAGGATTTTGAAGGCCGTGAGAGAAAAGCATCAGATTACTTATAGGGGGAGACCAATATGGATAGCAACCGACTTCTCAACCCAGACTCTAAAACCTAGAAGAGCCTGGAACAACATATTTCAAGCTCTGAAAGAACATGGTTGCCAATCAAGAATCCTATACCCAGCAAAACTAACCTTCAGATTTGAAGATGAAATAAAATCCTTCCATGATAAACAAAAGTTAAAAGAATTTACAAATAGAAAGCCTGCACTACAGAATGTTCTCAACAAAATATTCCATGAGGAGGAAATGAAAAACAACAATGGAGGTCAGCAAAGGGAGGAACTACCTTAGAGAAAAACCACTCAATGGAGAAACCAAGCCAACTTAAAAACCGAAAATAAGCCAAATGACTGGGAATACAAATCATTTCTCAATAATAACCCTGAACATTAATGGCCTAAACTCATCAATCAAAAGACATAGACTGGCAGAATGGATTAAAAAGAAAGACCCAACAGTATGCTGCCTGCAAGAGACTCATCTCATAGAAAAAGACATCCACAGACTCAAGGTGAAAGGATGGGAAAAAACCTACCACGCACATGGACCCAGTAAAAAAGCAGGGGTTTCCATCCTTATATCAGATAAAGTGGACTTCAAGCCAAAGTTAGTCAGAAGGGATAAAGAAGGACATTTCATACTGCTTAAGGGAACCATAAATCAGGAAGACATAATGATAGTAAATATTTATGCCCCAAACAATGGTGCATCCCTGTACATCAAACAAATCCTTCTCAATTTCAAGAATCACATAGACCACAACACAATAATCCTGGGCGATTATTGGTAACGCACCGCTGTCACCACTTGATAGATCTTCCAAACAAAATCCAACCAAAGAAACCATAGAACTCAATAACACAATCAATAACCTAGACTTAATAGACATATATAGAATATTCCATCCATCAACGAGCGGATACACTTTCTTCTCAGCAGCACATGGAACCTTCTCAAAAATAGACCATATGTTATGCCACAGGCAGTCCTTAAGAAATGCAAAAAAATAGAGAAACTGCCTTGTGTTCTATCAGATCATAATGGACTGAGAGTAGAAATCAATGACAAAGTAAAAAAAGGAAATTACTCCAACACTTGGAGACTAAATAATATGCTATTGAATGAAACATGGATAACAAAAAACTTCAGGGAGGAGATTAAAAAATTCTTAGAGGTCAGTGAGAATGATGATACAAAATATCAAAATCTCTGGGACACTATGAAAGCGGTACTAAGAGGAAAATTCATTGCATGGAGCGCATTCCAGAAAAGAATGAAAAGTCAACAATTAAATGACCTAACATTACAGCTCAAAGCCCTAGAAAAAGAAGAACAGAATAACAGCAAAAGTAGTGGAAGACAGGAAATAATTAAAATCAGAGCTGAAATCAATGAAATTGAAACAAAAGAAACTATTCAAAAAATTGACATAACAAAAAGTTGGTTCTTTGAGAAAGTAAACAAAATAGATAAACCCATAGCCACACTAACAAACAGAAGGAGAGAGAAGACTCAAATTACTAAAATACATGATGCAAAAGGAAATATCACAACAGACACCACTGAGATACAGAACATAATGAGAAGCTACTTTGAAAATCTGTATTCCAACAAAATAGAAAGTACCGAAGACATTGACAAATTTCTAGAGACATATGCTTCTCCCAAACTGAACCAGGAGGACATACACGATTTAAACAGATCAATATCAAGCAATGAAATAGAAGAAGCCATTAAAGAAAAGCCCAGGACCAGACGGATTCTCAGCCGAGTTCTACAAGACCTTCAAAGAAGAACTCATTCCAATACTTCTCAAAGTATTCCAGGAAATAGGAAAGGAGGGTACCCTACCGAACTCATTCTATGAAGCTAATATCACCCTCATACCCAAACCAGGAAAAGACACATCAAGGAAAGAAAATTTTAGACTAATATCCTTGATGAATATAGATGCTAAGATCCTTAACAAAATATTGGCAAACCGTATCCAAAAACATATTAAGAAAATTGTGCACCACGATCAAATGGGGTTCATTCCTGGAATGCAAGGATGGTTTAACATCCATAAATCAATCAATGTAATCCATCATATCAATAGACTTAAGGATAAGAATCATATGGTTATTTCAATTGGCGCAGAAAAAGCATTTGACAATATACAACACCCCTTCATGCTGAAAACACTAGAAAAAATAGGGATAGTAGGAACATACCTGAACATTGTAAAGGCTATTTATGCTAAGCCCATGGCCAACATCATTCTTAATGGAGAAAAACTGAAACCATTCCCTTTAAAAACGGGAACAAGACAGGGATGTCCTCTTTCACCACTTCTATTCAACATTGTCCTCGAAACTCTAGCCAGAGCAATTAGGCAGACTAAAGAAATTAAAGGGATACGAATAGGAAAAGAGGAACTTAAGATGTCACTATTTGTGGCTGACATGATTCTATATTTAGAGGATCCAAAAACCTCCTCCAGAAAACTTCTAGACCTCATCAATGAATTCAGCAAAATAGCAGGCTATAAAATCAACATGCATAAATCTAAAGCATTTTTATACGCAAGCGATGAAACAGCTGAAAGGGAAATGAGGAAAACAACTCCATTTGCAATCGCCTCAAAAAAAAAATAAAATACTTGGGTATCAATCTAACCAAAGAAGTAAAAGATCTCTACAATGAAAACTACAAAACACTGAAGAAAGAAATTAAGGAAGACCTTAGAAGATGGAAAGATCTCCCATGTTCTTGGATAGGCAGAATTAATATTGTCAAAATGGCCATACTACCAAAAGTGCTATACAGATTCAATGCAATTCCAATTAAAATCCCAATGATGTACCTCACAGAAATAGAGCAAGCAATCATGAAATTCATCTGGAAGAATAAGAAACCCAGAATAGCTAAAGCAATCCTTAGCAGGAAGAATGAAACAGGGGGTATCGCAATACCAGAACTTCAACTCTACTACAAAGCAATAGTAACAAAAACGGCAAGGTATTGGCACCAAAATAGACAGGTAGATCAATGGTACAGAATAGAGGACATGGACACAAACCCAAATATATACAATTTTCTAATACTAGACAAAGGTGCCAAAAATATGCAATGGAGAAAAGATAGCCTCTTCAACAAATGGTGCTGGGAAAACTGGAAATCCATATGCAACAGAATGAAACTAAACCCCTATCTCTCACCCTGCACAAAACTCAACTCACAATGGATCAAGGACCCTGAAATCAGACCAGAGACCCTGCATCTTATAGAAGAAAAAGTAGGTTCAAATCTTCACCTTGTAGGCTTAGGATCAGACTTCCTTTATAGGACTCCCATAGCACAAGAAATAAAAGCAAGAATCAATAACTGGGATAGATTCAAACTAAATAGCTTTCTCTCAGCAAAGGAAACTATCAGCAATGTGAAGAGAGAACCTACAGAGTGGGAGAATATCTTTGCCACTCATACTTCAGATAGAGCACTAATTTCCAGAATATAAAGAACTCAAAATACTCTACACCAAGAATACAAATAACCCAATCAACAAATGGGCTAAGGCAATGAACAGACACCTCACAGAAGAAGATGTACAAGCAATCAACAGATATATGAAAAAGTGTTCAACATCTTTAGTAATAAGAGAAATGCAAATCAAAACTACACTAAGATTCCATCTCACTCCAATTAGAATGGCGATTATCAAGAATACAAGCAACAATAGGTGTTGGAGAGGATGTGGGGAAAAAGGTACACTCATACATTGCTGGTGGGCCTGCAAATTAGTGCAGCCACTCTGGAAAGCAGTGTGGAGATTCCTTAGAAAACTTGGAATGGAACCACCATTTGACCCGGCTATCCCACTCCTCAGCCTATACCCAAAGGACTTAAAATCAGCATACTACAGAGATACAGCCACATCAATGTTCATAGCGGCTCAATTCACAATAGCCAGACTATGGAACCAACCTAGATGCCCTTCAATTGATGAATGGATAAAGAAACTGTGGTATATATATATATATATATATATATATAAGGGAATATTACTCAGCTATAAATGATAATAAAATTATGACATTTGCAGGCAAATGGATGAAATTGGGGAATATCATGCTAAGTGAGATAAGCCAATCTCAAAAATCCGAAAGAGGAATGATCTCACTGATAAGCGGATGATGACACTTAATGGGGGGTGGGAGCGGGACAAGAATGGAGGAAGGAGGGACTGTATAGAAGGAAAAGAGGTGGGAGGGGTAGGGGAAGGGAAAAAATAACGGAATGAATCAAACATCATTACTCTATGTAAATGTATGAATATGCAAATGGTATGCTGTTACTTCATGTACAAACTGAAACAACATGTATCCTATTTGTTTACAATAAAAATAAATTTAAAAAAAAAGAGAGATTGTAATGGAAAGCTTGGTTCTCATCCCTGTCCCTGATACCAATCCAATTAAGAGAACACAGCTTTGAGGAAAAGGAAAGAAGATTTATTGCTTTGCTAGCAAAGGAGAAACACAGGGGATTCCTGTCCCAAAGGCTGTGGTACTGCCCATCATGGGTAATAAGGGGTTTTTAAGAGGTGATTCAGAGGAAATAAGATTAGGGAGGAGAGATTAGGAAGGAAAAGATCAGGGAAGAAAAGGTTAGGGAAAAGAAAATCAGGGAGGAGAAAATTTAGGGTAAAGAAGATCAGGGAGAATGTCAAGGAAAAGGTTGGGAAAAAAGAAAAAAAATCTAAGTTTCAAAGCATCAAGTGAATCCCTGTTTTAAGGTCAGTCTTAAAATTCAGTGGGATCTTCTGCCATTGTAAAGATAGAAAGAGTCTGCACCTGTGTAAATAGGAGACTCTTTCCAAACTGCCCTCAACCCCTCATAAAAGCTGCAAAGAATTTTCGTCACTTATCTTATCTGTAAAGGCCAGGTGGCTGACCCAAAAGCAAATTTAAAGATAATGATAACCCTCCTCTCGGAGGTCAGGGTGACCCAGAACTTAAAATAACATGCTTTGTATACAATTTTATATGTTAACCAATTAAAAAGAACACTGTAAAACTGCTTGCCTTTCATTATAAAAACCCTGCTAAACAAGGGCTTGGGACCTCTTAGCGTCACCGGTTACCGAGTGCACGGAGAACCAGGCTCGAGCTTGCTAATAAATGACTCTTTGTTGCTTGCATTGATCGTGGTCTATGGTGGTCTTTGTGGGGTCTCGAGCCACTGGGCACAACACCATCTTATGACTCAGTTTCTTCATCTGGAAAATTGAAATGACATTAGTCTTTAATTTATAGAATACTTATTAGGATCAAGTAAGAAAATCATAGTGTGTTAGTCAGATTTCTGTTGCTATAATAAAATAGCAGAGATAATTAATTTATAAAAAGGAAGGGTTTTTTGGCTCACGGTTTTGGAGGTTCCATGATTGGGCAAACCACTGCTTTTAATTCTCTGGTGGTGGAGCCAGATGGCAATGGTGGGGACCACATGGTGGAGCAAAATGCTCACCTCATGTCTGGGAAGCAAAAGAAGAAGAGACTGGGTCCCACACTCTCCTGCAAGGGGATACCCCCAATGATCAAAGGACCTCCCATTAGGCCCCACTTCCTAAAGTTGTTCTACCACCTGCCAATAGCACCACCCTGGGAACCAAGCCTGGGCCTTTGGGGACATTCAACTTTCAAACTACCCAAACCTAGTAAGGGATTCATTGCATTGTCAAGCACATGCTAAGGACTCGACAGATGAGAGTAAAATATTATTAGACTAAAGTTTCAAATTTTTTTTTTATGGACTCAATGCCTTCATTTTATTTTTTTATTTATTTTTGTGTGGTGCTGATGATCAAATGCAGTGCCTCACATGTGCTCTACTGCTGAGCCCAGTAGAGCCCAGCCCTAAAGTTTCAATTTTTTTTGGACATGACTTATAAGGTACAGTAATGCCTGGCTGACACACACATGAAAACAAAGGATGTTTTTTTCTCAGTTCCCGATCTTCACAGACATTGTCTCTGCCTGAAATACTTTCCATTCTTTTGATGTACCGAACATGCTTCTGTCTCAGCATCTTTGCCCTGACTGCTTTCTTTGCCGAGGAGAATCTTTTCCCAATCTTTACCTTTCTCACTTTCTCGGTCCACTCATGTCTCCGCCCTTACTGGTGCCTCCCTGGTAACTTTGGTCCACTTCACCTTTTGAACATAGCCCTTGCTGCTTATTTTAAAAGGAACGTGTTTTTCTTTTCCTCTTCTCCCTCACCTCTTCCCTAACCTGGGGGTAGAAAACAAGATTACCTTGAGTTATCTGTGGTCCACAGAAAGGAGATGTCAGCAGAAAGATTAAGAGTGACTATCTCCCAAATCAACAAGTGAATTTCAACACACCTTCAAGGTGCATCTGGTACCCCCTGCCAGGGCACACCTGGGATGTAGCCTTTGAAGCCCTCTGTTTAAACGTCCTCTGTTTTCCCCACAGGCAGGACCACAGCCTCTGAGACTGGAGTCCCCTGTGTTTCCCCTTTGCTAGCAAAGCAATAAGCCTTCTTTTTCCTCTCAAAACTGTGTCCTCATTAAATTGGCATGAACTAGCATTAGGGACAAGGCCCAAACTTTTGGTAACACTCTGACCAGTCCCAAGACTGCTTCTTTACTCTGTTTAGTTTCCTTTATTACCACGTAAATATAATGGCCGGCATTGTATTTGTTGTCGGTTTCTTTTTCTTTTTCTTTTTTATTTGGTACTGAAGATTGAGTCCAGGGTGCTTTACCACTGAGATCCATCCCTAGTTCTTTTGAATTTTTATTGTGAGAAAGTGTCTTGCTTAAGTTGTATAGGGCCTCACTAGATTGCTGAGGCTGGTCTCAAACTTGTGATCCTTGTTTCAGTCTCCTAAATCACTGGGTTTACAGGCATACACCACCACACCTGGTGTCAGTTTCTTTATACTTTTTCCCCCTTACTAGAATGTAAGCTCTACAAAGACTGGAATTTTGTCTTGTTTCCTGTTGTATCTCCAACACTTATAAAATCCATGACTCATTGAACTGGTGATGTGGTTCAATGATAGATTATTTGCCTAGCATGCATGATACCCTAGCACCACAAATAAACAAAAAATCCAGATAAAATCTATGACTCATGAAAGTCAGTTAATGGTTTTTTGTGGAAAGACAAATTAATGTAAGATATTGGTGAGTTGCTTGGTAAAGTTTCCTGATAAAGATATCCCAAGATGCAGATAAGAAATACTCTTTTAGATCCTGAAATAACCTCCTAGGACTAGGTAGGACCATCCACAGACCTAGTGGAGACATTAACAACACCAGCAGGGGCTCTCACCAACTTCAAAGGGCAGGCCAAGGCGAGGTGGTGCACACCTGTAATCCCAGTGATTTAGGAGGCTGAGACAGGAGGATCTCAAATTCAAGGCCAGGCTCTGTAAGCAATTTAGCAAGGCCCTAAGCACCTTAGAGAGATCCTTTCTCAAAAAATAAAAAGGGATGGGGATGTGGCTCACTGGTAAAGCACCCCTGGGTTCGATCCCTGATATCCGAAAAAGAAAAGAAATTCCCTGGTTGTGAGGAAAATGATCACAATGATACACACTTATCTGTCTCTGGCCAGCAGCATTTTCTTGTCTGCAGTGTGTGCAACCAGCCAACTGTCATAAAATTTCCTATCATCAAGAAAAATCTGGGTGAGATCTTCATTTTCTGTACTTCATCCTCCACTACTGAACTCTCTGTGGATTTTTATCTCCTCATGTAACAGTGGTCCACTTCACCTTTTGAATATAAGCTCTGAAGATATGCTCTAAGGCTTACTTTTAAAAGTCATGTTTTTGGACTGAGGATATAGCTCAGTTGGTAGAGTGCTTACCTCGCATGCATAAGGCCCTGGGTTCAATCCCTAGCACCACAAAAAAAAAAAAAAAAAATGAGGTAGACGCAATTTCCTTTTCTTCCTCTCCCCCTCCCTAACCTGGGGGGTGGGGGGGGACAAGATCACCTTGAGTTTTCTGGGGTCCCCAGGAAGGAGATGTTTGCTAGAGGATCTAAGAAATGAATATCTCCCAAATTATTAAATTAGCAAGGGAGTCCTAATACACACGCCATCAGGGTGCCCTGGGACCCCCTACCAGAGCACACCTGGAAAGTAGCCTTTAAATCTGGAATGTAGCCTTTGAATAGCTCCTTTAAAAGTCCTCTGTTTTCCCTGATGGGCAGAATCACAGCCTCTGGGACAGGAGTCCCCAGTGTTTCTCCTTTGTTAGCAAAGCAATAAAACAACTTTTTCCTTTTTCTCAAAACAGCATCCTCATTATTAAACTGGCATTAATTGGCATTGGGGACAAGAACCGAGCTTTCCGTTACACAGAGTTGATACTTTTGATCATTCACTTCCTATTCTCATCCTTCCTGAAACAGCTTTATTGGAGAACACTGGTATTTTGCTGAGGAGCATAGTAAGAGCTTCACCACTCTGGTGTTCGGTTTTGCACTCATTTTCCAGTAGGGCTTTGGCTTAACACAGTGAGCAGGATTTGTGTTCCAACTTCTCTGTTTCCCAGCCTTTGGATTAGAAATGGCCTTTTATCTTTTTTCAATGACTGTTAACAAAGGTTTCATTGTGAGATGTCCATCATCTGTTTTTTAACTTTTCAATCTGGTCATCTGCCAGCTATTTCAGCTGCACAAAGCCATTACTCAAAACTTGAACTTGAATTTCTTCTTTTTTTCTTTCTTTCTTGCTTTCTTTCTTTCTTTTTTTTTTTTTTTTTTTTGCTGTGCATGTGTACAAAAGCACTTGTTGGCCAGGCATGGTAGTGTGCATCTGTAAACCCAGTGACCTGGGAGGCTGAGGCAGGAGCATCAGCCAGGCCAGCCTAAGCAACTTAATGAGACCCTGTCTCAAAATAAATCAAAAGGGTTGGGAATGTAGCTAAGTGGTACAGTGCCTCTGAGTTCAATCCCTGGGATCTACAATAAATAAATAAATAGTCCTTGGTTTTAGATAAGAAAATGAAAAACAAAAACAAAAACAAAAAAAACAAGAAAAAAACACCAAACAGCAAGGCCTGAGAAAAGGGAGCGAAAATGGAAGCCATGCATTGATAGCTTTCTCAGTGCATTCCATTCCAAAGACAGAACAATCCCTAGGAAGGAAGCCCAAGCACTGATCCTTCCCCAAATACCTCCTTTCCCAGTGACCTTACAATGGGACCCTGAAGAGAAGGAGATAAACAATGAATGCTGAACCCACATCCTTCATTCTTCTCCAAGTAAAAATATTGCTCAGTAAGAACAAATTTTTTAATTCTCACAAACCTGTTTCCTGAGTGCCCAAACTGATATGCTCACTAGACCACACCTCAAAAATAACCTATATAAACCCAGTCCCTTTCTTTGTTCAGTAGCTCATTATCCATCAGGAAGATGGGTCCACCAGTGCCATTTCTTCCCTGCATCCCCTTCCTGAATAAACAACTGAGATGATTCGTGAGGTTTGTGTCTTGCCTGGTATTTTTGTGCTAACACTTGATCCATTTTTAAAAATTGAGTTACTTGGTATTTTTGCTGTTCTGTGAGTTCCTCATATATTGTGAATATTAACCCTATTAGATATGGAAAATGACAAACCCCCAAAGGAGTGAGACCTGGGAAAAGGGGAGTGAGAAAAAAAGCCACACATTGAGAAAATTGATCCTTTCTTAATACTTTCTTTCCCAGTGATAAATCAAACCCTGGGAGGAGGTGTCCATCAAACCTAGAAAGGCAGCCTCTGCTTTAGGTTAAAAAAAAAAAAAAAAATAGAAAAAAAGAAAGAAAGAAAGGCAGTTTCTGGGAAGAAGCCAAAGCATTGATCCTCCCTAAACAATCCTTTCCAGATACCAATCACTGACTCCAGGCCCTCCATCCAGTCCAGTAAGATAAATCCCAGACACTGACCACTGACCCCAGACACCCTCCCATATTACCCAATAAAACAGACCTCAAATTCTTGAGTGCCCAAGCTGACACACGCATTAATTAAGTCACCTCTCAGCATAATCTACATAAGCTCGGTCCCCTTCTTTATTTGGTGGCTCATTTTCCAGGAGGAAAGTGGGTTCACTGGTGTTGCCCGGTTCCTGCATGAAACTTCATTCCTGAATAAAAGGCTGAGATGATCCGTAAAGTTTGCATCCAGTCTGGTCTTTTTGTGCTAACAAACCCATTATCAGATGTATAGTTTGCAAATGTTTTTTCCATTCTGTGGGTTACCTTTTCATTGTGTTTATTTCCTTTGCCATGCAGAGATTTTTGGCTTGATGCAGTCCCATTTATTCATTTATTTAGCCTGTGTTTTTGTTATCATAACCAAAAAGTCATTACCAAGACCAATGTCAAGAAGTTTTCCCTGGATTTTCTTTTAGAGGTTGTGCTTACTTGTTCATTTTGTTTTTTGAGGTGCTGAGGATCAAACCCAGGTCCTCATGCATGCTATGAAAATGCTCTACTGGTGGGCTGAACTCCCATTTGCCAGTTTTATCTCTTTCATTTAGATCTTTAGTCTATTTTGAGTAAATTTTTGTGTATGGTATAAGACAAAGGTCCAATTTCATTCTTTTCCACGTGGTTTTCTGCTTTTTCAGAATCTTTTCTTGAAAAGACTTCTCTTTCCTTATTGTGTATCCCTGGCACCTTCATTAAAATTTGCTTGATCGTGGGTATGAGCTTATTTCTGGGTTGTCTACTGTTTCATTTGTCAATATGTCTGTTTTTATGCAAGTACCACACTTTTCTGATTACTATAGCTTTATAATATAGCTTGAAATCAGAGTGTGATATCTCCAGCCTTATTCTTTTTTCTCAAGATTGCTTTGGCTATTCAGAGATTTTTAGGAATTTTTTTCCTACTTATGTGAAAAATGCAATTGTAATTTTGATAGGGGTTGCATTAAATCTGTAGATAGCAGTGCATAATACAGACACTTTAACAATAGCAATTATTCTAAGTCATGAACATGGGATATCTTTCCATTTATTTATATCTTCCTCAATGTCTTTCATTAGTGTCTTATAGTTTTCACCATACAGATCTTTCACCTCTGTGGTTTAACTTATTTGTAAATATTTTATTTTTCTTTATGCTGTTATAAATTAGATCATTTTCTTAATTCTTTTTTTTAAATTTTGGATAGTTTATTGTCAATGTATAGAATGTGTATGTGGAAGTTAAAGTGTAGAGATTTTGTACACAATTGAAGTTGTTATCAGCTTAAATTGGAATGTTATAATTATGTGTTACATAAGCCTCATGGTCATCACATAGAAGAAAACCTCTGGTAAATACACAAAAGATACAGATAAAGGTATTAAAGCATATCACTACAAAAATTCAACAAATCACAAAGAAGAGAGTAAGATCAGAAGAAAGGAACAAAGGAACAACAAAATAGTAAATAATTGACAACATGACAATAGTAAGTCCTTACCCATCAGTAATTATTTTAAATGTAAATGGACTAGATTCTCTAATCAAAGATGCGAAAGTGACTGAATAGATTTTAAAGACAAGGTCCAACAAAATGCTGCTTACAAAAGACTGACTTTAGTCTCACAGGTACACATGCATTAAAAGTAAAGGGATGGGAAAAGGTTTACCATGTAAATGGTATCCAAAGGACAACAGAAATAGCTATACTTAGACAAATAGACTTTCAGTTAAAATCTGTCACATGAGACAAGAAGGTCACTGTATGATAATAAAGGAGTCAGTGCTTCAAGAGGACATATAATTGTAAGTACATGTGCACACATTGGAGAATCTAAATATATAAAGTGAATGTGAACAGAACCTCAGGTAAAACAGACTGCAATTCAATAATAATAGTATTATTATTTCAATAATGAATAGATCATCCAAACCAAAAATTAATAAGGAAACAGAAGACTTGAATAATACCATAGACTAAATGGATGTAATAGACATGTATAAAACATCCCATCCAACTGGAGCAGAATATACTTCTTCTCAATTGCACATGGAATATTCTTCAGGATAGATTATGTGCTGGGCCACAAAGCAAGTCTTAACAAATTTAAGAAGACTGAAATCATTTCAAGTATCTTTTTTGACTTCATGGTATAAAACTAGAAACCAATACTAGGAGCAATTTTGAAAATTTGTGGAAAATATGTGGAAATTAAACAACACACTCATAAACACCCAGTGAATCAAAGAAGAGGTCAAAAAAGAAATAAGAAATATCTTGAAGAGAAAAGGATGCAGTTTACTGGCTGAGTGCTTACTAATCATGCACAAGGTCCTGGGTTCAATCCCAATACTGTGGGATTGAAGACACATGCACACATGCGCACGCGCACACACACACACACACACACATACACACAGCATTTTGAAGCAGAAATGGAAGCAGAATATATCAAAACTTATGAGATGCAGCAAAAACAATGCTAAAAGGGAAGTTTATAGCAGTAAACATCTGGATTAAGAAAAAAATATATCTCTGGGCACTGGCACAGCCTGTAATCCCATAGATTGGGGAGGCTGAGGCAAAAGAATGGCAAGTTTGAGGCCAGCCTCAGCAATTTAGCAAGGCCCTAAGCAACTTCATAAACCACTGTCTCGAAACAAAAAATAAAAAGGACTGGGTATATAGTTCAGTGGTTAATCCCCCCTGGATTCATTCCCCAGCATCAAAGAAAAAAAGAAAAAAAAATCCTAAATAAACAACCTAACTTCCTACCTCAAGGAACTAGAAAAATAAAAACAAACTAAGCCCAAGGTAGTAGAATGAAGGAAATAAAAAAGATTATTCAGAAACACTCAAGTACCTTAAGTCTGGTATATTCTTTGTTAACCCTCTAGAATTCTGGTGTTTTTATTTACATAGATTAATTGAACGGGCTTTTCACCTCTGGAAGCTTTGCAAAAGTCTTTGTAAAAACTAGTAATATATCCACAGACTTCTTGTTTTCCAATTTTTTATTCTGTTTCTTTACCTTCCTGTACTTCATTGGGGCCTAAAATAACAAGTGAATTTACCACTGTTGTTGAGTTTTTCCTTGAAGCCCTTTGATTACATCTATAAACCTACTTCTTCAAAGAGAGTCTTATTCTTTCTTTTCTTTCTTTTTTTTTTTTTTTGGTAGCAGGGATTTAACCCAGGGGTGCTTAACCACTGAACCACATCCCCAACTCTTTTTATATTTTTATTTTGAGGCAGGGTCTCACTAAGTTGCTTAGGGCCTAAGTTGCTGAGGTTGGCTTTAATTTGCAATCCTCCTGCCTCAGCCTCCAGAGTCCCTGGGATTACAAGCGTGTACCACCCCGCCCAGCTGGAGAGTTTTGTTATTCTTATTATTATCAAATTTTACAAAAGATGTTTTGTATCTCGGATGGCCTATGATAATCTGACAACTTCCTAAGTTTTTTATTCCCCTCAGGATTTTAAAACTTCTGCACAATGTGCTGCCAGTCATTTCATAACACTTTTTTTTTTTTAATGGACAGAAACATTCTCCCTGAAGAAAATGCAAAAGTATTTACTTTCTAGTAAGGCAGTTATAATTTCCCCAGGCTTATAAAAAATCAGGTGGTGGAGATTGCAGTCAGTGATTCAGCACAGAAGGGAGAGGAGGTTGAGGTACCAGGCACAGAGATAGGACCTGGACCCAGTGGATGCACTGGTTGAAGCAATGCCAGGCAGAGCTGGGGTTGAGGGTGGGGGGAAAGGAGCTCAGAAGGAGGAGGAGCTAGAGCTTGGAATCCATTATTCCCTTCAGGAATTCCTGTTCTGCTGTGTCTGCAGCCAGGTTTTAATTCCAGAATCAAGCAGGGCAGGCCATCCCCAGATCTTACTCCAGCTGTGCTACAGTCAAGCTACAGTCAAAGTTTTCCTCAGCAGAACAACCCACACCAGGGGTACCTTTACAGGATGTTCTCTTTACTGGATGTTTTGCTATCATTCTGCCTGAAGATTGTAGTAATAAATGTAGTATTAGTCAGCTTTTCATTACTCTGAAAAAATACCTGAGATAATCAATTTATAAAAGAGAAAATAATTATTTTAGCTTATAGTTTTGGAAGTTTCAGCTTATGACCAGTTGGCCCCATTGCTTTGGGCCTGTGGCAAGGTAGCACATCATGGCAGGAGCATACAGTGGAGCAAGCTACTCAGCTCACAATGGCAGGAAAGTAAAGAAAAAGAGGAAGAGATCAGTATCCCATCATCCCATTTGAGAGCATGATCCCCAATGACCTAAGACCTCCCCGCTAGGCCCCAACCCTTAAAGATTCCTACCACCTTCCAGTAGAGCCAAGCTAAGCACCAAAACTTTTACCACTTGGGTCTTTGGGAGATATTCCAGATCCAAACTATACTAAGCACTAATCTACAATGAGCAGGATGTGGTTGGTGCCTCTGAAAGTCATGCCACACACGACCTGCACCATTGTACTCAGTGGCCTATCCTTCCTATCACCTCAATGTGACCCCCTTTCCCCAAAGTCCCTTTGGGTTTCTCCAATTCCCTACCCTAGATTTATCCTAAAAACAAGTATCCCCTTCCTTCTGGGAAGGTTTCCAGTTCATTTCATCCCCCTGCCTCCCCTCTTCCTTCACCCCTAGAAGATGGAAGGTGAGGTCATGAGTATCCATAGAAGCCCATAATACTGAGAGAAAGTGTTAAACTACATAGGAAGTTGAGAAGGATTTGGTTTTACTCATGAGATAGAAGTGTAAAGAGCAGGGATTGGCATCAGAAGGCCTAGGTCACAATCCCAAGCATGCTCTCAGCAGACTTGGGTGAGTTTTAGAATTTCACTTTGGACACTTGACTCTGAACTTCAGAGATGTCACCTGTTATCTTTAAGTGGATTGAGCTAGATGAGGACTATTTCTATGTATGTCCAGTGCTTAAGGGGATATAGCTCAAGAGTAGAATGCCCCTGGGTTCAATCCCCAGTTTTGGAAAAATAAATCAATACTGGGATTTTAGGTGTGTACCACCAAGCTCAGCTAGAATCATATTCTTTTTAAAATTCATGGATTAGATTGGGTTTGTTTGTATTTTACTTAAGAGTTTTCCATTATATTTGTAAACAATGTTTCTGTTTATGTTTTTTAAGCATAAAAGAAAGTTTATTGACTCATTTAATTTAACAATCTAGTCCATAATTCCATCTAGGTTTATAAAGGAGAGACATTTTCAGTTTGTTTATTTTGTGCTGACCTTATCTGGTTTGGGTTTCAGGGTAAAATAAGTCTTGCAAAATGACTCCTGTAACTTTCCTTCTTCCTATTCTCTGAAATAGTTTCTCCAAACTGAATATTAGTTATCCTTTTATGTCTTATTAAACAAACCTCTAAAAATACCAGAGTGAACTTTTACTCAGGCAAGATGGTGCTAGATACCCTATACAAACTTCTCAGCAAAACATGCTGGAGAGACTAGTTTTTAAGTTATGTAACTGTAGTGTCAAGCTGGCAAAAAAAAAAAAAAAAAAAAAGGGAAAGCAGGAATTCAGAGTCAGAGGAAACAAAAAACCCAGAAACCTAATTCTTCTCTCAGGACATCTCTACATCCTGATGAACTTAAATTTTAGTTTTGATGACTGAGTCCATTACAAGTATTACTGGAAGGTAGGTGACAACGCCCACATATCAGAGTTCTTGAAGATTCCCCTATAAAACTGGGTCTGTAAGAGGCTAAGCATAATGTATAAGGGTACACCAGAAATAAACCATACCACCAAGAGGACAGTAAAAAAAACTGGCTTATTTTTGCCTTGTTGCTGAGTGGGGAGAAGGGGAAATGACTTCCTTGAAAATTTAAAACTAGTTCCTATTTGGGCTCAAGGCTATATAGAATAAATTTCCCAGTCTTCTTTGTACTAAATGTGGACTGCATGTTTTAGCCAATAGGAGATAAATGGAAGTGATTCTTGTATTTCATCAGGATTTTCCATGTATGTTCATAAGTGAGATTTTTGATATTCTTGTCTGGTCTGAGCACTCCTGGGAAGGGAGAAAGGTTATTGGAGTAGGCAGCCAGCAATCTCTGACACAGCAGTGCAGGACAGAATGAGACATAGAAAGGGGTGCCCTAGAAATAGAATTTAGGCGTGAGCAAAGGGACTCAAAGCTGAGTGTGGTGGTAAACACCTCTAATCTACACAAGGTAACCTACTTAGCAGGCTGAAGCAGAAGAATCACACGTTCAAGGCAAGTCCCCGCAACTCAGTGAGACCCTGTCTCAAAATAAAAATTAAATTGTTGGGGCTGCAGCTCAGTGGTAGAGTGCCCCTGAGTTCAATCTTCAGTACTGGGGTGGGAGCAGGGGGAGGAGAAAATTTTAATTCTTTAAAGAAAATCCCAACTAAAGTTGGGATTTTAAACATAAATGTTTAAGCCAAGAGAGCAAGAAGCCATCATTACTGATAGAATGGAGAGAGAGGAAATTATTTTTTTCTGCAATTCCAAAGCAGTCTGGATCATTCTGTGAGCTAGAGGTGGGGGGAGTCTTGAATTGAATACTCAGAAGGGATGTGTGTGTGTGTGTGTGTGTGTGTGTGTGTGCGCGCATCAGAGAAGTACAGCACAATTTAAATATTTCTTCAATGATCTCTTTTCCTGGATGTGTTTGTCAGGTCTCTTATTTCAAATGGATCCGAATTTAACCAAACTCTGGTCTCTGCTTTCCTCAGTTCCTCTTCTCCTGTGTCCTACCCTGCCTCCTTGTACCTCACAGAGGCATCTCTCATTACCATGGAAACCTAAGTCTTGCCCTTGGAAGAGCTGGGCTTCCTCCACCCTGGCTAAAGGCCTCTGTGGTGCCAGGGGTGGAGTTGATTAAGAGTTCCTGTATGTAGGATGTACCTGCTGATGTAAGGAGTGTTCCAGTTTCAGCAAAGAGTAAACATTAAAATATTTTTAAAGCCCTTCCTTCCCCACTTAGTTCCACAGATCTAGGTACTTAGGACCTCTTTTCTTGCCCTAGGTTGAATCCCATGAATACCTACCAACTATGTGTTTCTCAACATTCTGTTATTCGTGGATTTCCAATTTTTTGTTAGTATGCTCCATAAAAAAGTTCTGAAAAATTATGTTCCACTTTACACATTTCTAGTTTAAAATCTAATATTCTCATTAAATTCTTTTGGTACATAGAACAAAATTCCTGCATATTAAAATTTTAACAAAGATGTAGCTATTACATTACTCTTTTTAATGTATCCAGTGGATTCTAAATATTATAGTGATATGATATTCCCCATCATCGATTTAAAAAAAAAAAAAAATCAATGAGCTCCTCTTTACCAAGGGGAAATATCACTCATTCCTCTTTCTCTTTGAACTCATGTTACCATTCCACTTTTCCCCCAGGATTTCATTCTAATGCAATGTGATTTTCAACCCCAGGGCAGCAAAGGCCATAGCATACTGTTCACCGATCCCAAATGAAGACTCACTGTAGAGGTTTTGGACATTTTCTTACTCACTCACTCCTTGGAGGGGAGGGGGGGGCTGCAATACAACACAGGGCCACGGTGTTCCTACAAGCTGCTGGGGGAATGTACAAGATAGGTTGCATGCCCACTGCACAGGTGGATTTCCTCAGATGTTTTATGAGTACATTTCTTTATAACCAAGGTCACACTGTTTAGATCCTCCCCTAAAGATTGAAAATAAGGGAAGTGGCCAAATGCTCCTCTCCATTTCCCTTGTTACCACATTCTTTTAGAGTCCTTATCTCACTTCATGATTTCCTAGGCACTGAGTAGTGTTTAACCCAATAGTATTTATTCCTGGTAGCTTTGTTTTAACCAGATGTAGTGGTGTGGCTCACATCTGAAATCCCAGTGACGGGGGAGAATGAGGCAGGAGGATTGCAAGTTCAAGGCCAGCCTGGGCAACTTGGTGAGACCCTATCTCAAAATAAAAATAAAAAGAGCTGGGGATGTAGTTAATTGGCTGAGTACTTCCTGGGTAAAATCCCTAGTACCCACCCCTGCAAAAGAAAGTTTTAAAATATTACCTCTTATAATTATCTGTAATAAAAATGTATTGGTCAAAAGTTCCAAATTCTAGATTGGGCACCTTGGCACATGCCTGTCAGGAGGATCTAGAGTTCAAAGTCAGCCTCAGCAACTTAGGAAGACTATATCTCCAAATTAAATATAAAAAGAGAGGGAATGTGACTCAGTGGTTAAGTGCTCCTGGATTCAATGTCTAGTAAAAAAAATTAAAAAAAAAAAAGTTCTGCCTAACTTTCAGTGACCATAAGCCTCTAAGTCTGCAAGTTATAATCAATTGATCAAAAGTATAAACATATTACAAATTTTAATAAATAATTATTAAACCAAAAAATTTGATCAGAAAGTATCTCAATAAAGATGAATGGAGATGTAATTTTTAATTAATTCAGAAATCTATGGGTGAATACTGCTTGTTGCTAGAATGAGAGAAAATTTAGACTCGATTTTATTATGTCATCCCCTGGCCTTACCGAAAAGAAATGAGAATAGAGTTGTTCAATAGTGATATTCAATCCTTTTATTTATTTATTTTTTATTTTATTTACTTATGTAACATGGAGGGTGGTTATCAGGTAGGTTTTTGTTGTTGTTTTTTGGTGCTGAGGATTGAACCCAAGGGTGCTTAATCACTGAGCCACATCCCCAGCCTTTTTTTCATATTTTATTTAGAGACAAGGTCTCACTGAGTTGCTTAGGTCCTTGCTAAATTGCTGAGGCTGGCTTTGAACTTGTGATCCTCCTGCCTCAGCCTCCCATGCCGCTGGTATTATAGGTAATAAGCCACCGTGCCCAGCTGTCAGATGGGTTCTTTCTTATGAATTCAAAGAATGAAATTTGTGGACACAAGGGTGAGGGCAAAATAAAAGAAATTTATTACGGTAATAGAAAGCAAGTAAACATAAGGCTGGTAGTGAGGGTCTGTTGGTGCAAGAGGAAGTACCTTTTGTGGTTGGCCGTGTCTAGGGGCTGTTAAGAAACTGTCTTTGTGGCTAGGACCAGCTGGGGTCAGAAGCTTGATTTCCCAATCCTCTCTTCCTCCTTTTCTTCTCTAAGACCTTTTCCTAGGTGCCTATGGGCGGGGTATCTTCCTGTCTCATTTATTTTTGGTACTCAGGATTGAATCCAGGAGTGCTTTACCATCGGACTACATCCATAGTCCTCTTTCTTTTTTTAAATTTTGAGACAGGGTCTCACTAAATTGCTGAGTGTCTCAGCTAAGATGCTGAGGCTGGTCTTGAACTTGGATCCTCCTTTCTCAACCTCTACAGTAGCTGGGATCGCAGGCCCCACGAATGCCTGGCTAAACATTTTTTAGATGAAATAAGATGAGGATTGGCTATAATTGGAACAAACATTTTTAAGATTTGATTTAATAAGAAATCCTTTAATTTTCTTAATAAATAATGCCTTCAAATTCAGATGAAAGTTGTAAAAGGAGTTAACTCTGCTTTGAACATAAAAGCCCTTGCTGCTCTGCCACAGTAGCTTACTTTAAAACTGTCACTTTTTCTTTTTCTTTATCGTTTCCCTCTCTTCCTCCCTAATTTTGGGGGAAGAAAGATTACCTTTCTTCCTATCCTACTCTGTTATCTGTCCTTGAATGTACACAACAGAGGAATAAATTAATTTGGACCTTGGGATTGGCATGGTACCAGAAAATCTAAGAAACGACTATCTCTCAGGGTCACAAGTGAATTATGACCTCTGACAAGGCACACCTGGAATGTAGCCTTTGAATCACCTCTTGAAAAGCCCTCTATTCCTCCTGATGGCCAGAATCACAGCCTCTGGGACAGGTGTCCTCTGTGTTTCTCTTTTGCTAGCAAAGAAATAAAACATCTTTTTCCTTTTTTCTCAAAACCTTATCTTTATTATTGGATTGGCATTGGGGACAAGGATGGAGGTTTCAGTAACAAAGTACGTTTTTGAAAATTTCAGTTGAGGAGTTCGTCATATATTTTGAGACTCAGTATTAAAACATGACAGTTCCATTTAAAGAAGCAGAGTCAAACTGGGGGTTTGACTCTGAAAGCTTTTCTTCTTCAATTTAGGAATTGACAGGTAGCAAACAAACATGGGCAATAAGAATATTTGGGTTGCCTGGGCACAGCGGTGCACACCTGTAATACCAGGGACTTGGGAGACTGAGGCAAGATGATCAAAAGTTAGAGGTTGGCCTCAGCAACTCATTGAGACCTATCTCAAAATAGAAAATAAAAAGGTCTGTGGGGCATAGTGGCACAGCTTGGCTTGGGAGGCTGAGGTAGGAGGATAGAGAGTTCAAAGCCAGCCTTAGCAAAAGCAAGCACTAAGCAACTCAGTGAGACCCTGTCTCTAAATATAATACAAAATAGTGTTGGGAATGTTGTTCAGTGGTCAAGTGCCCCTAAGTTCAATCCCCAGTATCCCCTCTGCCCCCGCAAAAAAAAAAAAAAAAAAAAAAGAAAAGAAAAAAGAAAAAAAGAAAAAGAAGGTGGGATTGGAGGAAGGTTCAGTAGACTGGTCCTGTTGTGTGGACTCCACGCCCACATTCCTTCTTTTGACAAAGCAATTTTATGTCAGGCCACTCTGGCTCTGCCCTGGCTTGGGTAAATAGTTGTTATATTTCTCAGGAAAAAAATCTATCTACAGGAAAACACAGAGCAAAGATTCCAGCATTCATGAAGATGAAATTGCACAGGTTTGTAGCCCCTTCCTAGTCCCTGGAGACTTTCTTGTCCCATCAAGAAAGACTAAAATTTCCGGGGGCCAATTTCAAAGGATTCCAAATGTAGCTGGTTTCAAGCCCCTTCACAATTCCTGGCTCTGTAAAGACTGGGTCCTTCTCTTTCCAAGGCAGTCCTTAAGTCTTTATGTTGCATGTCTCCCTCATTTCTAACTTCCTAATAAACTCTTGCTTGTACCTTACGCTTCTCGCTTGAATTTTTCCAGAGCATTCACAAGAACTGGTGAGTGGTCTTGCCCTGCAACAGAATGACTGTTGAGTTGACAAGAATTTCTTGGGCTTAATTTTCTGAGAACAGAAAACTCATTTCAGCATCCAGGACTTTCTACCAAGGGTCCTTGTGGTCCTCTCCAAGTCTCCTGCAGAGTAGCTCATATCTGTTAGGAAATGGAAAGTAGAAATTGTCCTTACTATCAATACTTAAACCACAATGTACTTGTCCCAATTTGCATACATTTCAATATTAGTAGAAACACATCCAGAAATGACAGGAAGCCTGTGGTAGGCTTATAAACCTGGATGAATCACTAAAGGAGTCTTCCCTGGAAGTTCCTACAACCCAGGCAGGGCATGGAACCCTAACAAGCAGTAGAGTGGCTAAGGAGAATATCTTTATTTTGTAAAGTACAAGAAGCACAATGCTGTGGTCATTGAATCTAAAATCCCATTAATCACTGGATGCACCATCATTTTATGGGCCCATAAGGAAGAAAAAAACACTCTAATTAGACTATAATAATGCTTTCTTATCACTTAAAAAATGTTATGCTATTGAAAGAGCTTTAAAAAACTTATTTACACATTGTGGGTTTTTAATTTTTTTTTTTTAGTTGTCAATGGACAACTATTTATTTATTTGTATGTGGTGCTGAGAATCAAACCCAGTGCCTCATACATTCTAGGCAAGCACTCTACCACTGAGCTATGATTCCAGCCCTATACATAGTGTTTTAAAGCACATAAAGTAAATAGATTAAGTATTCTGAACAGTCATTGTGGTGCATATAATCACACCTGGACTCGGAGTCAATATTTGCTTTTTTCCCGTATGACATTGTCTCAAGGCATGAAGAGCTTTGGAGAAAACGCATTCCCTCAAAATCTTTTCCATTCTTGACTTGGGATTTCTTCTAAACCACTGAAATCTATTCTTCACCTTTTGATACTGGTACTCTCTGGTCACCAGATGTCAGGCAAGTCTGCCGCTTGGCCAAAACAAAAGGTAACTGCATCTGGATTCCAGAAAACAGCCTGGGGAGCATCTCAGAATTCATTAGGAAAAGTGATGTTAAGGGGAAGTAGTAAAGGAGACCTAAATGAAGCTATGTCAGAGTGCAGATGGTATTAAGATCTGGAAATAGGTAGCCAGTCATGGTGGTACATGCCCATAATCTAAGTTATTCCAGAGATTGAAGCAATAGGATCACAAGTTTAAGGCCAGCTGGGGCAACGTGGTGAGACATCCGAGAAGGACTGGGGGCAGAGCACTGCTAGGATGCATGAGGCCCTGGATCAACCCTTAGTACTAGAAAACAATTTGGGAATAGGGTTGGGGGTGTAGCTCAGTGGGAGAGCTACATGTGTGCAGCTCTGGGTTTGATCGCCAGAACCTTAAAAAAAATAATGAGAGCCCTAAAGAGCATTTGTTTTGTGGATTATATATTTTTTAAATATATCAGAAACTAAAACAAAGATACCTGCATGAATATTTTGGAGGCAATTAGAGGAATTTGAATGTAAAATTATATGGAATTATATGGTAATCAGGAATCAAATTTTCTTAAGGGTGATCTTTGTGGTTACATTAAGTACCACTGACCTAAGAGCTGGGGAAATAGCTCAATGGTGGAGCACTTGTCTGAATCCCAGCACCACAAAGACAAAACAGGAAAAGAAACCACTGACCTAGAAAAATATGTGCATGTGTGCTCCAGAAAAATACATATGACCCTTACTATTACAGGGCTGGGCTCTTCTGGGAAACCGAGGCAGCATGAAGGTCCCCTCTTTCAAACTCCCATTCTTGCAATCAAGTCAGAAAGATTTCAGTCATGTCTCTCAGATTAACAGACATGAGTTTATCAAAGGGATAGGAAAAGGGAAAAGGGACACTCTCAAGGGACAGAGTGGGCCCTCTCAGAGAGCAGGGGACAGCGTACCTCTCCTGCACTCCAGTTTTATTTGGGATCCATCCCAGAAAAGTTTCAGAGAGTCCTGCCCAGGTTCACCCTTGACTTTTGACTGACAGCAGCATGACATCAGACTTTCAAGTTCCCACTGCTATGACAACTCTAGGTCACTTTGGTCCATGTTGGTCTGTTCTAATTGGATTCTTAACCATTAATCCTTACAGAATTTATGGTTAGGAGGAATTATCCTTATCTCCAGGAGTTTTAGGATCTGTTTTATGAAAAAGGTCACAAAAGTCTCCTCCTTCAGGGTAACATGGGTTCCTCTTAATAACATTATTTTGGGCCTGTATTTCTTCTGCAGGTAACGGGTAGTTTCCTGAAGAATGTGACATAGCCTGCCCACTTAGGGCAGACAGGGCTGCAGGTAAATTGCTTCTTGGAAAGAAAGCATGTAGGGGTCCACACAGTGGGCCCATTTTATAGAATTATTCCTATAACCTTGTGTTCCTCCACTTGCATCCGTCTGTCCCCTATCATTATAAGCATAAATTATTATAAAAGAATTGTTTTTAATAACTAAAAGCTGGAAACAAAATACCCAAGAAGACTAGAATAAACAAAGTACAGTATATTCATACAACAGAGTATACTTTGCATGCATCAAAATGGGTGAATCTCACAGAATGACATTGACTAAGAGAAATGTAAATACAATATGACACCATTTCCATGAGGGTCAGAAACAGGCAAAATTGAGCAGATGGAGATACAGGTATTGATAGTAAAACCATAGCACAAACAAGATTTTACACTCCAACTGGGTAAAGGTTATATAAGCGATGGTTCCATAATTATTTTTTAAACTGTGCCTACCTGGTTATATACTCCTTGCAGTTATTTTGTATTGCATGATCAAAAAACAAAAGAATTCAAGGATTCATCCTGCAACAATTATGTAAAATCTATGTGGAGAATATCATAAATTTTAATGAAACTTAATAAGCAAGACTCAAATAGAGAAATACATACTGCATACTGACATAAGAAGAGTCGTTATTATAAAGATGTCAAATCTTCACAATCTCTAGATCCCATGCAGTTACAATAAAAATGCCAATAGGCTTTTTGGAAATTTTTCAAAGTGATTTTCAAGTTTACATGGAAGAACAAAGGGCCAAGAATAAAACTGACATTCCTAAAAATGATGGAACATAACTTATCCAGGTAATAAGACTTATTTAAAAGCTATACAGGGGGCTGAAGATATAGCTTAGTTGGTAGAGTGCTTGCCTAGCATGCACAAGGCCCTGGGTTCAATCCCTGGGACCACCAAAAATAAATAAAAGCTATAGAATTTAAAACAGTAGATAGCTGAAAACAATAAATAGATGAATAGCATGCAATAAGCAGCCCAGGAAACAGACCCACATATAGGAAAAGAGATCCATGACATACAGAATCCTGCAGATTAATGGTAAAAGAACAGACTATTTAATAAAAGCCAGGAACAAGTGCTTGACCATACTTAGGAAACATAGATCCCTATCTGGAAGCATACACAAATAAATTACAGAGGATAGATTAAAGACTTAAAGCAGCACTATAAGACAAATAATATATACAAGGGGAATAGTTTTAGAACCTCATGGAAAAGGGCTGGGGGCACATAGCTCAGTGGTAGAGTGCTTGCCTAGCATGTACCAGGTCCTGGGTTCGTGTTGTAGCACAGTAACAACAGCAACACCAAAAAGGATTTCTTTTTCTTTAAATGCACATATGTGTATGTATGTATGTATATATATTTTCATTTTATTTATTTCTTTTTAAGTGGTACTAAGGATCAAACCCAGTGCCTAAACTGCTCCACTACAACCCCAGCCCTGGAAAGGATTTCTTAAGACAGAAAAGCTAGATGAATTCAACTACTTTACAGTGAAGAATATCTATTAGTGAAAAAAAAAAAAAAAAAAAAAAATGGCCAGGCTTTAGTGGCACACATCTCTAATCCCTGTAATTTAGGAGGCTGAGGCAAGAAGACCACAAATTAGAGGTCAACTAATGTAACCATGGTCCACTTCACCTTTTGAACACAGCCCCTCAAAGGGACTAACATGGTGGGTGTCAGGGAACAAGATTATCTTTTCCCATCCTAGGCTGGGTTATCTGTCTTTGAGCACACACCCACCACAGGAAGGAGATGGCACCAGAAGATCTAGGAAGTGACTATTTCGTGAATTAGCAAGTGAATTTCTACACACCATCAGGGCACATCTGAGACCCCCCTGTCAGGTCACACCTGGAATGTAGCCTTTGAAGAACTACTTTTAAAAGCCCAGGATGGACAGGACCACAGCCTCTGGGACTGGAGTTCCTAGTGCTTCTCCTTTGCTAGCAAAACGATAAACTTTTTTCTTTTTCTCAAAACTGTGTCCTCCTTATTAAATTGGCATGAATTGGCATGGGGACAAGGATCGAGCTTTCAGTAACAGTAAGGGCTGGGAATGTAGCTCAGCTTCCCTGGGTTCAATCCCCCAGTGCCAGAAAACAAAAGCAAAAACTAAAGGGGCTGGGGGTGTAGCTCAGGGGTAGAGTACTTGCCTAGCCCATGTGAGGCCCTGGGTTGCATCTCCAGCACCACAAAAAGACCCAAAAGACGGCTTTTCCCAAATCTTACACTTAGGTAGAAGCTAAGACATTCTACTCTGTCTCCTACTTTTTCAAAAGCCTTTTGTGTTCCAGGGGAATTTAATAATAAAAGCACCAGGGGACCCTGCATTTCTAAAGGAGAAACCTGGGAGAGTTACCTTGGAGGGTGTGAAGCCATCAAGAATCACCCTAAGCCTTTGAGGAGCTGTGTGGTAACTCTGGAGCTGACAACAGCACAGGCCTCCCACTGCTGCTATCTGAAGTTTCCCTGGGAGGACTCCAACCGAGTCTTTTCTCGATTAAATGGCCTCTTTTGCTTTCTTTCTTACTTTATCTCTACCTCTCCATCTGCTACACTCTTCCCGCATCCCCGCCTGCAGCCAACACACACAGACTGGACAGTTACCTGCTGCATCAGGAGTAGGACAAAGATTATATTAAAAAAGAAGGAGAAGGGGAAAAGGAAGGAGAAAAAAGAAAGAAAAGGAAGGAAAGAAAAGAAAAGAAAGCAAAAACCGCTGGGAGTGGCTGTGCACATCTGTGATCCCAGTGATTCAGAAGGTTGAGGTCAGAGGATCGCAAGTTTGAGGCCATCCTGGGCAACTTAGCAAGACCCTGTCTTTAAAGGGAAAAAAAAAATGACTGGGGTGTTAAGGTGTTAATGGTAAAATGCCCCTGGATTCAATCCTGAGGACCAAATGAATGAATGAATGAATGAATGAATGAATGAATGAATAAAGTGACATTATTCTACTGTTAAATCTACTACCTTCTTCTGTAAATGAAATCCCATTATGAAAAAAATAGGCTGGTTGTCTTCCTTTACAGCCTCAGGAAGATCCTTCTGCCTTTCTGTCCTTCACAGAACAGTGGAAAGATCTTCCAAGTGCAATCCTCAGCGAAAGCCTCTTGCTGATTTCGTGAAGCTCTGTGGTTACACAGGCAGTCAACTGGCTGTGGTTCTGTGAAAACCAACCACCTCCCAAGAGAGCCCACTGCAGAGGGTGCATCACACAGAGTAAATGGAAAAGAAACAACAGGAGTAGTCTTTTTAAACAGACATTGAACAGATAAGACATCTTAAAATGCTCTTATTTAAAGAAATAGGCTAACCTGTGGTGCACCCCCTCAGGAAATTAATTAAATGGATTAACCAAAGAGGAACACCTCCTGCCTTTCTTCCCCTCTCCCCTCCTGCCAAGCTCAAAAATATCAACATACATTTACTTGAAATTAGGACTTGGAATGTTTTAGGGATTGAATTTTAAAATCAAATAATCTAGCATAATTTTCCTTGGTCTGCAGAAAAGAGAAATGAGGTATATTTAGCACTGTTTTAATTTGTTTGTTTGCTTGTTTTGTTTTGGTACTGGGGATTGAACTCAGGGGCACTTGACTACTGAGTCACTGAGTCACAACCCCAGCCCTATTTTGTATTTTGTTTGGAGACAGGATCTCATTGAGTTGCTTAGTGCCTTGCTTTTGCTGAAGCTGGCTTTAAACCCTGGATCCTCCTGCTTCAGTCTCCTGAGTTGCTGGGATTACAGGCATGCACCACTGTGTTTTAAAATTTTGATGATAAAATTCAATAGTGACTATAAGTATTACTTTCCTGATTCACCCAAATATTTAAATCTAATAAGGGAAATGGAGACTTTCAAAACTCTGCTCAGGGCTAGAGGTGTAGCTCAGAGATAGAACACTTGTCTACCATATGCAAGGACCTGGATTCAATCTCCAATACAAAAACCCCCAAAATTCACATGAAGAGAAATGCACACTTTAAGTTTGACAAAGAGGCAAAGACTCTCTAAACAGTCCCCTGAATTTTTTTTAACAAGAAAGATTAACTCAAAATCTGAGTGGAACTCACAATTTTAGAGTAGAGGATATATTTCCTTTCATTGATGTCAAGATTATGCCCCTAATCTAAGAGGACTTAAAACATTAGAATTAATTTTTTCCCAGGAGGGTTGTGCAGGACTGAAAAAACCTGTTAAGCAACTCTCTGTCCTCTTCATTAATGTGGAATTTGGGTTCCCTGGAGTGTTGTAAAGGAGTATTTCATTTGTACACTCAAAGGATTTGCCAAGCAAATTAATAATACGAAAGGGATTAAAGGAAGAATCTTTAAAAGACGGAGGCAAAACTCTTAAAGCATCATTTCTGTACTGAAGAAGAATCATTAGTGTGACATACTTACAAAATAACACCATAGCCATACAAAGATTTTTCCTGTTCCCTAAATCACCTGGTCAATGATCTGGGAAACAAGATTCTTCTTCTTATTATTATTTTTGTACTGGAGATTGAACCCACTGAGCTATGTTATATCCACAGCCTTTGTTTGGTGGTGCTGGGGATTGAACCCAGGGACATATGCATGCTAGGCAAGCACTCTACCAACTGAGCTATATGCCCAGATCCCTGGCCTTTTATATTTTGTTTTGAGACAGGGTCTTGCTAAGTTATCCAAGTTGGACTGAAAGATGTGATCTTCTTGCGAGTCACTGGGATTGCAGGTGGGAAACAAGAATTATGACAGAGCAAGCCGGGCCAGTGTTGTGCCCAGCAGCTTGAGACCCCACAAAGACCACCAGAGACCACGATCAATGCAAGCAACAAAGAGTCATTTATTAGCAAGCTGGAGCCTGGACCTCCGCGCACTCGGTAACTGGTGATGCTAAGAGGCCCCGAGCCCTGGTTCAGTAGGCTTTCATAATGAAAGGCAAACAGTTTTACAGTGTTCTTTTTAATTGGTTAACATAAAATTGTATACAATGTTATTTTAAGTTCTGGGTCACCCTGAGGAGGGTTATCATTATCTTTTAAGTTTGCCTTTGTGCCGGCAAGGTCAGCCACCTGGCCTTTACAGATAAGAGGTGAAGATTCTTTGCAGCTTTTATGAGGGGTTGAGGGTGATTAGGGAAGAGCCTCGTATTTACACAGGTTGTGGGCTCTTTCTATCTTTACACCAGGTGTAGTGGTTTGTGCCTGTAACCCTGGCAACTTGGGAGGCTGAGGTAGGATCACAGGTTCAAGGCCAGCCTCAGCAATTTAGCCAGACTCTGACTCAAAATAAAAAATAAAAAGAACTAGAGATATAGCTCAGTGGTACAGTGCCTCTGGGTTTCAATTCTCAGTACTACAGGGAAAATTTTAAAAGTATAAAGCAAAAGAAAAAGAAGAAAAAGAATTATGACAGACCAGAGATGCAAATGGAGAGAAAAAAATCAAGGATAGGTACAAAGAAAACCATGCAAGTTGATTATAACACAAAATATTTAATACAGGCTGAGAGCTTTAATGCAAATCAATTTATTAATCCTCTTCATTTTATAGAGGAGGACCCTGAGGCACAGAGAAATTAAGCCACTTCTCAAAATCACAGACTTAAAAAGGAGTAAAGCAAAGATCTCGTTGCCAAAAGCTTGGTCCTTGTCCCTGACGCCAATTCAATAAGGAGGACCCAGTTTTGAGATAAAGGAAAAAGAAGTTTTACTGCTTTGCTAGCAAAGGAGAAACATAAGGAACTCCAGTCCCAGAGTGGGTGGAAATCCCAGGGTGCCCTGATGGTGTGTTAACGTTCACTTGTTAATTTGGGAGATATTCACGTCCTAGATCCTCTGGCAGATATCTCCTTCCTATGGAGCACAGATAGCTCAGGGAAATCTTGTTCCCTTCTCCCAAGTTAGGGAAGGGGAGAGGTAGAAGAGGAAAAGTAAAACATATCTCTTTTAAAAATAACCCTCAGAGCTATATTCTAAAGGTGAAGTGGGCCACTGTTACAATCTGACCCCAGGGTCCCTAACCTTAACCACTAGACTACGCTCCAAGAACAGGCTCTGAGGAAGTCTTGCAGCAGAATATATTCTATGAAAACTGTGACATAATTAGATCGGCTAGATGGCAGGTGGAGGTGCTCAGTGGGTTCAGCTCCCATAAAAGGTACTATACAATAAATACAGTCAATAGATCAGGAAATAATAACATACAGATATTGTTTGAAAACATGGAGATAAATAGGGAATAACTGCTGTGACTGAAAGTGGTTGTCTCTAGGAAAGGGACTGAAATGTAGTGTAATGAAGCTTTCTAAATTTATTTAAGGTTAAAAAAATAGGCGATTATCTACAGCTTACTTTTTTTCTTTAACAATATATGTATACCACTGCTTTTAGTGTGTGGTGTTTCTAAACTCGACACTGACCTCTACCAAAAAAAAAAATCTTAAATTTCAAGAAGGGAAAAAAAGCAAATTATAAGCTAGCTATTTATAATATGGTTTATATAAATACATTTATAATTACAGTGTATAAAAGGAGCTAATTCAGTTAATTTAAGAAAATTTTTGTGGGGAAAATATTTCACATGGTCTGCCAAAAGCTACAGTCTTACTAAAATAGATCTGTTACTGCTTGTTCCTGAAAAATCCACATCAAAAGAGCTTGACTGTATAACTACCTACATGTTAGGAATACCATGTCTTCCTTGAAAACGCCTGCAGAGTACTTAAAATAAAAAAAAAAAAAAAAAAAAAAAAAACAAGGTGCCACTGTTTCATGTTATGTCTGTTAACATTACCTCTACTTTTTGTTAACCAACCACAGATGTAAAAGATGCTACTAAACAGACCTAAAATAGTAACTATACAGTCAGTCCTCAAAGCCAGGAAGGCAGGTAAACCTTCAGACCTGGTCACATTCCTTCAAAATCTTTGAGCAGACAGAGGGGAATGAACCTGCATAGATTTGCCCCCCACCCCCCTTTCCCTTCTTGACAGGTTTATCTGTATAAATAACAAAGGAGGACATCAGTCACATGCAGCTAGCAGGCAGAGTTCACCTCAGGCCTGTGTACAGAGGCCAATACTCTGGAGACTTTGTTGGTACCAGGCAACCTTGGGAGTTTGAGCTTGTGTTAGTTTTTTTTTGTTGTTGTTGTTGGGACAAAATATCCAACAGGGTTGGGCACAGTGGCACATGCCTAGAAGCTCAGCTGACTCCAGAGGCTAAGATAGGAGGATTGCAAGTTCAAGGTCAACCTGGGCAATTTAATGAGAGCCTGTCTCAAAATAAAAAATTAAAAGGCCTGGGGATGTAGTTGGTAAAGCATGCCTGGGTCTGATCCTCCAAAACAATAAAGAAAGTAAAATAAAATCAGTCCATGATCACTTGGTCTTGACGCTTTGGGCCTCTGGTAAGATAGACATCATGGTGGGGAACATGAGGTAGAGCAAAGGTGCTTACCATATGGCCTCTGGGAAGCAAAAAGAGAGAGAAAAAGAGACCCGATATGGTGTAGTTCCCAAGGGCACACCCCCTAGGACCTACTCCCTTCAACTGAGTCCCATCTTCTACAGTTTCTGCCACCTCCCAATGGTCCATCCAGTTATGAACCTATCAATGAGATTGTAGGTATGTGTCACTGTGCCCAGTTGTAGCTACCTTGCAGTCAATATTGCAAGGACTTGTACTACATGGTCTGTAGAGATGAGTTTATCTAATTCTTGGAGAATGTTCTAATAGCTTGGTTTCGCAGAGGAGAAAACAGGCTTAAGTCACCCAGCCAGTTCTTGATGGAATTAGAATTTCCAACTTCCTGGCTCTGGAAGTACAAGCTTTCATTATTCTTTTTGATACCAAAGGTTACATTCCACAAGTTGGCAGGTTAGTTAGTTAGTTAGTTTGTTTATTTATTTATTTATTTTTGTGGTATTGGGGTTGAATCCAGGGCCTCAGGCATGCTAGGTGAGTGCTCTACTACTAAACTACACCCCCAGACCAATCCCCAGGTAATTAAGAGGTATGCTCTTCTCTTTCAGGAGGCTGATATCCATACATACAGAATCCTTTCACTCTGGCACCAATTTGGCAAAATGAGCACTGGACTCAGGGGTAGGAAGCCTGGATCCTAGCTTGGCCCTTAACCCAGTGGTTTCCAATGTGTGTGTTCTCTGCCTTTTCCTAAGCCCCAGTTTCCCCCAAAGGGGAGGAGTCGTCCAGCAAGTTTAAACATTTATAGATTTCACCCTACCCCCACCTACCCACCCGCCGAGCTCTCAGCAGGGCAGAAACTCTATGGGCCCAACCTGTTTCTCCGGGCTAGGAGTAGGGCTAAAGTTTGAAGTGAAATGACCCTCAAAGCAAACAATGACTCTTCTGTAAAGTTCTAGTGAGGTCCTAGGCTTCTGATGAGTCACAGGCTGCCACCCAGCAGGTTGCAGTGCTACTCTGATTTGGTTTACCCTATTTTTGTTTTTGTTTTGAATTAGCGCCAACTCTCTTTACTTTTCCTGGTTCCTGACTCAAAGTCTCTTCCTCTAAACGCCTGAATCCAAGATATGGGAAGAGGAGCGCAGCTCATAATCTGAGGACTGATTCCCATGCAACTTTCTTCTTAGTCTCCAACTCTTAAACTGATCAAACAAGACACTCCTTGTTTGAGTTAAGGCTCTGCCCAGTGAAGGTCAAGCCTCTTGCTATGTGCAAAGGGATCACACGCTTGGACTCTAATACCAATTTCGCTTTTTCACTTGTGAGGCTTTGGGCAAGTTATATAATCTGTCTGGGCTTCAGTTACATTTCTCAAATGGATGCAGTAATGTTTATTTGAAAGTCAGACTTGGCCTTTAATACACACCAACACAAACACCTTTACTCTTTCTTCAGTGGCTATGAGAAGAGATGTGGGTGAAGGAAAAAAACTGGGAGTGGTCGCCTCTGCCTTCTGCACTGAACAAGCAATTACTGGCCTCCTCCTTGTAGCGAGGTGCGGTGAGAGGAAGCAGGGTCTCAAAATGAGTCTTTGGTCTCTCAGGCAGCGGGGGAGGAAAGGCTGGAAAACCTCTCAATCAATATACAGGGAAGCGCAAAAAGAGCTCTCACCGGAAAGCTGATGTGCCTGGGAACATCAGGGAAGTACAGCCTAAGTATTTGAGCAAGTTTGGGTAGGCAGGATAGCCTCAAAGTTGAAAAGTTTTCTTGGCAGATAAGGAAGGTAAAGGCATTTCAGGAACCGGGACCTCGTGGAGGTCTCTACTGGCGATAGGCAGAGTGCAACAGAGTATCTCCGCTGGGCAGGGTCAGTGTAGAACACTGGAGGATGGCTCACCAAATGCTCCAAGCTTTACTGGAGTCAGTAACCAGTCTAGTTCTCCCGAGCCGAGGCGGAGAGGCGCTGCGCCCTCCTCGGCGAAGGACCGGGAAGAGGCTTTGCTGGCGCATCAGGGCGGGAGGATCAGAGCCCCAGCGCCCCAAGAACAAGCGACCCCAGCCACTCAACAGCCTGACGCCAGCGGAAGTGCGAGCCCAGGGCGAGCCTGCTCCGCCGCCCGGCGCCTGGCGCCCGGGAAAGGGCGGGCACGGGGCGTGGCCGAGGCGGGGCCTGCGCCGCGGGGCGGGGTTTGGCGGCGGTTGTTTTTACCCAGGCCGCGGTGCCCAGCTCTCAGCTGGGGCTGCTTGGTTTGGTTGCGTGAGCTGGTGCGGAGAGCGGCGCTCGTGTGGCCAGGGAACCAGGAGGGCCTGAGTGGCGTCGGGAGCGGGTAGCGCCTCTGTTGTCGTCGGCCGCCACGATGTCTGCTCAGTGCTGTGCGGGCCAGGTGAGCGAGGCCGGGCGCCAGAGGGGCTGTCAGATCGGTGAACCCGGCCAGGAGCCTTTGAGTTTCGGGCTGGTCTGCGTGAGCGTCCAGCTCCGCGGCCGAAGGTGGGGCTGGTGGTGTGTGTGCTCGGCCTGACCCCGCGCCGCCTGAGTGACGTTCTCGGGCCCGAGCTAGAAGCGCAGCGGTTCGAGAAACGCTGTGCAGCCGGCGGGCGGGAAGGACCGTGGGGAAGCCCGAGAGGCGACCCGGGGTCTTTCTGAACGGCCTCCGGGATTCCGTGTGGGGCGGGGCATGCAGGGTTCCACTGGGGATCCCCATGTCTCCAGAGATGTGTCAAATTCCGCATGAGACACGGGCGAGAGGCGCCTAGTTCCCTAGCCCTCCGGGTTCTGTCTGTCGGATGAACTCAAGAGAAGACGAGGGTTTGGATAACATCTCCTTCCCCAACCTTGAACAAAACTCAAGTCAGACAGTTCAGGCAGGTTGCATTTGGCATCTCAAACCCAGAACTTGGTCTCTGTATGGCTGAGAATGTTTCGAAGTCTAATTTCCAAACCCCCGGGCTCAAGTCTGGGCGCAGGGGAAGTTAAGCTTTGCTTCCTGAGTGTTCCGACCTGTCTCTTCTTGGGTAGGGCGCTAACCTTCCCGTCCCTTTGTAACTCAACTTGCCCGAACCTGTTTTATAATCTCGCTTGTTAAACCCATGGTATCTAAGCCATATAGGTCCACTTGGGATAGGATCTTCTGCCAGTTGCATCAGGGCAGAATTAGTAATGTTAGCCCTTTAATGCTAATTTCATTTCTTTCTGTAGGGTTAGAAAAAACGAAGTAGGTAAAACCTGCCAGATTTGGAGTTCCATGTTGTCGGTATTTTTGTACCAAGTTTTAATGGTGTATTTTAAACATGACTGATGGCGGGGGCCGTCAGGAATTCAGGTGCAGGAGGGGTGTTCTTGCTTATATTCAACTTCAGGACAATCCAGGCAAAGCTGTAAGTGATGCAGGGGTTAAGCTGTGGGTTTCTGTAACCCACCGATTATAGGGGTAGATAATCCGTCCTCTTTGGAGTAGCCGTGTGGAGTTATCTTGGTTTCTGAGGTCTAATACTGTGCTTGGCATGCATTCAAGTTGGCATTTTCAGAGAAGAGGAAATTGAGGCTTTTTGACTTTTAAGCAAAATAATTTTTTCTCTGAGACAGTCAAGGGAAGAGACAACAGGGATGCTCCCAGGGCTTTTGAGACCAAGACACCAGAGATGTTTGTTTTCAGAAAACTGCAACTATTTTTTTCTTTCTTTTTGGGGTACTGGGGCTCTAATTCAGGGCCTTCTGCATGCTAGGTGAGTGCTACTGCTGAGCCTCACCACCAGTCTCCTGCAGATCTTTTATTCTAGTTGTTTTGAGATAATATTCTCTCCAATAATGTGATGCTTTTCATTATGTAATAATTATGTATATTTAAGATGTTCATCTGATTGCTTGAAAGTCCCTTGAGGATTTTTCAGTGACACCCAGTACTCAATTTAGGGCTCTGGAAATTATTACCCGTAATCAAATGGATATTGTAAAAGAATTATTGGTACCATTGATACTTCGCTGGGATGTAATGACTTGTTTCTAAAATACCCCCACTCACGATGTTGGAAAGAACCAAATCCTGGCCATTCATCACAGGAAAGTTAGCTTCTGCTTTCTCAGTATTGCTGCAGGCATCATCATAGTAGTAGGTTTCAGTGCAGTGAGCTGCTGACCAGTCCATGATTTTATGTGAATGGAGCTGTCAAGAAGTTTACCTGGCTGGACTGGGTGGCACAAACCTGTTATCCCAGTAGCCCTGGAGACTGAAGCGGGAGGATTGTGAATTCAAAGACAGCTTTAGCAAAAGTGAGATGCTAAGCAACTCAGAGCCTGTCTCTAAATGAAATACAAAATAGGGCTGGGTATGTGGCTCAGTGGTCAATGCCCCTGAGTTAAATCCCCCCCCCTACTAAAAAAGAAAAAAAAAAAAAAAAAGTAGTTTACCCGGAGGGCAGGGAAGTCTAGCGTCTAGCTCAGTGGTAGAGTGATTGCCAAGCATTCAAGAAACCCTGGATTTGATCCCCAGCACAAAACAAAACAAACAAACAAAACTCACAGTTCAAAAAGAAGCTAATTCTGCCAATTTTATTGTTTGAGCACCTATTATGTTCCGGGGGGTGGGGGTAGGCAGATTTATATAAAATAGTAAGATAAACAGACATCTTTTCCTTCAGTGGTCTGTGTGTGTGTGTGTGTGTGTGTGCGTTGTGTGTGTGTGTGTGTGTGTGTAGACAGAGAGCGAGAGCACATTCCATAAGCATGTAAACAATGGAACAATAAATTCACTAGTTCTGTAACAAGGCCTTGGAAGGGTTGTTGGTAGAGGAGTCTAATATGCCCCTGTGGTTGATCAGTGCAGAAAGGCACCCACAGCAGGACCTGAGTAAGGAGTCTTCCAGGGTGTTCAAGGAATAGAAGGGGCTGAGTGAGGTCTGAGAGGTGAGCCAGTCCAAAGAGACTGTCAGCCTGTAATGGAACAATGGATGGCGCTTCTTGGTGAGTACATAGCTAAAAAACACAACCACAAGATTAAAAACGAAGAGAGATTTATTATTTGCAGTAAGGAAGGAGAGCACTGGGACAACTCCCAAAGCAGTGTGTCTCTAACCCAAGGAAGCAAGGGGATTTGGTGGGGAGATTTATGCATATTCATGTTAGAGCTGGGCATATTTCTGATGTGCTTAGTTTGAGATCAAGCTTCTTTATACATGGCATGTTCAAAGATTGCCAATGGGAATACTTCCAGGTCAGAAAATCTAGCATTATAATGAAATTATAATGAACACGGTTTACTCTAGGTCAACTGGAAGAGTAACTGGGTGATTTTGGCTGGTTTAATCTGGTTCCTGTGTTTTTTTTCTCAGGGCCTTGTCTGTTTTTTGTTTGTTTAGGCACTGGGGATTAGGCTCAGGGGTGGTTTACCACTGAGCTACATCCCCAGACTTTTTATTATTTATTATTATTTGTACATAATCTTTTTGTTATTATATAATTATTATATTATTATTTTATTATTTTTTGAGACAGGGTTTTGCTAAGTTGCTCAGGCTGGCCTGGAACTTGTGATCCTCCTGCCTCAGCCTCCTGAGTGGCTGGGATTACAGGAGTGCACCTCTGTTCCAGGCTAGACAACCTTATCTGAAATAAACAAAAAAACCTGAAGAAGGAATGCTAGCAGTCTTTGCCCAGGCTGGTCTCGAACTCTACAGCTCAAGTGATACTCCTGCCTTAGCCTTCTCCAAGTGCTGAGTTTTGGGATTATAGACTGGCACCACCCAGCTCAGCAGTCATTATAAGGGGACCACAGCTTCTTCCACAACAAGCACAAGTGTTTGCTCCTAAAAGTTCCTGCCTAGCAGCTAACAAGCCTCAATGGGAATGGAATTAGAATTTTATTCTGGTTTCAGTGAGAAGCTGTGGGAGGATTTTGAGCCGTGGTGAGCTGTGGTTCAGTTTACACTCAGAAGATACCTTTGGGTGTATGTAGACTGGACTGTATCAGGGCTGGAGGGGAGGTAGGGAGAAGAGTATGAAATATTTTATCAGTTACTGTTCTTTAGCAGCCACTTTGTATAGGTGAGCAGAAATTCTTTTCTGATGGAACTTGAATCCTGGTAACCAGCTGTTACTGTGTAAGAGGACAGAGCATGGTACTTTGATTTAGGCTTTGGCTGTAGAAATGGGTTCAGTGAGGTGTCTTTGGTTTCATAGAGGTAGAGCTGAAGTTTAGAGGTAGAGCATGGATTAGAAGTGGTGAGTGGGAAGGAGAGAGATTTGGTGTTTGAACTGGATAGGTGATGCCATTTACTGAGGTCAAAGTAGGAGACTGAAAGGGAGGTGAACATTTGGCCAGGAAAACCTGTAGTTTTCTTTGAGCCTTGTTGTATTTGAGATGCCTATTATAAATTAAGTGGAGATGGCAAGTACTGTAGTTTTAATGTGCCCCGCAAATTTCATGTGTTAGCTGAATACTCAAGTTCATAGATTAATGACATTTGGAGGTAGAACCTTAGAGGAGGTGGTTGGGTCATTGGGCCTCTGCCTTCATGAGCAGATCAATCCATTAATGGATAAATGGGTTATTGAGGGAGTGGTTTTGTTATAAAATCCAATTTTCCCTCACACATTTGCTCTGTCTCACCATGTAATGCCCTCTGCCATGTTACAGTGCAGCAAGAACTAAACAAGTGCTTGACAGCAAACCATCAGTTGGACATTTAAGTCAGAGGGAAAAGTTTGAGGTCAAAGTTAGAAATTTGGCTTCTTTTGGTGTATGTGTGTGTGTGTGTGTGTTGCTAGGAATCAAATCCTGGACCTTATGCATGCCAGGCAAGCACTCTACTGCTGAGCCCCAGCCAGTGCTGGGTTCGAATTGGGACATCTGGACAAGAGCTGTTATATCTGTGGACAAGTCACTTGCCTTCTATAACATCAGTTTTCCTCCACTATAGAATGGGTGTAATCATACTTCTTAGGGTTATTATGATTATTACATGTGATAATAAAGTCTTTATTACAGGGTTCTGCATAGTGTGAGGAACCTCTGAAATTTGTTTTCTAGTAGTCTACAGATCATCTTACTTTCTTTTTGTATCTACTCTTGATATTCCCTTAGGTTTTGCTTTGGCTGTTGGCTAATGGATGTTATTGGAGGCCCAGATGATAGGGGAGTGGTCACTCAACTCTTGGATATAGAGCACTGTGATGGGCTCCTTGAGAGAGGGAGAGGGTGATAAAGAGCTTCTTTACTTTTCTAATTTTGGGGCTGGTTAGGAGGGGAGGCTAGATATAGAAAAGGGCAGTATACACTGTCAAGGGAGAAAAGAGGTGTGTACTTAAAAAAAAGTCTAGACAACCCTTCAAAGGCAATTTGAAAATAGAGCCTGGCAGGGTTTACTGCAGATAAATATAAGAACTGATGATGAGGATAATAATAATAGCTGAAATTTATTTTAGCACTCAGTATGCTATATATTTTTACAAAAATATATTTTGTTCTTCATAACAGCCTGGTGAGGAGGGTTATGTTCTACTTGGCCTCCTTTCACAAATGAGGCAACTGAAGTACAGAGAAATGAATTAACTGATGGATGTTGCATGGTGGGGCAGCCAGGTCTTTGAACCCTGGTCCACATGGCTTAAGTGGACCACCTCTGTGCTGGACTGATACTCCTTATTATTCTTAGTATTACAGTATAAATAAATAACTTTCAAATGGACTTAAAGCAGTTTTGAGTATACATTGGTAAGGCTGTCTTGGTAGATACTATTGGCTGCCAACAGTGGAATTTAGTTTCTTCCTCATACTGATCCAGGTTATAAAAAATCAAAGTTACAGACCAAATTCTACCATACATACTGACATTTATTGGTAAGCAGGCACAGAAGTCATGTAGTCTGTCCTGAGGCTGCGTGAAGTTCCAGCTCTTTGCTCTTCTTAGTGTGGTGGTATGTATCTTGCATGAAAAAGTTCACCTGGGACAGATGTGCCAGTATTCCAAAGGAAGGCCTTGGCTAACTTTCTGGGTAGACTCCAGGCAAACTAAGACTACTGCACCAGCAGAAGGATCATGTTAATTGATCAACTCATGGTTCCCATTCAGAGTGAAGACTCAGTCTGACCTCAGCTAGTTCAGGTAAGGGCAGGAATGCCCCTGCAGGTATTTCCAACCAGCTCATAGTCCCAGTCCCCTCTCCCCACCTCCCTGCATTGCAGATCAACTCTAGGGCCTCAAGCATGCTTGGCAAGCACTCTGCCACTGAGCTACACCTCCAGCCCCCCTGTTTTGTGTGTATGTGTGTGTGTGTGTGTGTGTGTGTGTTTTGAGATAGGGTCTTGCTAAGTTGCCCACACTAGCCTCTAGCCTTGAACTTGTGATCCCCTTGTTTCAGCCTCCTGAATAGCTGGGATTACAGGTGTGCACTGCCTACCACACCCTGACTTATATTTCTTGATCACTGAGATTTCCTCAATGAAACCCCACTTCTGGATGTCTATTATATTAATTAACAAAACCTTGAATACTACCAAGGACTATCCATCATCAAAGATAAACAAAGAAGAATCTTAGTTAAAGGATAAAAAGATTTTATTCAGTAACAATAGGGGAAAGAACTGAGCTCCATTCCCTTTTGTACAGAAGTAAGTAGGCCTTTTAAAGGGAGAAGGGAAGGGGATAGGGAGGGAAAAAGTGGGACTCACTCAGATGGAGTCCAAGAAGTTATAACTTAAAGTTACAAAAGCTTGGTCAGTGTAAATGTGATTAAGTCATCTGGGCCTACTAGCTGGATCTGATCAAAGTTAGGATCCTGTCCTTAGAGACTGGGAGATAGGATCTCCATCCTTGTTGATTACGTTTTAAAAGAATGACTTTAGGTCCTTTTTTTTGTGTGTGGGGGGGTACTCTTGCATGCTAGGCAAGTGCTCTGCCACTGAGCTACATTCCCAGCCTGTTTTTAGATCCTTGAGAAAGATACTCTGCAGCATTGTCCCTGTCCCTTGGTATTGACGGGGGATTTGTTCCAGGACCTCTCCCTACCAAAATTTTTAAATGCTCAAATTCTATTATAGCAAATGGCACAGTATTTGCATATAATCAATGCACATTTTCCCATATGCTTTAAATCATCTCTAGATTATAAGACCTAATACAATGATGCAATGTAAATGCTATGTCAATACTTGACATGCTATGATTTTTAGGAAATAATGGCAAGAAAAGTCTGCTGATGTTGGGCTTGGTGGTAGACACCTGCAATCTCAGGGTTTTAGGAGGCTGAGACAACAGGATTATAATTCGAGGCCAGCCCCAGCAATTTAGTGAGACCCTCAGCAATTTATCGAGGCCTGTCTTCAAAATAAAAAAGTAAAAAGAACTGAGGGGGGGTGTAACTTGGTAAAGCAAAAAAAAAAAAAAAAAAAAAAAAAAAACAAAGCAAAAAATAAACAAATAAAAGTCTGTGTTCAATACACACACGTATTTTTTTTCCTTTTTTTTTTTTTTTTCCTACCAGGGATTGAACCCAGGGGTGCTTAACCACTGAGCCACATCCCCAACCCTTTTTTGTGTTTTATTTAGAGACAGGGTCTTTCCGAGTTGCTTAGGGCCTTTCTAATTGCTGAGGCTGGCTTTGAACTCCCGATCCTCCTGCCTCAGCCTCCTGAGCCTCTGGGATTATAGGTGTGCACATCATGCCTGGCTTCCAAATATTTTGGTCCTTGTTTGGTTGAATCCATGGATGTGGAGGTCTGACTGTACATATATGTCCTCAAAGGAACTGAGGAAGATTCATAGGTGTAAGTTCTTTTAGTAAATGCTCTAAGAAAAAAGATTAGGTGCCTATCTTCAGATGTTGACTAGAACAAACAGTAAATTCTGACAGCTCTGAGCTTTTCCAAGTTGGGATTCAAAAGGAGGCTGGGTCAGGGCAGGGGAACCCTGTTGCAGTCTGGCTGAGTCTCTGAGTATGGGAGTTGTTGAACAGAGTGAATGCACAGAGAGTTCTTGCAATCCTTATCATTTCTCACCTATGCAATTCACAAACCCTCTGGCATCATGAGAGTTGGAAGCAACTAAACCCCAACATGGGAGACTTCTTTAAAATGTGACCTCTTCTCACTGAGTATTAGCTAGAGTGGGTGCGCCCCCCTCAGGGCAAGTGATTGAGCACTTTCAGATTGTAGCTTAAAACTCATATGCAAGTTCATGAAGACTTATTTAAAAGGTAAATTACTTTGGGCATGGTGGTGCATGCCTATAATCCCAGTGACTTGGAAGACTGAGGTAGGAGGTTGGCAAGTGTGAGGCCAGCCTCAGCAATTTAGGGAGACGCTCAGTGACTTTGTGAGACTCTGTCTCAAAATAAAAAATTAGAAAGGGTTGGGGGTTTGCTCAGTGGTGAAGCATCCCAGGGTTCAATACCCAGTACAAAAAAAAAAAAAAAGTAAATTAACACACCACTTAATAACAATGATACCCTTGAAATGTCCTTTCTTCTCTATTAAAACCCAATCTCTATACTTTCAAGGATATTTCCCCAATGTAATATTAATGTTGTCTATCAAAGTTAAACCTGCAATATAACACAAAAAACATGGTAACCTGAATTTCACCCTGTATAATAGAGCCGTTTAAGTTAGGAACCATGTGGTGTGGGTCAGAATGTCGCCATTTTATAATTTCCCATGGGTATTCAGGCACAGCTGTAGCCCTCCCCAATTTATAAATAGCTAATCCGTAGATTGAAACTCGAACTCTTCCTATCAGAGCAAGGGGCAGCACTTCATTAGGGATAAAAGCAGGCTGACTGCCTGGCCAGGTATGCTTGTTCACCAGATTCCTTCTGTAGAAGTACAGCTTTTGCCTTACCCACCCATTTTTGAGCCCATGTTTGATTTCTTGTAGCACCTCTCGGTATTTCTAACGCCAGTAATGAGCTTTCTCTTAAGGGTCTTTGCACCTAGAACCTGCCCACACCACCTGGTTTGGTCATGGGATTGCATTGGAACTGTATCCTGTGTATCGCAGGGGTGTGTTTGGGTCTCTTCTGGGCAGAGCCGTATATACAGTGACCTTGTGGGACCTCTGTTGAGTGAGGCCTTTTGGTTACAGTACCCTTGTTTTCCTACTGCTCTTTGTTGTTGGTAGTGATTGGAAATGAATGTTAGGTCCTCATGTCACATGTTGCTTCTACCCTTGGAAGAGATCCAGACATAGAAATTCATTCTTTCCATCACCGATGCTCTTTTGAACAATATGGGGTATTTGCGAAACAGGGAAAACCACATATTATTACTACAGAGAGAACTATTATTTTGATGTTCTACGTCCAGTCATTTAAATTTAATATATGTGATTTTACTTTGCAAAACTGGGATTATATTGAAGGTGCTGTATGTGATCCCATTCTTTGCTGAATTATCTGGGTGACCACAGAAGTTTTTAACATGCTCCAGCCACTAATTAGCAGCCATTAATGCTTTCTGGGTTTACATGCAGATGTAAATAGTCCTACCTTCAAACCAGATTTCTCTGGAGGTTTTAAACTTGGATGTGTGAAACTCAGTTAATGGGTTAATGTGTTAATAGGTTTGGCGTTAGTGTTTCTATTTCCAAAAGACTAAGGTACTGAGGAAAACATCTAATCATACCTCCTTAAGATGTCATTTATAATATATTTCAGTCGTTTTCAACTTTTTCTTCAACTTTGATCTTTTTCTTTACAGCTGTGTACACAGATACCAGCTGTCCAGTGGTATCTGAGTTGCTGTTTTTTGATTTTTCCTGGTTGATGGGGCCCAGCCCCTCTTTGTTTCAGATGCTTTAAGTTTGAATTTGGTGCTTTTTATCACTAGTATGGGACACTTTTTTTCTTATCATTTTTTGTAAAACGCAGGTACAATGCAGTAAAATACCCCCACACTGGCTCTACTTACTGACACAGGTGGTGATCCTGCTGTTGTTGAACTCTGGCTCTTGTGGCTCACAGTGAGCTGATTCTGGAAGAGTGGCTTGGGGAAGTCCTTGTGTGCTGTGTAGTTTCAGGGTCTTGGAAAGATAAGCCTCTGCCCCTAACCTCAACAGGACGGGCTGGAGTCGGGGGTTGTGGTGTTAGCTGAAGAGCTGGCAGGAAGGTTGTTCCTTCAGATAGTTTTCTTGGGCTGCCCCATAGCTGACTTGGGCCAGCTGACAGATAGCTCTGGTCTGCCATGAAACTGAGTGTGAGAACTGCATGGAGGACTGAGGCAGTCTGCAGGGAATGGAAGGCAGCCTCTGACTCATTGTGTTGAAGAGATAAAAGGTAACACCCTGCCCCACTGTAGGCTTCCCAGCCCGCTTTCTGTGTAAACACAGGCAGTAGATTTCCCACAGATACTGAATAACTGGGAGTGGTGTATGAAACTTGGAAGGTTTACTTATCAGTTTCCCAGGTGTTTTAACCTAATCAGCATTTAGGAACCTCAGAAGGAAACTGAATTTGCCCCGCCCCCTTCTGAAATTGGGAATAATTTCCTCAGGCTGACAGCGGAGACTGTAATCCCCCCTCCCCTTGCAACTGTTTCTCCAATCTATTTCTCCATCTCTAACATCCTCTCTTGGTGTTCTAAGTTCTGAAGAAAGCACTCTAATATCTTTTCTTCTCCTCAGTTAAAAAGATAGCATGCTTATCTAAAAGGGAGATACATATGCTGGCCCCAGGAAGTCCTAGCTTCTTTTGATAAGGAGGCTCCAGGGACGTGTGAAACTCCTTTCAGCCAAGGACTGAAGGAAGCTGAACCTGTGAAGCTCTGGGCTTTTGTCTTAATACATGCCTTCCCCCCTTGAAAGCTTTTCTCACCCTGGAGCTTTTCAGAGATGGAACTTTCTTTTTTTGAACAATGAAGTTTCTTCAGTCTTTTTTTTTGAAGCTGGCTTTGAATAAAGCCCCTCTTGCTCTTGCTCTCTTTTTTTTTTTTTTGGTACTAGGGATTGAACCCAGGAGCACCTAACCACTGAACATATCCCCAGCCCTCTTTATTTTTTTATTTTTTATTGTGAGACAGGAGCTCCCTAAGTTGCTGGTTTTGGACTAGTGATCCTCCTGCCTCAACCTTAGTCACTGGGATTACAGGTGTGTGCCATCTTGTTGGGCTAAAACCTCTTTTCATACCAATTTGAGTCTGAATATTTCTGGAGCAGTGAGCATTATGGCCTGGATTCTTTCCTCCCCTGGGCAGGATGTCACCTGGTAACAAGTAGAGCAGTGATTGTGGCAGCACTTGGCCAGCTCTTCTGTGATAATTTGACCTTAAAAAGGGAAGTTCTCATCTAAGATAGTATGTCTGCAGAATGAGGCAGCGGTTGCAATTCCTTTTTATTCCTTGAACAAGCTGTTTTCAGTATTATAAAAAGGTGGGAGTTCCTGGCTAATAGCTCAAGATTATGTGTCTTCATAGTGTTCACCATCAAGCAGCCTCCTTGCTAGTGAATTTTCATCACATACTGCTGTTGTCAGTTGGATGTAAGGTTACAACTGGGTGCTGAGAGCAGTAGCCATTGAGTTACTGATGTAAACCACTGTGATCGTACCAAAATATTAGGTTTCTCAAGTAGTCCAGAGTGAACCTCTGCAACCCTATTTAAAATGTATTTAAAATATTTCCTATATTTTTCAGCATGTATTGAGTGATATTTTAGATGATTTTAAAACAATCTGGAAGTCAGGGTAGTGTGTGTAAGACATTCTAATAGTGGATTGGTCTGATTTATATAAAACATCTGTTTGGATTTTAAAGGAAATAGGGTTTTACTTTTGGCTTTTAGTCTATAGTTTGTCTTATGAGATTAAAGTTGCTGATGTTTCAGGAAAGCAGCTGTTATGGAAAAACTTAGATTGGTTTTTATCACAGTTTTGAAACACTTTGTGGGTTTGAACTAATGTTACCGTATATAGGGATTAGACAGCATTTTTTTCTTCTCAAGAAAACTGTCTAGTCAAAACAAAAGTAGGATGAAAACCACACACAACCCCTTAAGTCTTTTTACAAAGAGTTGGAAAATCAGGCTTATGTTTGTTTACTTATCATTTTTATAAACTGGCTAATTACATTTTGGAACACAGTTCATGAGGTCTTAGTGGAATTTCTTTGGCAGATTTTTTGTTCTTGCATTGTATCCCAGTAATCTCCTAGTGCTCTGATCCTTGGTAAGCATGGTTCACCAAAACTGGGGAGGAATTCAGTCTTTTGTTCCTGACTCCATGCTCATTGATATCCAGGGGTGTTCTGGGAAACAATGGCAGTATTTTGTAACCATAGTGATGAAACTGGTCTCTATGACAGGAGTCTACTATCTATGCACTTACTTCATCTTTGCTATATTATCCTAAGGATTTAGGACATCACTGACTTATTTCATTTGCTATTTTTGTTTTAAAGTTAACAAAATCCCTAAAGTAGTATATCAACTGATAAATATTTATGGGAACCCAGAATAATATCATTCGAAGGCTGTAACTAGGTCCACTTTTGTGCTCTTGAGCAACTTGTGAATTGATGCTGGGTTTCCCAGCAGTGTAAGATGGCCCCCGAGACAGAATTTCTTTATAACCAGATGGAGGGTTTGTGTACCCCAGCTTTGAATTTTTGCTTCTGAGGAAAGGAGAGGAGGCTGGGGGTCCCTTGGTTTGGACACTTCCTTTGGGAGTAGGTGAGCCCACCCACAGGGGCATGTGGAGAGTGGGTTCCCATGAACGGGCTCTAAGGCTTTCATGGAGCCCTGTAGTTACACACAGTTGTGTCTCTGGGTATTCTGAACACTTTTCCCAAGAGGGTCCACACAATTTCTCAGCTTCTCGAAGGAACCTTCTTGCTTCAAGAAAACAATGCTATAGAATAAGAATAAAACATGAACATGGAACCTTGAGAGACACCTTCATTTAAAAAGTAGACATTCCCTGTAGCGAATGAGGAAAGAAAGAAAATTTTAGTGAGAGTAGAGCCTTCCTGGAGAGGAAAGAACCTGGAGATTGGGTGTAGGTGCTGGAGCTGCTGGCTTGATTCTGTGACACCCAGAAGTCAGGAGAGAGGCAGATTAATCAGTGCCAGGGCTTTTGGCAGCCTCATTTTTGTGGGATTGGAAGATAAGAGTACTGTGTTGGGTACTGGAGAGCTGAGGAACTCAAGCCAGGGAAGAGAGATTATTATTTTTTAAGATAAAAGGAGAAGCAAGTTGGAAGCCTCGGAGGTTTGAGCCTATTCTTGAAGAGTGGTGGAAAAGTGGCCTGAATACTTCCTGCCCCTAGATTGCAGGATGCTGAAATTGAATTGCTCTTTAGCACTGGCATGGCGGATAGTCCAGCACTATTGAGGTAGAATCGGGAGGAGCACTTGAGTCTGGGAGTTAAAGATCAGTCTCTGCAACATAGCAAAACCCTGTCTTTTACTCCTTAAGTTATCTTGTAAAATTTTACCCTGCTAAAGTTTAGTCCAGAGGTAGCCTCTATCCCTTTGATCCATGTTTTCTTCTTTTTTCTTCAATATTCCTGCCTTTTTTCTGTTTAAATTTGCTGAATCTTTTGGTAAGTTTTGCTTTTAATGTTAATTGATGCATAATAATTGTACATATGTGTATGTTACCTCTTGTTGTTCCACATGTGCATACATTGTGTAATGATCAAATCAATGTGATTAGTATAGCTATCACCTCAAATTATCACTTCTTTGTGGTGAGAACATTCAGAATCCTTACTTCTATTTTGTGACATATAATATGTATTGTTAATTATAATCACCCCACTGTGCAATAAAACACCAGACCTTTGTCCTCCTAATTATAACTCTGTACCTGTTGACTAATCCCTCTTCCCCTCTTCTCTCCCTCCCCTAAATTTGTGGAGTATTATTAACTGGGATTCTATTCTTTGGAAAATTCTAGAGAAGTAAGTCAAGTTTGAAGAGGTAAGTCAGGTTTTGCTGCCTTCTTATTGATTTTTGAGGCAAATTAAGGATTCAGAGACACTCTTAGAAGAGGCCTTCAAAGTATTCCTTTAATTTACCACCCAAAGTTCATATGTCCTTTTTAATGCCTCTCTGTGTATCTTTTTGAACCTCTTCAGTATTGGGGGACTCACCGCTGTTCCTAGTTCTTAAACTTTCTGGGTTTTGGTTTCCTTGCTTGTCAAATGGGGAAAATTCCTGTCTTGATTTCCTCATAGGATTACTGACAGGATCAAAGACATTATAAAGAGTCTTTGTTACCTGTGAAGATGGTGATGCCATTGTGTCAGGGCTTTGTGCAAGAGGCTGAGACCACTCTAGGTATTTTAAGTAGAAGAGGATTTAATGGAGGAAATTAGGTGTTTAACAACAGTTGACAGAACTAGAGTAACAAGGATCCAGGGGGCTGCTAGGCGTGGTGGCACATGCTTGTACTCAGGAGACTGCTGCAGGAGGATTGCAAATTAAGGCCAGCCTGGGCAACTCAGCAAGACCGTCTCAAAATAAAATAAAAAGGGTTAGAATGTAGTTCAGTGGTAGAATGTTGCCTATCATTTGTGAATCCCTGGGTTCAATCCCTAGGGCTGGAGAAAAACAATCAGAGGGCCACTGGGGAACTCTTGAACTTAAGAACTCAGTGACCCAGAGGCCAGGGGCTGATGCTGCTCTACCACCTTGACGTCTACCCCTGGTGGCTTTAGACAGGAGCTCCAAGTCTGATTGCTGCAACTGCCTTTCCTTTTCCAATATGACAGGGAGCTAGAGGCTACATTTGCTAAAAGCACTGACTCTTCACTGGAGCCTGCAAATGCCCGATAGGTAACTAAAGGCATCTTTGCCTTCTGTGTCTGTCTCCTTTGTTACATTAAACTTTGGGTCAGATTCCCGTTCAACTCTGTGTATAGGCATGCTTATCACTTACGGAATGTGTCTACAGACTTGTAATAACAGGTTTATTAGCCCTAAATTTACCTAACCTTTCTTGTCCTCCTTTGAGACTGACAGTTCCAAGTTAAGATAATTAACTATAAAGTATTTTCAAGATTTGCAGGGCCATTCAACTGCCAGCTTTCATAGAAGCCTGTTCCAGAAACCCTTAAATCTTCAGTCATTGCCCCACACCTCACAGGAACAGTGGAAACTTGTAAGCAGATCACCCCTTGATTAGACTGTCTCCCCAAGCAGGAGCAATCATCTCAGGAAAACCAAATTGCCCCAGATCAGATAGATACAATCAGATAGGAAGCAATGGAGAGTGCCCCTGAGCAGAATCAATTTCCTGGACACTGAAAAGATTATGTGACCAGAACAGATAATGATCAGCCAGACCACAGTTTGACCAAGACTCCTCTGCTGTGCATACCTCCTGTTCCTACGCCAGATCTTCCTCAGTTCAAACCTTAAGCTCATGTCAGTACCCCTGAAAGCAGAGTTGGAGCACTTGATCCCTCTTGTCTTTCCAGGATAGTTGTATTGATTAAATTCCTTTCCTGTCTTTCACCATTACTTTCTCTGTGTGATTTCTGGGGTGAGTGGCTGGACCCAATTTGTTGTAACTCTTTGAAGTCAGTCAGGTTCCCTATTATCTATTTAGGTCTCTGATAACCCCAGGACATTGCCTGGCAGCAGAAGCCACAGCGGGAGGGTGACTTGTACCCCATTGTCACTTTCTAAATATTATGGAAGCCACTCATTGTCAGGACCCCAACATCAAAGTCTGTTTAACTTTGGGAAATGCAGTTTAACTTTCCAGATTCTTGAGTACTGGAGGATACCCTGGAGAAGGTGGACATGGAGGCGTGTGAGATGATGGAACGTATGGAGCGCTAGCTGTGAGCAGCAAGTATAATAAACCCTAGTACTTGCATGTACTTTTGGGATATAAAACTACACAGAAGAAAATATCACTTGTAATCCCAGAGAGAATAAACCCTCTTATACTTCGTTGTATTTCATTTAGTGTTAAAATAAACTGTATCATTCTTTATGTTCTCTTTTATATCCTAACAATTTCACATAACATTGAACATTTTCACATATCATGAGAATTCTCCAAAAGTGCTGGGCATGGTGGAACATGCCTGTAACTCCAGTGACTCAGGAGGCTGAGGCAGGAGGGTCACAGGCTTAATGCCAGCACCTAGTGAGGCCCTCAGAGACTTAATGAGACCCTCTCTCAAAATATAAAAAGGGCTGGAGATGTGGCAGAGTGGTAGAGTGTGTTCTTTCCCCAGTATCAGAAAAACAAAACAAAAGCAAAATACCCCCAAACAAAACTGTTGTACGTTATGCCTTTTATTCTGGCTAGAGCCCTGGAAATTGTCTTGCTATATAACACAGTATGACATATGAATGCTAAAAATTACCACATTGTGAAAAATTGCACAACAAAAACACAGAACTTATGGGAAAATTTGGTTAGGGACACAGCGTTCAAATACTTTGTTAGTAGCATGTTTAAAAAAAAAAAAGCCTGGTAAAAATGGTATTACAGTTTTACAAATGTTAAATAGTTAAAAATACATAACTACTATGATAAATTTGTCCCTTTACTTTGAAAAAGACTTGAAAAATGTTTATGGAAGTTGATGTCGGAAGTTACAGCTTTTAAAGTTATGAAATGGTAGGAGGACGGGTATGTGAAATTGGATGCAGGTTGTACCACCTGCAGGGGTGTTTTGCGGTGACTCTGAATGCACTTGTTAAGTTGTGCATTTGGATATTACTATGCAGCCCAGTTCAGTTGGGCAGTTTTCTGCCTTCACGTTGTGTTTCTTGCAGACAAAATTGGATTTCCTGTTATGCTCGCATTGTTCCCTAATGTGTCAGTCTGTTACAGGGGTCCACTGACGCGTTCAGTGTAAACCGTGCTGCTCTACTGCTGCAGCTTTTTAAAAACATGTTTAACTGACATGTTTCCCCCATTTCTTCTCCCTTTCCTTCTCCCTAACCATGGGGAAAGCGAGATTAACCTTCCCTCCTCGTCCGGGTTATCTGCCTTGGGTTATCTGCCCTTTGACTCAAGGACCACAGGAATGAAAGAATCCAGACTTCAGGACTGGCACCTGCAGATCTAAGAAATGGCTGTCTTTCAAGGCTACAGATGAATTATGACTCCTGATGCACAGCTGGAGTGTAGCCTTTGTATCCCCTCTTCAAAAATCCACCGTTCCCCCTGCCAGTTAGAATCACAGCCTCTGGGACAGGAGTCCCCTGTGTTTCTCCTTTGCTAGCAAAACAATAAAACTTTTTCCTTTTTCTTGAAACTTTGTCCTTGTTATTGGATTGGCATCAGGGACAAGAACGGAGCTTTTGGTATCAAATCCTGCTGGAGCAAGTGTCTATTTTCAAAGCAACTGTAGGATGAAAAGCTTAGAAGCCTTGGACTTGCAGACTTCCTTCTGGAAGACTGACCGAGCCATACTTCAGTTGACTGTGTCAGGTTTGGAGCTGACCCAGCAGACTCCCTTTGGACCTGATCCCAGAAAGTTGGTGCTGGAAGGATCTTCTGCTCTTCTGACCCAATTGTGCTCTGCTTTCTTATATTGTAATAAGCAAACAATTCCAGAGAGGGAAATTCCTGTGTTCTGGGGCAGCTCTACTTTACTCTTAGGGACCTCTGGTTTAATTCCTCTTCCTGCTAGCCCTTTAAGGCTGAAGTGACTCACTCATCCTGGAGAGGGACACAGTAGTTTTTCTATAATTGAGTTAAAAGGGGTGCCATGGAAGGCAGGCCTCATCTCTGGCTCCTGTGCCCTAGAAAAGTACATTCAGGTTGAATTCTTGCTTCCGGTTGTGAGAGTCCCCCGTGTCCACCCAAATCACAAACTGAAGATTAGGACATGATGACAAAAGAGAATCATGCCCCAGGGCATGAGAAATTTCACTTGGAAGCTAAAATATTAGAACTTATAGCACATTCATTGAGTTCTAGGGTAATAGGCAGGCAATTTGAAATTAGAACCATTGTGGGAAGTCTTTGATTGTCAGGAAAACAAAGTCTCACTGCTTACTGAGGAGATTTCTGAGGGGAGAGCTTCCCAGGGCTCCAGGTCAGGGTTACCATTCTTAGATGGCTGTGGAATATCCAAGGGGACTCTGGGAAGTCACTCAGTCCTCTGCAGATTGGAAGATCCTTAATGGAGTAGCATGTTCACTCTTCTCAGTATTGAGAAAGAAACATGCAGTGGACTTTGTTCAAGGCCACACAGCTTACCAGAGCATAGCAAGGACTGTCACCCAGTTTTCCTGGCTTTTGCAGTGCCCCAGTGCCCAGTACACAGTTGATAGTAAATGTTGAAAGTGAGTGGGTGGATATTAGGCTAATTCTGAAGTTATATGCTGACTTTGCGGAGCAATGCAACAAAGAGCTCAGAGCTATAGATTTTAAACATCTTGTGGTTTAAATCTCAAATCGTTTTTTATATTGTATTTTTTTGTAATAAAGTCCGTTTATATTTTATATTTTTTGTCTTTTCCTGTTAAGCTCCCCAGCAATTATTGTTTTTCCCCCCAGAAAATTCTACTCTGTATGCAGATCATAGGATTTAACAGAAAGCAGTTTTAAGAACACACTTTCTTATCCAGCGATGTAGTTTGTGAAAGTTGCAGGTTGCTGAGTAAGGAGTATTAGGCATTTAGACAGAGCTGGTTAACCAATGAGGCACTTTATGCAAATCGCCTTGCCCAGCTGCAGCTTCTGGCTGGAGGCTTTGAAAAGCATGAAGCAGTAAGTTATTTCCTTATGATGGGGGGAGGGTCGGGATGAAGGCTGCTCCAGAATTGCCATTTCTTGGAAGCTAGAGGTCCAGTGGAGCTGTCTCTGATGTCTTTTTCCCTTGCAGTGGTGTGGCAGAAAAAAAGCAGGACTTAAGCGTTTGACAAGAACCATGATGCTTATTCCATTTGCCCTTCTTTATGGATGGTCAAAGGGTATTTCCTGATTATTAGAACCCCTCTTCTGCCACTCAGCATGATCCTTCCATTCCTCATCCCTGACTTTTGTAAGACTTAGGGAGTAATAAAAATTAGCTACAGTAAACAAAGCCTAAAGCTCCTGATCAAAAAAGTTATCTAGTCTATTAGGTTACAAGCAGGAGAGAGTAATGAATCTGTAAGTGAGCTGCAGAACTGGCGAGAAACAGCCTCAGATGGAGCTTCCAGTGGTAGTGCTGCCAGTGTTTTGGGTGGAGAGGTTCTTTCTTATGAAGGAGGGGTCGGTCCTATGCACAGCTGATGTTTGACATATCTGCTTGACCCCCAGATGCCAGAAGCACTTATCAGTCTTTGCAAAAATACTGCCCCTATTTTTACTACCAAGGATCTACCAGACCTCTGAGAATATGATGGGGTTGATTTTTTTCATACAACTTTGAACTACCGGAAACAGGATCAACCTTGCTACTGGTAGTCCAGAGCTGCAGACATTAAATAAGACAAAAATAAACAAGGTAGATGATTCTAACGGTAGCACCATCTTGACATACATAACATACACACTTAAGAATATCCTTTACATCCTTGACATAAGGATATAAAGTTGTACTTTAGTTTACTTCACACTTTGCCCAGAAGTATCACATAAAGATTTGTATAAATTAAGCTTGATAAAGTTATGTTTGACTTGGAAAGAGAAAAACATGTTTTATAGCAAGATAATTCATTTAAACATTTTTGGTGTGCATTTTTAAAGCTTTTTGATCAGCTAGTGTAGAGGCAAGGTGGCTAAATAGTTGAGAGCCAGTTCTGAGCCAGGCATAGTGGTGCACACCTGTTATGTCAGCTGTTTGGAATGCTGAGGCAGGAGGATTGCAAGTTTGAGGCCAGCCTAGACCCTGTCTTAAAATAAAAAGGACTAAGGATGTAGCTCCGTGGTAGAGCTCTTGCCTAGAAAGTATGAAGGCCCAGATTCATACCCCAGAACCCCTGTCCCCACAAAAGAGCCAGTTTTGATAACAGGAAGCCTGAACTTAGAGGTGTTTTCTGTCACTTAGCAGCACTGTGCCCTGGATCAGTTACTTAATCTCTCTTTCCTTTAGTTTCTGGATCTGTAAAATGGTTAAACACTAGTATTGCCTTTATAGGATTTTGAACTTGGAACACTGGCTGACTCAGTACAGACTCATAAATGTTATGTGCTGCTGTTATGGGGAGAGTTGTTATTCTCCCTTGGGATAGCAGCATCCAAATTATAAACTGTGAATAAGCATCTTTGGAAGTTTGATTTGTACCTTTTACTTCAAAATAATGTGCAGTTTCAGTATTTACTTATTTCTTTCTTTGAGATGAGGTCTGTGTTGCCCCAGCTCAACTTGAACTCAAGCGAGTCCTCTGCTTCCTCCTCCCAAGTAAAGATCCACTGTTAGTATATATTAAAGTGGGTTACAAATGGCTCCATCAAAAACATCAAGAAGCCGGGTGTGGTGGTGCATGTCTGTTATCCCAGTGGTTGGGGAGGCTGAGACAGGGAGATCACAAGTTCAAGACCAGTCTCAGCAAAAAGCAAGGCGCTAAGCAACTCTGTGAGGCCCTGTCTCTAAATAAAATACCAAATAGGGCTGGGGATGTGGCAGTGGTCCAATGTCCTTGAATTCACTCCCTGGTACCCCCCGGTCCCCAGAAAAAAAAAAAAATTAAGAAAAGATGGGCAGATGGGGAAGCTTTTAAAATAATAATCTTAGAATGGCCAAGGTTTTTCTAAACATGTCATAACATCCATAGAGAAATTAATAAATCTGACTGTATAAATCTTAGAGACTCATCTATAGCAAAATATAAGCAAAGTCAAAACACAAATGAGATCCAGTGATTTGTAGGCCAGAAGTCTGCTTTTTAAGTTTATACCAAGTATAAATTAATAGATAAGCAATAGAAAAATAATGTGGAAAAAAATACAAATGGTCAACAAATGTAAAATGCTTCGTCTTATTCATAATTAAAGAAATATAGTTTAAAACAAGATATTTTGCACTAATCACATTTGTAAAGTTAGTAAGTATTAATACCCAGAGTTGACAAGATGATAGAAAAAAAATTGTTTTTCATGGTATTACCTCATGATAGCTCAGCATATGATGGCTGAGCTACACCTTCAGCCCTTAAAAACTCACTTTTGTGGGTTCATATTTGTTCACCTTTGGAGAAAAACTTAAATTAGCATAATCTCTTTGAATCGTAATTAAATATGTCCATGTTCTGTTTCTTTTATCAGAAGTAAACTGAGGCCCTGACCCGGTAATCCCAGCAACTAGAGAGCCTGAGGCAGGAGGATTACAAATTTAAGACCAGCCTTAACTTAGTGAGACCCTGTCTCAAAATAAAAATTATAGGGCTGGGAAGGTAACGCAGTTGGTAGAGTGCTTGCCTTGCGAGCACAGGGCCCTGGGTTCGATCCCCAGCACCACAAAAAAAAAAAAAAAAAAAAAAAATATAGGTCTGGGGATGCAGGTTTGAGCACCCCTGATTTAAATCCCTTACTGCCAGATAAACAAACATACACAGACACACAATTTAATATGATTAAGATTGTATGTTTTGTGTGTTTTTCCACAATTAAAAAAATAGGAATGAAGTAAATTTGTGTGTGCAGAGGAGTCAGCTAGGATGGTGTGAAGTAGTGGTGTTAAAAAAGGAAGTTAAAGGATAAGGTGCATTTTGAATCCATGTGTACGGTTTTCAAAAAGGAAAGGCACTTAAATATTTATATGTGTAGCTATTTGTGTATGCATAAAGATTCCTGATAATTTAAAAATGTACCAGGGGTATAAGTGGAGTAGGAGGAGGAAGATGGACAATGTGGGGTGCATTTGTTTTTCATTTGATATCTTGCTGTGCTGTTTGAATTTATCGTGAGCATGTGTTGGTTAAATTTTTAAAGCTTATTTTTGCGAACCTAAATGTTTGAAATTCCATGTTAATAATTACATTTTCTAGCATTGTTTTCATTTTGATATTATTGAAGGAGGAGGCGGAGGTGGTTGTGTATAACATATTCAGGAAGAGAGCCTGGCAGTAACAGATTTAACCTATTTTTGCAATGGAAGGGAAGCTGAGATTATCAATGTGGTTGCACATCTGGTGTGAATATGTGGTATAATTTATTTTCATCTGTGTGTCCACAATTTACATATGTAAATGTGAATTTTTCTTAACTAAAGTACTGAAATGAATAGAAGTAGAGAAAGAGAGTGTGGCACCCGTAAAAGGGGGCTCTGAGATAATAGTTAAGCTGTCAGCTCTTATTCTGTCCGAGTGCTCCAGCTGGCTGTGGATTGTTAGGAAGCATTGTACAAAGGGCTGCTTTGGTAGAAGACAAGAAAATTGTAGAGAAATGGGAGCCCCGGTGCTAACGGTGAGCCATTTCAAAGTATGCACTCTCTTAAGAAAACTAACCATGGAAAGATCCATAAAATTCTTTATGTAAACTTTACAAAGCATTTTACAGCAGACTAATAACTTAAGAAGCACATGAAGCAATTTCAGCTCCTAAAGTGCTGGGAATTTGCCTTTGGGGACACTTTATTCCTGTTTAAATTAACAGGTGTTCAAAAAAACCTGTTTTATTTTTATTCTTAAAGTGGAATTGAAGAAATGCCCAAGCTTTTATCGCTCCTTCAAGCAGAAATGTTCAAATAGCTTAAAAATTATTATTTGAGGGTTTAAAAAATACTTCATTATGTATCCTAAAAGAACTATTTTATATTAGATTTTAATTCAAAATCTTCATACAAATTAAAAAAAAAATAGTTCATTACCATACTGCCCATCTGATTTAAGTCTACAAAAATTCAGTGATTTTTTTGGTGTATTTACAGGGTTGTCTACCTGTCAACACAATCTTAATTTTTATCTCCTCCATGCCCATTAGCTGTCATTCTGATTTCCCTCCAAACTCACCCAGAGCCCTGGCAAATATTAATCTACTTGCTGTCCCTATTCTGGACACTGCATGTAATGTGAACCTTATAATGTGTGGCCTTTTATTACCATCTTCTTTCATTTAGCAGGTTTTCAAGGTTCATCTGTGGTGGCACGTGTTGGCTCTTCATTCCTTTCTAAAAATTATGCCATATTTTACTAGCCATTTATCAGTTGATGATCATTTGGGTTGTTTCCACTTTTTGGGGGGTGGGTACCAGGGATTGAACTCAGGGGCACTCAACCACTGAGCCACATCCCCAGCCCTATTTTGTGTTTTATTTAGAGACAGGGTCTCACTGAGTTGCTCAGCATCTGTTTTTTGCTGAGCCTACCTTGGAACACGAGATCTTCCTGCCTTGGCCTCCCAAGCTGCTGAGATTGCAGGTGTGTACCACCGCACCCGGCTTGCTTCCACTTTTTGACAATTTAAAATAATGCTGCTATCAACATTTGTGTGCAGGTTTTGTGTGAATCTGTTTTTATTTCTCTGGGTGTATACTTGGGAATGGAATTGCTGAGTCTTGCAACTATTAACCCTTGGGGAACCACCAAACTGTTTTCCAAAGAGGCCGCTGAGGGTTCTAATTTCTCTACATTTTCACCAACACTTATTGTCCTTTTTTTTTTTTTTTTAATAGCTATTCTTGTGAGTGTGAAGTGGTATCTCACTTCAGTTTTCATTTGCTCTTTCCTAATGACTTATGATATTGAGGAAATCTTTCATGAGCTTGGCCACTGGTACCTCTCCTTTGGAGAAATGTCTATTTGGATTCATTGACCATTTCTAAATTGGGTTGTCTTTTCATTATTGAGTTTTTAAGAGTTCTGTATATTTTGAATTCCAGATATATCCCTTATAAGAAAGGTGACTTGAAAATATTTTCTATCATTCTGTGAACTGTCTTCACTTTTTGGAACACAAAGTTTTCTAATTTTGATGAACTGTAGTTTACCTATTTTTCTTTGGTTGCCCGTGATGTCTAAAAACTTTTGCTTAACTAAAGTTCATGAAGATTAAGTCCTGTTTTCTCCTAAGAGTTTGATAGTTTTAGCTCTTCCATTTAGGTCTTTGTTCTATTTTGAGTGAATTTTTGTGTATTGTGTAAGGACGTACCATTTGTTGAAACAACTACTCTTTCCCCATTGAATCATCTTTTTTTTTTTTTTTTTTTTTGGTGCTGGGGATCGAACCCAGGGCCTTGTGCTTACAAGGCAAGCACTCTACGGACTGAGCTATCTCCCCAGCCCCAGTGAATTATCTTAGCACAGTTAATTGACTGTAAATGTTCACATTTATTTTTGAGTTCTCAATTTTGTTAATGTTTCTTAATTGATTGTGCTTCTGGGAAATTCATCTGGGATTTATACCCAGTGGGGCAGGTAGTCATTAGTTGGAGACTGCATTTTGTGTACTGGATGACCTGTCATTCTTAGGTGGTTGACTCACCTCTGTGTGATCATGAGGTTAAATGTTTATAGAGATTTAATTGTAAGTCACACAGGCCTGCAGGAGATGCTGTAGTGGCATGAGAGATGATTTTGTTTACACAAATCACAACACATGCATACAGTGGCAGTGGTCACTGGAGCCATCCATGTATCACAGTTAGACTGCCCCTGAGTAATGGAGTCGTCAGGACTAAAGTATCCTTTTTTGCCATATGGAGTAATAACTGGAATTTAATTTTATACACTCATTTATTAAGCAGTAGTTTAATTGGAAAATGAATTTTGATTTGACTTCTTGAAATAACCGTTGGCTTTTAAAAAGAGTTCATCCCCTTTTCTTCTTTGCACATTTGGTTTTGTAAGACAGTGAAGAAGGCTGGCTTTGAAATTACACCAGGTTTCTTTCACCCCTTTCTTCACCCCTGAGAAACTGTGGCCTTGGGCAACTCTATCCTAGAACCCAAATTTCCTACTGTCCTAGTGGAGGTAATGATAATAGTGACTGGGTTCCTTTTGCCTAGGGAGTTTCCTTGAGCATCAGGAAGAAAGCTGGCAACCAGGTAAGTCTCCCAGTCTAAGTGTCAACTCCATGTCCAGTTTGGGGAAATGAGAAATTAGTGCTTCCAAGCCACTAGGTACAGATCCCAGCTTATAAAGCTCTTGAACTTCCCTTTCAAGGCATCAAGAATAATATTGATAGCTAATGTTGTTGTTATTCCAGGTGGTTTGAAAACATTCTTAATGCTAATAATCCTATGATTTAGGAACTATTATCTCTATTTTGTGCGTGAGGCAACACAGGCACAGAGCAACTGAGTAACCTTTTTCGAATGAAGTAAGCATTTAATAAAAGCCAGTGCTGCACACTTACAGGCACATGTTCTAAGCACTTTACAGGGCTGTTTGTTCCATGTGTCCCTTACAGGTGTTCATTATAACTTGATATGGGTATACAAGTGTCTATCTGTCTCTTTTTTGTATTCCTTCGCTAGCTAAGAGATTTCTTCTTGCATTAGGGAGCCATCTTCTGCTATTTAAGTTTTACCCTTTCCTTGTATTGACTTATTTGTGAATATTTACTAGAGGTCAGTTCATATTCTTGGTTTTTTAAATTCTTTAAATCAGTCATTCAATCAATCAGTGCTGGAGATCAAACCCAGAGCTTTACACATGCTGGACAAGAGCTCTACCCCTGAGCTATGATCATTTTTATTCATTTGATAACTTTAAATATTGATTGCAAAACTATTTTGTTTTACGTAGTCAGTGAAGAAAGATGATCCCTAGATGCTAAATTAGCAAAAACTTAGTTCATATAAGTTTGTAAAATATTGGTGATATTTCTGAGGGAAAGGGAATTTTCTAAACTTAGTACTAAATTTGGTTTAAGCCTAAATATAACTTTTGTTTTCTTTTGACTTTCCCTTTTATTTTAGTTCACTTTGAAGAGTTTGGAATGATCTTTTTATTTGTTTTAGAAAGAGAGGAGGTTCTAATGCTACCAGCGGGAAGAATATGACTTGTGGCCATTATGGAAATGGTCATTTTGTGCATACAGTGAATAAGAATGTAGACAATTAAAAACTTTTTTTCATAATAACAATTGAAAGAGGAAGGCAAAGATGAAAGGAGATCTGGTTTGTGGTTCAAATTTTGTGCTTTCTACAAGTGCCAAACTGAGTTTTCACTATTTTATACCGAGTGTTTAACTCAGTATAAACTAAATAGCCAAAATAATCTCCAGGAACCTCTGAACTCCTCACCCTGCGCTGACAGTGGCTCTGTGGGGCACAACACATCGTGGTGGGACTGTGTGGAGGAGGCCTGTTACCTCATGGTGGCCAGGAAGCAAAGAGAGAGACAAGGAGGGGTTAGGGTCCCAATACCTGCTTCAAGGGCAAACTTCCTTCCCCTGGGCCCCATCTCTTTAAAGTTCCCACAGTAGTGCTGTGAGCTGGAGACAAAGCCTTTATTTAGTATACAGGCCTTGGGTGGACAATGAAAATCCAAACTATAATTGTTATATTGTGTGTATGTACAAATATGTAGCAACAAATCCCATCATTATACACAAGTATAATGCACTGATTAAAAAATGTGAAAGAAAAAAAAAATCCAGCCGGCACAGTGGCTCAGGCGGCTGAGACAAGAGGATCGCAAGTTCAAAACCAGCCTTAGCAACAGCGAGGCACTAAGCAACTCAGTGAGCCCCTGACTAAATAAAATACAAAAAAGAACTGGGGATATGGCTCAGTGGTTGAGTGCCCCTGAGTTCAATCCCCGATATCCTCCCACCCCCCACCAAAAAAATCCAAAATATAGCAACAGTTGTTGGAAGAATGAAATGAATCCGTGCCAAAACCTGAGGACCCTATTTGGCACTTAGAAAATATACAATGCAATTTTCCATTACTTAAAAAATTATTATTCCTATCACTGCAGCACACTAGTGGGTTCCCTGAGGCTGTGGCTATGTTGTTATATCTGGAGGTCAGCACTTGCCCTGGGTCAGGGCAGGTGAGGGAGATGCAGCATCCAGTGGGCTCTTCTGACTGCCTCAGGACTTAACGTGCATGGACCTGCTGTAGAAACTCTTTGAAATATCTTTTGACCTTTCTAAATGGTGATAGGTGGAGGATGGGTCAAACACTGTACTCTAGATATCATGGAGATCTGGTGAAGATTGTTGTTGGAATCCTGATGGGTTTTGGAATCAGAGATCAGGATTCTGGTTCTTTCCCAAAGCAGCTTCTATAATGTCATTTAACCTCTCCGTGATAGGTTTCCTTATCTGAAAAACGGTGGTTGTGATGCTTACATCATAGGGTTCTTTTGAAGATTAAATAAAAGAATGACAGCGCCTTAGTGTAGGACCTTGATAATAGCAAAAATGTTCAAGAACGGCAGGTAACTATTATTTTAATGAGTACTAGATGCCTAAGACTCTTCTACCTTTAATCTTTGGTGTTGATGGAAGCACAACATATAATTCTCTGTCTTCTTACCTTGTTGAACTTATTGCAGGAGCTTGACACTGTGAAGTTAGGGTTGGGACTCTGGGCATTGTTTTGACTGGGGTTCTGCTTGCTGCCCTTGGGTGGGCACACACGTGTGTATGTGTGAGTATGTTACATCTGCATCAGAATAACACTGCGCTTTCAAGGTACTATCAAGGCAGCAAAGCTGTTGACTCCTTTTCTAGTCTCTGTCAGCATCATGTAGGTTTTTGCTGCTCGTCCCTCTTATTCCTGCAAGGTGCTGCATTAGAAAAAAAAAGAATGTGTTCTAAAAGTAATGTACCTGATCCTGCTTCACATTCGAATCTATAATAGGAATAATGCTTGCCTCTTGTGTAGAGTGGATATAAGAATAGTATGAGAGGAAGTTTGCAAAAGTGTTGAAGTGTTTTACCGACAATTACACTTCATAAATTAGTGGCAAGAAATGGTTAATGATAACATAGGGTTGTGATGAATGTTAAATTCTCTAATGTAGAAAAGTAATCTAGAATATGGTAGGTGTATGATAGCTGCTCAACAGTTTGTGTGTTTGTATACACTTGGCAGTGGCTGTTGCTTCTATAATTGTTTTTTGTACTGCCTATTTTACCTTATTTTCTGCTTTCCTCCAGTTTCTCCACTGGTTTCTTTGCAAAGACTGAACTTAAGCTAAAATGTCTGTCCATCAAGTACCCTTACTTTCTAGAACCCAAGTAGAACCCAAGTTCGACTTTTGGGTTTTCATCTGTTTCTGGTCATGGTGATAAATAACCACCCCCTTTCCCAGGAAAGCTTTCTTTCAAGTCATTCTGGATACCTAAGAGTACCAGAAATTAGCTTGTAAAATTGTTTTATTTTAATTTAACTTAATTATAACACTGATCCTCAAACTTTAGTCTTTGTAAAGCATGATGCTCCTGTGTACTATAAGAAAGTTAGAGATATAATTAGATAATGATTTTATAGCAGAATATGATTTTATATATATATTAGATAAACCCTCAAGCATGTTTGTTCATGAAGAAAAGCTAAATATCATCTATTTCCTAATTTTCTATAAATATTTGTGGTATGTAAGTAACATCTGCCCATGTGTAATTAGAAGCAGGTGGTGAAGGCTTAAAGAAAATTTGTGGGATTAAGAAATGAAAATTAAACCTTTTGTGCGTGTGTTTTAAAATGTAGGTTTTATTATTATTCAGGTATGGTAAGGTCAGCAGATCAGGACACAACTGTGATGAAAAGAGTGTGTTACTCACAGATCCCATATGGAAGGGCAGACCATACCACACAGGGCCACATGGGGAAGTAGCAGGTCAGGCCCGAGGCAGAGGGAGCCAGAGGAGGCATTGGCATGTGCTTTTCTTGTGGTTTCCATGGATGGGCCAGGTAAGCTGTTTAGGATTAGCTGGACCGAATAACTCTGGGGTATTTGTAGATGCTGTCTGGAGTGACTGGGGCAGAGGTATGTTGCCTTCTTGAGTGTAGATAGAGGTTCTTGGTAGGATTGGGCCCTGGCCTGGTTGGTTGCATCTGAAACAGTTCTTACAATATTTCACTAAGAATTAGCTAGCCTTGAAAAGGGCAGCCTTTCCTGGGCCAGCAAGGCCTAAGATTGCAGAGCATTAAGAATTTAGGAAATAGTAACTGCATTATATTTTGTTCTTTTGAATAAGGAGAAAACAGCCCTGCTTCTTTCAGTGATGAACCTCTTGGTCTAGCATGTGACATATGGATATGGAACAAGGAGCTAGTTAGAACTCCCTGGTTGGAGGTGGTGAGGCCCAATTTTGGATTGGGTCCTTGTGTGACCAGTTGTGTTCCCACAGAGGAGAGCTCTGTTCAGGAGCCTACATAGCCCAAATTCTTGTCTCCTTGCAGACACTGAGCTTGTCCACAATGATGAGAGGCAATTGGAGATGGTGCTTCAGCAAAGCTTTGTCCCATTGCTGAGGAATGACCTTGCACAGTAGCTCATCCTTGGTTGCTTTGTGGTGTGGCTCTTCTTCAGGGAGGACAGTACAGCAGTGTGTTTCCTCATGTCACATCAATGCCATTTTTATTAAAACTGTCCCATGTATTGTATTTTTCTTCTGATAATCTTTGATTTTTGCTCTGGTTCTCTTACTTTCTTTTGGTGCTGGGGATAAAATTTAGGGCCTTGTACTTACTAGGCCTGCACTGTACCACTAAGCTACATCTCCAGGCCAGAATGTTTTCTTTCCTTTTTTTTTTTTCTTTTTTTTTTTTTTTGTGGTACTGGAGATTGAACTTAGGGTCTCATGCATGCTGGGCAAGCACTCCACCATTGAACTATTTCCCCAGTCCTCCTCTTACTCTTTAGTGTATACCAGTAGAATGTATTTATAAGTAAAATGGACAGTGGAGTGTAGCAAATTAAATAAGTTTTTTAGTTTTCTATCTTTTTTTCTGGACCAGAAGATTTCTACACCGATTCTTTATCTTTTGAAAATTAAAATTTTGTATAATTTTTCTCATTCTTTAAAAAACTTACATAATTTGCTAGGTGCACGCCTGTAATTCCAGCAACTCAGGAGGCTGAGGCAGGAGGATCACAAGTTCAAGACCAGCCTCAGCAGTTTAGTGAGACCCTGCCTCAAAATTAAGAAAAAAGTAGAAAAGACTGGGGGTGTAGCCCAGTGGTAAAGTGCTCCTGGGTTCAATCCCCAATACCAAAAGAAAAAAACAAACAAAAACCAAAAATACCCATACCAACAACTTAGGAAATATATACTCCCCATCCCCCTCCACAGTAGAAAATTGATAATCTTAGAACCTCACATGGTGGTGGAGCATGTGCTCCACCAAGAAGCTACTTCACCGCCTGAAGTTCATGCTTAATGTTAAAAGCCTGGAAAGCTAGGGCAAGCTTAAAAAAGAGAAGGTCTTCTAACATCCCACAATCCAGCTTATATTTTATTGTATTTATCTTTCATAAGAATATGCCCTTTACCATTTTTTCTGTGTTAAATTAAAGACATCTTTTTCACGAATTGTGCATTAGTCTGTCATAATTCCTGTATCTTGTTATGTTGAAATAGTGTTTGATCTCACTGGAAACTTAATTTCATTGCTATTACTGAAGGGACCTTCTGAGTCAAGATATAGGTATGAGCTTGTCATCATTTAAATGCAGTTTTTAAACTGGGAGCAGTGGTGCACGCCTGTAATCCTAGTAACTTTGGGAGGCTGATGCAGGAGGATCACAAGTTCAAAGCCAGCCTCAGCAACTTAGTGAGGCCCTAAGCAACTCAGTGTGACCCTGTCTCTAAATAAAATATAAAAAAGGGCTGGAGAATGTGGCTCCGTGGTAAAGTGACCCTGGGTTTAATCCCTGGTACAAAAAAAAAAAAAAAAATGGCAGTTTTAATTTTTTGTATTGCTGGGGATTTAACCCAAGCGCTGTGCATACTAGGCAAGTGGCAAAAACTCTACCACTGAACTGTATACTCGCAGCCCAACAGAGGACTGTTTAAAGGTGCAGTTTGAACACCAGCTTGTGCCGCTGTTGGCTGGTTTTAGATGGTCGCCTGGGGGAACTCCTGTGATGCCCATGCTGCTGGCCTGCGAGGCACGCTTGAGGGGTGCTCAGGAGCTGAGTACTTTAGGAGGCGCCACGCGCTCGCTGCTCCTCTGAAGCAGGCCCTGCTTTTGTTCTGCGCCGAACTGTCTGTGAGGGGGCCCTTTCCACTTTCTGGCTTCATCCCTCATCCGGGCACTCAAGACTCCAGCTCTTCCCAGTGGCCTTTACACATCCCCACACTTAGCAGACCTCTGTCCTGTTCACCCCAGAAGACTCTTCAGTTCCCAGGACCCTCCTCCTATCAACACCACTACCACAAATCAGGACCCCAGAGGTTTTTTTAGTTACCTCCTACTTTGTCGCCCCTCTCCACCCAGTTCCCTGTCTGGGAGCTCGGGTCGAGGGCTGTTTCCTTCCCTTCCACGGAGGGTGGTGGCTCTCACTTCAGAGGCACCATGGCTCCCCACTTGGGACTCTGAACACCAAGGCCTTGGATTTCCCTGGGAGAAGGAAGGAAGGGCGAGACAGATCCAGTCTTCAAAGGAACCCTGTTTGTTCAGTCCAGCATCACTCCACCCAGCTGACTGGCAGAAATGCTAGGTTTGACTGAACAAATAACAGTAATTAAGATCCATTTCCTGAACTGCCTACCCCTTGGGCCTGTTTACCCTGCAGCCCAATAATAGTTCATTTAGTGTATATGTTATCCTTGTTTTGAGGTCTCTTTGTTTGATTCTGATGATGGAGTGCTGGCCTTTGTAGTATAGGGCTGACAAGAGTTATACCTTTGTAATTTCAAAAAAAGTAGAGGGAGCACCACTCCCAGGGTGAGCAAGTGGCTTGTTTAATGAAAAAGAGTGCCCCAGGGGAGCCCGGTCTTTAGGCCCCCACACTCTCTTGCATTGCCTAATGAGTAAGAAACAGGAAAGTGAAGATTGGAGCTTCTTACCGTGGGGCAGCATATGAGGTTATTTTCATTTCAGTTGGTGTTTTGATGAACGTATGATTTCTGGCCTTGAGGCTACCGAGGAATTTGACTGCCTCAGCCTCCTGGGAATACAGGCATGTGCCACTACATCCAACTGTGGACCCTTTTGCAATGTATTTTGGGATTGGTGTACTGGGAATTTAACCCAGGGACATGATATCTCTGAGCTATATCCCCAGCCCTTTTTATTTTATTTTTTAAATTTTGAGACAGGGTCTTGCTAAGTTGCTTATTAGAACCTTGTTAAATGACTGAGGCTGGGCTTGAACTTTCAACCTTCCTGCCTCAGCCTCCCAAGTCACTGGGATTACATGTATCACTGCACCCTGCACTTTGGTGTATTTTAAGAACCCCAACAGGCCGTTTCTTGGGTTGGGGGTCCAGAGGGAATTCACTCACGTGATACTATCTGAGTGCAGCACTTCTCAGGCTGTTGGGGTTGTGGGCCAGCTGGCCTTGGAATGAGGACCTGGTCCAGAAGTGGGTCGAGCGTGCTAAGAAAATCCAAGGGGTATCTGGGCAGTGCTTCACTGTTGAAAAAGCAATGAACTTTTGCTTGGTGAAATAGAGCACACCTTTTTATTCCTTACTCTTTAAGCTAGATGTGGGAGAGGGAGATGAATTTCAAGGATGAAAGAAGAGAGCTAAGAAGAAGGCTTCCTCAAGTCTTGAGGGACTGATGGAAGGTAAAGTTTACTGTGAGAGAGTGTTTTCTCAGCTGTAGGAAACCAGTACAGCTGTTACTCCAAGAGAAAGCTGTCCTACAGAGCCTTTCATGTACCGGCAGCCTTTCATCCAGAGAAAGGCGGGTTAGAGAGGCAGAGGTGACCCTGTAGGAGGTTACTGTGGGCCTTTCCCTCCCTTTGCCCTTTCCGTGCCCTGCCTCTGAGCGCTGACACCATCCAGTACAGTGATGGTTTTCCAAACCAGAGACGTGATCTCTGACTTTTCTTTTTCCCAAACCAAAGATGTGATCTCTGACTTTTCTTTTTCCAAGTTGTGTTTTTATTGATTTGAAAAATCTTATTTATCTGAAAAAGTAGGATTATCTGGCATCCTGACTGTCCTGGCCACCTCAGTGTAGGTGAAGTATATGCAGATTTCTTCAAACCTAGAGGTACTTTACTACTGAGCCACATCTCCAGCCCTTTTAAGTTTTTATTTTGAGATAGGGTTTCATTAAGTTTCCAAAGCTCACCTTGAACTTGGTATCTTCTTGCCTCAGACTCCCAAGTGGCTGGGATTACAGGTGTGTGCCACTGTGCCAGTGAGGCCGACCTTCTTGAAAGAAAAATGACTTGTCACTTGGCAATGGTCAGAGGTGTTATTTTGAGTAGTGACCCCCTTCTGTGGCATGGGGAGGGAGAGTGGCCAGTAGTTGACCCTGAATATGTGTTGTGAGTGGGGTGCAGAGGAGGGGACATTTTTTGCTGTCTGCTCTTGAGGTGGGGAAAGGGAGGTAGGTATATTAGGAGTGGGCACTGATCATGGCACAGACTTAATTATATAAGGGCACTTAGTTTTGTGGCCACTCTGGGGTTTGTGTGCTGTGCTCCAGATCTTCATTTTAACTGTGTTGTGATGGAAACCTTTCAAAAACCTCCTACTTAGACACTGCCTTCTTACTGGGGTCACCATAGCGTCTTTTAAACCTGTTTGTCGTGATTTCTCATTTAGCTGTTTTGAATGTCTATTAATATATTCTAGATACTGAAGTGTGAACACAGAGGCCAAATTTTTGGCCTGACCCTCTTCCAGACTGCTGAGTTGTTTGCACCAGTGTGGTTTTTGCTTGTCCATCAATGCCAATCACTAGATTTGTCCTTGAACCAAATCACCTCACCCTTCTGAGCCTCAGTTTTCACTTCAGGGAAATGAAAGGCCTGGGTGAGATCAGAGATTTTTGACCTAAGTTCTGGGACATGCCCCAGTTTGGGTTGAATTTTCTGGATGCTGACGTAGATTAAAATCTATTAGAATCTGAGCTTTATGAGGGCAGGGCCTGTACTGCTAGTTCCTCAAGCAGTGCTGCTCACTGAGAAACTTTGGATAAACATTTGCCATATGAATCTTTACCTTTATAGCATTATAGTTCATTCACTTCTCATACACCGGAGTTGTGCGTAGAAGTTTGTTTGGAAGAGAAAGGAGTGTGTTCCTTCTAAGTTGTGTGACCGTGGCTCTCCTGATCTCCGAGGTCCTCCCTGCTCCAGATCTTCAAGAGAAGTGAAATGAGCTCATTTCTGTTCCCCATCTCAGAACATATTTTTTCTTGCATCTGTTGGCTCTGTGGCCCTATCACCCGCCTGTAAAGCACTCTGTGGCTTGGCAGGTCTTGGGGATTGGGCTGGCATAAGGCACCTCTTGGAAAGGGTTTGCCAGATTTCTCCATTGCAGCATAATCTCCATGACACAATGAGGCAAATTTTGGGTTTAGTGTTTCAGTAGCTGCCAGTCGATAAGCTGTTATTTGTAAAGTGGAACAAGAAGATTCCACTCTTGCTCTTTTATGAGAATAATTTGAATTTTTTCCTTTCTTTCTTTTCTTCTCCTCTTCCTCCTCCTCCTCTTCTTTTTCCTTCCTTCCCCCACTCCTTCTTCTTTGTGTGTGTGTGTGTGTGTGTGTGTGTGTGGTGTGGTGCTGGGGAGCTCTACTACTGAGAATACCCCCAGCCTATTTTGCACCAGCACACCTGGCCATGGCTTCATTTTCTTACCCCTTTCCTCTAGAAGTTGAGCTTAACTCTTCTTTTGCTGCCATGTTCTGCTGCAGGTATTTGCTTCTTCAGAACAGAAATAACTGTTCCAAAAGCCTTGTTGTTTCCTTAGTGGAAATAAAGGTACAAAGATAGCTTTGGGGGCTGGGGATGTAGCTCAGTTGGTGGAGTGCTTGCCTTGAAAGCACAAGACCCTTTAGTTTGAGCATTTGACAGGCATTTTTATCCACATAGAAGGGCCTTTCTCAAGTTGCTGGGATGCTCCTTTGGGTTCAGACCTAGGTTCATACTAGGGCTATAAACCTGGGCAGGTTGATTCAGTAGCTACTGCTCTTAACCCTTAAATCAGTGGTTCTCAGCTGTGGAACAGTTGTCTGGAGACATTTTTGATTGTCAGGAGTTGCAGAGGAGTAGCTAGTTGCTACTGGCATCTAGCCAGAAGAGGCCAGGGATGCTGCTAAACATTTCACAGTGAGCAGAACAGCCCCCATGGTAATGCAATATCCATCCCCAGTGTCAGTAGTGCTTGGTTTGAGAAACCTTGATCAAAGGATCTTCCTCTCAGGAATATTTGTTTTCTTTTGAGCCCTCAGAATGAGGTAGAGTTTTTTTTTTTTTTTTTGGGTGTGGTGCTGGGGATTGAACCCAGGGCCTTGCACATGTGAGGCAAGTACTCTACCAACTGAGCTATGTCCCCAGCCCTGGAATTTACTTTTAACCTTAAACCCTACAGATTCTATCAACCTACTAAAATATATAGTGGCCCCCTCTTATGTGGGGGGAATATGGCACAAGACTCACAGTAGATGCCTGAAACCCTGGATAGTACCAAACCCTGTGTAGACACTGTGTTTTTCATATACATACATATGACAAAGTTTAGTTTATAAATTAGGCACAGTAAAAGATAAATATCAATAAGTAATAATAGAATAGATTGCCATAATAAGCTGTGTCTTTTATTGTTTTGCAATAAAGGAAAGCTTGCTTATATCACCCAAAATAAAATAGAACAATTATAACAATGCACTATAATAAAAGTTATTTATGACTTATGAACTGTTTATTTCTGGAGTTTTCCATTTAATATTTTCAAACCTCAATGAACTGAGAGTAACTGAAGGCATGGGAAGTGAAACCACAGATAACGAGGGACTGAATCAAGGGTGGTAATTCTATAATTATGCAAGTAGAGAGGGTGATGTGATGGAATGATTGATTGAAAGAATTCAACTGCTGTCTGAGAGCAGAGAACCTGATAAACATCCTTTGGTGCTAAGAGTAACCCTAACCTTGTGAGAAAGAGACTCCAAAAAGAGAAGAGCTGTTGTGTTCAGGGCCCATTGAAACCTAAAGCTGGTTGCAGGCTTCACGTGAGTTCACGCTTGCCCAATTCAGACTTGGGTCCAATGGCTGAGGGTACCAACTTAATGCTCAACTGCACTTTTCTCCTTGGAAACACTGTTGAGGGTGGAAACTAGCATGTTCTAGAACATTGAAATCTGTGTGAGAAATAACCATTTTCTTGTGTACAGTACAGCAGGAATTTTCTTTTTTTAATGACTCAATTACAGCAATAGTTCACTCTGGCCATTTTCTACCAATGGAGTAGCTGATGTAGGCTTCCCTTACTCACTGACTGATTCATTTAACAAATATTTGAGTGCTTACCACCTACAAGATGGAACAGGAATGCTGTTTGGTTTTCTTCCCAAACAGAAACTCGTGGTCATTTTTTTCTAATTATAAGATATGTGCATATTGCAGAGTTTGGAAAATACAAAATAGCATTATCACTCAATCCTACAGCTCTCCTAACTACTGCTCACACATTGGTATATCCTTCTAGATTGTTTGTTGTTGTTACTGCCAATCTGTCTGGTTATGTTTTTAGCTTAAATGCTGTTGTCTTGCTTAAATGCTGTTGTATTCTATACTATTGTGTTATTAACTGTTTTCAGTTGATACTATGTGGACAGCTTTCCATGGCAGTAAAGTTTTCCTGTATAACCTGAGTAATCATTTTAATGAGTGCATTATATTCTATAACATGAATCTATCATGATTTAAGTGATCAGTACTCTCTTCATTGAATATCTAGGTTTCCTTTCTCATCTTAAACATGCAGATGGCTATATATGTACGTGTGTTGTGTATGTATTATATATATAAATATATATAACAACATATGTAATGCATCTATATATGTTTGCTTGCTTAGTAGAGAAACAAGATCTCTGGTTACTACTGTATTCACAGGAATGAACACTATACATAGTAGGCCTGCAGTAAAAGAATACTGGCTGAATGAGTGAATGGTTTGGTTATTTCTTAGGATTAGGAAATTTTTTTGGTTTGTTTGTTTTTGGGGGGCGTGGCGAGAACAGGGTCTTGCTATGTTGCCCAGGATAGCTTTAAACTTGGTGCTTTCCTGCTTCAGAGGAACTGGACTTTTAATATGGGGCAAGACTTGGGAGTGAGGCAGGGAGCTTGGTGCTTGGGTGCTTGAGCTGCTTGGGAATAGCTCTGTAGAAATCACTGAGGACCCTGCAGCCAGAAGTTGCATGAAAGACATAAAGGGGCACAGAAGGACAATGACTTCAGATAATTGACTGCTTACTCTACACACAAGGGACAAAAGACCAACTGCTACTTTCCTTATTTCCTCCTTTCAGCACAGCCAGCCTCCCTTCTGGAGGAAACCAAGGGTTGGGGCCAGTTTCAGATCAGTGTGACCCGTCCTGTTCACCTTCTTAAGCCAGCAGGAAATGGATCAGAGTGGCAGAATCTTCCAGGATTAAATCTTGGCTCTACCACTTACCAGCCCTTAACCTTAAGTTGCCTTACTTCTCTGAGTGCCGGTCTCATCTCTGTTAAACAGGGTTGATGATAATAATAGGTAATAATAATAGTGGTTGTACTTAGCAAAGAAAAAGAGATTAATAAGTGTTAACTACTGTTACCTAATATTACTGAAGATTAAGTAAGCTTAAAAGGTTGCCATATATTTGTTTGTGTGGCATAGATTTGCTATAAATCCCAGATAAACCAACTCCCTAACACATGGATATGTGTTATTCTCTAGAGCACAGTCATCTCATGAACTCAGATCTACCTGCAGCTGCACTGGTTGTAATAAGACTCCTTTATTGAGCAGAGAGATTTTTGTTCGTGTTCTAGCTTTTAAGTCCCATCACTCCATTACCTCATTGTTGGTAAAGTGTGGTCCCTGGCACCATGATGGTGAGAGTTGCTATTGACTGACACCCCCACCCCCATCTCCTCACTCTCTAGTGGGATAAACTCTGTGTAACCTTAGTGGGACGTTTCTTCTGAACTTGGGGCAAGGAGAAATGAGATGCAGAGTGTTGGTTGTGGTGTCCAGAATTCAGTAAACATTGCTGTTAAAGCAAAATAAATTGCTCATTTCCTCTCTGCTGCCTGCAGGGTCTCAAAGGTAATTCTAATATCTCAAAGGAGCAGGAGGAGAAATGGGCCCTGGCACAGTATATTACTGAAAGATGCAGAATCTGAATATAGTTATAGGATATAGAGTGTTGTCTGAATTCAGTTTTATGTCTTTGATGTTTTCTTTCATTTCCTTGATATTGCAGAATCCCTAGCATGCCCAGGAACACCTGAGTTTGCTTCTAGCAGCTTGAGTAGCTTTGATCATTTTGAGGTCTTTTCTCTGACTCTATCTTCTACCATTTATCAAGAAGCAGTACTATCATTTTCATAGTTAACAAAAATCTCATGCCTTTCATGAGCTCTGCTAGGGCTCTTGTGCTTCCAGAAATCAGAAAAAGGGACTGAAGAAAGGGTAGTGTTGGACTTAAGGATGTCTTTCCTTTTAAGATTTGGACTTGGTTAAGACACATAGGCCACCTTGGCTATCTAGGACCATTAAAGAGTATGTCTTTCAGAATAGGTGTCTCCCTCATTGCTAAGGGCTTTGCATCCTCACAGACCCAAGCCTTGAAACTAAAAATGTGATCCAGGTTTGGGATCATTCTTTTTGTGACAGAGGCATCCTTTGCCTTTTTAAATGGAATGGAAGGGAACTCATTGCCTGGGCCATCATCATGAACATGAGTCACTACACCACTGGGCATGACAGGATACCATGCCAAACATAGACCATGCAGCACCTGGGGATGCCTGAAAGGCTCTTGTGTGCTCTACTTGTGAGCTCTTGCTGTTCTCTCCTTCATCCATTTTCTCTCTGGCTTTGGGGTTGACCTGGCTGACTTTCCAACCACCATGTTTTCCAGCATCTAAAACTTTATAACTGACAGGGATGTCCTATCACCTCTTGCAGAGAGATGAGAACGTGGCACAGATGCCACCTCTCTACCCATGCTTCTGGGAATGAGCATTCATTGGTCATTCATTGCATGTTCCCTTCGGAGATGTTCAGCCTTAGAATCTTCCTCATCATAGAGTTCCAGGCAGCCACTGGTGTCAGGAGGATGTCAGATAAAATCTGCTTACCTACCATCCACTGTCTACCTAGCCTCTTTCCAATTACAGGGAGGAAAGCCAGGACCCAGAGCCACCTGGAGGAGAGTTCTGGTTCTCAGATGGGTGCTTTTATGTGCTGTGGGCTTCAGAAGCCTGGTAATCAGGCTTTTGGAACTGTGATTCTTCCACTTGAGAGGGGAGAGAAGGGCTCTTATAAGAGAGGTGTATGTTGTACACATGTGCATGCTATTCTGTGCATCTGTTTGGCTTTCTTCCTGATTCTTTGCTGTTTCCAGTTGGTGTTGTTGCCAACTGGGAATTCTAGGTGAGGAGGGTATTGTGCTTTTTAACTTTATACAAGTACCTGAAGTCAGTTCTGGCCCTAGCTCATGGTTCTGTGAGCAGTTCCGTACAGGCCTCCCTCAGACCTTGGAAAAATGATCTGTGCCAAGGCTAGAGGGGAGGCCAGGGAGGGAGACTGGCAGTTTTCACGGAATGCGTGTTTGTGCAGTGGGTCCTGTTCGTAGGAGAAGGAGAAAAGCTGTGACGGGGAGGCCCGGCCTCAGGTAGTGAGCTGCCAGCTTATCTTCTCATTTTGACCCTTTGCCCAGGCAAAGACAAAGCACCTTCTATTTATGAAAGCCTTTCTGTTCTTGCTCTTGCTATTTCTAAGGAAGAGCAGATGTGAGGGTGGGAAAGGGCTCTTTGAGGGCAAGATTTTTCTTCATACTGTTTGGGGGAGGGGAAGGTTCTTTGGAAAGAGAAAAATCACATAAGTCCATTCAACATTTACAAATGCTTTTGTAGCAAAATCTTTGTTGCTTTTCTCAAGTAGTCAGAGTTCTTATTTCTTTTTTTTTTTTTTTTTAATTTTAAGACTAATGTGCATGTGATAAATACTCAAAACAGCAGAGCAGAACAGTGATAAGTATATGTGTTCTATCCCTTCACACATCTGGGCTCACTCAACAGGTAATTAGCATTAGCAAGTGGTCTTGTGACTCCACACACACTCCATATGCCTGTGTGCATATGTGGAAAATAGCAGTGTGTAGAAACTCTGTTAGTTGACTGGGGCTGCCATAATAAAATGTCACCATCCATGGGGTGTAAAGAGCAGAAATTTAATCTCTCACTTCACATTGGATTAGGGACCACCCCTAATGAACTTATTTAACCTTAACTACCCCTTGAAAGACCCGATTTCCAAATATACTCTCATTTCTGAGATACTGGGTATTTGTACTTCCACATAAGAATTTTGAGGGGATATAGTTCAACCCATAATACTGATATACTCTGTGTGTGTGTGTGTGTGTGTGTGTGTGTGTGTGTGTGTGTGTGTGTGTTACCCTGGGCTGTGCGTATACTAGGCAAGTGCTCTACCTCTGAGCTCCATTCCCTCAGCCCTTTGTATTTTTGAGGGAAGGTCTTGCTAAGTTGTCTAGGTTGTCCTTGAACTTGCAGTCCTCCAGCTTCAGCCTCCCAGGTAGTTGTGATTACAGGCCTGTGCCACTGTGCCCAACTCTGATTTACTCTTTAGTATAATATTCCCTTATGAAAGCCCATAATTCATTTAACCTCAGCCCCTGTATAGCTGGAAAATATGGCTTTTTCCAGTGTTTGTGTCAAAATCCCTGTGTTCTTGTGGAAATGTACCTGTAGGATAAGCTTCTAAAAGGATTTTAAGTATAGCTCTCTAAAGAGATTGTCTGATTCCCTATTGAGGATAGAATGATTTCTCATGGGAAGGGGAGAGTGCTATATCTAATACACTCTGTGATACGATGCTGTGAAATATTCAGAGTGCAGGGCACAGTTCATGACTTGCACCCCAGGGAGCAGAATCCACAGCCACTTTGAGGAGTGTCAGTGTCTTGGCTTTACTGCACATTATTTGGTCATCATTCATTTATCGAGCCACCATGGGCAGGCACTGTTTGGCTCATTAAAAAAAAAAAAAAAAAAAGACTTTATTTAGAGGAGTTTTAGGTTTACAACAAAATCAAGCACAAGATAAAAGAGATCTCTCATGTTCACCCTGCTCCTATTCATGTACGAACATCATTCATTATCAATACCCCCACCAGAGCGGCACATTCGTTTCATCAGATGAATCTACACTGACATGTCTTCACCAGACTTCACCCAAAGTCCCTAGTTCATGCAGGGTTCTACATTCGTTTTTTAAGACTCGGCTTGTTTTGCAAAAGGCTTATACCCTCTGGAACCAGGGACAATAAGATGCTGTCTCTTCTGTCCAGCCTTGTGACAGTCCTAGAGTTATGCTGTCCAGGAATTGATGTTTCCAGTTTTAAAAATGATCAACTAGGATGAGTGACATGCTCAGGGTAATAAGCCTTAAGCGACAAGGGCCATAGTTGTGTTCTTTCAGAAACAAGTCAGCAGGGCTGTGAGTGTTTCCTAGAATGCCAACCTAATTATCTACTTCCCAGATGTTGTTCTGGATTTCTTCCTGGTATATAAGTCAGGGTTTAACTTAAGATAATGTTTTTGTTTCCTTGGTTACTGGCATAGTTTGCTTTGAAAAATAACTTTTGGGCTAGTAGAGAAAGCCTCTTATTGAATTTTATCATATGGAATGTGTGTTTATATGTACACATACGTACATACATAATATATTTTTTTAAAAATTTAGTTACCTTTGCCATGCTGGATTCAAACCCAGCGCATTGCATATACTAGGTAAGTGCTTTACCTCTGAGCCACAGCCCTCGCCCACCATATACATCATATGTGGACAATTGTTCCCTTTGAGCTTCAAGTTGTATACTTCCATTATGTTCTACAGAGGTGAGTGTCTGTAAGCATAGCCTTTCCCACCCCAGTGTGTCCCTGGGTCCTCGTGCGGTTCTTTATTAGGTTCTGAATTTTGGAAGGTCCTGTCCTTGGGTCCATCTTCTTGCTTTTCATGTTTTTCTTACCCTACTTTGTCCTTTTTGTGGTTCTTGGCGTCTTCTCTTGCTCTTAGCTGATCCCCCAAATTTTTCTTTTGTCTAAGTGTAATGTTTTCTCTAACTGTGCCTTCCTGTTTATTACTGGCCATCTCCCAAGCCATTAATGCTGCTCAGGAAAGACAGTATCAGACCAGTTCTGGTGGAAGCTCTGTCTTATACTAAATTTGTCTGTATGCCCTGTGGGCAGGGTGTCTAGAAAGAATGGTCATCTTGGAGCTTGAAAGGTTGACCTGCAGAAGGTTGGGGTGAACATGTTTTTAAAGTAGTGGCTCAATATATGACACCAACTGAGTGTCCTACAATTTAATGCAGCCTCGACACCACCCAGGGTTAGTGCAGACCTCACAAGTTAAGGGCTCAGTCCCACATGATTGCTTCCACTTCACACCACTTGTAAATTTGGATCTCCTATATTCTGACCGACTGGCTATAAATAGGGGTTTCCACTAGCTCACCTTGGGATCAGTAACTTCCTTGAACAGCTCACAGAACTCAGGAAAATTCTTTATTTTTATTTTCTGGTATATTATAAAGGATAGAAGGAACAGTCAGGTGAAAAGGTACCCAGGGTGAAGTCCAGAAGGGCCCAAGCCCAGGAGCCTCTGTTCCTGTGGGATTGGGGCAGACCATCCTCCCAGCACATGGATTCATTCACCAACCTGGACTCTGAATCCCATGGATCAGTGTCTTCATGCAGATGCCATTATGTAGGCATGATTGATGAAATCATGAAGCTCTTGGTAATTAACTCAATCTACGTTTCCCCCCCGCAGGGCTGGGGGGTAGGGAGCTGAAATTTCTAGTCTGCTAAGCCACAGAGCAGATTTCTTCTGCCTCTACTCTTGAAGCACCTACCCTAAAATATCCAGGGGCTCACCACAAGTCACCTCATTAGCACAGACTCTTCTTCTCCATCACTCTGGGAATCCAAGGGGTTTTAGAAGCTCTTATGCTAGGAACCCGGGATGAGGACCAAATATGTATTTCTTATGAAGTCACAGTATCACCCTCTGAGGATGTTTGTGCTCTTTTTCAGTTGGCCTGCTGCTGTGGGCCTGCAGGCTGCTCCCTCTGCTGTGGCTGCTGCCCCAAGGTGCGACAGTCTCGGACCACCCGCTTCATGTACGCGCTTTACTTCATCCTGGTTGTCTTCCTCTGCTGCATGATGATGTCACCCACTGTGGCTAAGCAGATGAAGGAGCATGTAAGTTTGCCTCTCTTCAGCTCTTGATACTGCTGCTGTTGAGGGTGGGTGGGAAACGTGATTAAGAGGATGGAACCCTGTGGTTTGGGGTGTGGTTATTCTCCCTGAACCCTCCTAGCCAAGCAGGCAAACCTCAACAGCTCGGTCTTTAGTAGTGGGATGCATATAGTCTGATGCTTACGGTGGAGAGTGTTTATATTAGAGGACCGTGTGTTTTGCCTTTGCTTTGTTTATACTGTTCCTGGTGAAATATACAGGCTTCTCTCGTAGATGTCTGTACCTTTCCCTTGTCATAAGGATGACTGCCAGTATTTCAAGTAGCAGCTGCTATAAATAGTTCTGTATGAGAAGGAGGATACAGCTTAGATAGGTCCACAGATAATAGGGAGTGGGCTCTGGGGTGGTTTTTAACCTTACTGGGAAGACCTCTTGCAGGCTGGTGTTTCCAGGGGTGAGGGATAGGTTCCTATTTCTTGGGCAGTGTGTGCAGACGTAGGCCTGGCATGTGATGCTCGTGGAGGCACATCAGGCCTTTTTTTGCATTTCCTGCTTGGTCTCATAGTAGGCTCTAGATCAGTCAGATTCTGGGGGAGTATGGTGGAATCTTTGAGGAAGCCCAATAAATAACACCCTTCTTCCTCTGCTAGGTTCTGAACAAATTGATAAAAGAGATTAGATGCCAAACATCACCTTCATTCCTTACAAAGTGATGTGGGACAATGTGGCTTATATCTGCGGTGAGGTGGGCTTCTTCCTACTGAACCCCTTCATGAGTCATACCCAGCTGGGCACTGTCAGCGGGGATCAGGGCAAATTTCATCTGCCAGGGCACAGGCAGTGGGGAAGAGAGAGTGGCCATGTGTTCATGAAGGCAACTCTCATCCCATGCAAAGTTGGAGAGAAAAAACTAGCTGTCCAAACCCCATTTTCCATAGAAATTCACATCAATGCTATATCCTCTGGGGGCTAATCAGTGAGGAGGTGGGAGAAGCCAGCTCCAAGGTGAAGATGCCTCACAAGGAGCAACTCCTGGGGAAGCAGGAACTGCGACTGTTTTAAATGCACTCAGTTACTTTTTTCTTCTTCGCAGTGCTGCAAATGGAACCCAGTGCCTCGCCCATGCGGGGCAAGCACTCTACACTGAGCTACATCCCCAGCCCCAAAACCATTTTCTTAAAAGCAGTTGGCATGTTTTTATCCATTAGTTAGAGTAGGTCTTTTTGAAGCTTTTTCTTGGGTGAGACACTTGTAATTGTTGTATGGTGTTGGGTATAGTGGAGACTTCTGCCAAAACCTGTGACATTTGGATACACTGATTGTTTTAAACTTGCAACTCAATGAGGCCCTGGAATGGGAGCATTCAGACATGGAAGGAAGCTTATCATTTGGAAGAGAAGATAGGGAGTCTAAAACAAGGTCGACATGAACAAGTGCCACCTGAAAGGCTGGATGAAGTGCCATGGAAGTTAGAGGCAGGGAGGCCAAGACCTGAGGCTGCCTCATGGGTCTGTGCCAGGTTTTGCTCTGGATCCGTGTGTTTGCTTCCTGATTCCCTCCTTCATCAGGGTTTAACCTTGTATGCAAGAAGTTGGAGAATTGGTGTACCCAAAGGGTAGGTTCGAGCTCTTAATCTCCTATTTACTACTTCTGTTTTTCCAGGAGCATAACATTCTTTTTAAATTCAGTAAGCACTGGCTTTATGATCCCCTGTGGTCGCGTGGTGGGAACTCTGTGTCCCAGATGTCTGTGGTGTGATTCCTGCTCTTCGCAAGTTTTAGTCCTGGTGGAATTACTGGGATCCAAGACACAAAATCTGTAACGGTACAAACATGTAGTATCTCTTAGGGGTGCATTTGTCAGAAATATTGCTCCTGGATGGTAGAAGTAATTTTATGAGACATAGGTATGTGTTTTAGAACACAAATTTCATGATAATTTTAATGCCTGATTATACCTTCCAAAAACCCACCCCATGAAACAGTCCCTAACAACTGCAGCCAGTATCTGTGCTTTCTGACTGTTGATAGAACATTCAAGGAGCAGATGTTGCCTGGTGTTGCTAGGAAAGGCTTCATGGAGGAAGGGGCCTGTATGGACTATGTAAGCAGTTTAAGAGCTCGTATTTATTGGAGAATACCACACGCCAGGCTTTATTCCGAGCATTTTACCTCTGTCTTCTCCTTTACTGCCAGTATACTGGCCTGAACAGTAGGTGCTGTTATTCTTCTTGTTCTAGAGATGAGGAAACTGAGGTGCCAGGTCTCCAGCTACTGGGTGGTAGAGTTGGGATTCGAAGTTGGTTTGAATGTGCCCTTAGCTACAGGACTGTAGCTCAAGAGGAGGAAGAGCAAGGGCAAGGCATGTATAGATGGACCAGAAGAGTAACAGATGGTCAAATGACCAAACCACACAGGAATTTCAATGCTAAGGTGAGGTGTTTGACTGTGACCTGGTGACGAATGGAAGCCATTGTAGATTCTTGAGCTGGAGCCCATCATCACTGAAATGGAGAGATTTAAGGAGGTGAGCTCCATGTGGTGTGTGTGGGGTGGTTTGGGGTCAGAGGGTAGATGGAGGGAGAGAGGAAGGGAAGGGGTAGCCCTGACGCCTCCAGGGGCTTTTGTAAACATTTCTGTGCCTACCCCTGAATGTACCTATTAAAGTGGTTTGGCTGGGCTACATGCATAAGGAATGAGGTCCCTGTGGGCAAAAACCAACCCATTTCCATCTTTAGAGCCTTGCAGGGGGCTAGCCATCTGGCCACAAAGTCGGCTTGTTCCGTGGCCTTAGAAGGAGGCTGACCTCATCCTCAGGCGGTGTGTGAGGGTGGGTGTTGAAAGGTCCCCTTGTGTGACGCACACTGGGCTTCTGCACACTGAGGCCTCGCCCCCTCATTGTTTGCCCGTGGAGATGCTTGAGCATGAGATTGGCAGGGGGAAAGAACTGAGTGCTTGTAGTGGCCCGATGGTGATGTGTCATTGCCGCCCACCCCTCATTCTCTCCTCTGCATGCTGGAGGGACCCTGCCAGAGTCACACGGGCCTTTGATGTGTGGGCTGAGAATACAGCACGAGGGTAGCTCCCCGTTCAGTTGTTTTCAGTTTTGCCTTGGTTTCAGAATGTGGCCTATGATTACCACTCAGTGAGGGAACTACAAGGAGGTGCTGGGCCAGCTTTTCCCTAGGGAAACTCCTCTTTCCCATGACAGCTTTGGCTCAGTGTAAGCGCTCCTGTCCAGGTTGAATGGGCCGTGGTGTCTGCCTTCTTTTGGAATATTTTCCCCATCTTGAAACATAAGGAGCCATTTTACAACAGGTCCTTCTTCCCATATACTATATAATTTAAACAGGTATAAACTAGAGATATTTGATGCCTGACACACTTAAAATCCATTTTAGAATGTAGAACACAGTGGTGCACTCCTGTAATCCCAGCAACTTGGGAGGCTGAGACAGGAGGATGACAAGTTAGAGGCCAGCCTCAGCAACTTAGTGAGACCCTGTATTAAAATAAAAAATAGAAGGCTAAGATGGAGTTCAGTGGTGTAGTACCACTGGTTTAAATCCCCAGTACTTGGATGAATGTGGTGGGGGATGGAGAATGTAGCACACAAAAGGAAAAATAGAAATAGGCAAGAGGACAAGATCGCTTGACCTGTACCACTGAATCAAGATGTCACTGCTCGGAGACATACAGAGACAGTTGGGGTTTGGATACCCTGGGGAGCTCCATGGGCATTCAGGAGAGAGGAGAAAGGAAGGTTCTTGTTTCTTGGGGATTAGGAACCCCTAAACCTAGCCTGCACTGGAAAAGGAAGGACAGGTGACCCAGGAGACCCTTGGTCTTTCTCCTGAGAACTCACTGTGCCATGGTCAATGTGGGAAGAACCTTACATTTCTAACTGGAACCTTCTTAGATTTGTTTTTTTTTTTTTCATCCTTTACTCCACTTAACTCCCGAGATGCTCTAGTTGAGTTTTTTGCATATTGTTTTTGGCGTACAGTGTGGAGAGGACTACCAGGCACGAAGACTGGTTTTGTTTGTGTAATGTGTTCATCTTAAATTTAAATTGTGAACTATTCACTGTACTGAGAGGAGAGTCAACTAAGGACTCTACTTTCATTGCAGTCTTTTTTGTTCTTTATTTGTTTTGGAAGGCATTGTGTTTCCTTTATAATCTTGTTTGGTCTCTTTTGGAAAGGTATTTTATTTTACATTATTTCTTTTCACATTGTTTTCTGCTGGCAGCTTTGGGCAGTCCTCCTTTGAGTGGGTAATAATATGAAAACCACACTTCTTTGGTTACTGCCACCCTCAGCAGGATGATAATGTACCAGGATACCAAGGATTTCAGAGGAACATAGGACAGGATTGAATGGGATCTGGATGTGGGGGTGGGGAGGTCATGGTTTCATAAAGACCAAGGCCTCTCTGTTCTGCTCTCTCTCTGGCCTTGACGAAAGCAAGTCTGGTGGTTAGTACTCTCTCCACTCTGACTCAGCCAGTGCCACATCCGGAGATGAGCCCAGATCCAACACCTGGATGTGTCTAGCCATGTGTATAAATTGGTCTGCAGGCTCTCCTTTGGCCAGCAGGTTTCTGCCCCCCGTTTACATTTGGCTGACTTTAGAAGGGGCCAGCATGCTGTACTGAGGCTCCAACCCTGGATGTTTACGTACATCTTATTTCATACATTTACATAACTTTCTGCTCCCAAAGAAAGGCATTTGCAGTTTCTGGAATGGTTTAATCATCTTGAGAACAAGGGTTTCTGAAAAGTCTACAAATGTCAGGTGGATACTACGGCTCTCATGCTCCACCCCAGGGTGCGGTTCAGGGAAGTACGTTGCTGAGCATGGTGAAGGGGTCCTTGCAAATTTACCTGTTGTGCCTGGGCAAGACCCAGGAAATCTTGCTCTGCCATAGCTGGTCTGCCCCTTACACATCCAGCTAATATCTGACATTTTTGCGTCCAAGAACTATTTAGAAATTATCCTGATCCCTTTGACTCACTGTACTCAACAGACCACTCAGCCATGGTCTGCCTCTCTGTTCATTCACATGGGATGGAAGACACTGTCTAAACCAGTCCTCCATTTCCCAGGAAGCAGCCATTGCTGGTTCCGTTATTTTTCAATCTTTTGTCTTCAGTATATACTTGAACTATAGTTTCTTTTTTATTTTTATTAAACTTTTTAAAATTTGTTCTTTTTAGAGATACATGACTGTAGACTGTATGGAACAGTTTCTACATTTATCATGAAGTCCAACACTCTCTGGAGAGGGACAAGGTTCCTTCTTTGATGAATGTGAGGCCAATAATTGTGGTTTTAGGCTCTTTGGATTAAGTTAGCAGGATGGGCTTAAAGGATTTTTTTTCTTTATCCAGAAAGTTCACCCTCTCAGAACACATTCCATAAGGGTGAGATAGATATATTTAGTCTGTATTTCTCAGTTATTTTCACTTCTCACTATCATCCTCAATGGAGAGGGAGATTATACTAAAGAAAAATTCATGCGTATTAATGACGCTGATGTAAGATTATATGGAAAGTAAGTCAAAGTGAACTAAAGAATTATTTGTAACCATTTGAGTCTCACGGCCACATCCCAAATATTGATGTCATCACAGAAATGTGAACTTCTCAGATTTCTCTCTCCCCCCTCCCCCTCTCTCTGTCTCTCTCTCTCTCTCTCTCTCTCTCTCACACACACACACACACACACCAGGGATTGAATCCAGGGGCACTTAATCCCCGAGCCACATCCCTAGCCCTTTTTTATATTTTATTTAGAGACAGGGCTTTCTGAGTTGCTCAGGGCCTTGCTAAGTGGCTAAGGCTGGACTTGAACTTGTGATCCTCCTGCCTCAGCTTCTCTAGCTGCTGGGATTACAGGTGTGCACCAACATGCCTGATTCAGTTTTCTTAAACATTAAAAATGCCACTCTCTGACTACTATTTCTTACCCTCCTTCCCGTCTCCTGGGACTTTGTAGCCTTCTGTTCTGCTTTCTAGAGAGTTCTGACCTCTGACTCTTCTTTTGCTTGCTGCTCACAGCCTTTCAGCTTCCCTCTGCTTTTTCTTGCCTATCTATCAAGAATCTGAGACACCACCGGAGCTACTCTCTCACTGCCCACTTGTTTCTCTGCCCTCCTGTCCTTTGTCCTCATCTGTTAACCTGGATCCTAGACTCAGACGCAGAGGTCCTTCCTGTGGGTTCTGCTCCCAGGTGGCCCAGCACCAGTGCATGGTTCCCTCCAGCGGCAGCAGCTGCAGCCTCGGCACCGGGCTTACGCCTTCTCACAGCCCTTTTCCTTCTCTCCTTCATTCTAGATCGCATCTTGCTGAGGTGTCCCTCCTCATTCCTCTTCCTCCTTCTTAAAACCACAGCCACCTAGTGATTGATGTCCCCAGCTTCTTGTGGCCCCTCGTTTCCCTTGACGTGCTTACTCCTGCTGTCTGGGACTGTGGACAGTGGTTCAGAGCCTGGGCTTGGAAGCCAGATGCCTTAGTTCAAGCACGCTCCAGCTTTCTACACTCTCCACCTCGATCTCCTGCCTAAAAAATCATAATGGCCTACTCCATAGGGTTCTGTGAAAACTCAGTCAAATGAAATGATAAAAACATTATCATAAGAAACCAAGGCCTAGGGAAAGGGTTAGTTCCCCTCCCCTTCTGTCAAGAGTTTCTTCAGGAAACCTGATTTACCATAGGCACCTACCAGCATCCCTGTGCAAGGTTTAGGCACAAGGCTAGAGATTTCTTGGAGGCTTGTGAGAAGAGCCAGTTTCTCCCCTTATCATTCTGCTTCTGTAAATACACTTTCTGCTAGAAACCCCATGCTCTGCCCTCTGTCAAGTAGACTAAAACTTATGGCACCAGAGAACCTATAAACGTTTTGAGAAGCTGTGGATGGGGGCTCAGATGGGGAGCTCTCCCATTCTCTGAGCGCTATTTCCTGCTTCTTGACCGTCTGCTTCCTGCAACAGTAACTCCTTACTTAACCTTTTTTTTTTTTTCCTTTTTTGGCAATACTGCTGGTATTGCAACTGGTGGTTGAACTGAGGGACATTCAATCCCCAGTACCACCAAGCTACATCCCAGTCCTTTCTTATTTTGTATTTTGAGTCAGTATCTCTCTAAGTTTCCGAGGCTGGACTTGAGTGTGTGGTCCTCCTGCCTTGGCCTCCAGAGTTGCTGGGATTATAGGCATGTGGCACTGTGCCTGGCTCTTATTTCACCTTACGAGGAACTGCCATACCATTTTCCAAAGTGACTGTATCATTTCTCATTCCCACTCCCATGTGGGGCATTCAGAATGACAGAAGGTGTGAAGGTTCAAATTCCTACACCATCACCAACGCTTTCTGTGTATCTTTTCCATCTCAGCCACCCTAGCATGTGTGATGTCATGCCCTCTTTGCCTGTGTCTTAAATGCTGCCCTCAGCCCTGTTTTCACTTGCTTTTCCTGGAGCTGCTCATTCATTTCTGGCTTTGATTATCATATATGTAAAACTACTGGCAAGGGCACCCTTTACTCAGAACAGTGCTGGAGACGCTGATAGATTCTTTCTCCGTCTATCCTCCCATTTGTAGATCCAGTGCTAACCATGTGCTTTCCCCAGACAGGTCATAAAAGTATTAGTTTCCACTCTGCCTTCCAGTCGGTCGTGATCCAGCCACACCAGGCTTCCTGGTGTTAAGTATTCCATTCACCTCGTCTGGACTCCCATAGTTCCTGTGTGTCCCCAGCTTCCCTCAGACTTTTTCCAGATAGCTGATTCTGTGGGCGAGCGGAGGATGCTGTTTGCTACTTGAATTTCTCCCAGATGATATCCTATTTCTGAATTCTGGGGGTTACCATGTGACTCTACATGAATACAGAATCCATTTTCCTCAGAAACAACTTAGATTTCAAAATATATCTTCTCGTCAGAGCACAGTGACATTTTACAGTGCTTTGGTGGTCCCTGGAGTTGCCAGAGCTTTCATCCAGCGTGTTTAAGGCTCTGCAATTTGGTAGATGGGCTGCTTTGTTTCCCATTTTCAACCTAAAGAACTAAAGAGGAATATGAAGGCATATTTGGAAGAATAGTTTTTGGGGGGTGTTTTGGTACCAGGGATTGAACCTAACAGTGTTTAACCACTGAGCCACATCCCCAGCCTGGAAGGATAGTTTGTGGGGAGCCCCCCATGTGGTAGTCCCAGGGATCCCAAAGTACCTGAGCCAAGGTCCTTAGCAAAGGATCCAGTTAACAAGGTAAGTGGGAAAAGGATGCAGCTAACATTCGCTATAAGTGAAAGCAAGCAGTCCGTGATGTTAAGTGTTACAGAAAATAATGATCTTTTCTAATTCGAATAGATGGTTTGAATTTTTAAAGGTAGACGAGTAATACCAGCCGATTGAGAGGTCGACTGGTGAGAGGTGGTGGCCCCAGAAGTGAAGTGAGTCTTCCAAGGTGCAGGACTGCTGGTCACCTGGCCTGTGCTTTCCTGTTTGGGTGACTAGGTTTGCTTGCTGGCCCTAGATTCACATATGTCACAGTGAAAGCCTTGTAGCAAGCATAGCCTTCCTCAGGTCCCTAAATGTTCTTCTGGGCACAGTGGCAGGGAGCAGCATTTCTTCTGGAAAAATCATCTTCCCTACCTGCCTCCTTCCTGCCTGACGGCCAAAAGCTGAATTCAAGGGAAAACTGTCAATCTGAAGTGGAAAATGGGACAGCCACAAACATAGTATGGGTTTATTTAATGGTGGCTTTGCATGTAAAATGGAACCACCTTCACGTTGTGTTTGGTGTGATCATTTTTTAAAAGAAAACAAATATTGGTGGAAAATGTACCACTCCAATCCAAAACACCATGTATTCTGTCCCAGTACAGAATGACAGGTATTCATGCTGAAGCTGGAATGTCTGGCTGTGGTTTTGAATTTGGTCTTTATTGGTTAAATGTTCAGAATTCTGTGTACTGAAACCTAGCATCAGGAATTGTTTAGGCACATTGAATCCCCTAGTAGAATTCTCCATTCTCCATTCTCAGTAGCCATCTTGTGATGTTTTTGTGTCAGGATAATGTTGAATTACTAGATGCTGTGGCACATGCCTGTAAACCCAGCTACTTGGGAGACTGAAGCAGGAGGATCCCAAATTTGAGGCCAGCCTCAATAACTTGTCAAGATACATACAAAAATACATACATAAATCAGTCAATAGGCTGGGGATAAAGCTCAGTGGTAGAATGCTCCTCTGGGGTTCAATCTCTAGTATTACCAGGAAGAAAACAGAGAGAGAGAATGATGTCAAATTAAAAAAAAAAAAAAAAAAAAAAAATTGCCTACCCAGATCTTTGGTTCTGGAGGGGTTTTGTTTGACCCAAGTGAAATGGAATGCTTTTCAAAAGTTCTCTTCCTGACAGCCCTGAGCTCACTGAATTGCTGCGGATACCTTATGTGTTAAGTGAAGTGGGTTTGGGCCAGAATCTCGAGGCCATTGTAGAACACTGAGGGCCTGTTAGGGTTTGCCTGTGGGTCTGAGTTCCCTCCCCTCCCAGTAGGAGTGACTCTGGGAACATATGTTTCCAAACAGTTTTATTTTTGGTCTAAATTCCATCCAGACACAACACCATGTAGGAGAAAGCCAAGAGTCCCTGCACTGTTAGGCCCTGGCTCCTCTCATGGAATTGGGGTGGGGGATCCTCCCACACACCAGAGAAGGGGGAGGTAGAATTGTTTAGTACCAGAGGCAGCAATGTGAACTAATGGATATCCTGCTGAGACCTCTTTTTCAGGGTGGGGGGGTGAGTCTGAACCAAGGACAAAGAGGTTTGATCCTTGCCCAGTAATAATGAGGTCTGTCAGGAGGCAGAATGCAAGAAACTGAGATACTTACTGTCCTTGGTCTATGAAGATTCCTTACCAGAGCCTTTTGGGGGCACCCGATGTTAATTGGATCTTTTTAAAGATTGGTCTGTGGGAGGGAGAGAATGAACAGTGAAAATGGGAGTTTCCCTAAGGCTTTGTTCTGGAACCAGCTGTCTGCAGATGGGCCTTGAAGACCTGCAGATAAATACAAGAGAGGAGAGTTTACAGTTGGAAATGAACACTGTAGTTACAAAAATGGGACCAAATGAACAAACAAATGGCGCAACACAGAGTGAACTAAGATGAAGTAGCCTCATAATGAAGGGAACTGGAAATAATGAATAAATATTGTAAATACAGTGGCTCCCCTCCCCCATCCGAGGTTTCGCTTTCTGTGGTTTTTGTTACCTGGGGTCAACCACAATCCAAAAAAATTTAAATGGAAAATTCCAGAAATAAAAAATAGTTAAGTTTTTAAATTGTGTAGTGTCCCACTTTTTCCCAACTGGTCATCTTGTAACCTAAAGCTCTGTCCTTTTCCTCGATGCCAGTTCAATAACCAGGACATGGTTTTGAGAAAAAAGAAAAGGAAGTTTTATTGCTCTGCTAGCGAAAAAGAAACACAGGGGGCTCCTGTCCCAAAGGCTGTGATTCTGCCCATCAGGAGGGACAGTAAAGGAACTCTTCAAGGGTTACATTGCAGGTATGCTCTGCTAGGGAATTCCATGGCAATTCCATGGCGCTTCCGTGGTGGGTTAGGGGTCACTAATTTGGGAGATAGTCATCTCCCAGATCCTCAGCAGGCATCTCCTTCCTGTGGAGCACAGATAGTTCAGAGGAATCTTGATCCCTGCCCCCAGGTTAGGGAGGAGAGAGGGAGAAAAGGAAAACTTGTCCCTTTTAAAAATAAGCCTCAGAGCTATATTCAAAAGGCCAAGTGGACCATTGTTACATCCCACCCCACTCAATTTCTGCATTCCATTTCAATGAAAAATGGGTGCTGACATCGCCACACTGTTTCCTGCTGAGAGAGGGCAAAGTTGAGGGGAAGTGACCCAAAGTCCTTTTCTGTGAGGTGGGGTGAAAAGTGAAAAGGCACTCAGACAAACCACTTTGGACTTGGGAACTCACTCAAGAGATTTTATTAGGCAGACAGTATCTGCCCTGAAGAGAGAGAGTGCGCGGGAGAGAGCATGGCGGGGGAGCTTCGCTTAAATAGTTGAATTTCCCAGGCTAAGGACGATCTGGCCAATCGCTGAGCAGTTAAAATTCGCAGCCTATGGGTTAAGCCAATGGCTGCGGAGCACAGACTGACAGGCGGACCAATGGCTGGCTAGGATGGCAGACTGACAGCTGGGGATGCTGTCATGCCACCTTGCCTTCCCCCACAGGCTGCCCTGCGCCCTGCTCTCCAGGAAGGAGCCCTAAGGTCGTAGGGTCCAGGCAGCAGGAGGCCCTAGGTGAGAGCCAGTCTGCATGGCAAACCCAGCGCCCTCCTGCTGCCTCCAATGGCCAGGTGACACCCAGCAGGTTCACATGGGCAGAGTGCTATGTTGGCGGCTGCGGACCTGCCGTGCCATTTCTGCTTGCTGGGCAGCCCACTGAGCACTACATGGGGCGTGGACAGTTAGGGGTTTTCAGCATCACAGCAGTCCAGAGGTCCATGGTGGCAGTCGGCAGGTGACTGAACAAGGTATACACAGGGCAAGGTTCGTGCTAGGACAATAAATAATAATAAAGCATTACTTTTTTGTGTGAACAACTAATACAAAACCAATTAGTATTTCAGCCAGTTTCTGAAACAGGACAAACTTGTGTCTCTAGAGTTCTTTGTGATAATTAACTATTGGGCACTCCCACAAGAACCCTTCCTTTACAGCCTCCAGCTTTACTTACTTTTGGTAGGGCTGATAGTGTACATCTTAAGTTGTATTAAGAAAAAAAAAAAAAAAAAAAAACATTGTTTTTCCTTTAGTTGTCCATGTAGGACTGTGCTCAGGCTGTACTCTCCTTCCAGGTGTTTAAGACCAAGCTGGTCAAAACTGACCTTGTTCCTATCTATTCTTAAGGGTCAGCTGATATTCTTCAGAGATTGCTCTTGGGGATGTGTGCGAAGCCTCCTGGCTCCTTTAGATTTCCTCTGTCTGTGGTGCCATGTGCCAGGAAGGGTCAGGTCAGGGTCTTGATGACCACATATGGCTTCTCTTGGAAGCATTAGGCATTTCACTCTCCGGTGACCTTCTGCTTTGCAGAATGTGCACTGACCGATTGGCTTCCTGTTCTCTAGTGTCTACTCGATCTCCCTGATCGGCACATCAGGTAACTCACCAGAGTTTCAGAGCCTTTAGAGGGGTCCTGTCGTTCTCTGGGTACTGACTGTGACCTTAGAGGGCAAGGGCCAAATACTGGCTGCTTTTTTCTTGGCCCTTTTACTTTCTTGACTTTAGTCTCCAAGCTTTTGGTTTTAAACATCCAGCAAGCCAATTTCACCAGTCTTAAAGAGGGAGTAACAGGTTATAACTTCAGTATCTATAATTCTATAGTCATTAACCCCTCAATTTAATTGGGGTCTGTATTAGTACTGGAAGTTAGCCTTACATCCTGTCTGTCTTCTGTAGATGATGGCCTATTATCTCAAATTAACTCAGGTTGTTATATTAGAAGTTACATTTCTGTAAGGCACTAACAGATAACTGTTAAAATTTCCAAGGAAAATACAAAATGAAATTAACGATAGCAAAAACACACTGTTTGTATAATAGCTATGGTCCAAGAAACATATATTTTTTTTTTATAATCCCAAACCTTACTTATATTATATCTCTTGTTTATTTTGAGATCACAGTAATCTTTACAACAAAAATCAATCTTTTGAACACAACTTTAAATGAGCTGAAGTCTAATTCCTATTTTGGAGACATTCTAACATGGAGTAAGGTAGGAGTCAGAGCCTTATCTCAGGTAAGCCAGGGCTCTTCACGAATAACAATATAACATTACATCTGAAACATGAATCAAAGAAAGGCTAAGAGAGCTTTTAACCCCTTTTTTTGTGGAAAAGTGGCAAAATGTTTGCATGTTTTACAATATCCACCTTTAATGAATACATCAGGCTCTCATTATCTTTTAAAAATACATTTCAAATTTCTACCCCAGTGTAAAAAGTAAAGTAAAATTTTATATACATCTTATTGATAATAGGTCCAGTTACAGAACATTAAATGATATAAATTTCTAATTTAATTCATTATTTCTATAAGATTTAAAATTACAATTTTAGACTACTTTAGTTTGGAGAATACCAGCTTGGTAAAGTGCTCTTCCAAGTTTTATGTTTTAAAATTTGTATACTAGAAGAACATGAATATACTTAGTATACAAAGAACTAATAGTGTCACCATTACACAGATGTCCTTACTAGGTTTAATTTTCACAGTAAAATTCAGAATCCAGATATTTACAGGCTTGCAGAGTTCAGCAGTGCTAGCAAGAATCAAGGATAGACTTAAATCTCATACATTTAGGTAACAGTGTTAATCAGAATTAGACAGTCACAGCAGACAGATATGTCCATCTTTTAATTGGCAGTGTTGCCCTTTTACGCCAGATGCAGTGTATAGAAGATAGCACTTATTGGTTAAACCGGTATGAACCTTCATTTTATAAACTTTTACAGAACATTCAGATAAGCCTCAGACAAACATATTTAGTTTCAGTTCTATACAATCTCTAGTCATGTATATTTAGGTTACTCATGCAAACCAAGCCTGGTCAAGATCTTAAGTCATCTGTTTCTCTGACAAAATTCCTAAAAGCAATGGACATCACAATTTAATATTTTATAGCTCTCAAGTCTTGCACAAATTGGCACTCATCAGTGTGAGGTTTTTTTTAACAGGCAGAAGAGGCAGAGTAGGATATCTGGCAAGACTGACTCATTATACAATTTAAACAACTGTCTAGAAGAGCATGAATGTCTCTTTCTTATTAAGGGGTTATTATTATTTTTTCCCGTGGGGCAAGTTATTTTCTCCTAAAACAAATCTTGATTAAGATAACATTGATCTCCTTTCTCAGGGTCCCTTTGGCCACCTCTAATAGACCTCTAGCAGAGCAGGTTCTTTTTTCTTTTTCTGGAAGGCACTTGCAAATGAAGTTGTTAATTTTGGGGCAAGTATGTTATCTGTACATTTAATTTACACAACAAATTTTATCCCAGGAAAGGGATCAGACAGTCTGGCATATTTAAAACAAATCCTGTGCCTGAAATCTTTTTTATTCCAATTTGCACTCGGGGTTGGAACACAGGTTATTGTTCTTTGACAAGTCTCCCATATCATCATCATAATACCATCAACTTTAAGTGAGTACCTCACTCTCAATTGTACCCAGAGACTCTCTTTATATACTTAAGTATCTAGGGCACTGGGTCTAATGAAGGTCACATTGACCACACAGAGATCATTAGGGACCTCTCTTCAGAAATCAGCAGGGCCAAGACACAGGTGCTCAAATTCATGGGAATTCAGGGAGGCCTTTGTATTTTAGCTCTGTGGGCAAAAGGCAGGGCAGCGTCCAGAAGTGTCCCCTGGCCAGATAGGGCAGATCTCAAAGAAAAAGGGGAGACTATTTTGTCCCCAGGTTATAATTAAATAATACTGGAACCCATTGCCCCATTCCTTGTCACTGGCAGTGTGCATCTTCCATCCCCATTAAGATAGGCTAGTTAATCGTCAGATGTGAGTATAATGGGTCCCAGAGAAGGTTTGTTTTTTTTTTTTTCAAATGTAAAGGCAACCCTGTGAGGTTAAGCATTCCAGTCCACAATAGGGAGTGGGGAGGGGGAGGATGATGGAAATGGGGTTGGACCCAAATGGAGGTTACAAAAAATTCAGACTTAAGAACTAAAAGTACCCAGCCAAATAGAAAGTCATGGGCCAAGCCAACAGCCTTGATACCTTCCCAAGATCTTAGATTTCAAAAATTAGCCTTAATGCTTTCTGATGTCTGTTCAGCATGGACTCTGATCAATGCCTTTATCCAGAAGCCTAAGTCCCTGAACTAGTATATTCAACTGGAAAAGTTTTCCGCCAATTTCCCCCTCACATCACAGGGAGTTCCATCTTTTTTCCTCTCATTTAAAACTAATTTTATTTCTTTTATTTTTGTCCTCTGCCACCATCCTTGGATTTCATTCTTTGAACCCATGAGACAAGAATCCAGAAAGAAAATCAGTGAGGCCTGTAGCTCACATAGATTTAATTTATCTGTAGTAGTGGCAAACTGAGCCCTGTTCTCAAACTCCAGTTTTATTCCCATGGGCAAAGAGTGGCTGGAAAGCAGGGTAGAGGTCAGGTCCTTTTGCCCATTTCTCTACAGGCAGCTTTCCTGGGATTTTCTTTCTCCCTTTTCTCAGAATTGGTGTCCCTGACCCTTAGCAGGATGATTTGCAGCTGCCTGGGGTCAGGCTGAAAAGTAGTATTCAGACTGTCAGCACCAGGTTGAAAAGAAAAAAAAAATTTTTTTAAATCCTCCTTTGCTGCCCTGCTATACTTACACATTAGAGGGAGCACCTTTTTGCATCCAATTTAGTTTTGGCCTGTTAAGACTCCTTATTATGTAGTTGCATACATTCCTGTACATAGAGAATCTTTCACTTATTTTATCTCTGACACCAGTTCCCAACTGTAAGACTTTACAATAATTCAGAAAACCATTCAAAGACCAGATTATTACAATAAAACATCATCTTTTTCTTAGGTTTATACCTATAGGTGGCCCATTCAGCCAAGATCTTTCCCAAGAAACAATCTATAGGATTAACACAGTATTGCCCATGTCTTAAGGGGCCAGAAACAAATGCAAACAAACAAACAAACAACAACAACAACAACAAAAAAAACCAGAGACAGACAGAGAAGATCCCCAAACCATGGCCAACAGACAGGAACCTTTAAAACAAACAGACCAGATGGGGGAAATTCCCCCACGTTCCCAACTCCCGCTTAACTGTGAGTTCTACAGCAGTGGCGCCATAGATGTTCCCACAAAAAAGGACCAGATATTCCCACAAAGGGGAACCAGATGTGTAGAATCAAGGGTCTCTGTGTGCACTCCGGGGGAGCTTACCGAATGGCCAAGGTGTCTTTACTGCATTCAGTTTCTTTTTCTCAAAGTAGATAAAGATGGAGCAGTCCTCACAGTGCAGGGAAGGAAGGTGGGGGTTCCCTGAAGCAAAAGGGGCTTCAGCAGCTGCTGGGCATCCCTCAGTTCCTCCTTTTACTTATAGGAATAGCTCCTCTGGTTAGACACAAGGCATACTCGCCCATCTGCTAACTTTCCAGTAGTCAGCTTTCAGAAAGTTCACTTTACATCCTCAGCACAGAAGTGCAGTTGACTTGGAGTGTCAGGCCTGCCCAGAAAGCTGGAATGGAGGCTGCTTTCGGGTCCCATTTAGGGTGCCACATTTGTAACCGAAAGCTCAGTCCTTGTCCCCAATGTCGATTCAATAACCAGGACATGGTTTTGAGAAAAAGGAAAAAGAAAGCTTACTGCTTTGCTAGTAAAGCAGAAACACAAGGGACTCCTGTTCCAAAGGCTATGATTCTGCCCATCAGGAGGGATGAGGGGGGGCGGAGTTAAAGGAACTCTTCAAGGGTTACATTCCAGGTGTGCTCTGCTAGGGAATTCCAGGGCGCCTCCATGGTGGGTTAGGAGTCACTTGTTAATTTGGGAGATGGTTATCTCCCAGATCCTCAGCAGGCATCTCCTTCCTGTAGAGTACAGATAGCTCAGGGTAGTCTTGTTCCCTGCCCCCAGGTTAGCAAGGGAAGAAGGAAAAGAGGAAAAGGAAAACTTGTGCCTTTTAAAAATAAGCCACAGAGCTGTATTCAAAGGGCAAGTGGACCACCATCACAATCTTGGTTGTTATTATTGACTGTTGGTGTGTCAGTGCTTATGTTCAAGTAGCTTTTATTCTTTAAGTTCCCAGCGTACAGGAGTAGCAATGGTGGCAATTTCATTAAAATACATTGTTATAATTATTCATTATTGTAAGTCCCTTATAGTACCTAGTTTCTAAATTAAACTTCATCATAGGAATGTGTGCATAGGAAAAAACAGCATATATGGGGTTCAATACTAGCTATGGTTTCAGAGATCCACTGGAGGTCTGGGAGTGTATCCCCCACAGATGAAGTGAGGATACTATAGCCTAACTCTGATACTCTTCATCAAGTTTAATAAGAGGTCATGTGTCACAGGGCTGGGGACTTCCAGGAAACTGTGGCAGTGCAGAGACCCCCTATTTGAGCCCTGAGTCTTGTGAAAAAGTCAGAAAGATTTCAGACATGTTGCTTGGAGTAACAGACATGAGTTTATTGAAAGGATAAGAAAAAGATAAGGGGACAGTATCAAGGGAGAGAGTGGGCCCTCTGAGAGAGCAGGGGACAGTGTACTTCTCCTGCACTCCAGTTTTATTTGGGATCCATCCCAGAGAAGTTTCCAGAGTCCTGCCCAGGTCCACCTCTTGACTTTTGACTGACAGCAGGGTTGACATCAGACTTTCAAGTCTCCACTGCCATGACAACTCATGACAACTCTAGGTCACTTTGGCCCTTGATTCTAATTGGATTCTTAACAGTACATTCTTACAGATTTTATGGTTAGAAGGAATTATTCTTATCTTCTAGAATTTGGTTTGTGAAAATGGTCACAAAAATCTCTCCCTTCAAAGTAAGTTGGGTTTCTCTTGTCAACTTTATTTCCTGCCTGCATTTCCTTGCAGGTAACAGGTAGTTTGCTGAGGAAAGTGACATATTTTATCCACTTAGACCAGGCAGGACTTCAGGTAAATTGCTTTTTGGCAAGAAAACGTGTGGGTCAGCACAGTGGGCATTTTATAGAATTATTCTCTTAACCTCACATTCTTACCATCCTCATTTGTCTGTCCTTTAACAATGTTATTTTGACTAAATTGTAACCTGAGTACATTCTTCAAAACTTTAAAAAAATCTGCATTCATTTATTTATCCGTTGATTCATTTAAGTACAGGCGCCATGCACTCTGGGGCATACTGGGGATGAAGGTGTGATGTAGATGTTATCTCAGGAGCACTGAACTTCAGGTAAGGGAATAAGAGGACAGTGAGTGTGACCTGGAGCAAATGTTGGAGACAGTGGAGTCAACTCAACTCTAACTTCTCTTGGCTTTTGGGATCACATCAGAATACAGGAATGCTTCTCCCTGTCTTTGGACACTGAGAGTGTGGTGACGAGGTGGTTTGTAATAGGGACTAGTGTACTGCCCTCTCCAGCTGGGTTGAGTATAATCACAGAGGTTGGGTATTTTGGGGGTGTGGTATTGCAGTTTCAGGGAGACAGTTTCTGCAGCCTTCACATAGTCTAAAATTATCTTTCGACATGTCGGCTTTCATCAGTGTGGGTTTTATTTTTGGATGCGTGGTCTGTATTTGTGTAACAGATGTGAGGACTTTTTCTGTTAGAGCTATTGAGGGCTTCTGAGCCATGGAGAAGAGACTAGGAAGCTCACAGACACGTTCACCCCATCCTCTTCCACTCCCTCCAAAAGAAGATAAATTAAGATACCTAATTTGATGCTCTAAAAATGACATGCAGGAACTGTACAATTTGATTTACTTAAATCCAAGTTCCATTGAGGACAACTCTGGAAAAGGGAGAAGGTCTAATGGAAGAAGGGAATTGGGACACCCAGAAGAGCAGCTCATCTCAGCTCTCTGCTGATCCTTTTGGCTTCTGATCCTTGGAGTAAGTTATCACCAGTTGTCACTTGCCTTTGAAATGTTAATTTGTACTTCAGCCATTAACAGTTCCCATAACTCCTCAGCTATTCTTGCTGGTAGTGCAAGGATGTGCAAAGTTTCCCTATAAAGAGCTTGCTACTAAGAACTATGGGCTGTGGGCTGTCATTGTAGTACAAAGGCAGCCCAAACAACATGCCAACAAATGACTGTGGCTGTCTTCCAATAAAACTTTATTTACATAAACGGGAGGTTGGCTGGATCTGACCTGCAGGCTGTTCTTCGCTGCTCCTGTATTAGACCCATGGGCTCGGTGCAGTTTGCAAGCAATATCCTCCCTTCTTCTTGAGGGAGTGGGCCTAAAGCTGTTACCAGGGACTTTGTTCCCAAAAATCAAGTGGAAAAAGTAAGAATGAGAAACAGGAAAGGAACTTTAATCAATATTGCCATATTTGGAAGTAAGAGGTGCATTTGTGTGCATTAGGTTTAAATAGAGGATGAATTGGGTTGGGGGTGAGAGACATGCACAGTCAAACAGTCTTGGTTAAACTGTGGTCTGGCTAATCACCTCAGTTCTGATCACACAGAATCCTATCCACATGCCCCTGTTCCATGTGTTTTGTAGGATGTTTATCTATCAGACCTGTGATCCTGGAAGGTGGCAATTTGGTGATTGCTTCTGCTGGGGGTGGGGGAACAGTCTCATCGTGGGCCATCTTCTTCAAAGGCTCACTGTCCCTGGAAGGTGTAGGGAGATTTCTTGAGTTCCCCTCTGCAGGGGGTTTGGAACAGAGCATTATAAATGCTAGCAGTTGAATGTTCCTGCAAATCTTGAAAATATCTTATTGTTATCTTGGTGGCTTCAGTCTTAAAGAGGGAAGAAATAGGTTAGATAGATTTAGGAATAGTAAACCTTGTATGACCATTTTATAGACACACTACTTTATTGAGTAGCTTGTCTACATGCAGAACTGAGCATGAATCTGACCCAAAGTTTAGGATGATAAGGGAGATTGATAGAAAATGAAGGCTGAAAGGCTAAGCTTTTTCTACTTTTACTTACCTGTTTGGCATCTGCAAGCCAAAGTGAAAAGTGAATGCTTCTTAGAAAAGGCAGTCTCCCCAAGTCTCTGTTATCCTATTATAAAACCTATATATATATGTGGCTTTTTTTTTTTTTTTTTTTTTTTTTGGTGCTTGGGATTATGACATTTTGAAATAAATGGAAAAATTACTTATAAGTAACACTGATTTTTACATATCCAAATCAAATATTTTTGTCATAGGAGAGTGGGGAGCTAAAGCTCCAAACCCCAGTTTCTGTTCTGACAAAAGAAAATTTGAAGTTAGACACAAAAAGCTAAGCAAGAGCATTTTATTGTGAGTGAAAGTTACAGTAAGGCTCAAGCAGAGCATTCCTGAGAGAGTGTGTGTCTCCTGAGCAGAGCAGAGAAGGACAAAGGAAACAGTGCTATTTACAAATTTACTGCTGTTTGACGTTTATCAGGAAACTGGCTTCCACCTTCTGCAGTCTTTACTTATCAGATGCTCAACTCCTCCTTCACGTAGGGCAGGGATGTTTTTTACCCTCCTGGGTCCCTTCTGGAACTGTCATGGTGAACATCCTTTTCAGGGGTTTCATTTCAAGTCAGTCCTACGTTAAATGCAGGTGCTGGGGTCAATGACTGGGCAGGCTTTATCTCAGTGTGTCTGTGCTATTAATGAAATTTCCCTTTTGAAATACTTTGAGAAACTTGTAGCCATAAATCCTAACTTTACAGTGACCTCATTAGACCCTGTCAGAAGTTAGCCCCATTGATCTTTCCTTCTTGACATATTTCTTAATTAGCTCCCTTTGTTCCTTTCTGTTTATTCTCAGGGTTCGTGCACCTGTTATTTTTCTATAAGTAACTTGATTATTCGTTTGCCTTAAAAGCAATTTAAAGAAAACCTGCCACCCTTGCATGTTATTGGTTTGCATTCCACTGCTCATTACTAACTACTACCTAACATTTTGATGATCTCACAGTTGTGAGGATAAAGAAAATGAGCACCTGGGCATCCCGGCTTCCCTGAGCCTAGGGAGCCCCAATTCCAGGTCTCATGTGTAATGGGAGAGATGCTGAGGCTGAAAACCCAAATGTCTGGGTATTTACTCCTAGCACTGGGAACAAGTAACCAGGGGTTCTCAGGATCTTGAGGTTACAGGTATGTTGGGGTCCTATAGGTGTGTTGAGGATAGTAGGTTCTTTTTTTTCCCCGAGTCCCGGGTTCAAACTGATACCGCCATTTACCGGTGACGAGATCTGCTTCTTCCAATGTTGAAGTTTGAACACTAGAGAAGCACACCAAGGCAAGCATATTAAGCAGGTTTTATTTAAAGGTAATAATACAGACTTCTCCCGGCAGGAAGAAGGAGGCCATGGCTGATGTTCTAAAAGTCCCAAGAAGTGTGCTCACCCTACATCTTTTATAGATTAAAGTCTCTTTTGTTCTCCAGTTCTCTCCCCCCTTATCTCTCCTTCCTGCCTACTTGACAAGGCCTTGTTTTGCATTAAGTGAGAAGCCATGGGCAGGGGGAGGGCCAGGGTGATTCAGGCAGATAAGGGCCCAGGGGGCACCAATTAGCAGCTCCTTATTTGCAGTCCTTGATAAGGGCAGGTAAATTTGGTAATCAATGGCCTCTGGAGATCCTTGACATTCCATTCTTCTAGGGGCAGTCTCGAACTTCCAGAGGTAGATGGCTTTATGGCCTCCATTTCCTCGATTTGACCTGATCCCCTCTTTCTACACTAACTACCTGTTCTTAATTCTGGCTTCAAAACCTGGGGCACTTAATCATGGAACCACATCCCTAGCTCCCTTTTAGAGACAGGTCTCATTAAGTTGCTTAGGGCCTTGGTAAATTGCTGAGGGTGACTTTGAACTCATGATCCTCCTGCCTCAGCCTCCCCAAAGCCACTAGGATTACAGGTGTGCACTACTTACCTGGTGAGGAGAGTAGATTCTAATGTCCCACCTAAGGTGAAAAATCATGAATATTAAAATCAACTATGAAAATACTTGAAATATCCATGAAATAGAGCATATGGTTGTATGTATACAGTATTTCACTAGAAAGTTAGCTTCTTGTTAGGAGGGATTTTATTTTTTTCAAAGCTGAGGATTGAACCCAGGGCCTTGCACATTCTAAACAAATGCTTTATTACTAAGCTATATCCTCAATCCTTAGTGTGGATTTTAAACCTATCTTATTCACTGCTTGTATCCCCCTAACCTGAAACAATACTTGCACACAGCAGATGGAAATGAGCACATGATCAAACCCTGTGCTGTATTATATTTGTGTGTGTTATGTAGCGTGTGGTAGAGAATGAAGAGTGTACGTGCAAACTGTAATTTTACTGGGTTTTTCAGAATTACACAGAAGGTAGTCATGCATATAGTTGTATTTGTAGATAATGTGTCACCACCGCATTCCATGTTCACACATTTGCAGAGAAAGTTAAGCAGATTTAGTTAAGTGATTTTCACTTAAAGGTTCTGAGTAGCCCCTGAATGTTTGCATTCCCCTGGTTTCCAGGCTGGCCTTACCTCTGCCTCCCTCCCTCTCTTCACATTCCTTTCTAGGAGGTTATTCACTCCCTTTGGTTGCCTCCTTTGCTGTGCTTGTGCTGGTTACTCCCAGATCTTTATCTCTAGTCCAGCTCTCGTTCTAGAATATCCTCGTTGAGTCCTCTGCCCACTCTTCCCCTTGGTACAGATTCCTCCTGTGCAACCTGCCTGAAACTACCCTGAAACTGTTCAGTTGCCATTCCTTTCCAATTTGGCATGCCAGCCTTGAAACCAGGATTCCTAGTCCTGAGTTCCTCTACCTTTATCCATAGGCCACCTCTGATCAAACAGGACTGCCCATCACTGGCCCCCACTCTTCACTGTTGTTACGTCATTCAAGAACTTGTTGTTGTTATGTCATTCTTCACTGGGATTCACACCTGTTTCTCCTTCAAGATCAGTAACTAACTAGTGTGACTCTGTGCATATTCTGCCTGTAGTTTTACCTGATGCCTCAATGCAGGTTGAAATTCACAGAATCCATTCCGTTTCTGTGGAAGAGCCCCCTTCTTCTCATCTTAGTCCTTTGTAAGTTGTCTTGTTTGGACTGAAAGCTTTTTTAGCAGTTGGATTAGAGCTGTTTGATCATGAGGGCCATGAAAAGAGGAGCTTTGAACTCTCATGGCAGTCACTCCTGTCCCTCCTGCCGAGCTTGTTGAGGCTCTGAAGACTTTCTGTTTGGGGACATGGACATCCTGGTTTGAGAGGTGACTGGGTCAGATAAAATCCAACTCTAGAATTTTAATTCCTCTTTTTGTTTTTTAGTAAGGATAAAATGTAGACTTTTCTCTTAAAAGATGTTCAGATATCTAAGCAAAAGAGAAGTGAGTACTGGTTGTTGTTACTGTATTTTAAATAATACCCCCAGATTCCTAAAAGGGCCTCAAGGATGCTCACTTACTGAGCGAAGAGCCTTGGCTGTGGACAGAGGCCCTCTGAGGGAGGGAGGAAGCTAGTCCAGGATTGTCTATCACACGTCTGCTGTCTACTGCTGGGGAACAGGCAGATACCACTTTCACAGACCCTGAAATTGTTTGTGGAGAAAATAAATCATCCTGGAAAGTTTGGAGATGAATGGAATCTCAAAACGGGGTGAGGCTGACAGAGTGATGCTTCTCATTCCATTCCAAAACTATTTTTTTCAAGTGAGGAATAAGCAAACAGAACTTGCAAATCTTGTTCTTCTAGTTTGAGTGGGCTTGATTTGTCACTCACGCTGAGCTGTCTAAGCTTGGTTTCACTGGATGCCCTAGAAAGTCAGTACAGTGAAGCGTAAGAATAATTAGCTTTGCTAATACCACACTTTCATCTCTCAAGTCATATTACATTATAGAACTCTCACCTTTCTCTCCATTTCTGTAACAACCACTCCCAGAACCTGTTTTCTTCCCCCTAATTTCGCATCATCTTGGGACTTTGGCCAACTAGACCTGCAGGCCTTTCTGTAGTTCTGGTTGGGGACATTGCTAAGCCTCTCTTCTCTGTGGGCAGAATTGTATGGACCTTCTTCTAGCTTCCTTCTCCTTGAACTTAATACTTGTGTTCATGTTTTGGAAATGTTTTCCCAGAATTCTGAGACAGGTATACTTTGTTTTGGGGTTAGTAGCTTGTGAAGGATAGATAGGTGAGAGCTATTTTTCTCAAATTCAGTTCTTACAGACTCCTGCCATGGAAGGGCTTACCTTATTGAAAGTTAGCTTTAGTGAATCCCTTGGTAAAGTGAATAGAGTATGTTCTGAGCTCTGAGATGCCCAGGTGCCCCCGTGTTTAAAGCAGAATGCATCCACCAGTCTCAGTGGTCTATGCAGTGTGCCCACCTCCGTCTCTGGAAGTTCTTTTTCTAATGGTTCAGAATTAAGGAAGTTTTCGTAGTGACAGCTATGGGTTAGGAATCGTGTAAGCACTTCACAAGGATTATCTGATGTAAATCTCAGGACAACTCAATGAGATCATTTTATTTTACAGATGGGGAAATTGAGACTGGAGGGAGGTGTAACTTTTCCAAGTTAGCAATGGAATCAGGGTTGGAAGTCTGTGTAAGCTGTTTATTCTTAACTTGACAGTTTGTGGCTTTGAGGTTGGTTACTTTGAGGGTTGGGAGGAAACCCCTTGCTCTTAGAGACCTGCACAGAAACAACACAGACTCATGTGAGCCTGACTTGTGGCCCATGTCCTTGGATGCCCAGACCAGACTTGAGAGGCAGCACCCCACAGTGTGGAATCTGTGTGTGGTGTCTGTTTTCTTTTTCCAAACCTGGGATGGAGTTTGGAACAACAAATATTTAATCAGTGCAAATTCCTTTTGCTAAAATCCTGTCTGCTTGTTCAACTAGGAGGTTCTTTGCCTAAAAATATTCACTACTTATTGAAGGCTAAATGTGCTAAGTCACCCACAGAGCATAAAGGAGGCTTGGTTAGTGTTTGGAGCAGAGGGTTATTTGCCTACTTTTATTTTGGATGAAATGTGCAATACCACATACTCACCCTTGGATGAGCCTAAGGGGTTCTGGGCGCAGTTGAGGGGGCCTAGAGTAAACACAAGAGGGCTATGTCTGTTGGTGGTTAGAGGGAGAAGAAAAGGAGAGCAGTGGTTTGGGGTGGGGAGGTGGACAGGAGGGTAAAGGTGAAAGATGGGCCGGTGTTGACAGAAAAGTTCTATCTTAGTATAAAGAGGGGTGTTTTAGGAATTAGTGTTTAGGAATTAGTGAAGACAGAAGGGAGAGAAGAAAACAATGTAATGGACATCACAAATCAATAAATCCCATAAATAAAACAGCCTAATAAATAAGATCATGTAGTTTTTCCTTTATAAATATAGCTTTTCCAGATTTAAAGCAATATTGCCTCATACAGATGTGATTTTTGTTTTGGGTTCGAGTCCCTGAAACACTGATTTTGTGCATGGGCTCCTGCTGCTTCAGTATCTGAAGATTTTAACCATGCTGGATGCTCACCCACTTTACAGCACAGCTAGAAGTTCAGACTCCTTCAGAAAGCACTCTATGGCTTCCCTGCATGGGGGTCTTCCTGTGTCTTTGTGTTCAGTTTTAATTGCTGCTGGGAAGCAATATCCAGACCAGGCATCTCACTGGGATGCCCCAGGGTGCCCCAAACTCTGTGTTAAAAAACAGAATCCTGGTGAGAGTCCCACCTTTCCTAGTCATACTCTCCCTCCATCCCAGGTAGTAAAGTGTTAAAAAAGAAGATCCCTCCTCACAATCCTTCATTTGATGTGCTTCCAACTGGAAATTCTTTTTACTGCCCCTGGCCTTGGTCAACCTTCTTTATCTGTTCCTAGTGGCCTTCAGACTTGCCCTTCTGCCTCACAGCTGCCCCTTCCATACCGTCCTCCACTTTGCACGCAGGTGTTCTCACTTACACAGTGCTCTGCCCTTCCCTACAGAGTGGAGCCAGATTCCAAGGATGGCATGTACCCGGCCTTTGCCAACAAGACTGTGTCTTCTGCAGCTTCCTCTCTTGCCAAAGAATTATTTTTTTAGGATAAGTTTGTCCTGTGCGTTCATCATGTAACAGTGGTCTTCTTCACCTTTTCAATATAGCCCTTGCTGCTTATTTTGAAAGGGACATGTTTTCATTTTCCTCTTCTCCCTCTCCCCTTCCCTGATCTGGGGAAGGGAACAAGATTACCTTGAGTTATCCGTGCTCCATAGGAAGGAGGAATCACCAGAAGAACTAGGAAGCGACTGTCTCCCAAATTGACAAGTGAATTTCAGCATACCACCAGGGCACACCTGGAATGTAGCTTTTGAATAGTTTCTATTTTTCCTAATGGGCAGAACCACAGCCTCTGGGACTGGAGTCCCCTGTGTTTCTCCTTTGCTAGCAAAGCAATAAACCTTCTTTTTCCCTTTCCCCAAAACCTTGTCCTCATTATTAAATTGGCATGAATTGGCATCAGGGACAAGAACAAGCTTTCAGTAACATTCAGTCTAACTATGTACCAAATATTATATGGAGCATACTTAACACAAAAACATTATCCATTGTTTATCTGAAATTTAACTAGTTATTCTGCATTTAATCTGGTAACCATGTGTGTGTGTGTGTGTGTGTGTGTGTGTGTGTGTGTGTGTGTATTTGTATTTGTGTTTGGTATCATAGAGAAGTTAAAACTTTTCCTGAGGGTGTTACTGGGTGGCACTGTAACCCCTGGGGAAGAGGTTAAGTCTCCACCTCGCTGTTCCACCGATACTTGGAGTCAAATTGGTAGGAAAATAAAGTTTATTCAAAGCCAGCTTTGAAGGAAGATAGAATCTTTTTGTTTCAAAAATTCTGTCTTCCTGAGATGTATAGAAAGCTTTTAAAAGACAAAAGAAAGAAATTAAAGAGATTCAAATAGGAGAAGAGCTCAAACTATATCTATTTGCCAACGACATGATTCTATATTTAAAAGACCCAAAAAAACTCTACTAGAAAGTTCCTAAAACTCATAAACAAATACAACAAAGTATCAGGGTTTAAAATCAATACTTACAAATCAATTGCATTTCTATACACCAAGGATATATAAACTGAAAGAGAAATCAGGAAAACTATCTCCTTTACAATAGCCTCAAAAAAAAAAAAAAAAAAATTGTCAACCTAACAAAAGAGGTGAAAGACCTCTATAATGAAAACTACAGACCACTAAAGAAAGAAATTGAAGAAGACCTCACCTCAAAAAGTGGAAAGATCTCTCACATTGCTGGATAGGCAGAATCAATCTTATCAAAATGACCATACTTCTAAAAGCGCTGTATAGATTTAATGCAATTTCTGTAATGATCCCAATGACATTCTTCACAGGAACAGAAAAAGCAATCATGAAATTCATTTGCAAAAAAAAAATAAGAGACCCAAAATAACCAATCCTTAGCAAAAAAAGTGAAGCAGGAAGCATCACAATACCAGACCTTAAATTATACTACAGAGATATAGTAACAAAAACAGTATGGTCTTGACACCAAAACAGACATGCAGACCAGTGGAACAGAATAGAAGACACAGAGACACCTACATAAATACAATTGTCTCATCCTAGACAAAGGCGACATAAATATACATTGTAGAAAAGATAGCCTCTTCAACAAATGGTGCTGATAAAAACTGGAAATCCACACGTAAATAGAATGAAATTGAACTCCTCTATCTTGCCCTGCACAAAACTCAACTCAAAGTGGATCAAGGACCTAGGCATTAGACCAGATAGCCTGCACTTCCTAGAAGAAACTGTAGGCCCAACTCTCCAACGTGTTGGCTTGGGAACCAGCTTCCTCAACAAGACTTCTAAAGTGCAAGAGGTAAAATCAAGGATCAATAAATGGGATGGTATCAAACTGAAAAGCTTCACAGCAAAGGAAACAATCAAGAACATGTACAGAGATCCTATAGATAGGGAGAAAAATCTTTACCACCAGTATCTCAGATAAGGCATTAATTTCCAGGATACACAAAGAACTCAAAAAACTTAACACCAGAAAAATAAATGATTCAATCAATAAATGGACAAAAGAACTGAATAAACACTTCACAAAAGAAGAAATATGAATGGTCAAAAAATATGTGAAAAAATGTTCAATATGCCTAGCAATTAGAGAAATGCAAATTAAAACAGCCTACTGCAGTGACACAGCCACATCCATGTTTATAGCAGTGTTGCCAAAAGCTCAGTTCAGTTCTTGTCCACGATGCCAATTCAATAATGAGGACATGGTTTTGAGAAAAAGGAAAAAGTTCTATTGCTTTGCTAACAAAGCAGAAACACAGGGGACTTCTGTCCCAAAGGCTGTGATTCTGCCCATCAGGAGGGATGGGGTAGGGGGGGTTTAAGAGGTGATTCAGAGAAAATGAGATTAGGGAAGAGAGATCAGGAAGTTCAAGGAGGAAAAGGTTAGGGAAAAGAAGGTCTGGGAAAAGAAGGTCTGGGAAAAAGAAAAAAACACGTAAGTTTCAAAGTCACAAGGGATAGAGTCAAGGCACCAAGTGAACCCCTGTTACAGTAGTGACTAGAGACCTTTTTGTGGGAGGAAATCCTCATTCCAGTGATGAAGTCAGTTAAACTTAGCTTTCCCTGTTTATGAAAATCTTTTCTTGCTTATTGGAAGTCCTAATTATTATTGTTTTAAAGAACTTTTCTGGAGGAGAAACTAAATTCTCTTTGATGCATTAATTTTACTTCCAGCTTTTGAGTCATTATTTCCCTTGGTGACATTTGTATTTTTTTCTTATGAATAACTGAACACCTATAATGTAATCTTTGACTCCTTTTCTGTTCTGAAGAGGGATCACCTTTGATTTTGACTACAAGCAAGTTCTTTTTAAACCTAAGTGATATTCATTAAAATGCACTACTTGTGTTAGCACATGAATGAGTGAGTAGGAAAGAGATAAAGTGTGGCCCCTGAAGCCACACAAGCCTTATCTGAGACACAAGCACCTGGAAGGTAGGGGCTGTGGTAAAATCTCCTCAGTTTTAATTGAAAGCGAAAGTACACAAAATGGGGACAGACCTCAAGGATCAGTGATGCTTTATTAAGCAGCAAAGGGGCAGGGCACATTTTCAGCAGGAAAATGGCAACTGGTCACAATTGGGCTCTGATTTTTATAGGGTGCAGGGAAACTTAATCATAACAATGTGTTGGTTAGCAGTCAGGGAAGCAGTTGTAGAAATTGTGAAAGTCCAGAGCCCATTGTTTTCCTTCTCTCTCTGGGATCCATGGTCCCCCTTTTCTCCCTGGGGGTTGATGTTTTCTATATCCTTCATTAATGACCGTGTCTTCACGATCTGTTATAGCCAAGTTTGGGACCCTTCCTTATCACCTAAAGTATGCCACAACCCCCTATCACCCTGATAGCCAAAATATTAAGACCTCACAAAACTTGATCAGGGCTATTCGAAGGGTAATGAACCAATTAAGGGAGCTGGAAATTGAGGCAAAACCAGGATGACTCAATTTCCTTAACTCCTCCTCCATGGGTGCCACACATCCTGTCTTGGTCCATATAGTTCCTATGCTGTCATTAGAAGTCAGATGGACTTGAGTGGGACTCAGTAACCTTCCCTGGTGTCACAGAGCTGGGGCTTCCAAGAAACTGAGGCAGCATGAGTCACCACCCCCCACTTCAAACCCCGATTCTTGCCATCAAGTCAGAAAGATTTCACATATGTCACTCAGAGTAACAGGTATGAGTTTATTGAAGGAATAAGAAAAAGGAAAGGGGACACTCTCAAGGGAGAGAGTGGGTCCTCTCAGATATGAGAGGGACATGACTCTCCTATACTCCAGGTATTTTTGTTGTTGTTTTTTGGTTTTTTTTGGATGCTGGGGATCAAACCCAGGGCCTTGTGCTTACAAGGCAAGCACTCTACCAACTGAGCTATGTCCCCAGCCCCTGTACTCCAGTTTTATTGGGGATCCCGAGAAGTTTCCAGAGAGTCCCAACCTGGTTCCCTCTTAACTTTGGACTGATGGTAGGGTGACGTCTGACTTTCAAGTTCTGATTGTTATGACAACTCAAGATCACTTTGGTCCATGCTGGCTGTTCTAATTGGATTCTTTTTTTTTTTTTCTAAACATGAAATTTATTTATGTCTCATATCCACCTTATACATATAGCATGAAGGTAATTTATTTATTTATTTATTTTTTATTGTAAACAAATGGGATACATGTTGTTTCTCTGTTTGTACATGGCGTAAAGGCATACCATTTGTGTAATCATAAATTTACATAGAGTCTAATTGGATTCTTAACCATTAATTCTTACAGAATTTAAGGTTAGGAGGAATTATCCTTATTTTCCCGAGTTTCGAGATCTGGTCTGTGAAAAGGGTCACAAAAGTCTTCCCCTTCAGGATAACGGGTTCCTCTTTGCAACATTATTTTGGGCCTGCATTTTTCTTGCAGATAACAAGTGGTTTGCTGAGGAATGTGACATAGCCTGTCTACTTAGGTCAGGCAGTGCTGCAGGTAAATTACTTTTTGGCAAAGAAAGCATGTACCAGTGAGCCCACGGGGCCCATTTCATGGTATTATTCTCAACCTTGTGTTCCCAACCATTTGCACCTCTCTGTCCCCTAACACTGGGACTCCCAGTAAAATGGAGGGCAGGAGGGAGGGGTGCTCCATCCCTCTTTCTGAGAGGATCCACTTTCTCTCTTAAGAGTTTCCTTTTCCCCTTTCCTATCCCTCTGATAAAGTCATGCCTGTTACTCTGAGCCACATGTCTGCAGTCTTTCTGATTTGATGGCAAGAATTGGGGTTTGAAGGTGTGGGTGGGCCTCTGCACTGCTTCCGTTTCCCGGCAAATCCCAACCTTATAATACATGTCCTCTTTGTGGAAGATTTTGATTTTTCTGATAATAGGTTTTACATTGAAAATTTCTCATTGGACTAAAATTAACTGATAAATGTTGCCAACATTTATCAGAAAATTTAAGACCCATAAATAAAAGGTTGCAGCAGCTCAGGAAAACCTAATTAATAGCCAATTCAGAGAAAAATGCCAAAGCCAAAAGTTTAAGATTCTAAACCTTCCTAGTTATTGAAGACAGAGAAAGATACTAGTTTTTAGCCTCCCCATCCCCCATTCTCTATCTTTGATCTACATCCCTAGCCCTTTAAAACATTTTTGGTTTTTGTTTGTTTATTTTTAAACTGGGGATTGAACCCAGGGGCACTCAACCACTGAGCCACATCCCTAGCCCTTTTTGTATTTTTATTTAGAGACAGGGTCTCACCGAGTTGCTTAGTGCCTTGCTAAGTTGTGGAGGTTGACTTTGAACTCGCGATCTTCCTGCCTCAGCTAAATCATTTCCCCCCCTTTATTCTGAAATGGGGTCTTGCTAAATTGTCTGGGGGCCCTCGAACTTGAGATCCTCCTGCCTCAGCTTCCCCAGTGCCTAGTAGGTCTGTGCCATCATGCCCAACCCTTGAGTTTTATGTTCTTGTTGGGAAAGCGAACAGTCTCAGATATTACTGGAGGCACTTTAAAAGTGTGATTTAACTTTATGTTTTGAATTTTAAAAGGTACATACCACTAGACCACTAATTTCTAGCTCAGTAGTCTAAACTGCCTTAATATGCCTAAATTTATGGCATATGTGCAATGAGGCATAGACAACAATGTTTATTGAACCAGTGTTTGTAATAGCAAGAAATAAATATACAAGACAAAATAAAACAAAAACCCCTTCTCAACAAAAATAGTCAATGTGGGAATGGTCATCATCTTTATCTAGCCTTACTATAAAATATACTGGTTAAAAAAAATGGAGTGGGATTGTGTATATTAACAGGCAAAGAGCTCCATGATTTTCTGTTACCTTAAAGGAAAAAAAAAGTATCACGTAACATTATGTACAATACTTCTTTCCTTCCTCCTTCCTTCCTTCCTATCTTTTATAGTTTTGAGGATTCAACCCAGGACCTTACTTATACTAGGCAAGAGCTCTACCACTGAGTTACATCCCCAGCTCAAATCTTTTATTTTCAAAGGCTATTCATATATATATCTACCATGTGTATAGCATCATATGAATATATATGTGTGTGTTCTGTATATGCACACACACACACACACACACACACACACACACACACTTTTATATATGTGAATTTTATATAATAAAATTCTCTTCCCCACGAAATTATTTCCTTTCCCAAAGAGAAGAATGACACTTTGGGGTGTTAGTGAATGTCATCTTTTTCTCTGTGTTTGTGCATTTCAAGAAAAATATACTCATGTATTAAGAATGTAATGAAAATTCTGATACTAAACTGCAGAAACTTTCGGAACAAGTAAAGGCTAAATGGCACTTTGTGAGACTGCATCTTTAAAAAAGAATTCAGAGAAAATTAAGAAAAAGTCTGCAGAAGATTTTCTTTTTCAGTTTTCATTTTCTTATACACAGGATTCATTTCCACAGTGGATTTTGACTTCAGGCTGAATTGACATTCCCCGAGTCCCTGTCTAACCCAGTTCGTACCCCTGCTACCCCTGACCCAGGATCGACCCCAGGCCCTCTTCACCACTGAGTTACATTCCCTTTTTTGTTTGTTTTTGAGATAGGGTCTTGCCAAGTTGCCCAGTTTGGCCTCGATCTTGCAAGTTTCTCGCCTCAGCCTCCCAGTAGCTGGGATTACAGCTGTACACTACTGATCCTGGTTTTTCTAACTCATTTTTAACAGACAACTTTTCTACTTTTTTTTCCTCAGATTCCTTTCTTTGAAGATATTTGCAAAGGCATTAAAGCTGGTGACACCTGTGAGACGCTGGTGGGGTACTCTGCAGTGTACAGAGTCTGCTTTGGAATGGCTTGTTTCTTCTTTCTCTTCTGCCTGCTGACCTTGAAAATCAACACCAGTAAAGGTTGTAGAGCCCATATTCACAATGGGTAAGTCTCAGTCTTCCTGGGATGGCTCGTATTAGGGATAATGTTAACTGCTCTTCCTCTTGGTGATCCTGACTTTTTTTTTTTTTTTTTTTTCGGTGGTGGTCCTGGGGATTGAATCCAGGGCTTTAGTGTATTCTAGGCTAGCACTCAACCAGCTAAGCTATATCCCAGCCCTTGATCTTGATTTTGAGGAAAGTAGAACTTTTGTTTGTTACCCAGTGGCTTTAGAGCTGGAATACTGTCTGTAACACCAGGTACCATAATGAGAGATTCAGTGGAGGCAAAGAGTTTATTTCTTATACCAAGATCTTGGGTCATTTCCAGTCCTGCAATGAAGTGGTGTCTTGCACAATTGGAGGCTGTTCCAAGCGTGTCTAATTATGAGGAAAGGCATTCTTCAGGCACTTAATTACTTCCCCTTGGTTTGGAGAGAACATTAGCAATGGCAGAATCATGGATTGACATGGCACCTTCCAAGAGGTCTTTTGTCCTTCTTTGAATATCATTTAAATACATTTCCTCTCTTTCCCCCCCTCCTCCAGTTTTTGGTTCTTTAAACTTCTGCTGTTGGGGGCCATGTGCTCAGGAGCTTTCTTCATTCCAGACCAGGAGACCTTTCTCAAAGGTACAAATGGGGTATTTGGGGGTGCCTATTTATTTTGTTTTTATCACTGAGTGAAATTGTGCAAAGTGCAAAGGCGTAATCCAGAGTCCCTTTGATATTTTGAATTGTGATTTTCTTGTGGCCTAAATAAATAAATAAATCCTGCCTTACCTACCTGTACTTCATGCCTCCCACACCTCTTCCTGCCCCCCACTTCCAGGCACTCGTAGGAGAACCTTTTGTTACTTTGCTGGCTGAAGAATTGAAATGATAATTTTAAGGTTATTGGCCTGAAGGGAAAATGAGTCACTGAAAACCATTTCGGCAAGTCAGCTTGACCCCACCAGCCCACGGAGACCTTGTTCCTCTGAGCAGCACACAGGAAATACAGAGCCTTTTAGCAGTGGAGATGGGATATGGAAGGCATCTTCCAGTCTGTACCAGGGATGGATCCCAGGGCTGCTTTACCACCAGCTGTATCCCAGCCCTTTTATTTTTTGAGACAGGGTCACACTAAGTTGCCACTGAGTTGCTGAGGCTGGCCTCAAACTTGTGATCCTTCTGCCTCTGCTGCCATGTTGCTGGGATGATAAAGGCATGTGCCACCGTGCCTGGTGAACCCACCTAAATTCATTTAACATGAGGCCTTTAATCGTAGTTGAAGGGCCCCTTCTTCATAGGAGCTAGAGTGCAAGGGGCTGGGGGACCCTGAAATTCAGTGGTTCAAAACACTGTTCAACTCAAATGGATTCACTTTCCTAATTAAGATATCAAAAACATTCACATTATTCCAGTTCATAAAGAACAGCCATAGATCCCAGGTAGTTATATACGGGTCCAGCTAAATTTTTAGGATTATACTAGTTTTTCATTAAAATGTTGTCTCCAAGTCTTGCTTTTTAGACTGTTAGAACTAGTTTTGTATTCTCCAAAAAGTCCTCATTTCAGCTCTGTTGTTTTCACAGACAAGTTACAACCCATGTGACATAGTTCTTTACTCAAGGTCATAGCTTCTGTTTGGCAGAATCAAAAGTAGAGTTGAGTTCTTATCCCCCAAGTCATAACCTCATTTCCTCTGTGGACTTTGGTAACTCCTTAGCCAGTAAGAAGTAAGCCCTTAATTTTTCTGGCATGTATGTTGTTACTTTTAAATTGTGGGCCATTGTGGATAGTGTGAATTACTGCATCTGTCAGGGTGTCTGGCAGTTTAACGTGGAACATAAACTTGGATGCTTCAGAGCCAAATGGCCTGTGTTCAAATCCCAGCTGTGCCTGTTGCTGACTCTGAGGCTTTGTTAACTCATACACCCTCTCGATTTTTATCAAGTAAATTTAATAATAGTATCCCGCTGATGTGGTTGTGTGGGAATGGAATGTGTTACAGGTACAGTGAGCATTCAGTAAAAATTATTCCTTTCTTTTGAGCTGAACACATGGAGTGCTCCTCATTGGCTCCTTGTGGTCTTCTTTTGCAGCCTGGCGCTACGTGGGAGCCTTTGGAGGCTTCATCTTTATAGTTATCCAGCTCCTTTTGATCGTGGAGTTTGCGCATAAATGGAACAAAAACTGGTACGTACTTTTAAGAAAAGCTTCCAAGCCAGCCCACTCATTGACTCAGAGAAGCTCCCTACTGTTAAGTAAGGCTCTGCTATGAGATTAGCAGGCTCTTTACACCAAAAACAATCTGTGCCAACACTTTTCCCTTTACACCTGTGCTTTGGACCTCTCCATTTACTCCTCTGTAAGGCCCTGCTTTGTGGTGTGTGAGAGTGTGTGTGTGTGTGTGTGTGATACTAGGGATTGAACCCAGAGCCTTACAGGTGCTAAGCAAGCACTCTACCACTAAACTACATCACCAGTACTACTTTTCTGTCCTTTCTTCCCTTCCCTCTTACACTTATTTTCTTCCCACTTTTTGATGTTCTTTTCCCCTGGACTCTCTTGTTTGGACTGTAAGTCAATCAGTATTTTACGTTAGCCACACTGAACCCATTGCTGGGACCCATTGGTCCTGGCTCTGTGTTTTTTATGGTGGCTGTAAACATGGTTAGACTTCATCTTCGGCATCTATCCCTATAATATTAAAAACAAAAGAAAACTACTATGGAGCTGGAGAGAGCTGGAGATTCATCTTTTGTAAAGTGATAGAATGGTTCCCCCCCCCCCCCCCCCCCCCCCCCCGGTGGTATTGGGAGTTGAATTCTCTCACTGAACTACATCCCCAGCCCTTTTTATGTTTTATTTTGAGACAGGGTCTTGCCAAGTTGCCCAGCCTGGCCTCCAACTTTTGCAATCCTTCTGCCTCAGCCTCCTGAGTCACTGAGATTATTGGCATGTGTCATTTTATTTCCCTCCTTTTAAAAAAAATTGTGTCTCATCTCAACTTCTCAAGAAGGGAATGATTCCTTCATCAGAAGATCTATTGTCCTACCTTTGAAAGTCATCATGCCTTTTAAAAAAGATGACTCTTTTCTAAGTGCCTTGAAAATAGAATTCATAGCCCAGGCTGAATGGGAAATTCCCAACTAGTAATAGCTATTTTTGTTGTTGTTGTTGTTAAGCTACATTGAGGAAATGACAACCAGACAATCAACAGACCAAGTTCTAAGGCCAAGTTTATTCTCTTTGTGATTCTGGTTTTTTTTTTTTCCTGATTTTGGACAAAGCACTTAACTGCTTTCTGTCTTACTTTCTTTGCAAGTTTTTTTTCCCCCTTTGTGATACTAGGGAGTGGACCCAGGGTCACTACCACTGAGCTGCATCCCCAGCATGCCCACCTGCCACCTCGCAACCCATTTTTTTTTGGAAACAGTGTTTCATTAGGTTGCCCAGGCTGGCCCTCAATCCACCGTCCTCCTGAGTATGTAGGATTACAGGTGTGTGCCACTGAACCTAGCTTTACTTTTTCTTTTTTTGCTTTCAAAATAACCCCATGGGCTGGCGATATAGTTCAGTTGATAGAGCACTTGCCTTGAAAGCACAAGGCCCTGGGTTTAATCCCTGGCACTGCAAAAACACAGAAACAACCCCCAATTGTACCCAGTAATGCTTTTGGGTTTTTTTTGTAGATTTTGTGGGCATCATTTTCTTTTACACTACATTTTGAAAAAAATCAAAAATCAAAAAGTGCTATATGAATATATGAGTTTTTAAAAACTCGGATAAGGCAAAACAAAATACACTGTCCCAATTTTCTCAATACTTTTTATTTTGAATATACTCTTCAGCTTGGTAGTTGTTCTTTTCTTCTGCTTTTGTGTTTTAAAAATCAAATAGTGAGATACAGTTGCAGGGATACATCTGTAAAAAGATAGTGTTAATAATTATTTGGTACATAGTGGGTTAAGTACAGCCAAATAAGACCAATTCTTTAAATGTTTACAGAATACTACATAGTCAGAACACACAGTACTACTGTTTTAATATTTTTTATTTTTTATTTATTTATTTTTTTTTTAATTTTTTTTTTAAAGTCTTAATCTCTACAATTATGGATTTCCCAATTGAGTCATGCTCTAATGTTAAAATTATTGCATGCTGTCTGCTTTTTGAGTCTTCTTTAAAACCTGGTGACTTATGTTGTGATCTCCCCTAGATCATGTTTTGAGACAATAGAGTTTTTATAAAATAAACCAAATGGGTAGTGTGACTGTAGTTTTATGCAATTCTATTCTCTCATCTGTACAGAAGAAATACCCAAAATATGTTGGAAATGCATTTTAATTAATTAATATGATTCCCCAATAAGTCTTGATGTATGTACTTTTGCTGTGACTTTAAAAGACAAAATAAACATGCCATCCTAAAATTAGGGCACTTCATGGTAAAATATTAGTATCTCAAAGACTGAGGATTTGATTTGCCCATAAAATAGACTTCCCCAGAGGATCCTGGTGCCTCTTCACTCTAGCTTCGATGCTTTCATTGATTCTGAAACCATTTTCTGGGACTAATTATTGATGCCATGTTTTAACAGGCACTTTGGAAGAGTTTGGTTGTTATAAAAACTTTCTAGAAACTTCTCAATAAGAATAGCTTAAGAGCTTTGCAAGAAATAGTGTTGCTATTGTCCTGGCTTTGAGGCCAAAGTCCCCACAAAACCCCTTTTTGTCAACATATTTATAGTTGCTTTGTCTGCCTAAGATTAGGAATAAGATAGGAAGCTCACTAATATTGCTCTTTTCTTTTATATCTATCTAATTTGGTAGTGGTTTTAGCTGTGCCCTGCAGGCCTCTGCCCCCACCCCAATGCTTGGGTTAAAATCCCAGGTTTTTAAATTTTTTTTTTTTTTTTTTTTTGGTACTAGAGATTGAACCTAGGGACACTTTACCACTAAGCTATATCCCCAGCCCTTCCTATTTTTTATTTTGAGACAAGGTCTTGCTAAGGGCCTGTGGCTGACCTTGAACTTCTGATACTCCTTCCTCATACTCCTGAGTTGCTGGGATCATAACCACATATGCCTCCCTGTGTTTTTAAAGACAAACTCTTACTTTCAAGGTTAACCTAGAAAATATGCTTCAAATGGAATAATAACAGTACTTTTCATTTCTTTTTTTTCTTATTGGAGCATGTGATTTTCCATAGTAGTTGGGTTCATTTGACAAAATCATACATGCATGGAATTTGATATCAATCTCTATTTCCCCCACTTTCCCTCCTCACTCCCTCCTAGTTTCCTTCCTCTACTCAACTGATCTTCCTTTCACTTATTTGTTTATTTATTTATTTAATTATTTATTTATTTTGGGGGGTACCAGGGATTGAACATTGAGCCACATCCCCAGCCAAACCTATTTTGTATTTTATTTAGAGACAGGGTCTCACTGAGTTGCTTAGCTTTTGCTGAGGCCAGCTTTGAACTCGCCATCCTCCTACCTCAGCCTCCTGAAACACTGATTACAGGCATGCACCCCCGTACCTGGCTTATTGATTTGTTTTTGATTGGTACTTTCTACACATACATAAATGTGAAATTCCCTGTGGTGTAATCATATAACTTGATTTTGTTACATTCATTTCGTTATTTCCTCCCCTTTCTGATTCTTCCTCCTCCCTGTTGATCTCCTTCTACTCTACTGATCTTTCTTATATCTTTGTGATACGAAGAACCCCTCTGCCCCCTGCCTTCTTTCCCTTACTTTGCTCTAGATCCCACATGTGAGAGAAAACATTTGACCCTTGATTTTGTGAGTCTGGCTTATTTCACATTTCATAATGTTCTCCATTTCTGTTCACTTACCAACAAATGCCACAATTTCATTCTTCATAGCTGAGTAAAACTCCATTGTGTATATATACCACATTTTCTTGATCCACTCATTTATTGACAGGTATTTGGGATGATTCCATTCCCATTCTCTTTTCTCTTTTTGTAAATATATTGAGAAGGAAAAGATCCCAAAAGCAGCAGGATAGAAATGCCACGGACCTGGAAGCCAGGAGAACGCAGATTTTAGTGTCCCTTATCCTCTGGCTTGCAGTTTCACTTTAGGTATATCATTTGGCCTCTCTGATCTGGATGTAGGAATTATAAAATAATGTGTTGGGTTAACTAGATGTTTTAACTTTTTTTTCTAACTCAAATTTTGTGATTTGAAATGCCAATTTTATTTCAAAATTGAAATATAAGTAGGTAGTATATTCAGATATTTCTAAATGTACTGATCTTAAATTCACTTTCCTGTGTTTAGTTTAATCTTAACCCGACCCTAAGCCTGAGCCCTGCTGACATCCCCAGCCTGGTGCCCACATGCTGCTGTGGCCCTGGTTGCCTGGTCCTTTTCTATTCTCCATCTCAGTGCTTCGAATTTAGCCAGAGTATTAACTGTGTGCCAGACAGCACAATGGTTGGCATGGAGAGTAAAGATAAATAGATCACAGTCCTTACTTGGGCTGTCTCCAAAAACGAGGACATCAGGAGGACCAGAGGAACTTGGAGGAGCAGGACCAGCAGCCTCTCTGTTAACATTGCCATCCAGAGTGATTTTTTTTAAAATGGGTGACAATTTTGGTAGTGAACACCAATCATTTTCTATGCACCATTTTTTAAAAATGTCCTTTAATTTTTAAAAATATACGCAGGAGAAGCCATGTGTTTTACATAGGAGTATACACATCAACAAAGCATTTCGTATAGTTTTCCAAAACTCTTATTTTATCAGTCTGAAATTTATAAATTGAATATATCAGAATTTTTTAAGTTAAATGAAATTCCTTCCTGACAGTGGTAGGATTGAAGGGAACCCAACCAGGGCTTGTCCTGTGGAACTAGATTCTCCTGTGGGGGGATAATCAACACAGAACCAGGCAAACATGCCATAGGTGCACTGGTAAAAAATAAAGCTGGAGTTGGCTTGGGAGAGCAGGGCAGGCTATCCTCTTATGAGTGAGAGCCTGGGCAGGACTCAGCTTGGTCTTAAACTTGCTGGGTCCCTTTAAGGAGCAAAGGGGCATCCACCGTGGCTGGAACCCAGTGGTAAAGGAAGCATAGGGGAGATGAAATCATAGCTGGCTCTGGGCCAGATGGCTGTGCCTTTGGGGGCCAGCATAAAGGTTCTGATGTTTAAGTAAGATGGGACACCCCAGAGTTGTGAAGGGGAGAAATATAAGGTAATCTGATTTTAAGACCAGAGAGGGTCACAGGTGCAAGTAAGGAGACCAGTGGGAGATGATTCAGGTGAGAGAGAGGTAGCTTGAAGAAAGATGGCAGCAGCAGTCAGATTCTGATATAATATGAAGATGGAATGAGTGGAGATGGCTTGGGTGGGGGTGGGCCAGGGAGAGTCCAGCGTAACTGTAACTCTCGTTCTGCCCTGCCTGCCTCCCAACAATGGCAGAGTGGAGTTGCTGTTCTTTGAGACTGGGAAGGTTGCACATGACCATGTTTGGGGGAGGGAAGTGCAAATACAGGCAAGTTGGCCTGGACGTGCTGAGTTTGTGATGCCAATCAGACCAGCTGATGGAGACATTGAATAATACGAGTCTGGAGTTCAGGGGACAGGTTAGGGCTGAAGATTGAATTTTGGGGATATAAATCTGAAACTATAAGAAACTTCATATACTAATAACATCATGCAAAAGACTAGTGGAAGAAAAGTCAGATGCTCCTCCCACACACCAGTCAGCACGGTTACCTTTTTATGCATCATTCCCTCTGTGTCCTTCAATTATTATTTGGTTCTTAGATTTACCTCCCCTTTTTTGAGTCTCCTTTTCTCTCATTTCCTTTGTGTGCTTTTTATGTTAGAATAATTCTGTGGTCATTCAAGTTCCTGGCTTAGTTTCAGGAATACGATGGCCATTATCATTTTGGCCTTTCCTCCCTGTTTTCTTTGTCTCTGGCAGCATAACTTTTCCATCATTAAAAATTTTAGCTGGGTTGCTTGAACACTTTCCAATTTCATGAAAACATTAAGCAAGTTGCTTTCTTGGTTACGGTTCAGGAGAATGTGGTCACAGAGAGCAATTGAGTCATCAGGCAGATGACAGTGATCCAGTTCAGTCACCCTGTTGTTCTGTTCTTCATTCAGCACTTATAAACATTCTTCTTTGTTCTGAACAATTTCTATGAATTTAAACCACTTATTTCTTCTATCCTTTTATTAGTACTCTATGTCTATCTATATATCCCTTTATTAATAATATATAATAATATATTAATTCTTCAAAGGAGTTTGTTTATGGTATGTACCAGTAAAATTTTTCTTTACTTGATGGCATTCACTTTTTAAAAATGCCCATTTCTCCTTTAATATTTTCTGATATTATTTTCCAATCCAAATGCCAATCCTCCTATAAGCACAGGGAGAGAGGAGCTGGGGCCAGCCAGACTTGCTTCTCTGTAAACAGAAGTTGGCTTTACCTCAGTGGAGCTGCTGGCAGTTCTTGGAGCAAGCAACTGTGGCAGATCTGGGTTCAACATCTATGGAGAAACTTGAAGAGAACTTCAGGGAAGAGCCACCTTTGCCTCCTATCTTAATACTTCGGCACCAGCGTGGGGACATTTCACATTTAGAGTGGAGAAGCTAGAATAAGCCTCATGGGTATTCATCCTAGTTCATGAGTATACTTGAATCAAAAAATGAAATTCTTTCAGTGTTTAGAGAAAATTTCTAGTCTGAACCAAGAAGTTTGCATATTTACAGGAACTTTGTAGCTGTGATGGAGCATAATCATTGCTAAAAGCTCTCTCAACTCCTCGAAAGGGTGGCCTTGGTGGGGCCTGTTCACATTAGTTAATGCCTAAGGGATGGAAAATATGCAAGATTGGAGGCCTTCATTGATTTGTCTTCTCTCTCCTCCCTCTTACCCACTTCCTGGAGAAACAGGACTGCAGGCACCGCCACTAACAAGCTGTGGTATGCCTCCTTGTCCCTGGTGACTCTCATCATGTACTCCGTTGCCGTCGGGGGCTTGATTGTGATGGCAGTATTTTACACACAGAAAGTCGGCTGCATGGAGAACAAGATTCTCCTGGGATTAAATGGAGGCCTGTGCCTGCTTATTTCAATGGTAGCCATCTCACCCTGTGTCCAGAATCGTAAGCACACTTTTCCCCTTTTCTTCCATGTTTCTAAATGCCTTTGAACAAACTCGGTGGAGTTTTTTGAAACCAGGGTCATTTTTGAACCTACTATAAATGGGTCAGCAGTAGGAAGGGTGGGGCGCCAGTCTCTTCTTGTTCGTTACCCAGGCTGGATGTGATAGCCAGGCTTAACCTCCTGGCCACAAAGATCTAAACTTGCTTTATGAAGCAAATAATAGAGATTGATTATACACTAGAAGGAGCCTTTAATTGGAAGTGTACTTAGTGTATGTTAAGCAAGGTGTTTATGAGTTTTGCCTGTAACCTCTGGGTAAAACTTAAATGACAGGACTCTGGAAGGAGCTGTTTCTGGGGTCATCTTCCACTCAAGGCTGTGGACCAGAAAGCAAGGACAGTGTGGTCTAGGTTTCAGGAAGCAGGAAATCCTATCCTGGTAGCAGCTGGCCTTGTGAGCTAAGTAACCTTCCTCAGGCCCAGGTTCTTCCTCAAGGAAGTTAGCAGCGAGCCTGACCTTGCTCAGAGTTGTTTCAAAGCCCCAAAGGAAGAGGCAGTGTGGTTTGAAAGGGTTTCATAAAGTAGAAATATGAATTGTCATTTATAAATTACCTCTGATGTCTCTTTGGGGTTATAGAGATGTTCCTAGTCCAGTGTTTCTTGTAGTGATCTCATTCTATAAATGATTAACATGCACACGACATTCAGATTTCTAGGTAGGAAAAGGAAAATATGGGCAATAAGTTTATAGCCCCCTTGAATTCCTTCTAAAATTGTGGTTTTAAAAGGTAACTAGTAGCAAATAATCATCTCTGTTAAAAAACTTAAGTCCATTATTGCAATTAAGATGATTATTCTCCCAATCCCTTTAATTATTCAGTTAGAATTTCTTAAAACAAACTCTTGATGTTTAGATTAAAATTTATTTTGGGTTAAATCCTGCCTTTACATTTAACATATTGATATATTTGGTTTAATGCTATTAGTTGCTAAGTTAAGTCTTATTTCCAGGCCAAAGAGCAACATTATAAATGAGTCTATTCCTATGCCTTTATGGGTAATTATAATTTGATAATGATAATTTTGGAAACCAATTAAACCAGCAGGAAGACTGAGTATTTTCATTTCAACAGATAGTTGAAAATTTCACCAAAAAGAGAGAAATCCCTTGTCATATACTAGTTACTCTGAATGATCCAAACACAAAGTTAATTTAAGTATTATAACTTTAAAACCCTTCTCCCAATGAATCCAAGGCCCATAGCTTTCTTTTTAACCCTGGACCATCTCTTGTACTCAGTGTGCCCAGCCCCCATTTTTTTCCCCATTGACAGATAAGGGGTTTTTTTTTGGCTGGGGGGGGTGCCAGGGGGGTGTGCCATTTTGGACTACAAGAGTGTCTGATGGCCTCGTAGAATCCAGGATACATACCATGTGAACTCTGTCTTATCATTTATTCCACTAAGCTGTGTGGTCTCACAAAATAATAGTGGTAAATTTTTTCTGATCTTGAGGTTTAAGAACTAAAGTTATTAACCTCAGAAGGACAAAGCAGTGTGTTTACAGATAGTTACAAGTTTGATAAGGTGTTGGTGGAGAACTTGGCAGAATTTGGCATGTTTAGAATACTAGCATTAGGCTGGGTATATGATACCCTCCCCGTGAATTTTAAGTTCTCTATGGGAAACACATTATGTATGTATTTTCTCTCCTAGAAGTGCACCTTCAAGTTGAAAGAGTTTAATTTTGGTGGGGAGGGGGTCTATTAAGACTTATGTTCACTCTGTCTCTTGTCCTTTTCCAGGTCAGCCACACTCTGGGCTGCTGCAGTCAGGGCTCATTAGCTGCTACGTCATGTACCTCACTTTCTCAGCTCTGTCCAGCAAACCTGTAGAAGTAGGTAAGCCAGCCTTGTTAGGAGCCCATGTCTGGTGTGGATATTTTCATAAGCTATTGTTGAAATATCAAGGAGTCAATAAATCAAAGATGATGGTCTAGACTGTTTCAAGAAACAAAGTTTTTAACTTGGACTGTAATGAAAACTCCTTCTGGGTCTTCTTGCTCTTAGGTCTCATTTGTATCTTGCTGCTTTACTATTCTCAAGAATTTTTTTATTTTTTTTTTGCTTTATTTATTTATTTTAGTTGGTTATCAATTTTCTTATCTTCAGGAAATTATTTCTCTATAACAGAGACAAAATGGAAATATGGCAGGGAAAGGAAGCAGGAAACAGGGTTTTAAGCCATATCCACTACTTGCTGGTAGGGTGACCTCAAATTGCTCATCTTAAGTGACATTTATTTACAGAGACAACATAGTCGTTACTGTGATCTTTGGAGCCAGACCGCCTGGGTTTAAAAGCTTGGTTCTATAGAGTGGTTTTAAGAATTTAGTGAGAATGTCTGTCAAGTTATATATATCAATCACTCAGAACCATTCTCATATATAATAGGTGCTATGTAAGAGTTAGCTGTTTCTATTGTAGAATTGTTCTGGATTGTTTAAAAAGGGGTTTTAAGCTAAAAACACTGATATTCCATGGTGTTAATATGAACCCCCAAGAATTGCCAGTAAAGGATAAAATTTTCTTTTTGATTTCAAGCTCATATTTTATCCTTATCTTTATCTCTTGTAATATATGCATGTACACATATACACACATACACATAAGAATATATGAATATGTGTGTTTGGGTATCTTTCATCTTACATAAATTGAGTAAATGTAGTCTCTTTAGAAAATTGAAGACTTCTAAATTTAGAAAGTAAAGGCAATGATAATTTTGAAAGTTTTAGCATATATGCATACTATTTTTGTGTCTTGTCTTTATAGCTATTTATAATGGAAAGTGATATAATTGGAAGGCTTACAGTAAGTGTAGCCTATCCTGGATTTAATTTAAAAAAAGAAAGATTCTGTAAGTATTTAAATCCAGTTCGCTTTCAGATTTTCTTTTATGATTGTTTGTATATTAACCTCCAGTTTTAACTTAATGGGATTTTTGTTTACAGTGTTTTTAATAGCAAATATCACTTAAAAATAGCGAAAACACTTTTATTTCTTCAGATGGTACCACTTAAATGGAAAAGTGATAGTTTGTTCAAAAATTTTCATTGGCCTAAGAATAAAGATTTTTTTTTTTAAACCACAACAGCTTAGACAAAAAGTAAATTACCACTGATGGTAATGTTATAGACATTTTTTTTTTTTGGTATTGGTGATTGAACCCAGTGCACTTAAACTCTGCACCACATCCTCAGCCTTATTTTATATTTTATTTAGAGGCAGGGTCTCACTGAGTTGCTTAAGGCCTCGCTACATTGTTGGGGCTGACTTTGAACTCATGATCCTTCTGCCTCAGTCTTGGGAGCTGCTTATAGAAATCTTCATAGGTAGCTTTTCAGATTTTTTCAAAATTCAGACCACCTTAGGAATCGCCTATGTTACAGACCAAAATAGGTCAGGAACTTTGCATTATCTACATAAACTGATCTCTCTGGATTAGGAACCTGGGCCAGGTGGCTTTATACTGCTCCTGCGAGTTGGTTGTGGCTGGCCTCAGCACCCTGACCCTCTCTCTTCAGAGACTGCCAAATCAAATGACAAGGGATAGACTTTTTCTTTTCACTATTGTTTGAAGAATACTAAAAAGAAGTTATACTCCATATATGAATGATGTGTCAAAATGCATTCTACTCTCATGTATAACTAATTAGAACAAATTAAAAGAATTAAAAAATAATATAAAAGAGAGTCTTCAATTATTCCCTTTAGCAATAAAGTGGATTGTGAGAGTTTCGCTCCAAGTATTTGCCAGTGTAGAAGAGTGGTGTACTGAAATAGCAAAAATCTAGTCTGAATAGACTTGGACTATAGAGTAGAAGTGTCCAGTGATTGAGGAGTCACAGCAGAGTTACCTGAATTTTCCCAAAATGAATGCTCCTGTGAATTACAACAGGCTTTTCTAATTGGACCTTGATTACTTTGTTTTCTGTAAAAGTTCTAGATGAACATGGGAAGAACATTACCATTTGTGTGCCCGACTTTGGTCAGGACCTGTACAGAGATGAAAACTTGGTGATTACACTGGGTACCATCCTCTTGATTGGGTGCATCTTGTATTCTTGGTAAGTCTTAGGAGTTCTTGAGGCCATTTTGCAGACTTTAAAATTATAGAAAAAGAATTTAAATAAGTTTCAGCCCCTGTGAAGTAGCAAAACAAATACTATCTGAAGAGGGGAGAAATGGCCAGAAGTAACAAAGAGGTATTACAATGTGAACTCTCCATGTTTGAACCATTTACCTTACTTGTATTTATGGGATAAGTAAGAATAAACACGTGATATGCTGTAGCATCATTGCCTAATGCCCTTTGAAAGACAGTTGAATATTAGTTGCTATAGCATTTCTGAAGAGCAAGTGAACACAAAGTAAGGAAGAATTAGTATGTGCCAGAATGTTCTGGCAACTTTCTAATCCAAGGGAAGTCACATTTGCTCTGTTGTTGCTGGAGAGTACAGAGCTGTGCATATGTGGTCATTCTGTGCATGGTTCAGGAAAGACAGGAAATGTCCTTTATTTATGCTAAAACTCACAGTGTTGTTAAGTAGATAAGGCACCCCTCCCAGAGTAGGTGCATTTCAGATGCTTAAGAGGAGGTACTCCACTTTGAAAAGGTTTCAAAGACTGCTGGAGAAAGAATAGTCAAGGACAGGAATGACTACTTATCCTGGGTACCTACTTCATTGATAATTAAACTTCCTTTTGACAGTGATTTTTTTCACAATTAGGTTTTACTTCTGTTTGTTTTATATGTTGTTTGTTAATGTTTCAGTGCATAAGAAATTTACCTTGTCATGGGCACATTATAATCTTCCTTTGCTGAAACTCAACAGTCCTGGTGGTCATGGATTATATAAACAAAATGTATTCTGAGCACGTGGTCACTTTTTCTCACAACAAGGACATAGACCAGAGTTATGTAGAGGCCAGAAAACACTTGCCATGTCGTAGGTAGTTAGAATGATGGTAGTCTAACATTGGTCCTCAGTCTGTCACATGGTGACGGAGTCTTCTTGTTGCAGCCAAGTAGACTGTGGTGATTATTTTCTGCCCTTTCTTTTATTTCTTTTTTTTTTATTAATTCCATAAATTGCTCACTGAGTGCCTGTTATCTACAAATCAGCAAATGGAATTCAGGCCCAAGTCAGTGAACGTCTGAAAACATCCATAAAGTTACCGAGATTTTGAATCCTGATCCTTGGCTCTTCCTTCCTTGAGTAAGCTTTTCCTTCCTGAGTCTGTTATTGTTGGGCTTTGCAGGGAAATGGCAGAAACAAGCTCAATTCATGATTTCTCACTCAGTTGTTTTCTGGATTGGCAGGCAAAATGCTTGTAAATCAGGGGAAGAGAATTATGTTATTAAACTACATATTTAGAATTATTTCATTTTTAAAATAAGCTATAGTTGTATCTACACATGTAGAAAAAAATCCAGGAAGAAGATAAATCACTTAGAATAATGGCATTAGAGATAACCACGTCCCCTGCCCCGCTTCTTTTTATTCTTTACAAATTTTTTTACAGCAAGATAGCATTTCTTTTTTAATTTTTGTATTACAAGAAAAAATACTATAAAGGTATTTGACAGAATAAAACCGTAATTTTGTTTTGTTTTGGTACTAGAGATCGAACCCAAAGGTACTTTACCACTAAGCCACATACGCAGCCATTTTAAAAATTTTTTTAGTTTTTTATTTTGAGACAGGGTCTTCCTAAGTTGCTTAGGGCCTTGCTAAGTTACTGAGGCTAACAAACTGCTGGGATTACAGGCATGCACCGCGACACCCAGCTAAACGGAGCTGGAGTGTCACTAGAACACGAGGCGGGGGCAGTTTATCACTTAGATAAAATAGAATTTGAATTTGCTATAAATGGCAAAATTTTTACTTAATGGACTGTATAAAATTACCACATGGAATGGAGTTATTTTATAGCATAGAATTTTCACTCAATCACATCTTCAGTTTTCTAGTAAGCACCAAGAATCACTTTTTAGCCAGCCTTGAATCTGCTCTTGAGTGAGAAATGATACATAAAATATCTCTTTCAAAATTAAAGCATTACAATGGAAGTTGGGCAGGGCTAATCTGATATTCACCGAAGATGTCAGTTTTCAAAGCTGACAGCTACCATTTAAAATCTGTCTAAATGCCAATAACAAAGCTTATTAAATGCTGTGAATTAAGCTGTAGTAGCCAACGGAATGGTGAGACATAAAATAGCAGCTCACATAAAGTGGAGCTGAGAGTAACCAGCCTACTCTGTGAGATGTTTCTTTAACCCAGAGGCATGAAAACGCTCAGTGCAGATGGACAGTTTATTTTTCCCAAGAGCAAGCAAAGCACCATATGGGGGTCTGATGATTGACGTTTGCTGTAATTATCCACTGTAGCCCCAGGAGATGTCAGCTTTGAGAAGGGTCTAAACAAATCACAAATCAGCTTCACAGAGAAGTGATGGGCCTTAGCCCATTTGGGGCTCATCAGTTCTTCTTAGAGTTTACATTTTCCTCCATAGCTCAAGAAGAATGGAAGGTTGGATGAGGTTACAAAAGGAGGCCACATTGTTTGGGTGGAAACTCATTTGGACATGATTGCAGAGATGGGTATAATTCTTGATAGAAATTGTAGGAAGTTAGAGATTGAGTAGTGTACAAATTAAAGTGAGAAAAAAATCACCAATGTTCATTGCAAGGCCCAGATTGCCTGGGGTTCACTTTTAGTGAGGTTAGAAGGGTCGGCCCACTGAGCTGTCTTCTCACATCTCGGGAGTCTCCCTAGCCCAGCACCCAGACACTTAGTCTTTAGGGGCTCACTCAGTCATGAATGCTGCTACTGGGGCTTCACTGAGAGTATATTGTACTCTTTCTCAGCTAGGAAGAAGGGCTCAGCTAAAACTTACTTCCTGGCTTTCTACCTGTGACTGTCAATTCTTCAGAGCCCCCCTCCCTTGCACCCAGGAGTGATGGCTGTAAGGAGCATCCCAGTTTGAACTGAGGTCACCCCCACCTTGGCCCACTTGCAGGACTTCTTTCTATGAGTTCACCCCTCTTGGGCCTGCCCTGTGAGTTTGTCAGGGAGGGCAGGATCTATGACATCCAGTTGCAAAGTCTGGATATGTTCCTTAGAGACTTTCAGTGACCCAGGGGACTTTGACCAGCTCCAAAATCAATGGAAGCAGGCACTAAGGGGAACCGGCATTGTGCATCATTCTGCCAACGTGAAAGAGATTTTGCCTACTGCAATGGTTTGTGGGGGGAAGCATGGGAGGGAAGGAGGGTGACATTTTTGGGGATTTCTCAATGGCTGCAAGGCTCTGCTAGCATTTGTGGGCAAGGGCCTGGAAGGGTGAACACACTAAAGTGAGTTAGATGCTCTTTGAAGATGAAGCATTGCCTGGGCCTCTTACCCTCTCAGGAAGTTCCAGGTTAAAGTCACCTTAGCCCTGAAGAGAAGACCTTAAGAGAACCTGAGAAGTCTTTTATAGCTATTTGTGCTGTGCTGATCCAACACATGGGTCTTTTTGTAACAGCCTGCATGCAGGCAATACGAATTTCCTAATTTAAAGAGCTTGCACAACCAGTATTTTCTTGATAATTCCAAGAAGAGTGTTTTACAGGGAAAACTATGACTAAATTAAGACCTTGTTTTATATTAACATATACTTATAGAAATCATGGCACTAATGAAGAACTGGAGATTAATTATTTTAGAAATAAAAACAAACCCTTTCACATGTTTGGTGCTCTCTGACAGTGGAAATGAACTGACGAATGTGCTAGAATCCAAAGCTTTGTCTTTCTGAAACAGTTTTATTCCAAAGAATTTATAAATGGGATTGCAATTAAGATTTCACTTTTACTCTTGAAGAATATTCATTCATCCTCTTTCAGATGAAAATTTCAGGTACCAATCTCATTCTAAAATTAAAAGTTTCCCCTGTGAAAACTATATACTATATTAAAGCATAATTCATATGCACAAAATATCAAGCACTCTTAAATGCAAGAGCACTCTTAAATGCAAGAGTTAGAAAGTAGGAGTGGAGTGGACTGCACCAGCATCCGTCTCTTCAAAGCAGAAATGAAAGCGATGCTGCTGGCCTTGGGCTGCAGAGCAGCAAAGTGCATGGATCCCAGAGGACCTGTTTGTGAGCAAGTTTTTTTGTTGTTTCTCTGCAACTCACTGATCTCTTCTTTCCTTGGGAAAGAAGAGAATGAGCAGAGAAGGCTGTGCTGCCTCATGAGGTTTATTTGGTCAAGATGAGTCTGTGCCTGTCCACTAGCAGCCAGCTTCTTAAGAGCAGCACTCCCATCCCTGGGCTAGCACGGAAGCTTTGTGAGCCCAAATTGTTGCTTTTTTCACTTCCAAGTTCCCACTGCTCAGAACAGAGCCTGACATACAACAGATCTTCAGTACATATTTGCTAAATGAGTCTGTCAAGTTAATACTGGAACCTTAAGTATTGTATATATTTATATTATTTATATGTGCTTAAAATATTTGTTTTTGTTTTTAAAGAAATAAGACTAGGTTTTACCCTTGTAAACCAAATTTTATAACATTTTGCCTCTCTAGGTGTGGGGAAAATGATGGGCAGAACTTTTTTTTTTTTTTTTTTTTTTTTTTTACTACACTAAAAACTACTCTGTTAAATTTCCAAAGGGAAAATGTCCTTGTGGCATAGGCTGACTATTACAGTAAATGACTGTGACCTTTGTATTCGTGCTTTTGCTTTCTGTTGCCACCTCTGGACTCCCTCATAGCTTTTGATTCCCTCTAAGTAGACTACTCAAAAATAAGGAAAAATAAAGGTGAAATCAGGAAATTATTCTGACATTTGAAGCAAAAACCAGTACTAAACGCCAAGATAGAGGACCAAAGATGATCTTATTTCTCAGTACCTCTCTTTGCATAGAACTATGTAATGCAATTCACATAAAAAGACATCAGCTGAAGACTTGGACAGTCAGTTTAGAAGTAAAGTGAGATATTAGACTAGACTACAGCTGGGCACAGTGGCACACACCTGTTATCCCAGCAATGCCTTAGGCTAAGGCAGGAGAATTGCGTATTACAGGCCAGCCAACTTAGCGAGGCCCTAACCAACTTAGTGAGACCCTGTTTCAAATTTAAAAAAATTAAAAAGGGCTGGGGGATGTAGCTGAGAGGTAAAACACCCTAGGTTCAATTCCCAGTACCAAAAAAAAAAAAAAAAAAAAAAAAGACTGCAGTCATCCAGTCATCCCTCAGTGTCTGTGGGGATTAATTAGTTCCAGGGTCCCACCCTGAGATGCCAAAATCTGCAGATGGTCCAGGCCCCTATTTAAGATGATGTGGTATTAGCATACAACCCACGAACATCCTCTCTATACTTTAAATTATCTTCAGATTATTTATAGTACCTGATTCAATGTAAATGCTATGTGAATAGTTATTACCCTGTCTTATTTGAGGAAAAGGGAAAAAATTTTTACATGTTCAGTATAGACACAGATTTTTTTTATCTGTAGTTGATATAATCTGAATGTGAGGACAGGAGAGCAAGTGTACTTTATTTTTGGTACTGGGGATTGAGCTCAGGGGCACTCAACCACTGAGCCATATCCCCAGCCCTATTTTGTATTTTGTTGAGAGACAGGGCTTCACTGTGTTGCCTAGCATCTCGCTTTTGCTGAGGCTGGCTTTGAACTCACTATCCTCCTGCCTTAGCCTCCCTAGCCACTGGAATCACAGGCGTGCGCCACTGTGCCAGCTTGTACTTTTGTTTAAGCAGCATCTTACAAGTGAGTGTCTCACTGGAGCTTTCCTGTTTTCCAGACTATTAACAGACCATGTTAATATGCCCTGCTGACCTTTTGTTTGTTTCTTAGTTTGACATCAACAACAAGATCAAGTTCTGATGCTCTGCAGGGGCGGTATGCAGCTCCTGAACTGGAAGTAAGTTTGTTTCTTTTCCTGCTTGAACTCAAGACCCACTTCTCAGGAAGACCTCTTGTGTTTGTGTCTTTATTAATCAGCATTCCATGATCCTCTTTTTCTGCTTAGGAAAGAATAACATTCACACACACACACACACACACACACACACACACACACACACACACTATCCTGTATGTAGTATGGGATGACAGTAAATCAGTTAGATTGGAGATATAGCTCAGAGGAAGAATACTTGCTAGCAAACAGTGAGCCCTGGGTTCCATCCCCAGCGTGTGCACGCGCGCGCGCGCACACACACACACACGCACACACACACAAATAATCAAGTAATTCTTAATTTTTCCTTCAACAGTATTGGCCTCCTACTGCCTACCCCCCACCAAAGGCTTGCATAACTTTTTCTTTGGTCATAACAGGTGTGAGTGCTTTAACTCCTGCTCCACTCATCTGTTTTCTATCTGATGTGCCCTTCATATGCAGCATAATAACTATGAGGTTATGCAATAGCTATTTTGAAGGGAGAGAGAAAGATGGAAAAGTGAGGGAACTGGGTGTCCTGTGCAGACACTACTGAACAGGTAAGTACATGAACTCACTTAACTGTGCATCAGGTGGGCATGTCACTGGGTAAAGAATTATGAACAATAAGTACACTGGTTTTAGGCCCATCAATTCCTTTTTCTATGTGTCCAAAGAATTAAGGTAGTCAAAGTCTCTTTCTGGGGCATTAACCAAAGTCAGAAAGGTCCAATGAGATGGAGATGACCGGGAAAAGACTCAGCCATGACCCCCAAAAAGGGCATGGACCGGGGATTCCAGTGCTGGCTAGGATGGAGAGCACTTGCATGTGCTAAGCACTATTCTAAGCTTTCCATATGTGATTTCTTTAATCTTTGTAAAAAAAACTAGGGAGGTGTTAGCTATATCTCCATTTTTACAGGGGAAATGGAAAAGTTAAGTCATTTAAACTTGTAAGTTTTAATTTGAGTATAAACCATGCACTGCAGACCCAGTGCCTGTGTCCTTGACCGTGCTATCCAGGGTCTCAGCTGCTGTCTCCTGGTCCTTGCTGCTGGCCTTGCCTGGCATCCTGCCACTGTCTGCATTCTAATGGTTTTCTCTGGATGGAAGAGCCCTGGTGTCTGTCCAGTTATGGGCACTTTACTCTGCAGCTGGGTGTCTAGGGATGGTCTTTCCTGCACCTGACCCGGAGATAGTGGACCATTATGAAGGCTTGTCACTCTGCCAGCATCATTCACCAGCTCTTTCTGTCACTTAAAGAAGAAAACTGTGAGGAGTTTGAATAGGTTGCTGCCTTCTATACAGAAGAGAATGGTCTCTAAGGCAGGCGTTTGTTCCCACCACTGACTGGGTGGCCACCTGCTGAGGCTGGATGCTTATGGCTTCAATGTCCCTATTGTGTACAGAGTTCAAGCTCAAAGAAAAACAAGTCTCTAAGTTAAGGTTTAAGAGAGGATGTTGTTCTTCTCACTCCAAGGGGGAAATGGCCCAGTATGTTTCCCTCTGAGCAAGTCAGTTTGTTCTCCTGTTTCACAGGATACACCTTTGAAAGAAAGAACTGATATTTTCTTGTGGTAACTTAAGCTTCAAAAGAACTAGGACCTCAGCATACGGTGTCTTGGACTCACTGAGTGAATTAGCACATTGAATCTTAGACCATGTCACACACTCCAAGGCTCCCTCAAAGCTGATACCACTTTACACATTTATTAGCCTAGCCATTCAGGAGGGAAACAAGGGCTGGCCTGGATATGTTCAAACAGGACAAAGTCCAAAGCTCCCACATCGTCAGGCCTGGCTCTGGTTTTTTTTTTTTTTTTTTTTTTTTTTCAAATGTGTTCTGCCAGAAAATTATGATGACCCAGCAGTTCCCAGACTGTCTCAGTAGAAAATGTGGATAGGCCTTGTCCTTCTAGATTCCTTAACTTTCCCATTTCAGATTCTGTCAGTTTTACCCTCCTAGGTATCACATCTCACTTATTATGACTTGGGCTCTCCATCCTGCATTTGTGTCCCAGCTGTGACACTGAGCTAGTTTGGTGACCCCAGGCTAGTTATTTAACCTACCTAGCCTCAGTTTCTACAACTGCGAACAGAATAATAGTCCCAGTCTCAGAGGTTAAATAATAGTCTAGTGATGAGGTTTCACTAGAAGGGAGTATAAAGAGAGGGGGACCCTCGTCCTTCTAGATGGCAGAATTGGACAGAGGGTGAAGTTGAAGGGCAGTACAGGCTAGAAAAGTCTTATTCATCCCAGGAGGTGCTTGTGTGACCCAGAGCATGTTGTCCCTGAGGACCCTGATGTTCTGAAGGTTCTAATGGTCCTAGTGACGGGCCCTTCTCAGTCATTCCTCGGGGGAAGCCCAGGTGGGGTTTGCTGTGGGGCAGGGTGGCTCTGCTGCTGACATGCAGCTTAAAGGAGTGACATCTGGAGGCTCTATTCCCAGCACTCAGAGGATAGGGCAAGCACCAGGCTGTTTGAGGGGGGTCTGGGTGACACATCTCCATGTCTGTGGTGTTTCAGTCACCAGCACCTGGCACACCGGGGAAACAGCGCATCCTTAGTCAGACCTGAGGAGATGAAGTGTGCAACTCAGGGCCTAAGACACGGTTCCAGCAGGGCCAGGTTGGCAGGTGACTGTCCCTTAGTGCTTTACGATGGGGAAATAGCAAGCAGAGAACAGGCATCTGACTGTGCTGCGCTTGCTTTCACAGGTAGCTCGGTGTTGCTTCTGCTTCGGACCTGATGGACAGGGTAAGTGACACACTCTCATTCCATGTGGCCCTGTGGCCCTGTGGGCTCGCTGCTCTCACTGCAGGCATTTGCAGTTCAGATGCTAATACTCTAAATACTAAGGGGAAGATTTTTGTTCCACAATACTTGCCCACTCTTCTCAAGGATAGCTGGGTTTTGTTTGTGTTGGTATTCTGGTAGGGAAAATGAGTCTGTATTCTAATTCATATTTAAGTTAACTAATACAATAAAACTTAGAAAAGTGGAATGTGTATTTTTTAAAGGAATGATTTAGAAAATAAAAGATGTCCTAACATCTCATTTGGGAGCCATTTTGTTCCTTCAACTTACTGTGTTTTTAAAGGGAGAGCCCCAGGGGTTACTCTCCCTGTCTGCTAAGCGTCTAATGTGCTTTATGTTTTTCAGAGCTCTCTTTCTTTTGCTCTGCTAAAGTAAACATGGTGTTTAGTGACTCCTGGTCAGGGGAGTTATGGGGTGGGGATGGGGCTACAGATGGCTCTGGACAGTTTTTTCTGTTCAGCTATTGGGACATTTGAAATGAGTATGGTGTTGCTAAGACCTCGGGTGTGCTTGTGTTGACTCTCTGCACTTGGGTTCCCTTTGTGATTTGCAGACACTGAAGAGCCGCAGAATGTGAAAGAGGGACCACGGGTCATTTATGATGAGAAGAGAGGCACAGTCTACAGCTATTCCTATTTCCACTTCGTATTCTTTTTGGCTTCCCTGTATGTGATGATGACTGTTACCAACTGGTTTCAGTGAGTGGCCCTTTTGATTATTAGAAAAATCAAGTTAAGTGCTCTTTTTTTTTAAAATGGCAGGATGCAGATCAGACCTCCTGGAGTAATTGAACTCTTCTCCCAGTCTTGCTGTACCCACAACCTTAAGAGCAGTCCTCACTTGTCCTCACCTATCAATTGGCATCCTTTGCACCCTGAAAATTGTTGGTACTTACTGCAGCTTTAAGAGTTGGAAGGTCAAGCTCAGTGGTAGAGCTGAGACCCTGGATTCCATCCCTAGCACCTGGAAACAAAACAAAATGGATTAACTCTACAGGCTGACTAGAAACACAGTAATAGCAATGGAGGATAAAGAGAAAATATCCTTTTGTGTTTTCCCTACTTCAACTTTTATCTTACTTTTTTTTTCTTTTTGTAGTACTCAGATAGAACACAGGGACTCTCTACCAGGGTACTACATCCTTGGTCATTTTTAAATTTTATTTTGAGACAGGCTCTCACTAAGTTGCCCAGGCTGGCCTTGCACTTGTGATCCTGTCTTAGCCTTCTGAGGAGCTGGGATTACAGGCATGTGTCACTGAACCTGACTTTTTCCAATTTTTAAAATTTTACGTAACAGACCTGACTTTCTCTGTTATTACATGGAAATTCATACCTTCCATACTGATCTAAAGTTTCCATTGTTTCACAATTTGTTTGATAACTTAGGATAGATGCTGGAGAGAGAGTAGGCTCTTTGATTCAGCAAGCGGGTCCTCTCATCACACTGTTGTGGGTAGTAGGACTGATGGTAGGACTGGGAGAGACATATCTGATTCGAGTCATAAAGTGAGGAGTACCAGGACGAAAACCAAAATGAGGCAAAGAGATAAAAACTACCAGTGGGGTACAGTGGCCATTTTAGACCCGTTAATTAGAAAAGAGTTTTATGAGGACAGTCTTCCTGAACATCTCTTTGTGTATGTCAGATACGAGGGATTGAACCCAGGGATGCTCTACTACTGACCTATATACCCAGCCCTTTTAAATTTTTGGTCTGAGACAGGCTCCCACTAAGTTGCCCAGGCTGGTCTTGAACTTGTGGTCTTCAGCTTCCTGAGTAGCTGGGATCACAGGCCCATGCCTGCCATCCTGAACATCTCTATGTGGGAGGGGAGGGAACTTTTAATGCTTCCCTGTGATGCTTTGAGAATTCCTGGGGAATTTTGACTTGGGAAGCTTAAGAAAGGATGAAGAGAGCTATAATAACAAAGGCAGATAATGACAAATGTTGTTGAGAATTTGGAGAAATTGGAACCCGCTTATGTTGCTGGTGAAATGTAAAATGAAGCCACTTTGGAGGACATTTTGGCAGTTCCTTGAATGGCTAAATGTAAATATGATCCAGTGATTCCATTGTGAACTATAAAACAAAACACAAAAAGAAAATTATGTTCACTTAAAATGTTGTACACAGATATTAATGGCAGCATGATTCATAATAGCATAAAGACAGAGATAAGCCAAATGTCCAACAACCGATGATTGAAAAAATATGCCAAGTCCATATAATGAAATATTATGTAGCAATTATAAGGAATGAAGTATAGATTGAGCATCCCTAACTTGGATATCTGAAATACTTTGAAATCTGACTTGACACTCAAAAAGCTTCCTATTTGGGAACATTTAAGAATTTGGACTTGCAGATTAGGAATGCTCATCCAGAAATGTCTGTGCAAATATTCCAAAATCTATCTATCCTAAGTTATCAAACAAATTGAGGAATAACTCCAAAATCTGAAACACTTTCGATACCAGCCTTTAGATGAGGAGTACTCAACCTGTACTGATAGGATCTACATCATGGAAAAAGCATTGAAAACAATATGCTGAGAAAAAAATATGCTAAATAAAAAAATAAAAAAGAGGCTGCATGATTCCATTTATATGAAATGTCCACAGTAGGCCAGTCTATACAGACAGATTAGTAGATTAACGAATGTAGGCAGATGGCGGGTCTAGTGTAATGAAAATGTTCTAAAATTGATTGTAGTTATGGTGCACAAGCCTATAAGCTTATTAAAAGCCATTGAATTATATATTCTAAATGGGTGTGAATTATACCTCCACTGGGTTTTTTTAAAAAAAGACAGTTTAGTGGGGCTAGGAAGCAGGGAGGCCTTTAATGGCAGAGACCCTCCTCCCATTCCTTTCCTATTCTGATGGCTGGGTGTCTTGTTTCCAACAGCTACGAAAGTGCCAGCATTGAGACCTTCTTCAGCGGGAGCTGGTCCATCTTCTGGATCAAGATGGCCTCCTGCTGGGTGTGCGTGCTGCTGTACCTGTGGACCCTGGTCGCTCCCCTCTGCTGTCCCTCTCGTCAGTTCTCCGTGTGAGGATGTCAGCAGGTCCCCTTGCTCAGCAGGCTGTGCTGGAGGAGCTGTCCTTTGAACAAGTGTACCAGGGTCTGAGCAGCAACTGGCACCCTATGAAAAGCTGATGCCCCTGGCTGTCTTGAGTGGGTCTGAAAAAGTTTTCAGGGGGATAAGAAAGAAAAAAGAAAAAACCCAAATTAACTTTCTAAATTCTGAAACTCCAAAAGAAACTACCAATTTGTCCCAAAGAAATTGAAATTTTCAACCACCTGACCTTGGGTGATACATACCTTTTTATGACTTACCCCTAGGAACTGGGTAGTAGTTATGTTACCGTTTTCCTTGGGTATGCTTTTACCAAGAGTGGTACAACATTTTTTTCACAGGGATAAAAGTTATCTTGTGTGACCTGTTATTCTCATCCTTGGAATTAAAAAGCAAGCAAAATATTGAGTTCCCATCCCCCAAAAGAATCCAGACCCCTCTCTTACTTTCACCTCCTGGATCATTTCCTGGAGCCTCTTCCCCAGAGGGCTCTGCTCACAGCTCCCTGGTATTTATAGGGTACAAGAGGAAGCGCCTGCCTTTAAATCCACCCTCAGTGCCATCTCCTCATGGTCCCGAAGCGTTTCCCTTTGTGGTTGTGATGCTGGGAATCACAGCCTTCACTCTCCACCCTTGGCCTTCCCAGAGGGCCCCTTATCCTTTCTGGGTTGAGCATCTTTGTAATAATGTGAAAAGCACAATTTGCCATCACTATCCATGTGGTCCCCCACCGTGTTAACACTACCTGATCCAAGTTACTGCAATAAGTAGGGCGCTTATCTGTGGTGGTGTTCATGTGATTACAGAACAGTACTCGTGTTTTCTTTGCCTAAGCCATGGAGGGCTATGGTTTCTTCTTGTTTGTGCGATTAATAATAATACTTTAAGGACCTTAACAAAAAGTTTCTTCTTGGCTGAAACTTGCTGCACCCCCTTTTTCAGGTGTGAGGGTCAGCATCTCAGCTTCTCTACCTTGAGGCCTTTTGAAATTGTAAAAGCAAAAGAGCATTTGTTTCCTGAATTTGCAGTGTGACCACACCATTAATATCCATTGTGGTTTCATTTCCTTGGAGTAGGTTTGCTGAGGTGAGACTCCCAGGCAGCCCCTCAGATAAGGCTGACCAGACAAGTCTATTAGAAGCTATGGAGTAACTAAATACCCTTAGAAGAAGAGGTGGGTAATTGGGGATATTTAATTAAGCCATAAACAACATCTATAGAAATTTCCAAAACGTATTTGTAGCGTAACATAAGAATTGACTTTTGGCAGCTATGAGAGATATATGTTTTCAGTATTGGATGTTCTTCTCAGGGAGGAGATTTGCTCAGTGGAAACTCCATTAAAGACCCAGTGGAGATGCCATGAGAATCTTTTTAAACCCCTGGAAGACTTGACCTAGACTCTCTGTGTCCCTCCGTATGAGCTAAGTAGAACTGGCTCTTACCTAAACCTGGCTCCCATGTGCCAAAGTGCTGATTGGGGAAATTACTCAGATTCTTCTTTTAAACTCACTCCTTTGCTCTCTTCTCAAGAATTTCAAGAGGGAAACAAATACAGGGGTGAATTTCTTTAGGAATTTATTTATAGTGTTTGAGATTCAGTTTTAAAAGGCTCTTCATGTATGCCTATGTCAGTGTGTGCATGTTTCTTTTTCTTGGGTAGAACTCTGTACTCAGCAGTTCAGAGCTGAATCCAAAGTCACCAAATGAGTTGCACACAAGTCTGAGACCCTAGTGAAGTCAGGGGAGTGCCAGCTCCACAAACCAGTGGGAGTTCAGGAAGTGAGGCTGTGTGTGGCAACCCCCTGGCAGAGGCCACTGCAGTGCCTGGTGCAGTGACGTGGGGGCTCTGGGTAAGCCAAGGTCACCTTTAGGAAACACCTTAAGAAGCCCTTTAATAGTCAGCATGGAGCTGCAGGCAGTTTCCTTGGGTTTCTTCCTGCCAAGGTCTAGTCGAGTCCTTGATTTGTCTTCCCATCTGGGTGGGTCTGGCAGCCAGCTGGGGTAACTTTAGAATTGGCCCTTACACCAAGTAAGGGTCCAGCTGACAAGGCCATACACTCCTTGGCATGCCTTTGTTGGCCCCTTTCCTCTGCAGAAGGACACTCAGGGAAATAAAAGAGGACAATGCCAGTGGTGGCCCCTCACACTGGCCCCTTGTAGCTAGCCCAGCCCACCCCCATTGTCCATCTGCACACACCTTGGTTTGTGGCACAGTGTTCTCCTCTGAAGGTGAGTCTGATGCAAGAGGAAGAGTTACAGTCCTAATTTTTATTCTCAGTGCTAACAAGGTTCTGGGAGGCCCATAGGAGAGGTGGCTGCACTCTGAGAACTGAGGGTATATAGGTGAGAAGTCAGCTTTAATGATTGTAAATAATGAGAAACGATATTCAGGTGATAAGTCAACATTGATAGGGTTTTTTTTTTTTTTTTTAATACCCTATGTTTTGTGTTATTGAGACTTAAGAAACTGGAAAAATTATGCCAGTTGCTTTGAGTTGCAGTAACAATGCAATCATTTAACTCACTGATGTCTTTAAACAATAACAGACCTTTGCGTCCTCCAACTTTTTGTACCTGATTACAAAGGTGCCTTTCCTGAAGCTGCTGGTCAGGCTCCTCTAGAGATGAAAGCTGAAGATTTTAAGAAACTGGGGACATATGTTTCCTCTAGGCCATTCACCTGATGTGGAAATTTTCTCCCTCATTGTCATGAGCGAGACTCTTCTCAAGTCTTCTGAAAACCTGCCACATCATTACTGTGTTGAGCTTTTGTAATCCTGGTTGGTTGTGGTTTTATCCTCATAGTTTCTTGGGAAATCGTCTACAAATTGTGTTTGCCAGACGTTTATTGAGTAGATAGACTATGGGTGTAGGCGGGAGGGAGGGTGGAGTTGCTGGGACTCCGGGGCTATGTTTCCAGGAAGTAATGGCCAGCAGGGGAGTTCCTACATTGAGTACTTAGAGTTCCTCAGAGGATCCTTCACTGTGAATGACCTCAGCCTACGGTTAATCACCCCGCTCCTCAAATTGTTGCCCTCTGCCTTTTTAAGATGATGTACTTATTTAATTTTTGCCGGACAGTTTACCACCATTGGTGCTTCATGTTCATCCTGTGAAGGGAATTCCAGGGCCTGTATTTAAGCTTCCTGGGCTTTTTTTCTTCCTATTGCCTTTCTAAATAATATCTCATTTTGTTGTGCACTCACATCCTACACCTCTTGGAGTTGAAAGAGGGCTTTGCCCACAACCAAAAGGGTTCTGATCTTGAGCTAAGACCCTGAACACCCAGAGAGACCAGTGGGCCCTCCTCCATCAAGGACAGTGCAGGTAGCCACTTGGCTCAAGGAACCGTGAGATGTTCTCTGCAACTTGCTAATAAGCTGAGTTTTGCATTTCAGGCAGAGAAGGGTTCTCTCAGGTTGAACCTGTGACTTCAGAGGATGGCAGAGCTATTCACACGGATCTTTAGATCTCTTTTCTTCTTCAGTAGATATTCACAGAGTTGGTCATTTTTGAAAGGTTGAAATATTCGGCTTTTACCAAAGAGGCTTTTTGTTTTTATTTTAAAGCAAAATCCTTTCAGAAAAAACTTAATGGGGGAAGGGAAGATTAAGAATGCATATGTCCAAATCCACTTCTGTAGAAGTTTAATCATATTCATGTGAATAAAACGATAGAACTGTTCAAAGGTAATCCTTTGGGATAAAGGATCCTGGGAAATTCCCTCAGGTAAAGAAAGCTTACAGCAGATGCATAATATATGTCTTGAGAGCTATTTATAAGAAATTTAAGAGGATTGTTTTGTTTCCTTTATTAAAGATTTAAGCTTTTTATTTTGCAAAGAAAAATGACAATTTTATAGTCAAAACTGTTAATTTTTTAAACTTTTCTGAAACAATTAGCTGTAGCCAAATTTTGTGGTTACGTTTTGCTATATTAGAATTTGAAACTGCAATATGTGTGGTAAATCTACTGTTCGAAGTTTATAAAGGTCTGTGATATGGTTAGATTTTGCTAACTTTTGAAATATTTTTCCCTTTAGTTACAAAACCGATTATGAATTTGTATTTGTTTTTTGAATGCTAATTTTTCTATAAAGCACCTGAAGTTGATCAGCCTTTTCGTATGTAGAAAATCAAAACTTGTTAACTCTGTACTTTAATAAAATGTAAAATAAAAAACCATGGTGTTTTTTCCCCTGTTAAGATACATTTAATTCAAGTCCTCCAGTTAGTGTTTTCCAAAGGTATTGACTCACGTGTTGTTAATCGGGTCTCTTCAGCCTTGTAGTGTCTGTGCTGATTTTTTTTTAAAATTGACAAATAAAAATTATATGACTTACGATGTCAAATAAGGTGTTTTGAAACAGGTGTACATTCTCGAATTGTTAAGTCAAGCTAATTAACATAATTACATGGTCTTTTTTTATGGTAAGTATACTTAAAATCTGTCTTCCTGGCAATTTAAATATACATTAACAATAGTCACCATGGTATTCAATGGATCTCTTGAACTTATTCCTCCTGTTGAAATGAAATTTTGTGTTCTTTGACTAATATCACCCAACCCCACCTCAACCCCCTGGTAACCACAGTTCTCTCTGCTGCTATGAGTTTGACTTTTAAAAGATATCATATGTGAGATCACGTGGTATTTGTCTTTCTTTGTCTCCCTTATTTCCCTTCACAGTGTCCTCCAGGTTCATACAAAGTGTTCCGTGTTGCAGGAATCCCTTCTTTTTTAAGGCTGACGAGTAGTGCATTCTACATATGCCTCGTTTTCTCTATCCATCCGCCTGTTCTCTTCATAGGGAAGTAGCAAGGTCATCATGCAAAAGACTGAGGTGTGAGATTTTAACAGCTATCTTGGGAAACATAATTTCCCATACCCTCTAAATGACTTCTCATATCATTCAAAGGAGAAATCAGGGTTTTTACAGGGCCCTGCAAAACCCTCCATGATCTTTCCCATCTAGGATCCATTATGACTGGCTTCCCTGCTGGTGTTCACGCTTACGAGATGTGTGTCCCCCTCTGGCTCTTGCAGGTACTCTCCCTTGTTTCAGCGTGCCTCCCTGGGATTGCGGCTACCGGACTGCTGCTCTCATCATCCTTGCTCTTCTGCTCGAATATTGCCTTTCAGTGGAGTACTCCCTGACCACTCTAAGATTTTGCCCTCTTCTAGTTCCCTAGTTCACTTCCCTGCTTTTTGTTCTCCATGGTATTCATCGCCATCCGACCTACTATTCATTTTCTTGTTTGTTCACTAGGGCAGGGATTGTTATCTGTTGTATTTATTCCAGTGTCTCCAGCATCTCAAATGACACCAGGCATATCAGAGCTGCTCAACAAGTAGGTGTGGAATGAATAAATAAACAAGTGAATGACAGTAATGGAAGATAATGCTAGAGCTGTGTTGGGTGTCCCGTGAAGGGCTTTAAATGCTGAATTAAATGTCTAAAATCACTGCAATTGGCAGTGAGCTTTGGAATGGGGTGGTTATAAACTCTAGGTATATATAAAATTAGGTGCTGGAAGCAGAGATTGGGTATTCCAACTTGAAAGATCATATGAAGCGTTGGGGTATAGCTCAGTGGAAGAGCATGTGCTTAGCATATTCAAGGCCCGGGGTTTGATCCAAAACAACCCCTCCCCTGGAAAAAAAGAAACTGTCAAGGCTATGACAAGCCAGGAAAACTAAGCAATTTAAGTAATATGATTAAAGGTTAATAATATCTACTCTAATAGAAGAGATAATTGATAATCATGCAAAAAGTGTTCATTTTGTTTCACCAAAATGACAAGTACTTTTTAAAGTGACAAAGATGATGTTGATGAAAATGGCATTTTTGTGTGTTGTGCCAGTGGCTAGGTTGCCTAGGTCACTTAGCAGTGTGTATCAGAACCCTTTATAAATAGCATACGTTTTGCCCTGGCAATTCCAATTCAAGGAATTTCCCTAAGAAATCACTTCTAATCGACAAACATTATTTAGTTATAAGAAGATCCTGTGGTGTTTATAAAAGCAAAATAATAGAATTAAAATACTTGTAGAACATCTGTACGTCGAGGTGATACATAGCTAGTGAAATAGCATAGAAAAATACTTTGTTGTGCTGATGTTTAAATGGAAAATTTAGAAAACTATAGTGCAAGCCAGTTTGCACATGTGTGTATATGTGCACACACATGCAGGAAGTGTCCCCCAATGTTCACCCGCTGTTTTCACAGCACCCCATCCTCCCTCTCTCCCTCTATTCTTTGGGAATTGTTCCCACATTTTTAACAGGAGTAGCCTAGTTGTTTGCACACAATTCTCTTGCTGCACCATAGTTAATTGGTCTAGGAGTGGGTTTTCCATCAAGCTGGGCAGTCTCTCCTGGACATCTGGACTTGAAACTGGAAGAGTGCCGTTTTAGGCTGGCTGCTGTCCTGAATTGAGAAACAAAAGATGTTGTTGGTAACTGTTTAAGGCATCATGGACACAATAAGCCAATTTTCAGGAATATAGAGGATTAAAACAGATGTGCAGAGGAGCAATTGTGAAAGGGAGGGAGGAGAAAAATGAACGGACTTTCTGGATTTCCTTAAAACATCTCTAGTTCTGATCCATTCTGGAGGCCCAGCTGAATCAAGCAAAATTAATGATAGCATTTGGTGAGCACCGAATGTGTGCGTGGTGTAATCCTCACGACATCCCGTGGTTGTCACTGTTCTGTATTCCCGTGGACACATGGGGAAACCAACAAACTTCTTCTAAAATCCTCGCTAAGTCCATTTGCTCTTATGGGAGCAGCCAGATCTCTCCAGCTCCCTTTCCACCTCCTCTTCTGCTGTCCACCCACCCCCAACCTTGCCCTTCCATCCAGTCTTTGCTCTCATAGGTAGTGCTTTCTCTTGGTTTCCCTATTTGTCTGGAAGGACTCGCACTTGACTAACAGATGTACGGCAGGGACTTAAAACACTGGGATGTCGGTTCCACTCACAATGCCAGGCCAAAGATTACTGTGAATGTCTCTGTTTTCTCTCTTTGGCCCCAGGGGCTCTGCTTTGCAGACTTGTCTCATCTACATTCCAACCAAAAGTCCAGGACAGGGGCTAGACTCTGGAGAAAAGTACATTCTGTGTTTTATGACAGGAAATATCAAGATGAGTTTGGAATATCTTGTTATCGCCAGAAAACAAAATACTTTCAAAGACCTTTGATGACGAGCTAAGTTATGTCTAGCTTAGGAATTTTATCTAGAAATATATGTTGTAATCATGGCATTATTGTATGTGCTGTTTCCTGTTTTTGTAAGGTAAGTAGAGACTGATGTATTAGACAGAAAATGTTAGCAGAAACTCGTAAGAAGATACAGGTAATAAAGTTTGGAGACAGTATTCTAAGGTTTAAATGATAGTATTTATTAAACTTAGGTTGTGTGTGCTGGGGATCAGTAAGATTTAATGAAATTTTAGTTTTAGTTTCAAGTGTAGGAGTTTAATTGTATTAGAAGTGTAATACTAATTTGGCTTTTTGAAGGTCAGAAGAAAAACAGTTAAAGGTACATTGTAATTTCGGATTTCTAAAACTAAAAGTTTGATAAAAATTTAGGTGTATTTTTTCAAATTTATAAGCTAGTTGGGAATTCATCAAAATATAAGATTTAGGTGGGTACAGTGATGCATGCTTATAATCCCAGGGATTCAGAAGGCAGAGGCAGGAGGATCACATGTTTGAGCCCCAATAACGTAGATAGGCCCTTAGCAAGATCCTGTCTCAAAATTAAAAAATAAAAAGGGTTGGGCATGTAGCTCAGTGTTTGAGCACCCCTAGATTCAATTCCCCAGTACCTCCAATAAACAAAACATAAAATCAATAAACTATTAACAATTAATGGATTTATAAATAACACAAATTTTAAAACTTCAAAATCATTTTAAATGTATGAAATATAAGTTGACAAGCAAGTATTTATTTGTACAAAAGCTCTGCAGACATTAAAGGACTCAGTTGACCTTTTGCAGGTAGGTGTAGCAGAGAAGGCCAAGTTACTCTCTGTTAGCAAGCAACTCCAACAGTCTCAGGGGGTAACAGTGACCCATGTCCAGTTCTTGATTGCATTACATGTCATGGACTTTCTGCAGCTCTGCTCTGAGCTCTACCCTGGAACTGATGCTGCGGTCTCTATTTGGAATACTTTCGATTTCATGGGAGAAAAAGAATGGTATAACTCATGACGATTCTTACAGCTATAGCACACATCACTTCCGTTGTCACTGCATTGTCAAAGCAAGTGTCATGGCCACTCTTGAGGTCAGCAGGGTGGAGTTGGTACGAAATCCTCAAGGGAGGGCACCAAGTCACATACTCAAGGCTGCTGCAATGAGAGGGAAGTTTTATTCTCCCCTACGGTGGGGCGGCAAATATTTTGGACGATAATATAATCCATTTTAATAGAGAATAAGATTTTTTTTTTTTTGGTGGTGCTGGGGATCGAACCCAGGGCATTGTGCATGCAAGGCAAGCACTCTACCGACTGAGCTATCTCCCTAGCCCAGGATGGTTTTTTTTTTAAGGTCATTTATATTTTCCCCTGGCATGTGCTGTCAATATGTCCTAACTTTCAGAAGTAATTGCTTTTGGACATTGGAATTCTAGTGATTTTTGCTTTCTTCAAAAACTTTCTACAATGAATATCTATTTTTTTAATCAAAAAATTAAAAAATTATTTTGTAGCCAGAGTAAAATTTATAAATTTCCTTGGGCAAGAAAGGTAGTGGGTAGCTAATTTGTTGTTTTTTATACAGAAAAAGTGGCGTATGGAATGGTACCTTTAAAAAAAATGCATTTTACAGGGCGTAATCTCCTGGGCTTAGGAGGCTGAGGCAGGATGAGCCACCCTCAGCAGTGTATCAAGGTCCTAAGCAACTTAGCGAAACTATCTCAAAATAAAATTTAAAAAGGACTGGGGATGTGTGGCTCAGTGGTTAAGACCCCTAGGTCCGACCCCTAGGACCAAAAGAAAAAAATAAATGCATCTTCCAACATTGAAGTTAAAAATATTTATTTGGATATATTTATTCACGTAAGCTTCAGAACATGAAATGGAGTGTTTGTTAAACTAATGAATGATAATTGTTGGTCAGTTGGTTAGGGAAAGGCTGCTTGCGTTACAGGATACATTCTTCTGTGGTTTTCTGAGAGAGATCATGGAGTTCTGACTTATGCTACCAGGGAAGATTTTATTTCTCTTTGGCAGGAAATCTACAATCTGGACTTTACTGTGTATTGTCAGAGTAAAACTTTTGTGTTTACTTGACTCTTCATTTGCTTCTGATTTTATACTCATTATCAATTTTACAGCCAGGACCCATCTTACTCAGAAATCAGCTTTTTATAGTCCAAATTGAATCTTCAACTAATAGATTGTTGCTGTCCCCATTCTGCCTCGTGGGCAATATTAAATTAGATTTTCAATTCTTCCCTTTTCTTCTTCTCCTTTTGGGTTTTTGGTGTGTCAGTTGAACATTCATAATGATGACTGTAAAGTGCTCATCTCTTCCTTTGTCCTATAGACATAAGAAAAATCACCAGGCCACACTGATGACTCATAAACTCCTCTCCCTTCAGACAGAATTTCTGCCCTGAACAAACTTTAGTCTGATTCGAAGGAAGGGTCTTGATTCAGCCTTGTAGTTCTGCCAAGTAAACAGTAATAGAATCCATCTCTTTCTCAAGTTTTCTTTCTTTATTTCAAGTCATAACTCGTTTACATATTTCCCCTCCCAACCCCATCCCACACACTGCATGACTTTTTCTTGACCCACACAATGTCCTCTCTTGAATCGGTTTCTCTTTTCCATGTCAAGGCTGCTATCTTAAGCCACCTGTGTGACTCCAAGGTTACTGTATAACTGCCCCCTAAGTCTTCCCATCTCCAGACAACCCAATCCATTCTCAGCCATGATAACCTTTAGTTTTCCCCAAACACACTTCCCTGGCAGTGAACCTTCCTTCTGGCTGGGACACTCTTTCTTCACCTGTTTCTATCAACTTTCCTCATTTTCAAGATCCCTCTCAGGCATCGGATTCTCTAGGAAACATTTTTTGGCAGCCACATCCTTAGCCCAGCTCCTGATCTGATTTAGGTTAGTGACTGAGCACAGCACTTCTCACAGTATATTAACTGTTCATTTATGTGGTGTTTTTTCCCTGCCACAGCCTGAGGGCAGAGAGTACGTTCCGATTTCCTTTTACTTTGTCTTCCTAGCCCCTAGCATAAGACTGGGAGGCACAACTGTTCATTCGCTAAGTGGATGAATGGTGCCTTTATAAGGAAAATCAGTAACTAGACCATGCTGGTCAGTGCCACTGGGATGGTAGGTGTGGGGTCTATGTCTATGTGGCCACTGTCCATCAGGAATAGGTGGCCTCCTGTTGCTTTTGTCTGCCTGCCTACATTAGGTGAGTGGGGAGACTGTTCTCCTCTCTCCTCCTCCCCACATGATTATAGGAATGGGCTTCTGATCGCCAGGTTTATAATAGGACTGATGGCAATCATGCCCCACCCCTGGGTGGGGGTGGGGCACTCAGTAAATTGGTTTTGGATGTCATTCAGTCCCCAAGGTCTGCAGAATCAGGACTTAGAGTCATCCTTCTCAGGTGGCTATACAAGCACAGTCCCTGTCCATGATTATGTTTTCTGCCATTTGGACCAGAGAAACAGAAACCTGTTTGCAAGAAGACAGATTAAAGAACATTATCTGACTGGAGATGCAAGAGACAGAAAGAGTTGTGATTGCTTTTCCAGGCTCTGGTTCTAGGATCTTCCCATGGTCAGCTACTTTCCTTGTGGTTGCATGCAACACTCCTGCAGCCTTCATGCAACACTCCTGCAGCCTTCTGTGAAATTTCCTTACCTCTCTGAGCCCTAAATCTGCCTGAAAAATAAGGACTGTGGGAATAAATGAAGACCACCCAAATAAGAACAAACTATTTGGAGCTTACTATACAGCAAGGGAGTCAGCCACCATCCCTTTCATTTAGCAGAGACTTAAAATTCAAGCAGAGGGGCAGGAAGCCATTATCATAGGAAAGAGGGAAGTCTTTAGGTAGTCCTTGATTAGAGGACTTTGGCCCAGGGGAAGCTGAGGTGGGTCAATCATCAGTGAGGCATTGTGTGTGATTGACTAGAACAGTTTTGGCTTCCTCTGGTTAGTCCACAGTTGGAAAGTGAAAGCAGCAATCATTCATCAAGTGCTGGTCCTGTTGGGTCTATTACTACAAGGGTTACTCTTTGGCTTCCTAGAGCAGTTGCTGCAGATAATAAGTGGGCTTCTTGGGCTACTTGTTAGGTTGCAGGTGTGGGTTCTACTTTAACATATATAACCTAGCCATTTGTATAGTTGGCATCTCTTGGCAAACCTCTATCACCTTTCTTCATGGGACGGTTTTTAAAACTTTAAATTGACCTGATTAAGGGCACAATTATGCTGGAACACTTTCTGCTTTTGGAGGGAAGATGTTCTAGGAGAAGAAGGTAATGTGCAGTTGTTACTTGGAAGTGGGGAAGGGGATGAACTTTCCTGACTACCTATTATGTAAAAATAGGTCCTAAAGGTATATGACCTTATGTCATTTGCAAAACATCCAAGGCAGGGGTTAGGGTTGATGGGTGGTTTTCTTTTACCCAATGATTTAGGTACCCAGGCTCCTTCCATATGGTAGCTCCCCAATTCCCTGGGGCCTGTCACTTGCATCAAATGGTACAAAGTGAAAGAGAACATGGAGAGACATATCTATTCTTTAAACCTTTGCCCAGAATAGGCCCAATAACTTATATGTTACGTTCCCTTGGTAAGAACTAGTCACTTTGCTTTGTTCAGCTGCAAAGAGTGCAAGCCATGTATCAGTGAAGAAGAGGAAGTGGGTTGCTGAATAGTAGCATCCTCTGCTTCAATCTCTTATGCACTGGCACTTACATGATTCTCATTTAATTAACAACATTCTTGTATTATTCTGACTTTATGGAAGAGGAAGCTGAAATCCAGAGAAATGGAGTAACTTGCCAAAGTCCCAACTATTATATGAAGTACCTCAAGACTGTTTGAATCCCAAACCCTTACACTTTCCCATAAGACATATTGGCTTCATATGTGGAATGTTTGGAGCTCAGGTCCATGACCAGGAATAGGTTGAATTATGATGTGATGATTATGGTTGGTTTTCTCCAGTGAATCAGAATTGCCTCAGGGGCTTGTTTAAAATGATTCCTTCCTGCCAGGCACCGTGGCACACACCTGTAATCCCAGTGGCTCAGAAGGCTGAGGCAGGAGGATCACAAGTTCAAAGCCAGCTCAGTAACTTAGCAAGGCCCTAAGCAACTCAACAAGACCCTGTCTCTAAATAAAATACAAAAAAAGGGCTGGGGATGTGGCTCAGTGGTTAAGTGCCCTGAGTTCAATCTTAGGTATCAAAAACAAAACAAAACAAAAAAACTTCCTTCCTATTTTCACCCCAGTAAAGCTTCATTCAGTCAGTCTGGCTGAGGGCCAGAAATCTGCATTTAAACAAGCTCCCTGGGATATTCAGATGTGCTGCAATGAAGTAATAGACCAGAGCAGCTAGCCCTTCTGGGACAGGGGAAATGATGAGGTGAATTCCTAGTTGTGGTCTAGAAAGGTGCCCCTCAATAGAATTTGGGGGTCAGGTTCTGTGAAATGCTGGAGCTTCTCCAGAGTAGCTGCCCTCCCATCCCCAGGAATGAAGTCCTGGGAGAGATTTCAAGGGATGGTGAGTTCAGATGGTTCTATGTCTGACCTAGTGACCCTATTCTCTGTCCAAAGCCCACTCAGCTGGTTCCCACAATGTTCAGGCTGGGGTCACTGTTGAAACCTTCTAACAGCTTCCATTAGATTCCTGAAGAATTTGAAACACCTTTCCTAATCCTTCAGTAATCCATGTAATTGTTGCAGTAACAGTCTAAGCCACCTCTTCAGCCAATTTATCAATCATCCTGTCTTCGTTGAGGTACTGTCTGCAGACTTGTGCTAGATCTGTGAAGGAAGCAAAGAGATGGTGCCTCGTCTCACAGCTTGCAGTCTAGGAGGGTAAACTATGATATATTGAATACCTCTGTCATATTAGCTTATTTAATTCACACAAACAACCCTGAGGAATAAGCATTGCTGGCTCTTTTCCAGAAGCTGAGGTTCAAAGACATTAAGTAATTAATAAAGGTGACTGCTGCAGTTTAGATCTGAAATGCCCCCCAAAGGCCTTGTCTCATAAAGACTTGGTATCTAACTGGTGACGTGACTGGAAGGTGGTGGAACCTTTAGGAGGTGGAGCCTAGTGGAAGAAAGTTAGGTCTTTGGAAGATATTGGAACACTGGTCCTTTCCTTTTTCTCTTTGCTTCTTGGCTACCATGAAGTGAGAAGCTTTGCTCCACCACACACTCCCTACCTTGATGTTCTGCCTTGCCACAGGCTCAAAAGCAACAAAGCTTACCATAGAATAAAATATCTGAAACTGTGAGCCAAAATAAACCTTTCCTCTTTTTAAATTGATTTATCTCAGATACTCACCATGGCAACAGAAACTGATTAATACACTGACCCAAGTAATGGATTTGCGGGTGGCCAGCAGGTGTTCAAATCCAGATCAGTCTGCGTCTTAAGTCCATGCTCTTAGTTACCATGAGTTGTAGGCTTAATGATGGAGCAATGAACTGAGTTTGTCTCCCCAAAATTCCTAAGTTAAAATCCTAACCCCTAAATCCATCCCACTATTTGGGAGATGATTAGATCATGAGGGGGGAAGCCCTGATGAATCGGATTGGTGTCTTTATAAAAGAGACCCCATAGAGATCCCTGACCCTTACCACCATGAGGACATGTGAAAGGGCCAGTGGCATATGAATCAGCAAATGGGCCTTCACCATACACCAACTCTGCTGATGCTACAATTTTGGACTCACTAGCCTCCAGTATCATCAGGAATACATTTCTATTATGAGTCACTCAGTCTCTGGTACTTTGTTATAGCTGCCTGAAAAGACTAAGATGGGTAGCCCCCAAAAATATATGCCTTATATTCTAGTCCCGGATTTATAAATGTTAAGTTTGCAGATGTAATAAGGATCTTAAAATGATGAGATCATCCTGGATTATCTGTTGGGTGACTACTGTCCTTATAAAAGACTGCGGTGGAGAAAACAGAAGAGAAGGTGATATGAACAGCATGCAGAGATTGGACAGCTGCAGCCACAAACCAAAGAATGTTGTCAGCCATCAGAAGCTCCAAGCGGCAAGGAGCAGATTGTCCCCCAGAGCCTTTGGAGGGAGCACAGCCCTATAAACAACTTGATTTCAGTCTTCTGGTCTCCAGAACTATGAGAAAATAAATTTGTTATAATCACCAGTATTTGTTTGTTTGCTATCAGCCTCAGGAAAACTAATACACAGTGTTTGCTTTATAAAAGTAAAATCACCAGGGATCATATAATTCAAGGCCAAAGTGTAGTGTAATGTGTGGACAGATGATAAGAAAAGCTAAAACTGAGATAAAGAAATCACTGAAATTGGGGTCAGTTGGCCCTAGGTTTTTATCAGTTGGTGTCTGTCCCTTTCTTTTTGTGTCAGATTTACGTCATCATCATCACCTACTATTGAGCACTTAATATGCACTAGGTTCCAGGTTAACTGCTCTACCTGAATCCACCAATCTACAAGGTAGGTACTAGTAGTTTAGTAGTAGCCTGTTTTACAAAACAGAAACTGAGGCTCAGAGAGTAAGTGACAGAGGAGTGGAACTGAGGCCTGTCTTACTCCAGTCTTGGCTTTGGCATGTCCTTACATGGTCTTCCCTTTAACTTCGTTCCTCATGCAAAACATTCATCATTATAGTGAAAAGTTCTACAACTGCAGGTGACCAGAACTGGAGAGGTGAAATGAGTCACAGTTTCTGTTTAATCCACTCTTTGTTACTGTGACCAAAAGGCCTGAAAAAACAACTTAGAGGAGGAAAATTTATTTAGACTCATGGTTTCAAAGGTCAGTCCATGGTCAGCCGACTTCATAGTGCTGGGCTGGAGGTGAGGCAGAACATCATGGTGGAAGGGCATAGTGAAAGGGCATGGTAGAAGAAAGTTGCACAATTCATGACAGCCAGGAAGCAGATAGAGCCTGAGCACAGGGAGTCACAGATAACATAACCCCCAAGGGCATGCCCCCAGTGACCGCTTCCTCCAGTCTCACCCTACCTATCTATAGACACCACCCATTAGTCCATCAAATCGATTAATCCCTAATTAGGTTACAGCTCTCACAACCTAATCATTTCACCTCTGAACATTCCTGCATTGTCTCTCTCATGAGTTTTCAGGGGAAACTTCATATCTAAACCATAACATTCTCCATGAACCCCAATCCTCCTGTATACAGCATCTCCCTCCAGGTCCAAGCAGGCCTGGCCCCATGGACATGGTTCTGAATGAGCTCATGTGCAGCATGGGATGCCCACTGACGTCTGATCATTTTGGGGCCACTGGAGGAGGTTATGTCATCCTATTGGCAAGTAAGCCTCTAGTTTCTGAGCTCTGTTACTTAGCATCTGCTCACCATGCGGGGAAACGCAGGTAAACACTGACTCTACAACCCCCCTCACCACGGAGCCCTGGGTGTGGTGATGGTGGGGCACAGAGACATGGCATGCAAGTCCCTGAGATGGGAATGGAGAGTTTGGACTAAAGTTTCTGATGAGGTTCATAGTAATCAGGACTGATGGGTCTGTCCCACTCTGTCCAGTAAGAGGAGGGACTCTCAAGGCTAGACTTCAATTTCTATACCTATCAAGCCCATATGATGGGCTTGATATGAACTCTGTCTTCTTTCCCCTGGTTTATGGAGCGTCACAAGCTTCGGAGTTTTCTTCTCTATAAAATGGGACTAACTCACTTCCACCTCATTCTAAAACCTTGCTTACAACTTGTAGGCAGGGTCACTTGATAAGAAGCTTTTGTGGATGGCCAGCATGTTGACTAGTCAAAAACATTTAGCTTTGATTAGTTTATTAGTTCAAATCCATTCCTTTTAACTTAACATAGAGAAGGTGGCTGAAGAAATGGGGCCCGGGACAGGTAATTGTTAATTGAGGAAGGATACTGGGAACACTGAATTGTCTCAAGGGCAGCACCCAGAAACAGGAATATGAGTGGAAATACAGGGAGTCTAATAACAAAGGCAACCATCATGGGGAACCATGCCAATAGAAGGGAAGCCAGAGCATGTCAGAAGCCATGGGTGGGTACCATCCGGAGGTGTTCCATGCTACCATTAGGCTTGTTCTCTCCTTAAAAAGCATCCACTGAGGATGCTTAGAGACGACCCACAGAGGAAGAAACATGAATGGCTGCTAAATGCAGGAAAAAACTGACCGTAGTGCACTTTCACTAAACAAAGTGGAGGCTAGGAAACATGCTATCTTTAACCTACCAAATTGGGAAAGAATCAAAGAAAATAATGCAAAATGCTGATCACTTTTTGAAATAAGTACACACTACTGCAGGGGAATGGATTCAGTAAAGTTTTCTGGAATCAATTCACGATCAGAAATTTTAGGGGTATTTTAACTCTTTACTCCAGTATCTCAATCCCAGAAATTTGTCCTAAGAAAATAAGGAGAACATAGGATGTTTCAGTCAGCTATTTTGCTGCTGTGACTAAAAGGTCTGACCAGAACAACTGTAAAGGAAGAAGAGTTTATTTGAGGGCTCAGGGTTTTAGAAGTCCTAGTCCATAGAAGGCCAGCTGCATTCCCCAGGGCTCCGGGTGAGGCTGAACATCATGGTGGAAGAGTGTGGCAGAGGGAAGCAGCTCACATCATCAGGAAGCAGAGAAAGTATCCACTCAACAGATACAAATGTATACCCAAAGCCACGCCCCAATTCCCACCTCCTCCAGCTACACCCTACAGCTTTGATTACCACTGTTAATCCCTATCTGGGGATTAAATCTCTGATTGGGTTCAGACTCTCACAACCCAATCATTTCTCCTCTGAACCTTCTTGCATTGCCTCAAACTTGAGTTTTGGGGGAACACCTCACATCCAAACCATAACATAGGGGTAGCGATTTCAATAGAAAGATAGCCAGAATAAAATGATTTGAATCAGAAAAAAAAAAAAAAAAGTAGTTCCCCAAATAGGGCAAGTGTTAATAACGCAAATTCTTAGGATATCAATTTATCATTATTAGGAATCATGCTTTCAGTGTTATTAACATGGCTAAGAGATTTCTCTACAATGTTTACGTTAGGGAGTTTGGGAGCCCAATGTATAATTGTATACAGATCACCACTATGTGTGTAAAAGATTGGAAGGACATTTTCCAAAATGCTCAAACTGATCATCTCAGAGTGGCAGAATGATAGGATTATTTTCATCTGTATATTTTCAACATTTTCTAAATATTCTAAAATGAGTTGCACTGTTTTTATAATTAGGGCGGGCAGGAAGATGTCACTGAAAAATGATTGCACCTGATCAGCTGCAGTTTGTACTCTTTGTTTTTGGCAAAAGACAGATTTCATGAGCCTAGAGGCTCTGCCAGGAAAAGTGCAATTAAGCAGAAGGAATCTACCCTGGGGCCTGTTCCTGCCCGGCTGGAGGGAGAGGAGGTACAGAGAAGCCCAAAAGCAGTGGGGTGGCGGGGGCAGTGGTATTTTCAGGTGCATTCCCAAATTGAGCTGCAAATTGAGCTGTGCCTACTTATGAATTCCCAGGAGCCTAATTGTAGATTAATTGCTGGTGCTGGCCTGAAAACCCAGCTAAATGCCACCTTGACTCTGGAGCTGTATGCCCAGAGCTGCTTGAAGTGTGAGGGAACATGACGGTGCAGAAGCCCAGGGGACCTGGCTTCATCATCCACATCTGAGCAGCTCTGAGGAGCCTGGGGGAAAAAGACACTTGACTCTCATCAAGTGCTTGGCCTATGGGAGTCCAGGTTTCTACTTAAAAGAACTTGAGACAAAAATTCCCTCCTGCTGTATTTTCTAGCACTTTCTGCCTCTGACCAGAGACATCTGCATCATCAGGGAGCCGGTTAGGGAGGCAGCTCAGCCCTCCACCTCCTGTGAATGAAGAATCAGAATGTGCATTTCAACACACTCCCAGCAAATGCAGTTTGAGTTTGAGTTTGCAGCAAGGCTGAACTCATCTTTCAGGTTGAACTGCAGGTGGGCTGGGCTGGGCTGGGAGAGCAGGGATTAGGGAGTCAGGGGAGGGACAAGGGGATTTCCTTTAAATCAGGTGGGAGGGAAGCAGAAGTAGCTCCGAAAGGTAGTCGAGGGTAGAGCACTGACCAGTGGCTCACTTCTGCCACTTAGGGAGAAAGAAGTCAGACTATAGTCTGTTCCAGGACAACCTCCACGAGGAATGTGGGGGGCCTCATGGATAATTTCTCCCTGTCCCTCACAGGATCCCTGGAGCTTGGTAGGACACAGAAGTTCTTATTTTAATTTTCCAGATGGTTTTATGGGGCAGGGGTGGGGGAGCCTGGGATGTTGCCAGCTGACTGAGGGCCCTCTCCTCGCTCTAGTGGTGCCAGCTGGTTCTCAGGCCAACCATGAGGGTTGTGCCCAGTTCACATCATTCCAGGTCCCTGGAGAGTTGCCAGGAATTGGGCTGTTGGGTTTTCTCATCACAGCTGAGGTTTCTCAGAGAAACAGAGAGACCTGGGCTGCTTTCTTCTTCTGTCTTTATTTCTCCTTCTCCTTTTCCTTCTCCTTCTTCTTTTTTCCCCCTTTCTGCCTATTTTATTCTTTCCTCCCAGATTCATTAGGTTTATTGGTAAATGTGGGCCACTTTGATTTGGGGAGAAGTGGTTCCCAATATATAAAAAGTTGCAGAAATGTTAAACAAGAAACAAGTCAAAATGTTAGGGTTTTTTTTATATAAAAATATTTACACTTGAAAAATAAATGCTTAAACACACACGACATGAATATGGATGAAGCGCTAGTTCTGAAGGGCTGCCGAAACAATATACTGGTGGCTTAAACAACAAAATTGATTGTCTCACAGTGAAGGTGGCCAGAAATCCAAGATGGAGATGTAGGCAGGGTTGGTTTCTCTGGAGACCTTTCTCTTTGACTTGCAGATGACAATTTTCTCCACATGTCTTCACAGGGTCTTCCCTGTTCAACTCAGAATGAATTCCTCCCCAAGACAGCCACAGTAGTAGCAGTGAGGCTTCAGTCTTAAAAGGACCATGACCTTGCAAGATGTCTCATATCCAGAGACTGTGGACAGAAGGGAAGAGTGACATCCTGCTGGGCAGGCAGGGCCACTGCCCTGGGTATTTCCAGGGAGTGCATCCACATTGTGGCCATTGTGGTAGGCAGAGGTAGAATTCCAAAGATATACCCTCCCCTGTTCCCTGGTTGGCCAATCAAGGCACTCATTTAGGTTCTGCTGGAAAGGATTTTGCAGGTGAATTAGGGTTACTAATCAGCTAAGGAGGAGCACCTATATTACCTGCATGAGCCCTGTGTTATTGAGGAAGAGAGGAGGGTAGAAAGGTCTAAGAGATACTGCAGGAGATGAAGTCCAAGCTCCTCCAGGCGTGAGAAAGTTCTGATGCCTCACTGCTGCTGAGCAAGGACTGCAGAAAGCCCGTAGGGGGCCAAGAGTGACCCTGGCTGACAGCCAACAGAGAAATAGGTCCTGAGTCCTTGAGCACAAAAAATCTAGTTAGCCTACAACCCAAATGAGTTTCCCAAATGCTAAGATCTTCTTTCTATCCAGGTCAGCACTTTAAAAGAAAGGAGCAAGAGAGAGGAGCTGAACTGATAAACAGATGAGGAGGACCCAAGGCAGGAGTCCACCCAAGACACAGCCTGTTCTGCCAGATGAGCAACGCCAGCGTGTTCCTTGGCCTGACTTCTCTCATGCAGGTGAAGCTCTGCGGTCCCATCTATTGCTGCTGGCAGCAAGTGCCAGCTGCTGTCAGCTTTCAAAAGCACCTGTGGTTCTGTTCTGCTTTGTCTGGCTTCCCAGATTGGGAGGAGCTGGGCTCCTGTCTCCAGCCTGAGCAAACCCATGGGCAGCCCCTGAGTGAGGTGTGGGGTGAGAGGAGGGTTGAGGTCTAGTGGCGGCTCCCTGCACCCTGCGACTTTGGAGGGCTCATGCCCTCCTGTGGTGTCCACACACACCAGCGGTCTCTGAGCCAAGTGCTGGCAGCGCAGAAAGCTCTTGATGGAGGCTCTCACAAGAGCTCTCAATGACCTGTGTTGGATCCTGTCTGGGGTCTAGGGTATGGTAAGACAGCTGGGACAGGGGCACGGGGAAACCTTCTGGGAGAGGTGTATCAAGTCTTGTGGCACAAGGTGCTTTGCTGGTGACGTCAAATGTTCCAAACCTGGAAAGTTAAGCCTGGAGAAATATGAAGAAGCCTAGTATATCTAGGAAAGTTCTTTAAAAACATTTCAAATATATGCAAAGGCAAGATTATTCTGTGTTGGGGGCTGGTGATGTGGCTCAGTGGTAGAGTACTTGCCTCACATACATGAAGCCCTGGGGTTGATGATTCATGGTTCTTAACCCAAGGTCCAGGGGATAAAGTGGGCTGACTCCTTGAAATCATACTCAAAATTTTTTGTGTGTAGCACATTAACGTTCATCACGGTGTCACAGGATTTAACTTAAAGCAACTAAATTATGTTATGAGAAATTTCTGTCCCAAGTATGAAAAAACAAGAGAGGGAGACTCTGGAGGGAGAATTCCCTGGTTTGAAACCTCACCCCACCACGTGCTCACTAGCTGCATGAGCTGGGGTAGGTCACCAAATGCCCCGCACTGTAGTTAGTTCCCTTGCCTGTCAAGTGGGGACAAAAATGGTAGCAGCTATTTCATAAGGTTGTTGGGGTGACTGAGCTGATTCAGTCAAACACTTTAAGATACCTGGCACGGGGCAAGTGTTTTAGTCCATGACGTCTACTCTTGTGGATGATTCATAATTAGAACCCTCCAATGGTAGGATAGGCCACCTCAGGTAGTAGTGAGTTCCTTGTCCCTCAAATAGATAACTAGAGCAGGGAGGATCTTGAGGGGATCCCTGAGTGGGGAGCTTCTGTGAATTACATTTTCCCTTGGGGCAGGTGGCACATGGTGAGCCTAGCCGTCCTCAGTGAGCCAGCCAGCCTCCAGCAGGAGTGACAGCTGCACTTGCTAAAATGGAAATATTCTTCTGAATAGGCAGCCTGTTTCCAGAGCCTGCTCCTGGCACACGCCCCAAGGGTGCAGAAGAATAGTTTGAAAAATCCAAGTGAGGTTTCCTCACCATCATGTGCAGAGAGTAGGAGTGGGGAATCATCCTTGGAGCCCACTGAGCTAATGCAGCAGGGGCTCAGAGGCAGGGTGTGCAGAGCAGAAGTAGGCTGCCTGCATCTAATCTCAGTGCTGATTAACAGTTATTTACTGAGCATTTACCATGTGCCAGGGGCTGGGTGTGATGGCAGATGGTGGGTGCCGTTAAAAAGATGAATGAGATCCAAAAAATAAATAAAAATAAGAATGAATCCAGTACTAATATTCTCATTGTTCTGATTTTGATTTTACTTATTGGACTTTGGGCTATTCTTGAAGGGGCAGTGAAGCCAGCTGAGTGGTTGTTGGATAAGGAAGCATTTGAGATTGTTGGTTCAGAGAGAAGTTAGAAATTTCTGTGTGTGTGTGCACACATGCTTATGAACACAAGGAATGCGTTTAAACCTAAGATTCCCTAACATGGACTAAGGAAAATCTGAGTGGACTACTTGACTTCTGATTGGCTGCCCAGAAGCGAACTCTGAAATAAGGATTTGAGTGTAACTACTTTATTTGGGAGCAAAGTCACCTAGTAGGGAGAGGAGGAGGAGGCAATTCCACTGGGGGCAACTGGAGTTTAATCATGCGGCGGAGGATGTAGAACTCTTTCTTCAGGGTCATCCCGCACAAGGCGAGGGGTTGGGATCCTAGCACACCAGCTCCTTTCGGTCCCTGTCAGAGACCATTCCTGGGGGTCCATGAGTCCCCTCACTGCCTCATGTGCTACCTGGGCAGAAACAGTGGCTCTGCACCAGAGAAACCCAGAAACCCAGAACTGCAAGTGTGGTGGTTTGACATCTGTGAAGAGAAAAAACATAAGGATGGGAAGGGCACCCCACCCTAGGGTCTGCCACAGCGTTTTTCAGTAGGAACTGAAATCCCCTCCGTGGAGCAAGACTGGAGATGTGCTGGAAGGCAAGACAGAAGCTCGTGTCTCCTCCAGCCCGAGGTTCCCAGGCCTCTGTGTACTCCACGGCACAGGAGGGCTGAACCAGCCTCAGCTCTGCTCTGGGCACCACTGAGTTGCAAGAACACTGAGGAGATGTGGTGGGAGTTGTCATGAGTGAGCCATCATTAACATAGACCAAACACATTTGTGTCTTTCACAATGTCAGAGTTTACCGAATAACCAGAAATTCACAGACCACACCACTTTCATCAGTGGCAGTTCCCTGAATACTTTTGGGTCCCCTGGTAGTCAGAAGCAGGGCAATCACAGGTTCCTTTATTCCAATCTTAATTTCTAATATCTATAACTCAAGCGACACATCATACCTCACACGATTCTATGTATAGTTTACCTTGGGGCTAGGAAGGGGTTAAGGCAGCCACAGGGGTTCATTCAGGAGGCTGAAGTCAGTGAAGGCAGAAAGCAGAGACAATGCAGAGTCACTGTAGGTGGTCAGATAAGATGGAGAACCAGCCAAAGAACTTGTTCAGGGCACAGAGCTGTGAAAGACCAGGAACTTATTCTAGGAGAAGGTCTGGGAAGACAGTAGCTTTGCTGTGCCTGGTGGAGTGGACTGCGGATACTCATCCAAGGCAGGAGAACTACACTCTGCTAAAGCCTGAGGACAGATATTTGGAGGTTCCTTACAGTTTTTTTCCTGGGTGAAGCGCTTGGTGAGTGACCAGATGATGGGGTCAGGGTGCCACCATGTCCACTCTTGGGGTGCTCCTCTTTCCATGGGCTCCGAGTGAGGACACCACAACATTTGATGGTCTGATGTGTTGGATGAGCTCATGAGCCTTGTTTTTCCAATATGAATTTGATACACCCAACATCCATGTGCTTCTTATTAATTCAATACGTCTGGGGTGGTCATTCTTATTGGCATGATTAATTTATCAGTTTGTGCCAGGCAGATGGTGCTTGTTTAATTGTACAAACGAGGTGTAGAGACATTTCACCTCAGCACTTAAATTCAAAATGGAGTAGATTATGGAAAACTAATGCTTAAAATATGGTGCAACTCAGGTTTAGGTACAACCTGAAAACTTCGTTCTATACATTAAAGAATAATTCAGAGCAAAGCCCACTCTCCACAGGGTTCCTTGGGTAAATGAAGACACGAAGTCTGTCAAGGGTGAGAGGAAGGTGCCTGAGAAGGGAAGCTGGGGCCTGGGCAGTCCCAGGGCATGCTTGTCTTCCACTGCTTGGTCTTCTCCCATGGAAACTGAGCGGCTTGCAGGCACATCCTTCCAGCACTTTTCTTTGCATTCCCTGGAGGGGAACAACGTTTTGGATTTCACAGCAGGAAAAGGAGGCCCATGAGCCTTCAGCCTCCAAACCCACAATCCAGCCCCAGCTCTGCTCCTAATTAGCCATGTAACCCTGACAATCACAGAGATGATGATGGTCATTTCCTCTAACTGTAAAACAAGGTTGAAAAGATGGTCCTCGATGATTCTTCAGAACTAAAGTCTGGTTATTCTACAGTTCTGGATTTATGAGGTCGTAAATAATGGTCTTTCTTGAATCTCCACTGTGTTAGGGAGGATTAAATTCAGCTGGAATAACAGAAAAGTCCCAAGTGAACAGAGCAATTTCTCTCACACACAGAAAGTGCAGTGGTAGAAAATTTTGACTGGTATATTACTCCACTGTGTCAGTTCTATCGTGTTCTCTGCTACCACACTTCCATTTCTAAGTTTTTCCCATCAATCCAGGTGACTTCTAGAACTCCAGTCATTACCTCTGTATTCTAGCCTAGGAAGATGAAGAAGAGGATGAATAAAAAACAACTATTGTCTTTAAAGGCAGATTCCCAGAAGATGCCATGAACTTTTTGCCTTGGCTGAAACTTAGATGACTACATCAGACTATAAGGGCATCTGGGAAATGTAGTCTTTTAACTCTGGGCATCCATTTTGGGCTCTTAACTATGAAAGAAGGGTAGAGCAGGTATTGGGAGTCATTGCCCCACCTTACATTTCTCCAGGTATATGATGGTCAAATGAGCCCACTTCACTTACACTCTGTCCCTTGCCACATGATTCAGTTTCAAGGTCTTCACTTTGTTTATTGGCCTCAACTTTTACCTCGGGGACTGTTTCTCATTATTTCAATGATGATCTAGAACTTCATTTGGTCTTTGTACCTTGCAAGCCCCAGGGTCTTTCCAGCTGCTGGAGAGAGTTGACTGATGCTTCAGGGTCCCCAAGGCCTCTCCATTTTTGTGGTTTGCTCAGAGGACTCTTAGGATTGAGCAAATAATTACGCTCATGGCTACAATTTGTTATAGCAAAAAGGATGATTAGCAAAATTGGCAAAGAAAAAGGCATATAATGTAAAGTCTAGAGGAAACCAGGGGCAGGCCATCAAGAGTCTTCTCCCAGCGAAGCACATGAGATGGGCTTCATCTCCCACAGTGTAGTGACAGTGCATGGGAAATAGTGACCATCTGGAAAGCTCTTTTGCAACTTGGTGCCCAGGGTTTTTATTGAGAACTGGTCACAGGTACCCTCTCCCAAACATGTACCAAAATTCCAGCTCCCAGAAAGAAGGCAGGTGCTTAGGATAAGCCATATGGCACAGTTGAGGCAAGTGAGTCACTCAGCAGCTCAGGGACTGGGGGAAACCCTCTAAGAATTGAAGCTTTCAGACCCCAGGGAAGGGCCATCTTGGCAAGGAGGCCTTTGTGAGAGTCGCCAGCCCTCTCAGACTTACGGTGTTAAATCTTCTCTGCATACCTGACAAGTGTTTTCTGTAACTATAAAATAACTTCTGATTTTAGAGCCAGTGATGCTGGGTTTGAATCTTGTCTTAACCATTTATGAGGTAGGTTTCTGCCTACCCAAGAAATTAGCTCCTGTCAGCAGGCCCTCTCCAGGAAATGGCAACAGTACCTTCTTCTTAGCCTTTCAAGGGTAGTGGGGAGGGGTGGGAATAGTTGCCCTCTTGTGCTTGATGGGGAGAGGGTAGAAAGGGAAAAATAGCAAGGGGATTCTTCTTTTTCACTCTGTACTTCATAAATAGCCCCTTACTCATGTCTCCTCAATGTCCAGTTTGAAGGTGTCACAGGAAAACTGGGAGCTGAAACTCCAAACTTCAGTTCTTATGTTCCAACCAAAGAAAATTTAAACTCAGGTTCCAAAAGCCATGCAAGAGAATTCTATTATAAGTGAAAGTAAAGCAAAACTGTGGTGAAAATAAAGTAAAAGCAAGGTGAGGCTTAAGCAGAGAGCACTCTCAAGAGAGAGTGGGCTGTCTCTGTGCAGAGAACAGCAAAGGAGACAATGCTGTCTCCAAATGTATTACTGTTTGATGTTTACTAGAACTGGGGACCGCCTTCTGTACTCTTTGCCAATCAAGCTTTCAAACTCTTCCTTCACCATCAGGTGGTGAGGTTTTTGACCTTAGTTGGTCCTCTTTGGAACTGTCATGGTGGCTGTCCCATTTAGGGGGGCTTCATCTACAAGTCAAGCCCATGTTAATGTGGGTACTGGGGTCAGTAACCGGTCAGAAATTACCTTAGTGTACCTGCCCTACTAAAGGAATCTTCCTTCCCAGACAATTGGAGCCACTTAGAGTCATAATTTCCAACTTCACATCAACCTCAGTGAACCCTGTCAGGAGTTGGTCCCATTAGTCCTTTTCTCTTAATGTGTTTTCCCATTAACTCCTTTGCTTCTGTTTATTTTATTTTTTACAAATTAACTACCACCCTTTGCTTTCTCGTCTACTTTGGAAGTTGTTTAAAGAAGACCCTAAAGTAATTTAAAGAACACTTGTGACCTTGCCTGCATTTCACTGCTCATTGCTGGCTACTACCTAGCAAAGGTATCTTTTGTTTGTTATGGGGACTTGCTGAGACATGGAGCCAGACACCTAGGTTGGAGTTCAGGCCCTGCCATTCACTAGATGTGGGATTAGAACAGGTTACTTAGTGAATTTTCAATCTGAGGGTCAGGGCTTCCCCATGTTCCCCATAGGCCTGACAGGGTGTCGAGTGGAAGATCTTGGACCTAATCACCTGTGGGGCAGGCGCTCAAATGAGTGAAAAGGACTGAATCATGGGGACATAGGCCCTCTCCAAGTGTCCTGGGTAGGAATGCACAGAGCATGGCCCGAACTTCTGATTTTTTAAAAAAGAGAGGTTGGAAATTCAGATTTTTATTTGTGGCCTTCCAGATTTTAAGTATTTGCTCAAGTTAATAAGATAAATATGAAACCCAGCAATAGTAGCCACCAAAATTCTATGAGGGCTAAAGAGTTTTTGACTCAGTTGACTGTGTTAAGAAACCCCTCCTGGGCTGGGAAGCTGCCGGGCCTCTGCCCCCTGGGAAATCATTCCTCCTGGCAGGGAGGTTAGACAAGGCTCTCCTTGGATTCAAGTAAAACCTATCGGGATGAAGCAGGTACAGCTTCTTCCAATAGACAAAAGCCTTCTAAATAGAACCAGAGAGCAAGAGAACTAGAGATCGGCTTTAAGACTAAATAAATTAGTATTAGAATGATGTAGGCTCGCACTCATACAGGCCCTGAACCAAAGCCGGCTGGAGTGGAGTACTCTTTGTATCCCTCACAGTGCCTGGGGCGGTGCCTGGCCTGTAATAATTGCTCAGTGGGAGTGTGAAGAGTGAAAGTGAACAAGGGATGGACAGATAAATAGTTCTCTGCTTTGCTCACAGAGATGCTCCTGTAAATTAAGGCTGAAGAATTAAGGGAATAGTCTCCCCCAGGCAATTCCTGAAATAAAGAAAGGCTTCTGCATTCATTGAGAGCCTAATATGCAAATAATTCAAATTTAAGGGATCATTTTCTGCATGGTGACATTGCTCTTTGTTGAGATGTTTGTTTTGGCAAATAGAATTGTCAAACACTGAATGATTACACTCAGCAGAGTGATAGGAGCAGAGTGTTTAATAAATTACGATGGTTATTTTACTTGCAATGAACTTGAGAAATTATTTTAAAAGGATGCAGTGGTTCACGCTTGTAATCACAGCTACTCTGAGACCGAGGAAGGAGGATTCCAAGTTTGAGGCCGGTCTGGACGATTTATCAAGAACTTGTCTCAAAGTGAAAAATAAAAAGGGGCTGAGGGTTTGATGGGCATGCAAGACTGCCTGGGTCCTATCTCCAGCTCTGCAAATAGCAAAACCTCTGCAGGTCATTGAGAACAGGCTATTTTTGGAGGATTGCTGCCATCTAGTGGATTCTATGGAAAGGGACATGCATTGGGAGTAGATTTCCCACTGTGGGTGTTGGCCTTTCCAGTTCCACAAGTACTTTATTGAGAGGTGGAGGGAATGATGCAAATGGCCCAGGTGGCATCCTCCAGGATCTCACAGGAAACCAAAGCCCTGAAGGGACTTTTGAGTTCATTTGCAAATCCTGAAGCTCAGAATTGGTTTATAGGAATTTTGGGAGTGGAATTGTTGGGGATAACTCATTAAAAATAAACTGATTGACAGGGAAATGCAAATCAAAACTACACTAAAATTTCAACTCACTCCAGTCAGAATGGCAATGTTCAAGAATATGAACAACAATAAATGCTGGTGAGGTTGTGGGGAAAAAGGGACACTTGTACATTGTTGGGACCGCAGACTAGTACCACCATTCTGAAAAGCAGTATAGAGATTCCGCAAAATACTAAGGATGGAACCACCATCTGACCCAGCTACCCCATTCCTTGTTATTTTACCCAAAAATCTAAAATTGGCATTCTACAGCGATACAGCCACCTCAATGTTTACAGCAGCATAATTCACAATAGCTAAATTATGGAATCAACCCAGATGCCTGTCAATAGATGAATGATTAAGAAATTGTGGTATGAATATGCTCAGCCATAAAAATAATGAAAGTATGGCATTTGCTAGTAAATGTGTGGAAAGGAGAATATCATGATAAGTGAAATTAGACAAATTCAGAAACTCAAAGGTTAAATGTTTTCTCTCATATGCAGAAGATAGTGTAAAATAAAGGAAAGGGGGAGAGAAAGATAAGATTACATAAAGAACCAATCAAATATAAATTAAGATGAGTGAAAGAAATATTCTTAGAGCAGAGGAAGAAGAATGGAAGAGGGGAATGAGGACAGGAGGGAAAAGGTGCAGAGAAAAGGTAGGGATCATGAACTGAAGTCGATTTTCATGCATGTATGTTTGTTGGAATGGACCAAATTACTATGTATAACTCTAAAGCTCTAATTTAAAAAAAAAGATTGTGCATTTTTTCAATTAAAATGTTCCTTCCATACATTTTCTTAGACAGTAGATATCTGCTTCTGTTTATTCTAGTGAGTGCTTATAAAATGAGTGATTAATGAATGACTACTTGAAACAAACCCCAAGGGTGGTGACAAATGCTCATGCTTAGATGGATGACTCTTCTTCCATGGTTATGTGATCTCAGCAGCAAGTTCCTATTGTGTCTTATACTGTGTACACTTACTTTTACATACCAGGTTAAACTTTATGCCACTGAGACTTGTGTGCTAGGTCACAGCCTGGATGATAAACTGAAACAAGTTCTTTTTTCAGAGTACACCAGGCAGGTTGTGATTTCTTGCGACTTCTCCCAGGCAGGGATGGGACTTGGGCTCAGCCGCTCATTTGCCTGGAGCACTGGGCTCGGAGGCTGTTTGTGGAATTTCTAGGGTAAATGATGTGGCCTGCTCTAAATACATGCATCTTTTAAGAAGCAGTCCAAATAGGAGGCAAATAATCCAGGTTCATTTGTAGTGGCTCAAGAAATGAAACTGAGTTCTAGCTTTATTGGTGTGAATTGAGAGGAGAAATGAAGAGTGTTGGTCTTATTTTAATTTTTGCCATTTATGTCATTTCATCACCTTTTCTTCTCTGAGCCGATGTTCTACTGAACCAGTTGCAGATGATTACTGGTTTAGTACTTTCTTGGGTTTTGTGCTAATCCTTTACTTACAGAACCAACACGCGAACAGGAGTTCTGTTGTTGTTTGCTTTTTGATACTGCAGAATGAACCCAGGGGTGCTTTACCACTGAGCTACATCTCCAGCCCTTTTTATTTTCTGAGACAGGGTCTTGCTAAGTTGCTGAGGCTGACCTTGACCTTGCAATACTCCTGCCTTAGTCTCCTGAGGAGCTGGGATTACATGCATGCATGCTCAGCTTGAAGGACTTTTATTTGACAATGATACGTGTGCTTTGTAGGTTTCTTATTTCTACATGTGGGTCTGGGATTGTCTGCTTCTGCCTCTGGTGACTGGAGGTTGGATGGACAGTGCTACTGGAAACACCTGTTGAAGTTAGGGTGTGGGGTCTGGAGGTGACCAGGGCTCTCCCCAAGGCCCAATTCCCTGCCTGGTGTGCAGGCCTTTGGTGCTGTTCCTCATGCCTGCTCCTTTAGGATTTTCTTTTATCTGTTCCCTTCTGTTAAGCTGAGCAGAGTTCAGCCCCTTGCTCTCTGTGAAACCACAGTTTGAGATGAAGCTAGATTCTCTGCTTCTGCTGGTGAATGGGGTCTGTGTAGGATGCAGGCCTCTGCAGCTGAGGAAGTCTGTTTCAATGTCAACAGCTAATCAGAGCAGGGGATGCTGTCAGCTCTGATGGTCACAGCTGTCAAAGCTGGATTCTTCTCTACTACTATCATGTGGTGTGTTGCAATTCTTAATGGTGGACCCTAGTGGCTCACCACTGATTTCTTTCTGGATCCTTGTCTCACAAATTTGAAGAATGAAATTCACAGACAAGAAAGAGTGAGCATAAAAGAATAGGATTTATTCAAGTGAGAAGAAAAGAGAATTCCCACAGGGTGACTGGAGACTAGATATGGGTTGCCACTTAAATGCACTAGTTTGGGGCTTATTGGCTACTGGTAGGGGCATTGATCAGTAACTATGCTAATCAGGTCTTGGAAAAGTACCAAAGTTATGGGTCAAAAATCTATGCTAAACAGGTATTAGAAAAGCAGTAATGCTATTGGTTTGGCCCATAACCTAGTTGGCTGTGCACTGTCAGCACTTAAGCTTGAGGTTTCTCGTAGCCTCCATTTGGGTCTGCCTGCATTCTGTTTTTACTGCTGCTCTGTAACAAAGATGTGGCTAGAATGTTTACAAGTTAGCCTCATGCAGTGGACTTTACATTAAAAACAAAACAAAACAAAAAAACCCTTTAATTGGGACCCGTTAACTATTCTATCTTATTCATCAGTATAAGATAAGTGATCTCTTGTATCAGTCCTTGGGCTCCTTCCTCACCCTACACCTTCCTTTCAGAGCCCTAGCACTCGCATGGATTCAGAAGATGAAGCCTTGTCTCTGTGGTTTCTGTTGCTACCTCTCTCTTTGGTTATAGGATGTTCCTGTGGTCCTCTACCATGGGGGTGCTTTTTCTGGGTGACTGTGAAGCCAGAATTGGGGACAGGCAGTTAGTGTAGAAATAGGGGATCAGGAAATGAAAGCCAGGAAAGCCATCTGCCTCTGGAAGTTGGAGACTGCCCCTGGGAGAATGGAATGTCAAGGATCTCCAGAGCCCATTGATTGCCAAATTTACCTGCCCTTGACAGGGACTACGGACCAGGAGAGGCTAATTGGGCTTTTGCCTCCCTGAATCACTTTGGCCCTCCCCCTGCCCCATTCCCTTCTCACTTTTTATATCTCATCTGCAAAACCAGGCCTAGTCTCCTAAGCAGGAAGGAGACATAAGGGGGAAAGAACTAGAGAACAAAAGAGACCTTAACCTATAAAAGATGTAGGGTGCGCTCACTTCTTGGGACTTTAGAACATCAGCCATGGCCCCCTTCTCCCTCCCGGGAGAAGTCTGTATTATTACCTTTAAATAAAACCTGCTTAAGGGCTGGGGAGATAGCTCAGTCGGTAGAGTGCTTGCCTTCCATCCACAAGGCCCTGCGTTCGATCCCCAGCACCGCAAAATAAATAAATAAAATAATAATAATAATAAATAAATAAAACTGCTTAATATGCTTGCCTTGGCGTGCTTCTCTAGTGTTCAAACTTCAACATTAGAGGGAGCAGAACTCGTCACCGGCAAATGGCAGTATCAACTGCAGTGATACCCCTCAAGGTTGGCTTATAGATGTGGCTATCAGGAGCCCTCACCTCTGCTGATGTGGGCTAAGTGTCCAAGTCACAGTGCACACAGTCACCCGGTGCACCATCAGAGGCTACTGCCACCGTCTCCTACTGCACAGACACAGCTATTTCAGACACCCTACCCTCTGCTACCCCAGCCTTGGGGAATTCCACTCTTTCCTTTCTCTGGCCTCCCTTCTCTGCCCCTTGAGCAACTCCAGTTTTAACGCTTGATGAATCTGATTTTTCCAAATAATATCCTGGGTGTCTGTTTTATTTTTTAGGTAGGGTTCAGATACCCAAACAGGAGACTACAGTTTAGACTGCCCCCAGGTGGGTTCATTCAGAATGTGGTAGGCTAGCACCTTGCAACGGTGGGTGACCAGCTCCGCTCTCAGATTTCTCTGTGCCCTGATCCTCCCATTCAGGCATGAAGTGGATGCTGAACTTGTCACCTTAGTGAGCCTGTGGTGGTGTGAGTCAGAGCCAGTCTGCAGACTGTTCTGACCTTCATGCACTAAAGCTAAGCCCATTAGGGGAGGTTTGGGATTTGGGGACTAAGTAAAAGAAGGCTAGGAACAGGTAAAATCTCATGGCCAAAAGCAAGAGGGAGAATGAGGTTTCATTCCTCAGACTAGAGAAAGATTGCCTCCATTCTGAGAAAGGAAAGGGATGCCTGTAGGAGCCCTTGGCAGCCCCACAGTTGAGGGTCACTAAAGAAATGGCTGCTTAGGTTCAAACAGACTTGGGAGCTCTACTTTTAACCTGTTAACCTCAGAGTATGGGAGTAAATGCTGACCACAGTAATCTCAGGAGGAATCTGTATGAATATAAGTCCTCCTCTGACTTTGTCAGCTTTCCTTTATATTATAAAACAACCTGAGATGATGTATTTGAAAAGAGAAAAGGTTTATTTTGGCTCATGGTTTCAGAGATTGCAGTCCATTATCGATTGACCCCATTGCTTTGGGCCTGTGGTGAGGCAGTATATCATGGTGGGACGTGTGGTGGAGCTATTCATCTTATGGCTGAGACACAGAAGGGAGATTCTCAGTATCCCCTTCAAGGACACATCCCAGTGACCAATGACTTCCCCTTGGGCCCTATCTCTTAAAGGATTCCCCACTTGCTGATAGTGCCACGGGCCTTTAACACCTGTGCATTTTGGGGACACTTACCAAACTCTAGCAACCCCATCCAAAACTGTGGTACTGAGAAAACACCCTGATATCTTGATTCTGTGAGAAGGATAGAAGCTGCAAGACACAGGTTATGTTTCTCTTGAGTGTGGTATAAGTTCTCACAGGAAAAACAAGATGAAATTTGGGTAAGTAAGTTATTCTCAAAAACCTGAGTTGAAGGCGTGATGCATGTCCACTTTGTAGATGAGGAGATAATGTCAGGAAAATCCTTTCATACTTTTATATTAAGCCAAGGAAATAAACCACAGTTTCTTCTCAGTCAAGTTGTTCTCCCGGAATAGGAGAGCTTTCCTTCTGTAGGCTCATTTCTCCCACCCGCCAGAGGAATACGTTTAAGCATCTGTCTACTTTGCAACGTAGTGGGGTGCAATGGAGGAGGCATCCCTTGTCACTGTCCCACAGGGGCCCCAGGTTAGGGCTAGCATTTCTCAACTCATGTGTCCTGATAAATGAGGGGTGTCTTTGTTTGTTTTCTGTTGCTTTAACAGAATACTTGAGTCTGGTTGATTTATAAAGGATAGAAGTTTATCTGGCTCATGGTTCTGGAGGTTAGTAAGTTCAAAGCCCTGGTGATGGCTCTCTATTGCTTTCAGCTTCATGGAAAAGTGAAAGGGAAGTGGGTACCTGCTGAGGAACATATGCTTTTGTGATAAGTGATCCAGTCCCACGTGAACAAGAACTCACTACCAAAAGAAAAGCATCAATCCATCCACAAGGGCTCTGCCCCTATGACTGGATGCCTTCCACTAGGCCCCACCTGCCATCATGCCATATTGAGGAATAAGCCTCAACCTGTGTTTTGGTGGGGACATAGCACAGCAAAGGGTGTGGGAATGGGGAGCAGCCTAGCCCTGGCCAACTGGTGATTCTGAGCCGGGGAGAGCCACACCAAGGTCCCTTCCACTCTTATGTAGAAAAGGCAGTGCTCCAGAACAGTTATGAGCCACTTATTTGAAGTTGAGGATGTATTTCCCCAGATCTCCCCCAAATAAAAAAAATTGCTGTCACTTTGCTATTTTTTAGTTTTAGTTTTTACTTATAAGGATAGATTTTGCATACAGAAAACACAATTTATGGTTAATTTGGTTTTTAAAGTTAATATTTAATTAATTAAAGTTCCAAATTGTAATAAGTTTATAAGTTCAACCAAAAAATAGTTTCTCTACTCTGTGAGCATACAAAACTACTTTTGTAATCCTCAGCCTCACGTGTAGCTGGGATTATAGGTATGTACTGCCAATGTTGGTTTTCCTCTTTCTTTATTTCAGAAGCAGAATGTGTCGGCTCTCCTGTGCCTGTTTCCAGGACCCTAATCTTTCCTGATGGTCTCCCATCCCTTCCTCCACCCCAAGAGCTCTTCCCAGCATTCAGTGGGATTCTACTGAGGCATGGTCTTTTTTTTTCCCCATAGGGATAGGCTCCTTCTCTTTGCCATTCTGTAGCAAAATTTATAATCACTTTTCCACTTTTGATGTCTGTTTGGTGCCATTTGCAAACTTGAATTTCTTTAAACATTTTAAATTATATTTATAAATCTAATGTTTAATCTTTCTGTCATTTGTTTGACAAAGCCTACCTACTTAAATAATTCTTGTAAATACAGCCAATTTACAAATATGGGGAGTTATAAATTATCTTAACCATTATATCATTTATATATTTGGCCAAATTCTCTTATATCTTTTAACTAAAAAGCACAGTCTAAAATTAGGTACTCAGCTATACATATTCAATTGGAATTACAATTTATTAGATTTTCTAATATGCCAAATTCTCTTAAATATTTCAAATGCTTTAAATTCCACACATTCAAAGATAACTCCTGCTATCCCCCAAAGGTTCAGTCACTATCTGTGGCACTACTGGGAAGTGGTAGAACCTTTAGGAGGTGGGGCCTAGTGGAAGGCAGTTCGGTCATTGTGGCATATTTTGAAGGGGATTTTGGGACCCTAACCCCTCTTGTCTCCCTCTTCCCTTCCTGGCCACTATGAAGAGAACAGGTCTCCTCTACCACATGTTCCTGCTATGATGTACTGTGTCATCAAAGGCCTAAAGCAACAGTGCCAAGGGACCATGAACTGAAATCTCTGAAACTGAGTCAAAATTAACTTCTTCTTCTTTGATTTTTTAAAAATTATCTCAGGTATTTTGTTATAGTGATGGAAAGCTAGTACAATTCTCAAATATCACACAAAATATTAAGATGATGGGCCCAATTTATTTCAATATCTATAATTGTTTCTAAGTTTTCTCAGGAACAAAAGATCTTTACAATAAAGGAAATTATACTATCTCAAGAAATGTGGGCTGAACTTCTCAGTGGGCTGAAGTTTATTTTTTATTTTTATTTTTTAGTTGTCAATGGACCTTTATTTTATTTATATCTATGTAGTGCTGAGAATTGAACCCAGTGCCTCACACATGCTAGGCAAGCGCTCTACCACTGAGCCACAACCCCAGCCCCTGAAGTTGTTTATTAACCACAGATTTGAGCAAGGATGTAAGATTTGGAGCTTTGGACACTGAAGGGAATTTTCTCCTTACTCTGAATAAATGATTGAGTCACTTTTTATAGTCCCAATGTTACTAAGACCCTGAGTGTACACTTCCAAACAGGGTGCCTCATGTCTCACTCTTTGATACATGTGACCAATTATCTAGTTCTCATTTTGCCTCACCTCTGGATCAGCTTTTCTTTTTTCTACTTATACTCTCAGTTATCTTCCTAGACATAAGAAAACACAGGAATTTAAACAATAGGTGACTGAACTCTGTATCTCTCTAATTCTTTTTGACTCTAAAGCCCATCTCCAAAATTCAACTCTGCACAATCACTATAGTAATGCTGAAATATAGGACTGGGTAGGGAGAAGAAAGCTTCTTTTCTCTCTCTTTTTGTGGTACTGGGGATTGAGCCCAGGGCCTCGTGCATGCTAAGCAAGCACTCTACCACTGAACTACAACCCCAATCTTTTTTAAAAAAAGTATTATTTTGAGACAGGGTCTTGCTAAGTTGCTGAGTCTGGCATTGAACTTGCAATCCTCCTGCCTCAGCCTCATGTAGCTGGGATTATAGGTATGTACTGCCAATGTTGGTTTTCCTCTTTCTTTATTTCAGAAGCAGAATGTGTTGGCTCTCCTGTGCCTGTTTCCAGGACCTTAATCTTTCCTGATGGTCTCCCATCCTTTCCTCCACCCCAAGAGCTCTCCCCAGCATTCTGTGGGATTCTCCTGAGGCATTGTCTTTTTTTCCCCCATAGGGACAGGCTCCTTCTCTTTGCCATTCTCTCATTAACCCCAGTGATGTGAGAAGAGCATAGGCATTGAAATGAACTCATACCACTTGGTGAGTGACTGATGTCTACTCTAACTCTTGGGGCCATTAGTTTCAAGTTAGATTTAAATGAGGATCTTACCCAGAGGAACTCTAATATCATTTGAGTTACCACATTGAGTATAAAGATTGTTCAAGAAACCCAGAAAGTGACTTGGAAGTGAGCTATCCTGTTCTCAGAATCTTTATCTGGTATCAAGTGCTTCTTGATTTTGTTTTTTCCACTTCTTTACTGGGGATCGAACCCAGGGCCTTGGGCTTGTGAGGCAGGCACTCTGACTGAGCTATCTCCCCAGCCCCCCACTTCTTTACTTCTTTTAAAGTTTTCTGAAAGCTCCAACCTTTCTGTTTCAACTTCAAGGAGAGGAGAGACAACTAGGTAGGACAAGGCAATGCACCCAGCTGTGTGCTGATGAATGTTTGACAACCAGCTCGGTGGGACTCTGGTTTGTAAGTAGTGTTTACCAGTTTCAGTGGTGTAAATGCTCCAACTCTGACCAATTTCAAACTATATTCAGTTAAACAAGCAATTCCCTGAATTCCTAAAAGTTGAGCAGTTGGTAAGTACTTCTATTTGTTCTGACTGCTTTGCATATATAAAGTTTTGTTTGCCCCCAAATGCTCCATAAGGGGTGGAATTATATTCTAGATCTCCTGATGGGCTCATGGACCTAGCATGGTTATAGACAAAAAAAAAAAAGATTAAGTTTGGGAGCCCATTTCCTGTGGACAAACTGTTGTCTTGGGGCAACTTCCCAGCCAGTAGCAGGGAGATTGTATTGGGATGGGAGTAGGCTGCCTCCTCTTTCCATCAGCCTCAGGGTACATAGGAGAATATGGGAGACATTGGAAACTTTTGATAAGGAAGTAGGCTCTCTGAAATCAGACCTGGATACTATTAAGCTCAGAATCCCAACCAGATCCAATCAACCAACACACTTTCCTCCTGGGTTAGTATTTTTATTTTATCTTTAATTTTTTTTGGTACTAGAAATTGAACTCAGGGGCATGTGACCACTGAGCCACATCCCCAGCCCTATTTTGTATTTTATTGAGAGACAGGGTCTTAATGAATTTTTCAGCACCTTACTTTTGCTGAGGCTGGCTTTGAACTCATGATCCTCCTTCCTCAGCCTCCGGAGCCACTGGGATTACAGGCATGTGCCACTGTACCTGGTTGGCTTAGTATATTTTTGTGTATAGGACTTGATGTGCTTCAGTGATCAGAATGAAAATTCAAGAAGAGGATCTGTAACTTTCCTTACATACAGACTGGTTAGTAAGGTGTTAAGAGCTCCAGGAAAAGGTCATTAAAATAGCTATAAATTATGGTATAGCCTACTTGTACCATAGAGTAGGTGGAGGACCAAAGGGCCAGAGGGGTTTTCGAGGAATTAGGAACTCAGGAAATAACTTTTCAGTAAGTATATAAGGTGAAGAAAACAGGGAAGATAGAGAACAACTAAATAAATGTGCTTCTCTTCCCTGGGGTTTTAAAATTGGGAAGGATTTGTAGATGTGGAAATTTCAGCCATAGACGGAGAAGACTACAGACTCATCTGTGGCAGAATGTGGCCCAGAGCTCCTTGGAAAGCTGTTCCTGTAGCAGGTTGCCCCAAGAGACTAGTCAGCAGTGGTAATAACTGGTGAACAGGTGCAAGTTCTCTTCACCAATTGGAAATGATGCAGATCAGACATTCTGAATTATAAGGCAACACGTACCTCTCCACTTTACACCTAAGGAAGATGCTGGAAATTCTCCATGTCTCTTATTGGCAGGCACAATTGTAACTTCTGACTAACAAAATCATGGTAAAACTGTGGTAGGAGTGTTTAATCCTTTATTTATGGTTTAAGTTATTTGGGGAATTCTGGAATAAAAGAATATATTACTACATAGTAATATTCTTTGGAACTAAATTTCTAGGGCATTTATAAAATTTTCCTGGATATTTGGCTTAAACTGGAAGGTAAGAAAGGCAAATTTCTGCCTATATATAGTTAACAGTACTAGCACATAACATGGTTGTAGGCAGCTTTTGAGTCATAGGACGGTTTATAAGATCCATTAATACTCTATTGTCCTGATTATTTAGGAGGTATTCATTCATTTATCCATTCAGCAAACATTTATTGGATATCTACTACACATCAGGTACTAGGGGACACTGTTAAGTCATGATTATTTTCAACAAATTTACATTCCACTAGGGGGAGCCAAATATATAAATAAGCTTAAGAACTGTGTTAATAATAGTCTGTGGAAGGTGTGTGTGGGGTGAGGGGAGAGTATCTGAAGGAATCGGGCAAATCTGTCCTAGGGTTGGTCATAATGTATCTTAATTGGCAAGGTGCCCCTGGGCAGGTATTTCTGGGCCTCCCTACCTAGACTGAGGAGACTGCTTAAGGTACACACAGAACTGTTAGGTCATTTGTGTGAAGCTGATTGGGATGACCCAGAGGAGACCCTTTGCCTTGGCCTTCTAATTCATGCTCATGCTCAGTTTCACAGACTACTGGGCCTGAGGAAAAAAATCACCCTGCAATGTGGGGACCCTCGGAGAACACCATTCGCCATCAAACTGAGCCACGTGTAAGCAACGTCTGAGTAGCAGGGTTTCAGAAATGATATCTTCTCCTTTATTTCTACATTCATATAAAAAGTTCTGATATATTTGGGCTGTAAAAGAAGGCAACAGTAAATACAAAGAAAATTATAGGAAGTCAAAAAATATATGGTTTTAGCATTTGGAAAAGCAGTTATAGACTGTCTCCTCTGTTTAATTATCCAAGCGATCAAAAATCTGGGTTTGAAACTCCTGGAAGTCCTCTGGGATGGTGTCTGCAAAGAGAATGGGCATAGGCTGGTTAGTTAGGATCCTTCCACCTGGAATCCAAGTCCATTTTGCATGTCATGCAGGACTCCTGTAGGGGGCACTGTCAGCTTGCCCAAGAGGCCCACAGGCCCCGGCAGCCATTTTCTACTTCAGGCTGCTTTGCAAATTGTTGGCTGAAAGCCCAGCAACGCTCATTCATAGCCCTGAAGAAAATTAGCAGGCAGAGTGGCTTTTGAGTCTGTGATTATGTTTGAGCCATATGAAAATTAAGGCTGCCTGTAAATTAAACCTGACTGAATTTCTCACTGAACCCCAAATCCTAAACCATGCAGTTAAATTCTGTGGGTCTCAATTTCCAAATTTATAAAACAGGAAAAAATGAGATCCACTTTTTTCTGTTACACAGGGGCTATCTGGTTTTAATGAGCATGTAGCATGAACTTTGGGCTTTAGTGGGGAAATAAAAATGTGCTATAAAAATAAGGAAGCGTGGTCTGATTAATTCTAATAGTAACATTGTACAGTAACAGGATGTACATTACCATTGCAGCGATACTTGAGATTGGACCAGATGATGTTTTCTTGAGAGAAGCAAAACACGCCAAGTCGGCCCCCACGCATGGTGGTGTCTATGGTGACCCCAGAGTCAGCCACCAACTCGGAGCCTTCATAAAATCGCACCCTGCAGACAACACAGGCAAACAGGTCTCCATGAGTCCCACTGCAGGGCGAAGTGCCCCTGGTGAGACCCAGGGTCTCACATCTTATTCACATACCTGCCTCCATTCTCTCTTTGACACTCATTTTCCACTCACCTGGGTTGTGCTCTAGTTGGTCTCCCTTCCCTATGAGACTGGAAACCCTTTGAGGGCAGGACATGTGCGTCCATGTCTTCCCAGCCAGGAGCAGGGAGATTGTATTGGGACAAAAAACCCAACACAATGTTGGAACACAGTAAACTTGATAGGTATTTGCTGATGAATTAAAAAGATATAGCCTGATGTCGTGGGCTAGAGGCCCTGTGGCTTATCTTGTGAGTGACCTCGTCTGGACACATGCTTACAGCTTCCACTCTTCTGCAGTTCTAGTCGATGTCGTGCAAAGACTCCCAGAGCCACAATTCACAACAGGTGACAGCACTCCCTAAGTAGAGGTTTAGAAACCTGCAGGGCATTTTTGGTTGTCACAGTGGCATTGAGTGACAGAAGTTAGGGAAGCTGGGTGGCTTACAATGCCCCGGAGAGACTGGTCAAAGTTGCTCCTGATCCTATGCACGTTTGGAGTGTTTCTCCAGATACACAGAAGCTGAACCGCCTGTTTATAATGACTGGGACCTAGAACTTAATACCCTTTTACTCGCCAACATTAGATATATTTTATACTGATTTTAATGTAAGCTGAAGTTTCCAGGGTAAATTGGGAAACTACTGAGTATTTTTGTTTTGGTTGAAAATTAAGAATTGTGTATCATTTTACAACTTCACATCACCTTTGGCAATACCATTGTAATATAACTTGTCACCGAAACACCCATCTGTATTAGAATGTCACTTTCACAGTGATTCTAGGTATGGATGCTACTCTGTACTTCATTTTATCTTCTGGTATGATTGTGCCCAAGCATATACATTATTTTGTTGTATTAATTTATTATTTCTCTACTATTAGAGCTCAGATTGACTTTCATAAAATAATATTGGTATATTTTCTATGATTTCATTTTGGGACAGAAGAGGGAGCATTTCAACATGTTTGTCTTAAAGGGGTACTGGGCTTAACGAGGCTGAAAACATGATAGGACATTATTGCGAGGCCAACAGAGTCCATTTGACATAATGTCATAGAAAACAAAATGAATTAGTTCAGATAACCTTCTTTTTCCTACTAGGTTGCTTTCCTGACCTGTTTGGGAGAATGTAATCTGTACTAGTTCCTAAAGTTACTGTGTAAGCTGGCATGGGTATTGATATGTAAGTTTGAGAACTAAAAGAGTATATTGTCTAAATTTCAAAGATGTAGGCCACTGTAACTCCTGAGACTAGTTAAAACACTCCTATAAAGAAATGAGGCAGATCACATTGCTTACATGAACAGTTTGCACCACACATGGTACATGCCAGGCATCATTCTAAGCACTGGGGAGACAAAGAAAAAAAAAAAAAAAAAAAAGATACAGGTGCTGCCCTCCTGGAGTTTAAGTCCAGCAGTGAGGACAGACCACAGGGACCCTGTGCACTCTAAGTGACTATACAGGGCCCAGAGGAGCCTCAGGGCAGAATGTGTGCAGGCATCCCAGTCACACTTCTTACCCCCCACCTGTCAGCAGGTCCGCTCTCAGGCTTTGCTAAGGGCACAGCAGAAGGGCACCACCATCCAAATTTGCACAGGTTCCCCAAGACCTCCCCCAGAAGCTCCTGTAATGCCACGCTTGGCCCTGGTGTCAGTGTGAGCCTGTGTGTCTTCCTCCCACCTCTTTTCTGGGTGTCCTGGTCTGAGGTCATGGAAATCCTGGCAGATCCTTGAGGACAATCCCAGGTCAGGACCACTCATGGGGGCAAAGGCTCTGGGATACAGAATGGAGTGTGCCAGGGCAGGAGAAGTGACCACCACCTACCTGATGTACCCCACCTGGGGTCTGTGCTGCAGGAACCAGCGATAAGACACCTTGTCCTTCCACCCCACGTTCCTGGAGTCCTTCCACAGCAGCCTGACCTGGTCGCTGGTGTCTCCTGTGTGCCACAGGGAGTTCCGGAGATGTTCTCCTGGGCCCGTCTTAGACTTTACAGCCTGGACAAGGACATGAGGAAGATGTTAGAAAAGGACGGAAAGACCATCTTTTCCATTTCCTAGAACTGAGGTGGTTACAATTGGGCTTCCTTGAACCTGTCCAAAAACATAAATAGGTGTCATTTCTACTGAGGTGACCCCAGCTCCTTAGTACTAAGCAGGGAATAATACTGCACTACTCATTCCATACTTTTCTTACGTTAAGTCCATTTCTCCCCACATCTGCCCCATGAGGGCTCCCACCAAATGTCTGGCTACCGAATTTGCCTTCTGCCCACCAGACCTCCTGTACACAGTTGGCCCTACTGACCAAACACCTTAGCTAGTTTCCAACACAGTATACCTGAAGATGCACCCCAAACCTTTCCAACCTACCTGACCCCATGCAGCCTGACATTACCATGACAGTCACCCAGAGATCTGAGTGTAGCTGGTATATGGGCGTGAAGGTGAAGCCCTGGGTCGGCTCTCATCCTCTGACTTTATCGTTGGCATGAAAGCATCCATTTCTTAGATTATCTACATGTCATTTGGGAGAGCCTGAGATTTAAAGGGATGGCAAAGGGACAGAAAAAGATGAGGAACTTTGACCACCATTACCTTGAGCTGGATACCAGGTTCTGCGACGGCTCGGAAGGGTGTGGCTTGCCAGTACGTCTGTTCCGTCTGCTTCCACATGACCACATAGAAGCTGGAGCTATCTTGGTAACCAAAGATAAAGCCTGCATAGTCATCATCTGTCTGGGTGTTTACATGGAAGGTCCCTTCGAAGTCAACACCATTAAAAGCTGTGTACCCTGTAGAGATCAGTTATGATGAGAAAAACAGACTCGTTGTCAGCTGGCAAATTCTGTACAAGTGCTAACTGAGGATCTAGACATACCCACTGCCAGGCCAGGATCACTGTTCATGGTCTGCACAATCTCCATGCCCTGTGGAAAGAGTTGAGGAAGTTCAGAGCAATCTCAAAGTGGGCTGAGTAAACTTGGGGAGCCCAGAACCTCGGGCACCATGAGTGACAGGCTGGTGATGTGTGACCTCCATGCAAAGGTTTCATTATCTGAGTACTTGTTGTGTCTTTTTATGAGTTCAAAGAAAGCACAAAATGGCAAAGAAGGTTTAAACAAAGCTCACTGCTGAATAGAAATAATTTTTCTAAGATTGTCACTTAGGGCGATTCCCCTTAATTGGGGAACGTACAACATAAACTTCTAATATGATTTTCTCTGTGACTCTGGAACATCTACTAAATCTCTCTGTGCCATTCTTTCTTAGCTATGCAGTGAGGAAGACAAGCAGGAAGCTGATTATTGGATCAGGAGCGTGACTGGTCTGGGTTCCAATTCCAGCCATCTTAGCCGCTTACTGCAGTGCTATCATGAGCAGTCCTCAAGCCGTAGGAGAATCAATTTTATCAAGGATAAAATGGGCATGATGAAAGCACTTTGTCTAAGGGCTATTATGAGGAACACGTGAATAGCTTCCAGTTCAGTCAGCACCTCTAAATGTCGCCTTCCACGATCAGAAAAGACAAAGCTGAGCTGTTGCCAACTCTGATACACTCACCTGGTTCAGGACCACCCAGTTGGGGTCGATCTGGGCATCTCCTTCAGGGTCCAGGACCACGGTCTGGTAGGCTCTGAAGTCCGTCAGGGTGATTTCTGCATTCTCAGGGCAGACGTCAATCCGGTCAATGACTTGGTCCTGGTCAAAGTCGGTCTCGCAGATGTCTCCCACCCCGTCACCTGAGTGGGGTGAAGAAAGGGGACAGGAGCTCGATAATGCCCATGTTTATCACTCCTTAGCAGAAAAGGGGCTGGACAGGGGACAGAAGATGAGCCCAAGTTCCCACCACCAGGGCTATGATTTTCACCAGTGTCAGGAGAGGAGGTTGGGGTTGGTCCTAGACTTCATCCTGGATCTTACTGATGGGCAATCAGACCAGCCCTCAGGTGGCACCCAATGTTTCCTGTAAGGTCAATTTTAACAGTAGCCCTCCACTGTATCCCCAGGATATATGGTTGGGTTCCCAATTGCGGGATCTTAAGCCTGACCTAATGTAAGCAAATATCTACAACATTTTCTGGATTATAATGTGCAAAAAGCCAGGAAATTACTGTCACCAGAATCTTTCTAAGACTAACTTCTGGTGGTCCCTCAGTTGGATCTGGCCCACAAGTACATTTTGTTTAGCTGAGATGACATTTGAAACATTTGAATTTGCATCACTGGAAATGAGGCCTCTAGTTTACCCCAGTCTCCACCACTCCCTGTCATCTCATATCTGATTTGGTGCACGCATGTCCATGTCACTGCCTGGCCCCTGCAAGCATCTGAGTTTGGGAATCCAGCTTATCCTTTTCTGCTTGTGCCCTTCTTTCCTGGGACTCCCAGTGAGTGGAAGGAGGAAGCAAGATGGTGGACTCACTCTCCCAGCCCCTGGGGGACTGAGCTGAGCATGCGGCTGTGGCCCTGATCGGTGTGATCTCATTCTAGGGCTGCTTGGCTGCAAAGTGATCAACTCTGAGTTGGAGACTGTTGTCTACCAGATGCCTACTGTCCACACAAGAGTGTGCAGAGAAACTGGGTTTGACATATAGTTCCTGGGAGGCGGGAAAGCTTTGAGTCCTCAGTGCCCTGAGAGGTGTGCACCAGCGTGCCTGGCCAGAGTGGGGTCTCAGGCAACCTGGGCTGGGCCTGCTTACTGTTGCTATCCTCCTGGCCTGGGTTAGGGACCAGCCGGCAGTTGTCTGGTCCCGGGGGCACCAGGTCTGGGATGCCATCATTGTCATCGTCGTCATCACACTCATCCCCAATTCCATCCTTATCAGTGTCCAGCTGGGCACTGTTAATGACCGTGGGGCAGTTGTCTGTGCTGTCCTGGTGGCCATCTCCATCACTGTGGGGAAAAGATTTCAGTTCAGCAGGGAACAGGAACATTGGCTCTCAGGAAGGAGAGTCTGGGTTGGGGGATTTTAATAGCCTTGGAGTTTATCAAACCCACTAATTCGTTTCCTTTGATAAGGCTGCCTTATGGGCTGCAGAGACAATTTCCCCACTTCTTCAACCTTTTAAAACAAGACAGTCATTTCCTACTTAAGATAAGAGTCTGTTTCTGTGATTTGTGACTAAAGGCTCCTCTCGTGCCTGGGGACTATTACATGATCCCTGACTCTGAGGACACGTGAAGGGCACAGAGTGAGAGGCAGTGGAGCCAGCCAGTCCCAAGTGAGTTCTGGCCTAGCCACCCTGACCAGCAGGAGACCTTATGCCTGATATTCCACCTCTGTGGTTCAGTGTCCTCATCTCTTAGGTGGGGACAGTAACAGTCCCTAACCTCCTAGGATTGTTATGAAGAATATATGAGTAAATGATCAGAGTTTTGCACAATTAAATTTTAATAGATGAGAAAGCACTTCCAAGTGCCTGATTCTTTTTTTTTTAATACTTTTTTAGTTGTAGGTAGACACAATAGCTGGATTTTTAAAAAATCTTTGTGTGTGATGCTGAGGCTTGAACCCAGGGCCTCACACACTGAGGGTTAGAGGCAAGCACTCTACCACTGAGCCCACAGCCCCAACCCCCACGTGACTGACTCTTAAGGAAAAATCCTACAGCGTGTTCTGTTTCTTACATTCTATAATCCCTGGTCCATGGACACAATGAGGAGCCAGACCTGAATGCCACAGGGAGACTGGCAGAGAATACAGCTGCCCCTTCCTGAGAGGTGGGCACAGGACTTCTCGGGGCTCTCATTCTTGACCCACCACTCTTGCACTTTTCAGCCTGAATAGCCAACTGAGGATGAGTCTGAACTGTCTCCTCGGAGTCTCTCTCTCTCTCTCTTTTTTTTTTTTTTTTGGTGCTGGGGATTGAACCCAGGGCCTTATGCTTACAAGGCAAGCACTCTACCGACTGAGCTATCTCCCCAGCCCACCTCGGCGTCTCTTGACACGTCCATGGCTACTTCAGATCAGAGCAGATTCTCCTTTCACCCTATCCCTTCTGTGGCCTCCTCTGGACAAGGAACTGCCCCTACACTACATGGAAGGGAAGCCAGGGACCAGTCATTCCAGATGGCTTCAGTGGGGACAGAAGTCAGTCCAACCTGGACAAACAGAAGACTGGCTCAAATGGCAGAATTCCTGTGCATGCACTAGGGCTGCTTTTTTAAACACGCCATTGAGCTATTTCCATTAGCAGCAACTATTCTACAGAGCCCTGAACATTTATATGCAAAAAACAAGCAGTTCCTGTCCTCTCCCTCAAGGTTCACATTTGTGGGAATTAAAATGTGGCAGAATGAGTCATTTGTTTTAGGCAAATATCTAGAGGCTGGTGGGATAGCATATTTTAGAAATTACTATAGCTGGTAATCAGAGTACAGGTTGACCTGTAACAAGGAACATCCTTGGTATATATCTTTTAGGAGGGTTGCCAGGTTGCCAGTCCCACCTTCCACTCTGAAAGGGAGAGAGGTATCTGATGTCAGTCTCTGTTGCTGACTCGCCCCTCCTGTGCTGTGATACCAACAACAGTAGCTACCATTTTCTGTATACTGATTGAGGGCCAGAGCTGCGCTGGGAGCCTTACCTGCGATGTCTTGAATTTTCACCATGACCTGTAAGATGTGATTATTTCTACTTTACAGATGAAGAAATTGAGACCCTAAGAGACTGAGGAATATGTTCAAACCACTTAACTTTGTATGCACTTGGCAATGAGGACATGGAACATACTGAAGGAGCTATTTTTGAGAAAGATATGGATGGAGAACTGAGTCTGCAGGGCAACCTGTGATCCAGGTACTAGGAAAGAAGCTGTGTCTCCTACTGTTTTGCCTTATAGCATCCTTGCCCTCTTTGCTCTGCTTGGTCCTGAGTGCCTCTCTAAAAATTCCTGAAGGAAAGCAAGGGTCCGAGCCTTGGATAGCAGGTGTCTCCAGGGATGAGTGGCACATGGCTATGTTTCTTTTGTAATGTTCCTACAGCATCTTTTTTTTCCTTTAATTGCAGTGCTGGGGATGGAACCTAGGCCCTTGAGCATGCTAAGCAAATACTCTATCACTGAGCTACGTCTGCAGCCAGGCCTAGTCTTAATGTGGGACTCCGTTGTGTTGGGCTAGGAGGGTTGGCAAAATTTGCTTGCACATAACAATTTAACTCAAATAAGAAACTGAATTTAAAAACGTGAAAGACAATAAAATAATAGTCATCCCTCAGCAAACTAACAACCTTCTGTTTTGGGATGATGGTAGAGTTTTCCTGAATTGAAATAATATAATAACAAAAGAGCTAATATCTACCAAATGCTAGATTTACAACAGAAACCATGCTAAGTACTTTGAGCTAGATCTATTGTCATCCCCACTTTACAGATGAGAAATTGAGGCACAGAGAGATTAGGTAACTAATTTAAGATTGACCACCTTGTAAGACTTAGTGACTTAGTTCTAGCTGTCACTTCAGAATCTGCCCGTAGGGCATGGTATCTCTATGCCTTTCCTGCAAGAGAGCTTCCTTGCTGGAGTGTCCAGTGGCCTATCCTAACACTGTCATCTCCACACAGCACTTCTAGAGAGGAGTGGTGGCCCTGACAAGAGACAGAGCTGTCCCAGTTGCTGCCCAATCCACCTACAGAGATCCTAAAGCCTGCTATCTACAAAGCTCTAAAAATTAAAACTCTTTCCAGATTTTTGCATCTGCCCTTCTGCAGCAGGACATATGCCATACCTGTCCTGATTGGTGTCACAGGAGTCCCCAACCAAATCATTATCCACATCAGACTGCAAAGAGAACAGAACATGTTATTTATCCCTGGGCCTGCATGTACAGAATGTTCCAGAGAAGGCAGACCTCACCCATCATCACTGGATTTCAGGAATTATTTCTCTGGAACTGGGATGGTACAAAACTGCAAAAGGACAACACCATATTGGTGTAGGCACAATGCGGAATTTTCAAAAAAGCCTTCTAAAATATCAAGCTGCATGGATGGGCTGCCTACACACCAGATGAGCTGATTGGGAAAGGGTGCCTGGCTAGCATGGTGGCAGGTGGAGATGCAGAGCTCTGGCATGAGTTGGAAGGGAGCCAGCCATAGGCATGAGGACAAAGCAAATTGACTTTGCTTTGCTTCTATATTTTGGAATGCAGTCAAAATGGTGAGTCACAGAGGGCAACAATGACTCCCCTCTCTCAGGGTTCCAGAAACAAATGACACATCATACCCAATTATCCAGACAGGGAGGGGGCGTGTGAAGGGAAATTCAACACGTCACTGACTGAACTTAACCTGAAATGTCCATACATAGGCTGTGCAGGGATCTGGGGACTAACAGGACACATGAGTCGTCTCTCAATGGTTAATTTCCATGTTCCATTTTCCTTTTAGAAGAAAAAATTTATTTTGGGCATCATTGAGCTCAAGTTACTAACATCAGCACCACTCTTCAGCTGTGAGACTTATCCCAAGGGCCTCAGAAGACCCCAGCCAGATTCTTGTAGTGTTCCTGCCACCATCCTCAAGCCTGATGTGTGTCATTTCTCCTCCTGTGCTCTGTTACATAAGTGGCAACGGGCAAGAGCTGGTCACGAGACATTGCTCTTAGATGAATCTTTGCCTAGGACAGTTCACCCTAGAGTTTGAATTCCCCTGAATCCTGCTAACCTGGTTAGGGTTGCTGACATCAGGACAGCTATCACAAGCATCTCCCACACCATCACCGTCCTTGTCCCTCTGGTCACGATTGGGAGCTTTGGGGCAGTTGTCCAAAATGTTTTTTATTCCTGCAAGAAAAGAAAGCTATCTTAGTTCAGGAAAACATGACAGAGGGGATGGGACACACCAGCTTCTAGGTGATATAGAGATAGGGCCCATTGTCAGCTACTCCTGCTGGGCCTTTGTCACATAGTCATTACCCTTTTCAGCAACTATCTGGAGTTCATTTCAAAGGAAGGATTTGGGGAGACATAGAAAAGGAATAGCTCTTAGAGGCATTTTTCCACTGACTTGGGATTTCTTCCAGATATCAAGGGATAGGACAGAGAAGTGGGGGCGTGATGGCTTGTTGGGCTGACCCTGGAGGAGGAGGACGTTATAACAGTCCAGGGCTCTGGACAGTGGAGTGCTGGAGTCAGGCCCACCAAGTCCCTCTTGTGCCAATTTTGCATTGGATGGCATCATATTGGTAGCTTGAAATTGAAGATGATGGGGGTAGTAATATTGTTGAATTGAAAAATTGGGGCTTTCTTTGTTTTGTTTTGTTGAGTTGGTTTGCCAGTGCACCACTGGGTCAGGAGCATCAGCTGGGCTCATAGAAGGTGAGGTCATGTTTTAGGGAGATATGGATATTCTGAGTAGTCTGTGTGTGTGTGTGTGTGTGTGTGTGTGTGTGTGTGTGTGTGTGTGCATACATGTGGTATTTCTAACGGGTTTTCTCCCAGTTCTCTGTGTTTTGGTATGTTTTCCAGAAACTACCAGATCCAGACTATCCTTCAGTGCTAGTCATCTCTATGTCATGGGAGTCATACAGAATTGAAAGACCTCCCTCAAGTCTCATGAGGCTCCAGAGCTGGATAACTCCAGGAGATGTCCCTCACATGCACTCACATGTAGTCCCTGCAGGCGAGTCCCCAGAGCTGGGCAGTGCCGTCACCCTGCTTCCACAGCCCTACTCAGAACAGGCAGAGGATGACCATATTTCCCTGAAGTGCCTGGCTCTCAGAAGTCTGCCCCAGAGGGTGTAGCCTGTGACTCTGCTCAAAGTTCAATTCTCCTTTTCCAGGTGGAGAAAGGTGGTGGGAAAAGTACAATCAGGGAAGGGAGATGTTTGACAGGACACAGCCCTGACATGACTCTGCTGGAAGGGGTTTTCACTAAGTTCCTGGCAATGATATAGAGTTCCAGAAACACTCAGGGTTATTAAGTAGGGGCATTGGCTGTGGCGTCTCCTACAGAAACGTCAGCCTTGGGCCTCCAGGTTACAGTGAACCACCAGAGTAGGAGGCCCTGAGTCAGCAATTCTATTCCTATTCTAGAGAGAGGGCAAGGACAAAAGGACCAATGAATCCCAAATAAATGATGGAGGAAATCAAACCTACCATCTCCGTCCATGTCATCGTCACAGGCATCTCCTCTTCCATCCCCATCAGTGTCTTTCTGGTCATTATTTAAGACGGTCCGGCAGTTGTCACAGGCATCACCAAAGATATCTTTATCACTGTTCCTTTGGTCCACATTGTGAGTCAAGACACAGTTATCCTAAAAGACGAGATGAGGGGACATTTACTCGGAATTTCACCAAATCCACTTCCCCCACTCTAAGGAGAGGTCAAACTCCGGTGGCCCGAGTCTGCCAATTTTATTTTTTAAGCATTTGCAAATCTTTTAAAATAAAAAGTTACAATGCTATGGGGACACAGCATGGCAACTGATATTTGGGATGATCAATATAAATAGTTGGTGGGGCTCTCTTCCATCATCCTGGGTGTTTGGCAACATGTGGTATAGTTCATGGGCCCTCCCCACAAAATAGGTACCTGCTCATTCAGGATCCCATCTCCATCAGCATCCTCATCACAAGCATCTCCAATGCCATCTCTATCTGCGTCTTCCTGGCCAGAGTTTGGCACATACTTGCAGTTGTCCTAAGGAGGAAACAGCTCAGTGACATCCTACATCCTGTCTTACGTCAAAACTGACTCTGATCTCAAGACCAACTGTAGCTGACTTTATCACTGGTGGCTGTTTTGCTTCATTTGAGATGCAACTACTCTAAACCTACAATTTTAAATGGGATCTGCAGAATGTTTCCCCCATATGAGATGGAGTTTTGTAAAGTCAAGGTGTGCGCTTGCGTGTGTTTCCCTCGATTCCCCTGGTTACCTTCCTGCAGTTCCTGGAAGAGCATGGCAGTTCTTCATCAGGGTAACTGTCGATGTCCACATCCTTTCCACAGACATAGCCATCACCAGCCCACCCAACTCCGCACTGTGAAAGGAAAGTCAGTTAGAGACCTGGGAGGCTGAGCCTGGCAGGGAGGTAGGTAGCCGACTAGGACCTCTGCCCCTGTGCGAGCATCCCCAGAGGAAGGGCCTGAAGCCCAGCAGCTTTGTTAGATGAGATTTAAAAAGTATTTAATTGCATTTGAATAGTCTAATGGTTCAAAATTCAAGAGACACAAAGAGAAATGAATACTAAAAACTAGCCTTCTTGTTCCTGTTCCCATGGCTCAGGCAATCAAGGGAATCCATTCTCATACACACTGTCAGAGACAGTCTGTGCAGACAAGCCATTAGTCTCTTTTTGTCCTTTTGTACAATTGTGTGTATATACGCACACACACACATACAATTGTTTGTATATCTACACACACACGCGCGCACACACACACACACACACACACACACACACACACACATACCTGTTCTGTACTTTGAATGTTTTTGAACTCCACAGTCTATCTTGGAGCTCTTTCCATATTGTTCCATGTAGATTCATGCAATTCTTTTTAATGGCTGCAGACATATCACACATAAGATTGTCTGGATGCACCTCAATTAATTCAACTAGTTTTCCACTGGTGGGCGTCAGGCTTCTAACAGTCTCTCTTGTTGCTAACAATGCTGCCACAAATAATTCTGGCACATTAGTCATTTTGTGTGTGTACTAGTTTCACTGCATGGAATTTCTGGTTCAAAGGGTATCTGTATTTGTAATTTTGAATTAGGGTCACAATGTTTTTAATGTGATTGTCCAATTTATTCATCCCCTGAAAACAAATGAGTGGGTGAAGTGGTTCCTGTGGCATTTTCCTTATCATTCTTGAGCCACAGTCTCATCTCTGAATTTGTCTTCTGGCTCAATTTCCACCAAAGGGGGAAACTCCCAAGGTGCTTTATTTCTTCTCACACCCTTTTCTTTTAGTAGAAGGATCCCACAGGTGCAGTGCTGGATCAGTGTCTCTACCTAACCGGAGATGTGTACCTGAGGATCCTGCTGCACCAGGGGCAAAGGTAAGTCTTCGCCTCAGTGTGAGGTTAACAACTGTACTGTAGCAGACTCTTTAGAAACACGTTCTCCTATCTTTACAATGGTGTTGCAAGGTCGTCATTCTTTTCCACAGAAGAGCCAGGTAAGCTCAGGCTGGCTCAGTGCCTTGCCTGAGCTCAGAGCTGGGAAATGTGACCTCAAGTCTGTCTGATTCCAGTGACTTTTGCCATTTATATGTGGTTAGTGTGCACTTTTGAGTTCTTCTGATAATCTACATCTGAGGAGGCCTAGTTAAAGGATGACAACACACTGAGGAGAAAGGAAACCTTTCCAGAAGGTTCCTGGGTGAGAGATGGAGCAGGATGGGCTCCCCTGAGGAGGAACAGGCAGGACAGTGGGAAGGAAGAGAGGAAAAGGAGCCATAAAAAATGTACAGAACTAGAAAGGCAGGGAGAGGAAAAATGGACCTGTGGCAGGAGGCATAAAGACAGACAGGGAAGGAATCTGAGGGAGAAAGTCTGGGCCAACGGGAAACAAACTCTACATGAGCAAATGTGAAATTTCCTGGCCTCTGTAATCAAAATAAGGTGCTTTCGGAGCAGTGGTTTCCTGAGCAGCAGCCTGCCTGTTCTTATCATCCGCTCTCTCCCCCTGCAGCCAGACATTGAGAAGGCTGGATTCCAAAGAGAACCCTCCCGGAGCTCACCAATCCCCGCTCAATCGCTTCAGCAGTGCCTTTGGAAGACCTGGAGAGTTTAGCCATGGGGTATGGTCCTTGACTCATTTTAATGAGGAAAAATTTCCTCTAGGAACAAATACATTTTTAATGAGCCATTTTCTGGCAGATTAAATTATTTTAGTAGTCACACCAAGTTTATTAATCCTTTACCATCTGTCGTTGTGCCTTATTACAAATTCAAAAACATATTAAAAGCCCATCACCCACCATCCTAGGGGAGTCATCAATTTGTTCACAGAAATTGAGGACTTAAACACAGATATATACTTGCTTCCCAATGACTTTTTAAAATTTTTTTGGTAATAAACATGCCCAATCAACAGGAATTAGGGAGCTTGCTGGGGTTTTCCCCCTTATGACAATAGCACATCCCTTCATCCTGAACTTTTTTCCAGAATATCTGTACTGCCAGGGAAGAACGACTATCATACTTACTTCTTTTACTTATTTTTGACTTTTCTTATTTTTCCCATTTGAAAAGTGATATGATAATTGCAGAAAAACTTCCAGGAATAAAGACAAAGAAGTCTAAGTTTGAGGTATGAAGAGGAGGACATGTTCTCCCAGGATCCATGCTGTTGCCCAGGGGTGCTCACCATGACCCTCAGACTGACCAAAGGGCCACCTGCTGGGGCCTGGCACCCAGGAAGTGAGGAGGAAGTAAGTAGCCAAGGTTGGCTGACTTGTTAGTACCCACAGTCCCTAGGAACTCTGGATCCTGGGATTTGGGAATAGGTGGTTCTTCACAAAGGGCCCACTCCAGGTTCAGTATGAAGCCATGTCAGCTGTGGGTGCTCTGCTATCTGCCCAGGTTCCTCCTGCCCAGACTGGCTCCAGAACTAGAAATGGACAGGAAACATGACCATTCACTGACCTGTCCCTGTATTGGGGCTGAGGAGGACACAAAGAATGGCACTGTCCTCCACTTACACTCACTGTGTAAGGGAAGTTTCTCCTGAGGGCTTCCAACATCCCTCACTTCTGCACTGTGATCCCCCCGAGAATGGACATAAGAGTTCTTAAGGGTGAGGACAATTAGAAATAGCAAAAGGTATGCTTTTCAATACACAAACAAGTGGACAGGGCAGAAGAAGGAAAGGGGAGGAGGTGAAGGAGCCTCCCAGCCACTGGATTCTTAGGTCTGTCCACAGAAGGTGCTTGGGAGATAGGGATCCACCAACCAGGTGACCAACTTAATGCTGTTGCCCCATGGCCAGGAGGGAAAGAAAAGATAGCTGAAGGTTAGATAGGCTTTCAACTGCTCCCCACAAACCCAGTTGCCACGTTACTTTTACATCCTGTGCTCATTTTGGTGGCAACGTTTTCATTTTGGAGCACTTTTACCTGGATGCAAGCAAAACTGGAGGGAGGTCATGTTTGAAATGGAAGAAGAAAAACAAAGCAAGTAAACAAACAACTTACCACGCATGTCACATCCCCCTGCCTCTCTTCAATGCACTGTGCATTCACACTGCAAGGGTTCAGCTCTGGATTTCTGCAGTTTCTTTCGGTTTTGCATCCCCTTGTCTGGTCACCAGTGTACCCTGGTTTGCAAGGCCCACAGCGGTAAGATCCCTGTAAGGGACAAAGATGAGAGGATGAACCAGGGGTTCAAATCTGTGAACAAAGGTATTGCCGTTTCTTTAAATATACACTCAGTGATACCAGGATTAAGTGGGGCCCAGGCCTGTCTGTTTGCAGGTATGTCTGAGACAGTCAAGTGAAATGCTGGTGAAAACACCATCAGATCAGATACAGCAGTGGGCCATGCAGACAATGAAGGTCAGAACTGAAGGGAGGGAAGGCTCAAGGGTGGCCCAGCAGCACTCTGACCTGCCAGCTGCACTGCAGAGGTGAAGGAGGAAAGGTGGAAAGTTCAAATGGAGTCCTGAGAGGTGGAGTAAGGAGCTTTGCCCTGGAGACAGGGAGATGATTTGATTAGAAAGTGCTTTTTTTTTTTTTTTTTTTTTTTAAATATTCCTTTGGCTCTTTTATAATTGAATGACAAAAGAAACAGGCACAAAGAGAAATGTTGGTGGCTTGCATCAAAAATTCTTGATGTGGTAGCTTGCTGTGGAAGAAGAAACTGGCAAACAAGCCATCAGCTGCACCACAGTGGCACTTCCAGGGACAGACAGGATCTCTTTTGACATTTTTTTAGCAGCTTAACAAATATTTTAACTTTATTGAGGGATAACTGACAAAACTGTATGTCTTTAAAGTCCACAGCATGATGGTTTAATATATATATATACTGTGAGGTGATTATCACAATCAAGACACTTGTTACCTCGTATAGGTTTTTTTCTTTGAGAATATATAAAATCTACTCTTAGCAAATTTCACAGATACAGTATAGTTTTATTAACTACAGTCCCTATGCTGTTCAATAGATCCTCAGAGCTTATGCATCTTATACAGGTTTACTGAGATAAAATTACATACCCTAAAAGATACCAATATAAAGTAGGCTGTTGAATAACTGTGGTCACTCAGGACCTTTTAAATGGCAAGTCTGAAGGATGCTTTGCAATGATTTTTCATGACCTGTCAGCCTCAATGGGCATGCTACCCTCTCATTCCTCTTCTTGACTTCTGTTTCTGTCCTTGCCTACTCCTTCATTGTTTGGGTTCCCTGAAGTTCTATCCATTGTCTATTTTTCCTCTCTATGGGTGGCTTCTGTTATTACCTTCCTACCAAAGTTTCCCAAATCTGTTTCTGCAGACCAGCTTAGGCCTGGTAAAGAGCTAAGAAGCTACACAATGGAATATTACTCAGCTATAAAGAAGAATGAAATCATGACATTTGCTGGTAAATGGATGAAACTGGAGACTATCATGCTAAGTGAAATAAGCCAATCCACCCAAACCAAAGCCTGAATATTCTCTCTGATATGTGCATGCTAATACACAATAAGGGGGCAGGAGGGAAGTATAGAAGTTCATTGGATTAGACAAAGGGGAATGAAGGGAAAGGAGGGCAGGTGGGAATGGGAATGATAATAGAATGAATTGGACATGACTTTCCTATGTTCATATATGAGTATACGATTAGTGTAACTCCACATTATGTTCAACCATGAGAATGGGAAGTTATACTCCATGTATGTATAATTTGTCAAAATACACTCTATTGTCAGGTATATTTAAAAAGAATAAAATAAATTTTAAAAAAAGACTTCTTAAGGCTATGTCCTCCAATAGTATAGCTATTGAGCAACTGTTTAAAGTGGAGAGAAGGAATAATTTCATTGATCCTATTAGAACTGGTCTTATATTGTTCTTCTGTCATGTACATTATATGAAACAAAATAGGCTCACTGTCAGGCATCTATCATCCGCCATTTGCCTGCCTCTTGCCTGTCCATCGCCTGCCTTACCCCTATCCATCACCCAACGCTCGAGGTTCATCTCCCGATCCTCCGACAGCTGACAGCAGACTGACCACAGACCGCCAGTGGAGAACCAGCTGCCTGCTGCTGCCTGGAAGTTCACTGTCACAGTACCTGCAGGTTTGATTACATGTGGCTGCTGCCATTTTGAGACAACAGCCAGGCCCTGTAGGACCCCTGGCCGGACTGACTGAGTCCCGTCTCCAGGATCCCTCAGCCCAACCAAACTCCCTGCCTCTGGGGCCCTCATATCAACTGACTGCTCCCTGCTGCCAGGACCCCCAAACCAACTGACTGCGCCCTATCACCGGGACCCCAGACCGACTGCTTGCACCCGGCCTCCAGGATCCCACAACCACACCAAACACACACGACCTCCAGGACCCCTGCAGGACCAACTGCATCCCGTCTCCAGGACCTCCAGCTGACCACTTCCACCCCTGAGCTGCAGCTCCCCATTTGCCAACACATTTTGAAGCCAGAGCAGCCATCTTGGATAATCCTGGAAGCCGTAGCTCCGATCTTCGGGTGGGGCAAATCCCATCCTGAGACGCATGCTAGAGGCTTGAAGCTCATTCTCAGGTACCTCTCATACATCGGGCTACTGAACACTGGGAGGTTTCATTACAATATGACTGTTATACAGTAGATTTTCTTTTTTCTCCTTTTTAAAAAAAAAATTTAAGTTTTTATTTCTTTACGTTTCTTGCTGTCTTTTCCTTCTGTTTACCTGTTCCCTCAGAGTCACTTTCTCCCTTATTTACATGATGTTATTGTACCCATAGGGGCTATTTGGGCTAGGATTGCATAGTATCTGGTTTGGGCACTGCTAATATTGATTTCCCCTTAAAGAAAGGGTTTTGGAAACCTATGGGGGCCACTATAAGCCTATAGGGGGAAATCTGCAATACCCCAGATCTGCAGCGCTAGAGGGGAAGATACATGAACAACATGAAAAAACAAGGGAAGAAAATGATCCAAACAAATCTAGATTCTATAGTAATAGAATCCAATGACAGAATGGTAGAAGAAATGTCAGAAAAGGACTTCAGATTATACATGATTAAGATGATTCGTGAAGCAAAGGATGAGATAAGAGAGCAAATGCAGGCAATGAATGATAATACCAATAAGCTGAAAGAGCACCTGCAGGAAGCAAAAGATCATTTCAACAAAGAGATAGAGATTCTCAAAAAAAAAAAAAACCAAACGAAAATCCTTGAAATGAAGGAGACAATAAACCAAATAAAAAACTCAATGGAAAGCATCACCAACAGACTAGACTACTTGGAAGACAGAACCTCAGACAATGAAGACAAAATATTTAATCTTGAAAATAAAGTCACCCAAACAGAGAAGATGGTAAGAAGTCATGAACAGAATCTCCAAGAACTGTGGGATATCACGAAAAGACCAAATTTAAGAATTATTGGGATTAAGGAAGGCACAGAGATACAAACCAAAGGAATGAACAACCTATTCAATGAAATAATATCAGAAAAATTCCCAAACCTGAAGAATGAAATGGAAAATCAAATACAAGAGGCTTACAGAACACCAAATGCACAGAATCACAACAGATCCACACCAAGGCACATTATAATGAAAATGCCTAACATTCAAAATAAAGATAGGATTTTGAAGGCCGCGAGAGAAAAGCATCAGATTACATATGGGGGAGACCAATACAGATAGCAGCAGACTTCTTAACCGAAACTCTAAAAGCTAGAAGGGCCTGGACTAACATATTTCAAGCTCTGAAAGAACATGGTTGCCAACCAAGAATCCTATACCCAGAAAACTAACCTTCAGATTTGAAGATGAAATAAAATCCTTCCATGATAAACAAAAGTTAAAAGAATTTACAAATAGAAAGCCTGCACTACAGAATGTTCTCAACAAAATATTCCATGAGGAGGAAATGAAAAACAACAATGGAGGTCAGCAAAGGGAGGAACTACCTTAAAGAAAAACCACTCAAAGGAGAAACCAAGCCAACTTAAAAACCAAAAATAAGCCAAATGACTGGGAATACAAATCATTTCTCAATAATAACCCTGAACGTTAATGGCCTAAACTCATCAATCAAAAGACATAGACTGGCAGAATGGATTAAAAAGAAAGACCCAACAACATGCTGCCTGCAAGAGACTCATCTCATAGAAAAAGACATCCACAGACTCAAGGTGAAAGGATGGGAAAAAACCTACCACGCACATGGACCCAGTAAAAAAGCGGGGGTTTCCATCCTTATATCAGATAAAGTGGACTTCAAGCCAAAGTTAGTCAGAAGGGATAAAGAAGGACATTTCATACTGCTTAAGGGAACCATAAATCAGGAAGACAAAACAATAGTAAATATTTATGCCCCAAACAATGGTGCATCACTGTACATCAAACAAATCCTTCTCAATTTCAAGAATCACATAGACTACAACACAATAATTCTGGGCGACTTTAACGCACCACTGTCACCACTTGATCTTCCAAACAAAGTCCAACCAAAGAAACCATAGAACTCAATAACACAATCAATAACCTAGACTTAATAGACATATATAGAATATTCCATCCATCAACGAGTGGATACACTTTCTTCTCAGCAGCACATGGAACCTTCTCAAAAATAGACCATATGTTATGCCACAAAGCAGCCCTTAGGATATGCAAAAAAATAGAGATACTGCCTTGTGTTCTATCAGATCATAATGGACTGAGAGTAGAAATCAATGACATAGTAAAAAAAGGAAATTACTCCAACACTTGGAGACTAAATAATATGCTATTGAATGAAACATGGATAACAAAAAACATCAGGGAGGAGATTAAAAAATTCTTAGAGGTCAATGAGAATGATAATACAACATATCAAAATCTCTGGGACACTATGAAAGTGGTACTAAGAGGAAAATTCATTGCATGGAGCGCATTCTAGAAAAGAATGAAAAGTCAACAATTAAATGACCTAACATTACAGCTCAAAGCCCTAGAAAAAGAAGAACAGAATAACAGCAAAAGTAGTAGAAGACATGAAATAATTAAAATCAGAGCTGAAATCAATGAAATTGAAACAAAAGAAACTATTCAAAAAATTGACATAACAAAAAGTTGGTTCTTTGAGAAAGTAAACACAATAGATAAACCCTGAGCCACACTAACAAAGAGAAGGAGAGAGAAGACTCAAATTACTAAAATACATGATGCAAAAGGAAATATCACAACAGACACCACTGAGATACAGAACATAATGAGAAGCTACTTTGAAAATCTGTATTCCAACAAAATAGAAAGTACCGAAGACATTGACAAATTTCTAGAGACATATGCTCCTCCCAAACTGAACCAGGAGGACATACACGATTTAATATCAATATCAAGCAATGAAATAGAAGAAGCCATTAAAAATCTACCATCCAAGAAAAGCCCAGGACCAGACGGATTCTCAGCCGAGTTCTACAAGACCTTCAAAGAAGAGCTCATTCCAATACTTCTCAAAGTATTCCAGGAAATAGAAAAGGAGGGTACCCTACCGAACTCATTCTATGAAGCTAATATCACCCTCATACCCAAACCAGGAAAAGACACATCAAGGAAAGAAAATTTTAGACCAATATCCTTGATGAATATAGATGCTAAGATCCTTAACAAAATATTGGCAAACCGTATCCAAAAACATATTAAGAAAATTGTGCAACAACGATCAAGTGGGGTTCATTCCTGGAATGCAAGGATGGTTTAACATCCATAAATCAATAAACGTAATCCATCATGTCAATAGACTTAAGGATAAGAATCATATGGTTATTTCAATTGGCGCAGAAAAAGCATTTGACAATATACAACACCCCTTCATGCTGAAAACACTAGAAAAAATAGGGATAGTAGGAACATACCTGAACATTGTAAAGGCTATTTATGCTAAGCCCATGGCCAACATCATTCTTAATGGAGAAAAACTGAAACCATTCCCTTTAAAAACAGGAACAAGACAGGGATGTCCTCTTTCACCACTTCTATTCAACATTGTCCTCGAAACTCTAGCCAGAGCAATTAGGCAGACTAAAGAAATTAAAGGGATACGAATAGGAAAAGAGGAACTTAAGCTGTCACTATTTGCGGATGACATGATTCTATATTTAGAGGATCCAAAAACCTCCTCCAGAAAACTTCTAGACCTCATCAATGAATTCAACAAAATAGCAGGCTATAAAATCAACACGCATAAATCTACAGCATTTTTATATGCAAGCGATGAAACAGCTGAAAGGGAAATGAGGAAAACAACTCCATTTGCAATAGCCTCAAAAAAAATAAAATACTTGGGTATCAATCTAACCAAAGAGGTAAAAGATCTCTACAATGAAAACTACAAAACACTGAAGAAAGAAATTAAGGAAGACCTTAGAAGATGGAAAGATCTCTCGTGTTCTTGTATAGGAAGAATTAATATTGTCAAAATGGCCATACTACCAAAAGTGCTATATAGATTCAATGCAATTCCAATTAAAATCCCAATGATGTACCTCACAGAAATAGAGCAAGCAATCATGAAATTCATCTGGAAGAATAAGAAACCCAGAATAGCTAAAGCAAACCTTAGCAGGAAGAAAGAAACAGGGGGTATCGCAATACCAGAACTTCAACTCTACTACAAAGCAATAGTAACAAAAACGGCATGGTATTGGCACCAAAATAGACAGGTAGATCAATGGTACAGAATAGAGGACATGGACACAAACCCAAATATATACAATTTTCTCATACTAAACAAAGGGGCCAAAAATATGCAATGGAGAAAAGATAGCCTCTTCAACAAATGGTGCTGGGAAAACTGGAAATCCATATGCAACAGAATGAAATTAAACCCCTATCTCTCACCCTGCACAAAACTCAACTCACAATGGATCAAGGACCTTGAAATCAGACCAGAGACCCTGCATCTTATAGAAGAAAAAGTAGGTCCAAATCTTCACCTTGTTGGCTTAGGATCAGATTTCCTTAACAGGACTCCCATAGCACAAGAAATAAAAGCAAGAATCAATAACTGGGATAGATTCAAACTAAATAGCTTTCTCTCAGCAAAGGAAACTATCAGCAATGCGAAGAGAGAGCCTACAGAGTGGGAGAATATCTTTGCCACTCATACTTCAGATAGAGCACTAATTTCCAGAATATATAAAGAACTCAAAAATCTCTACACCAAGAATACAAATAACCCAATCAACGAATGGGCTAAGGAAATGAACAGACACTTCACAGAAGATGATGTACAAGCAATCAACAGATATATGAAAAAGTGTTCAACATCTTTAGTAATAAGAGAAATGCAAATCAAAAGTACACTAAGATTCCATCTCACCCCAATTAGAATGGCGATTATCAAGAACACAAGCAACAATAGGTGTTGGCGAGGATGTGGGGAAAAAGGTACACTCATACATTGCTGGTGGGACTGCAAATTAGTGCAGCCACTCTGGAAAACAGTGTGAAGATTCCTTAGAAAACTTGGAATGGACCTACCATTTGACCCAGCTATCCCACTCCTTGGCCTATACCCAAAGGACTTAAAATCAGCATACTACAGAGATACAGCCACATCAATGTTCATAGCGGCTCAATTCACAATAGCCAGACTATGGAACCAACCTAGATGCCCTTCAATTGATGAATGGATAAAGAAACTGTGGTATATATATACAATGGATTATTACTCAGCTATAAAGAATAATAAAATTATGGAATTTGCAGGCAAATGGATGAAATTGGAGAATATCATGTTAAGTGAGATAAGCCAATCTCAAAAATCCAAAAGAGGAATGATCTCACTGATAAGCAGATGATGTCACTTAATGGGGAGTGGGAGGGGGACAAGAATGGAGGAAGGAGGGACTGTATAGAGGGAAAAGAGAGGTGGGAAGGGTGGGGGGGAAGGAAAAAAATAATGGAATGAATCAAACATCATTACTCTATGTAAATTTATGAATATGCAAATGGTATGCTGTTACTCCATGTACAAACAGAAACAACATGTATCCCATTTGTTTACAATAAAAATAAATTAAAAAAAATAAATAAGTCATATTTTTTGAAGAAAGCTAAGAAGCAATAAATCTTAGTACATTCCTAAGCCATATAGCATCATGGGAGAAGAACTTGAGCTCTGTAGCCAGCCTGGAAGTGTAGGGGAAAGTGTGAACTCAGCTCTTATGCAATGCTCCTGTATCTCAATCTCTTCAACTGTAAAATGGGGATAATAATAGTGCCTATGCATAGGGCTGTTGTGATCGTTAAAATAAATGACTTGATATTTGTAAAGAACTTTTACTTGTAAGGACATTCAAAAACTAAGATTAAACAACTTTCCCAGGGATGGCCAGTAAGTTGGAAATGGCCATAAATAGAATTGGTACTTTTTTTGTTGATTGTTTACCCTGCTACATCTTTCACCTTAATACAGGTGAAAGGAACTAAAAGAAATAAAACTAAAGAAATAAAACCCAGGGCTGGGGATATAGCTCAGTTGGTAGGGTGCTTGCCTTGCAAGCAATCCCCAGCACCGCAAAAAAACAAACAAAAAAGAAATAAAACCCATATCTGAATATTAAATTATAGACTCCTTTAAGTGTTAAGCATTTTCATTTAATATAAATGACTTTTGCAAAGTTTTATGAAAATAATGCTGTTTGGGGATTGAGTAATCACCAGAATAATACTAAACTGGTAATATAAACTAAGAAGTACTTCATATTTTTAAAGTACAAGGATGGCAGTAAGTTATCCAATGAAGTTATCCAAAGGCCCAATGTTGCAACTTTGATAGAAGAAAAAGAACAAACCTGGCATTTAAAATTTTCCTATTTAGAATCTGACTTGTAAAATAATTCTTATAATAAACACATTTGTAGCACAAGCTTTCGCCCTGATTTTGCCAATCAAATGTATTATTTCCCCGTGTTCTAAATGTTTGGGGTCATGATCTATGAACACATCCTCACTTCCATAACAGTTTTGCTTTGGTGCAAAAGCTATGAGAAATACTCACCAACGTGTTGATACAAATGGAATTCAGTACACATGCTCCATTCAGACACTCGTCAATATCAGTGCACACCTAAGCAGAGAAGTTTAAAGAAGGGTTAGAGAGACCTGCTGCTTAAATAGAAATGCGAATACATTTTCCTCTGTTTTGATATCTCCGTGTGAAGCAAAGATGCACAGAATTTCAGGTAAAATGGTAACTATGGGTTATTTTATCTGTCTCTAGGCGTTTGTGCCAGTCTGTACTTAACCTAATTGCAAGTGAGAATTGCCTTCATGGTATTTAAAGTTGTTCAGAAAAGACAATTTGTACAACTCATCTGTTCCACACTTTTTTAGTCAGGAAAGTTTTTCTTTTCTTTTTAATCCTACTTGGGACCTCACTGTATTTCTATCTAAGGATTCCTATCTTTCTTTAATTCTAGAATATTCTCACCTTCTTTCCATTTTTAGTTTTTCTTTGGAACTACCAATAGACAAATGTTGGGCTTTCTCATTAATATCTTCTTTTGATCTCTACCTTCTTGCTTATATTTTTCATATCTTCCTTGCTCTGTGCTCCATTCTGGAAGATTTCCTTAGAATAACCTGAGTCTATGAATTCTTTTAGCTGTGGTGAATCTGTTTCACTCACCTATTGAGTTTTTAAGTTCAATGATTATATTTTTATTGATAAAAGGTTTATTTACCCATCTTTCAAACTCTTTTTTACAATGTCCCATTCTATAATTATGGTTATCTATTCCTTCTTCAATCTCTTTACCCTTTAAATTTGGTTTTGTATTTACCAAACTTCCTCACAGTACTATCTTCATATGAATTGCCATTTTTGTTTACGAGCAAATCCTTAGTAGCCCTGATTAGACCTAGGGCATTCCACTGGCCCTGAATTCTGGGATGTTTTCACACAGTGGTATGCCTTTGACTAGCCAGGGTCCTCATGATTTTATTGCTCTAGGTCTGGCTTTTATTGGTGTGTTTCTGTATTATATGTGCATAGATATGGGAGCTCATAGCTCATGTGGTACAAACCTGGAAATTCATTTTTGTTTTTGATTTTGGTTCTAGCAACTAAACCCAGGGGTGCTCTACCACAAAGCTCCATCTGACCCCACTCCAGTCCTTTTTATTTTGAGATAGGGTCTCCCTGAATTGTCCAGGCTGGCCTCAAGCTTGTGACCCTCCTGCCTCAGCCTCCTGAGTGGCTATTAAAGCCCCAGCTCCCCATTACTGGCACTCACACTCCACTCCCACCACCCATGGGCTGCTGCGGCATCAGTTTCCACTCACAGCTCTGGTTTTCCCTGTCTCTGGAACCGGCACCATTTCCCTTGCTTCCTTTTGACCTTGGTAACTCTATAAACTTGTCATAAAATTTGCAAGCTGGCTCCCTTCTACTTCAGTATGGCCTACCATATTGCTGGGAATCCACCGGGAAGTGTCCTTACCAGCTCACATCAAGCGTTACATTTCATTTTGCCTACTTTCTTTGGTTTAGTCTTGGAGATTTCGTCATTAGAGGACAAGAAGAAAACCTTGGAATCCTTCTTCTAGTGTCCCCTTGTCGTTGTGCTGCGTCTCGCTTGCCTTTTTCTCATCTAAAAACTGATGCCCTCTAGAATCCTTTGATAGGCATCTAGGAAATAATGAAACCCTGCCCTTCTTCAAAGCTAATCATTTCCCTAAGGTAGTAAAACATATTTATAGATCAACCATTTTTAAGGGCTGAAAACATCAAAAAGAATTTCACAGTCAGTCTGTTAAATAATGACCAGGATATAGTAGAACATTTGGAAATAAATGGAGACTGTCATGAAGTACTCAAGTGTTTTATGACAATTTATAGCTTATATAAGAAAAAGGGTAGGTTTCCTCAGGGAATTATTTTTACTCTTGAAATCCTCTCATCTCCAAAACGGCTTCTGATTGGCATCAATGGCTCAATAAAGGGGACCTAATTTTCCAAAGCTTTTATTTGTTCTCTGATTCTCAAGTTATTCTGCAGGACAAAATGTCCAAAGGCTACCAACAAAATAAGTCTGCAATCATGCCACATATCCTCAGTCTCTGATTCCAACTTTAACAGCTTCTTCCCTTCTAGACTTTATGAACATAAAACCTCAGAAATGAGTTGAAGACCCTCTAACTTTCTCATTGTGCTCCATGACATTTGGTGGGCACTGGCTGTTTAAGGAGGTAAAGGGTCATACAGAAGAATTGGGAAATTGTTCTCATAAGATGAAGAATGAATAAAAACTGTAACTTCAACCCACCTGCTTGTTTGTCTTGGCAAAACTGATCCCAACACCCTGTACCACGGGCCCTGTGAAGCCCACAGGGCAGGCCTCACATCTGAAGCCAGGAGCCAAGTTCACACAGCGGACACCTGGGTAGCAGGGATGGTATTTGCACTGGAAGAAAAAAAAAAAATCATTGTATTTAACTACATAGAGAAAACACTCTCCAACTTTCCTTCACCTGTCTTTATATGTTTATTAATTCATTTAATTTTTTTTGGTGGAAAAAATGATAAAATGAAATTAAGGCTTCTATCTTCAGAGTTACTCATTGGATCCCTGACCTTCCCAATCTGGGGTTGCCTTTTGTGGGCTTTGCTGTATCACAGAATAATGCACATCCAAGTCAAGAGTTCCTTAACATTAACCAGTCTATTCCTGGAGTTCTAACATGGAGTTTACAAATCCCTGAGAAAGGACTGTGTCCCTGGATTACTTGTCAGCTGGCTGTTAGATGACTCCAAAGGCATTAGCTAAGCAGTTCAAATGGAAAGACCTTGAGACGACAGTGCTAGGGCAGATGCTTCTTCAATAAGATGTGATCCTCCAGAGTCTGCCTGCCTTCATGCCCTGTTAAGAAGTGCAGTGTCATTCCAAGGCCTTTGTGGTCTACGAGATTGATTCCGAGACCTTTTTTTTTTAAAAAAAAAAAGAACACTTCAACTAATGTAAAAAACATGACCACTTCCTGCCCTTTCAAAAAGGAGGAAAATTCCAGCTCACAGATAAAAGCCAGATGCAGTTCTGTGAAAAGCATGCAGATGCTTCTCCAGTTGAGGGATTACTAGAGACCGTCTTAGCGGCTCACATCTGGGGAGGTAATGAGCTGATGCTATCATGAGCCTGGGGGAGCCCAGGGTGCAGCTGTGTCTCTGTGGTTCCCTGCATTTCCCTGTCCCCTCTACCTCTCCTTTCGGCTTTCTTCTGGCTGGTGCGTGGGGAAGGCGCATTTTGGTGGTAGCCTTGCTCCCTTCTGTGTACACAGCTTTGCAATGGGACTAGTGACCAGCTAACCTTGGTCCTGAAATAATCTCTTCTCAGGTTCCGTCTGCTGGTCAAACAGCCTGTATTGGCTGTACACGTTCTCCCTGGCTCCCTCTCTGAGCACTTCTGGCTAATCACAGGCTACAGGCCTCCCAGAGAGATCTTGGCATGAGATTCCCTCTGCTCCTCTATTTTAAGAGGCCTGAAGAAAACCATTATAACTCCTGAAATATACCCTTACACAGATCCTCCCCTCCCACATTTCCAAAAGCATGAGGAAAGCAAATTTCTATCAGACTGCTTAGGAGAAATAATCAATGCAGATGTGGGAGCAGAAAGCAGAAATTACAGCATTGCAGCAAACGGACTGGTAGGCAAGTTGGAAACAGGAGATATGACAGCTATGGCCACCAACTGTGGCCTGGCCGGTGCCTCCTTTCTCCTGATGCTTACTGGGTCTCAAGGTCTCAAGGATTCATAAGGAAGTAGTTTGTGATGGAGACTGGAGGACAACCTGAGTCATCCTTTAATCATAGCAGGGCTTCTTTTGCCAGAAGTTGTAGGGTGTGGACAAAGCTTAGGGCGCCCCTGCTGTCTAACTGTACTCGTACCTCATCAATATCAGAGCAGGTGATCCCGTTCCCCATGTAGCCCTCAGGGCAGGGCCCGCACTGGAAGCCATCTCTAGTGTCAGTACATCGAACGCCTCGGAAACATGGGTTGGAGTCACACCGGCGTGTTGGGCGTGTTGGGGGAGCTGGGGGTGCCGGGGGCACCAGTGTGTTTGGGGTTGGAGACTGAAAGCTGAGAGGACCTAGAGAAAAATAATAATCAGTAGGCTTATTCACCACTGGGGAATATATAATATACAAAATGCAATTTGGTTTCCCAATAAGCTTTTCTTCCCTTCCATCCAACTCTATGCAGACTGGAAACAATGCGCAACTCTGTGCTGGAAACGAAGGTCATGTGACACCCTCCATCAGTCTGGATCACCTAACTCAGAATGGGCCAGTCACCAGGGACGCACTTACCACAAGCCTGGCATTCGGAGATGGTATTTCTCAAAAATGATGTTTCCTTGACCTTTAGAAATGGGAAGGGGGAAATAGATTGAAAAGAAAGACCTGAAAAAAATCCAGGAAGAAAGTATCCATGTGTAGCTGTCTAAGTACTTCTTACAGTCGTGCTCAAGGCGACTTTGCTGGCTCCCACTCTGCCTGGAGCCATGGTGTGTTCATTGCTAGGGTGTCCCCCATTTGCAGAGCCCTCTGGCTAGGCCCTGGGCTGGCAGGCTGTGTGAGGACACCTGAGGTGTAACTTAGGGCCTGGCTCTCTCCCTGCCTGTGCAAGCCTGCAGCTCGCTGGCTTGTGCAGAGAACTGCTCTGATAAGACTTTGGCTTTCTCATGATCTGTCCTGTTCGTTACCTGCTGTCTCAGAAGATCCTTCACTTCTCCCAGAAGTTGGTTTAGTTGTGCCATTTGACCCAAGAACTGACGATTAAAGTCTCCTGTAGGAACAGCAAAAGGTAAGGAGTACTCATCCAGTGACAGTTATTTCTAAGTGACTCAAAAGTCAAATGATTCCCCACCCAGAGAATCATCATAACAAGATTCAAAAACTTGGGTATCTGCATTTAATTTGGAGCAATTTATCTAATTCATCTAACAAAATAATGACAATCATCCTCTGGTTAGTTGGAATTTGTGTGAGTTACAAAAATAAAAGGGCAATGAAAAGATTTCTTGCCCTTGATTTTTCCCAAAAGTCTAATTTCTGCAGATGCATTCTGTTGGGTTGCTCTGATGACCGTCCACCTTTCAGCCACAGAATCCAGCCCACTTGGGGGGTCTTGGAGATCGTGAAAACTGCCTGGGAGCCCACACCTGTGCTTGTGGCGGCCAGTGGCTCACTCTGTTGCAGGAAGCAGTCTTGCAGGCTGGCCACCTGGAACAGTGAGCCTCTTACCACCAGCTTCAGTTCTTCCAAGAAGTCCTGGAAAAAAAAAAATCACATTCATACCACAGATTGCTGCCACTGTTCAAAAGCCAATGTGCTTGCAGACTCATACAATTTTCATAAAAGAGCAGCCCTGTATACCTGGATGCCAACATCTTACATAATTTTGTAGGTTCATATTTTTCCTAAAACTTGTCAGTCTTATCCTTTTGATTGAAGCAAATATGGAAGCAGTCAGTCGCCTATGAAAACACTGGCATCAAACTTGTTCTGAGATTCCATCAGGGTGGCTGAGGAGAAGAAGGGATGTTTTCCATCATGGTAAATGCATTACTTTGTGGCAGGAGCTTCTTAAGAACTGTCTGGAATTTGTTTATCAACTTTAGACTATAATAAGCTGTTGATCCCAATTTTAAACAGTATTGTTTTTAGGATGTCTTGGCTACAGGATTTTGCAAAGCCTCTGATTTCCTTGGGCTAGGAGAATGAACAAGCACTATATTCTATGATAATTAGGTAGTTGGTACCATATTTTTATATTACTAGTTGATATCCAATCATTCCTTGTTAGTCACAAAGTCAATTTACTCTTCCCTTTATCTCGTAATTTTTAATTATACTCACTTTTACTATATCTCTATATGACAGAAACGGTTTGTGTTAGTTGTTAATGTAAAGTCATCATTCTTATTTTAGAAATGAGTATGCTAAGGATTTTCAGAGAAATTTTTGATTTGGCTAAGATCAATGCAACACATGCTGTGTAACAGAAACTGTGTTGGACATCATACTCTAAGCTCCATGGAGACAGAACCACAACTGGTTCTGTCCAGCACAGAATCCCCAATGACTAGAACATGCTATTCATTGACTAATTAATTTTGAATGAGTGAGAAGGTGAGTACAAAAACCAGGCCTCTGTGGTCCCTGCTGATAGTTCAAGAAGCAGAGCTTTTGAGAAAATTCTAATGAGTATAGATTCTTTTTTCTTTTTCTTTTCTTTTCTTTTTTTTTTTAACAAGCAGGAGTTTATTAGAAAGACAGAAAATATAGACTTTAGGACACGTGAGTGGGTTGCCTCTGGAAGGGTGACTTGGGCCTTACAGAGTTGAGGTTTTTAGACTGAGTTCGGAAGCCCTTCCGCTCTGAAACTGGAAGAGGTAGATGCTGGCCCAGGAAGTCCTGATTCATTTGACACGAAGGTTCCTGGGACTCAGAAGGAGTCATAACCTGTGAACTTCCTGGAAATAAAACTTGTTGGAAACCTGTGATTTAAAAAAATTTTTTCTCCATAATGTATCCCTTTGCCCTTCCTTGATTTCTTCCTCTCAGTAATGAGTATAGATTCTGATGACCTTGTCATGGTTGAGTTCTGACTTTTAGAAACTGATTTATTTGGTTGTGGACACTAATTTCTGAAATGGTCAGTGACACAATTTCTGACTCTCATTTTGATTACTTGGTCCATTTCAGGAATTCAGAAACAAAGTTAAACATATCTTGTTATTCATTACTTTTCTCTATGTATGTCCACATTAAAAAGTCCTTCAAAAGTCACTGCAAAACCAAACAAAAGTAAAACACAACAAAAGAAGCTTAGATTTTAGCTTTCTTGGAATTTCTGCTTAAAAAATGCTTACTTTTCATTCAAGCACAAAATTCTAGAATCAGATTCACAGTTTTTATATTACTAAAACTTTACTTGTAATGAAATTCTACTTGTAATGAAAGTCATTGCTTACACTCTGCTCTTTGTACAAAGGGTGTGGAGCAGCTTGTAACCAAAGCACATATAATGAAATAATAAAATAGAAATGGAAAATGAGGATTAAGAGATAGGAGACAACAATATTATTGGTTATAACAAATGAATGCAGTTACTCATTTTGGCATTTACTTCTATACCAGATAAAATCCAAGAACTACATACAGCCAGATATAAATTATTGGAAAGGACAAAGAATACTAGTAGGAAATGAAGCATCTCCTAGGACAAAAATTCTAAAAGAAATGTATATAGTAACTTCCACAGTAAGTGCAATGAAATATTAATAATAAAAGAGCCATTGGCATGGTGTAGAAGACAGATGGTAGGATTTTTTTTTTTTTTTTAAGAGCAAGTAGATCTAAGTTGGCTGGCAGTTAAGTTTCTTTTTGCTAGTGGATTTCCTGTCATGACCTGTGAAAAATGAAATTTTTTGAGAAGAGGGTCTCACTAAACTGCCCAAGGCAGCTATCTTAACTCAAACTTAGGGTTGGGATATTCTTTAAAGAATAGAACTCCACCCTTAGGTACTGGGGACGGAACTTGGGGGCACTCCACCACTGAGCTACACCTCCAACCCTTTTCATTTTTATTTTGAGACAGGGTTTTGCTGATTTGCCCAGGTGGTCCTCAAACTTGTGATCCTCCTAACCTCAGCCTCCCAAGTCACTGGGGTTATAGGCATGCCCCACCATGTGGGGCTTCCAACCAATCTTCTTTCTTTTTGCTCAAAAAGAATAAATAGGAGAGGAAAGGAGGAGGTACTGGGGACTGAAATGAAGCAAATTATATTCCATGCATGTATAATCATGTCAAAATGAACTCCACTATCGTGTATAACTATAAAGCACTCATAAAAACATAAAAACTAATAAATATTATAGAAATTGTGGAAACAGATAATCCTGTCCCACGAAGATAATTATTTTAACTTTAGCTGTTCCCTTCTAACTTTACAGTATGAAAAGTTGACTCCCAAAACTGTACTTCTCATAGGAGGCAGAAGCTCTCAGCTTTGGTTTTGTATTAGAATCAGTATTTTTCAAGATACTGATACCTAGGCACCAGCCCCACAGATTCTGATTGATTTGTTGAGGGTGGGATCCTAGCAGTTCTGCAGGTGACTCTAGTGCACAGCCAGCATTAGATCCACTGTCTGGGAACAGGGATGAGTCAACAGTACATTTTCCATAACACATGCCTTTGCATCCCCTAGGCCTTGGCATTTCATCTTTCCATTCTAGAGAATGGTTTGTGGTTCCTACCTGTGCCTTCCTCTGGAAAGTCCTCAATTCAATGGATTCAGGATTCTGAGAGAGGCTGGAAAAGGCTCTGGGGAGATTGTGAACTGAATCTACTTGGGAACAGTCCAGGTAGAGCTCCACAGAGCCAGCCCCTCGTTGCAAATTGGTCAGCCTTAGGAGCATCCTGTGCCGCCTCCCATCTGCCAGTTGCAGGTTATTGAAAACCACCAAATGGATCTTCCCATCATTCTTCAGGTAACGGAGGATGGCTGGAACCAAGCACAGGTCAATGAATGGTGTAATAAGGAGAAGTGGGGCAGTTCTATGCTGAGCAGCCTCCTGGTTACAAGGCTAGGTCACTAGAAAGAGGACAAACAAGTTGATGAATACTGATTCTCCATCTCTTGCATGCAAGGTGCTGTCAGAGGCAGTGCAAGGAAGCAGCACTAGAAGCCCATGCTCCTCCTGGGAGCGTTTTGTGCTGATGGGGAGACACACAATACTAGCAAATCTGAAAATAACACAACCTTGGATAGTGGAAAATATAGCAAGCAAGTAGAACCCTACCAGATAGCAGACTAAAATCCAAGTAAGCTCCTTGGGGCATGAATGCATTAATTTACCAAATATTTACTAAGCACTACCATGGGTAGGACTGGGTGCTATCCTTAGTTGTTTTAAATATTTAACTTCTCATTGCAAAACCATGAAACTGAAATAACTATAGATGAGGAAAGTGAAGCTCAGATAAGTGAAAAAATTTGCTCAGGGACAACATGAGTGGCAAGACTAGAATTTGAACCTGAGTGTGGTTAATTCCATGACTAAAGCACTACTAGGCATGGATAGACCTTTGTAAGCATATGCCAAATGGAAGGCTCCTCAGAAGCTGACCCCTAAATTTAACAATGCTCATCTGGAAAACAAAAGATATCAGTGACTCCCAAAGAAGGAATAGGAGGGAAATCTACTACCTTATTTTCTATTATGTTTTTCCTTCTTCCTATACCTATCTTCTTAAGCTCACTAAATAAAAAATGGGCATGAATTTTAAATTTTGGTTTTTTTACTCCATTATTGGTCTGAACATGTTGGGCCTTGAACTATAGTCTGGTCCTAGAAGCTGATCCTTTGCAAAGGGAGCCTATTGACTGAGGCTTGCCAGAAAGATTAAAGGCCTTGCTTCCGAGGTCTTGGTGAGACTACTAAAACACCTCCAGGTCCATCCACAGGTACTACTCCCAAACCCAAATTCACTGCTAGACACAGTCCCAGGGATTACAAGGTTGAGGTCAATTACAAATGGTAGATAGCTGATGTGGTAAACATATCTTTGCAGTTCTAAAGGTCTGAGCTAAAGCTATCAGTTGCCACCAAAAATGGAAAAGCCTGAAATTGGTAGGACTGATCTGAAGGGCAATTTAATGGTATATATCATACTTTTAATTGTACAGATCCTTGGCCCAGCAAGGTCACTTCTAGGGATTGAAACTTTAAAAAAATTAAAATGAGGAGGGTGGAGGGGAAGAAGCACCAAGATGTACTGATGAACATTCATTTCAGAAATATTTGGGGCAACATATATCTAAAAAGGGAGGATTGGCTACTTAAAAATTATGGCAGAATAATGGAATGGAATATTATGGAACAGTTACATATTAAAAGCACAAAAACACATTTCCAGGATTTAGCTAAATGAAAAAGAAGGATTGTAAGTCAGTATAGTTTCCTTCAGAAAAATGTATATGTACATTTCACATATATGTATATGTACCTATATAAAATTAGAAAATATGTCAACATATGGTAATTGCTGGGTGCTTGAGTGTATATTTTTTTCCTCTTGCTCATCTTTATCATCTAATTTTTCTGCAAGAAACACCCATTACTTATATACAAAAAAGGGGGGAGGGAAACTCATTATATGCATATACCCAGATGCTGCTGCTGTCAATCTGTATGATTTGTGGCAAGTAACTCAGACCATCTTTCCTCAAGTACCTTTTCTGTAGAGTGTGAATGCCAGCTTGGTGCTGCCCCACGACCTAGCCAGCCAAGAACACCTGATTATGTTGCAATACTGCCCAAGAAAACAATCTACAGTGAAACTTTAAGGGTGTATGTTAAAGGCTTTCTGCACATTTAACTTTCTAGGTTCATTTTCCTACCCCTTCATTTGATTTTTTCCATTTGACCAGAGTCTGAAGATCATCAGCTGGCATCAGGTTCTGTGACAGAGAGAGAGTAGGAGGAGTCAGGTAGGAAGTCTCCTATGTCTACCTAGTCACTGCCATGTGCTTCCTGAGAGAAAAGAAGTGGGAAGACCTGGCAGGACAGGTTAGCAACAGGATTTTCTATGATTATGTTACAAAAGCAAGTTACCCCAAGTGTAAGACCTAAAGAAACCTCGTATGAAAAGAAAGAAAACAATGGTTGGGGGAAATTGACAGGAGAAGAAATCATTAAGGTATTTCTAATCTAGGCTACAGCAGAATTTTTACCCTTTTGTTTAATTTCTGAGAATTTATAATAGTAGCTGCCTGACTGGAAATTGGAGACATGCATAATAACCAAAAAGAGGGAGAAGTTGAGTCCAAACATAACCACTAATTCAAATTTTTAAACTTTAATTACTTTACCATTTAAAACACTTTTGCAAATGCCTGGAGTTTTTATAGACCAATAAAAATACCACTTGGACCACCACACTTGAAATAGGTCATGCACATATTTATTCAATGGCTCCTCTTTCTAGTTATGGTTACTAGTTCTGTTCCCTATATCCACAGTTTAAGATGGTATACATAGGGACTTAATAAAAATACTCTTGATTTTCCTCCCCAAACCGAGATTTCTGTGAAATTCAAAGGAAGCACATTTTTCGTCCACTTGCTGTCTACTGTTAACAGGCCTTCACAGGGCACGTGGGCCATGGTTTATTTTCATAACTGAATAGCAGAGCTAAATTTTATAAATAGCACTAGCGCAGTACTTCATATATAGCAGGTGCACATTAAGTATTGTGAATATAAACTTTTAACGAATAATTAAATGTGTTTAAAGCTTTTTGTATTGAAAATAAAAAGGCTTTAATTTCAACAATTCAACATTTATTGCAGGTAGCAAAACCTACTATTTGGTTTGCATTCTCATTTAAGGGAATTCTATGCTTCTGCCTTGCTTTTTTTGCAATGCAACACTCAAATGACAAATTCCTTGTGCTCCTAGATCTTGTGACAACCGCAAGAGGGGGAAAAAAAAGGAAAGAAGAGTCATGGAAACTTCCATCCTCTGTTAGCAGACAAATTATCAAGTACTTTGACATTTACCATTCTTCACACTTGATCCAATAATTCTCATTTCTCTTATGGCTTCCATTTTTCATTTTTCTTTTTTATTGCAAATTCCTTACTTCAGTGCCTCTACTTATTTTATCCTCAGAACAGTAAGACTACCCCAGAGGGCAGACAGGCCCCTGCTCAGGAAACTCAACATGTTTGCATCAGTCATACTGAATCCGGAAACTGCGAGAGCTCTGGCTGTGGAACCGGTGGCCTGCTGGGCGGGAGTTTCCCTGACCTGTGAAGCAGTACCATGGGGAGAGGAAGAGAAGTGTTCCCTTCTTCTCAACAGTCCCTCTTCCCAGGGTTCACCTCACCCCATCTTAGCCCAACACACACAGAGCAGAGAGAACAAAACAGAAGAAAATACCACAGAGGGAGAAGACCATCATTCCACCCCTCCAGCAAAGGATGAGAAACCAGTCCCCCAACACTGGAACCACCACACCTCTGCCACGTCACCACCCTGGGGAGCGCTGTGGTCAGGAAAACCACCTCTGGGTACATTTCTGTTTCTTCAGCTGTAACACAACTAGTTCATGTGCTTGATTTTCACTCACCACCAGCTGAATGAGTCTGCTTGGTGATTCCAGCCTGCTTATCTTGCAGGTCCAATACAAAGAGTGCAGCCACACTGGACTGAAGCAGAAGGCTGTGGACCCAGCAGGAGCTCTGGTTGCAATGGTGTCTCTGCCTCTTCTCTGCTCCATCTCTTCTCGGTTAGATTCCTGCTTCGTCTTCCCATTGTGGGTCTCTTTCTGCACAGATTTTTGGTACTGACAGATTGAGCTTCTTCTAGGACCCTCTTGATTCAGCTATTGCCTTCTCAAGCAAGTTCACACACACTCAAAACAAAATTTTTCACTGATTCCCTAGTGGTTTCTAAACAATGTCTCAACTCCTCATCCCAGAACTGACCCCAATCTCTCTACCACCTCAATTACCCTCCACATTGCTAAGTCTTGCTAATTTACATATATGTGTAGCATCTTAGAGCAGCAATACAACTATCTGTGGAACAACAAAAAAGATAAGAGTATTCATTTGTTCACTGATTTTTGCCACAATTAAATCTTTTTTTGATTTTTAAATGCAGAGGTGCTTTCTATTGGTTTTATTTATATAAATCCTTTACTTCTAAATTTAGCATCTTTGTGACCAATTTTATGGCACTGTTCAAAAGCTAATTTCCATGCCAGGGCACCAGGCTGACACAGGAACCATAGAACCCAGCCCAGGATTGAATACAATCCTGTGACCAGCAGGGAATGAGGAAGCAAATCTAAGCAATAAAGATTTGAGGTGTTGTTATCTCAGGAAAGAATTTTAAAAGGTACTTTTTGAAAAGTGATTCTGGTAGTCAAAAATATTATGAAATGTTGAATGTCAAAGCAATGATGCAAGGTGCCAGCTTTAAAAAAATTGAAATAGAAGTATTTTGTCTGCTTGGGCAAAGGAGTTCAGAGTGACCTGGCCCACAGGCAGCATGCTCATGAAGGTAGTTTGGGGCTTCCTGCTTTGCTTGGCAAATTACTTTGCTCTTCCAACACTTTTAAAAATGGCATCATCGTCAGTCTTTCCTCCCCTTTTAACACAATTAAACATTAAAAAAAAGATGCCTTTTTTGCTATTAATGTCTTTTGTGATGGAGATTCTTGTTTGCCTTTGCTTATTATCTTTATGTCCTAATCTCCAGGTCTTGGTGACTTTAGTACTTTGGAAATACATACAAAAGGTAAATAGAATATTTTTTCCTGAAAGTACAAGTAACTTCTAGCTATGATAAATGCAGCCTGTTTCAAAATTTTCTTGTAACAGTTTGAACAAATATAAAGTTTACAGAATACATACATACACACAGAGCAAACAAACTATCCAGTGAAAGGAAACCCAGAAATGATAATAAACATCTGCAGAAGTATTTTTGTTTTGAAAAATTATGAGAGTCTCCTCATAGTATTCAACTAAATGGAGGTGACAGAGCTGTGAGGTACACAGCATCTAAAGGCTACATTATAGAAGGAAGCTGCAAAGCAATTTCTTAAGCACCTATGGAACATTTATAGCCTTAGAAGAATCACAGAATATTAGCATTATAAGTCATCCAGCTTAATATTTCACTTCGCAAATCCCTTCAATAAAATGCAGCCTCTACCAGCACATTTCCAGTAACAAGGAACTCATTACTTTGCAGAGAAATCCATTTCACTTTTGAATAGCTCTCCAAGATTTCCTAATATAGAGCCAATATCTGTTTTCTCTGACTTCCACCAATGGGTCCTAATTTTACTCTTCAGAGTTATAGACAGATTTAGCTGATCCTCCTTTCAAATGACTTTCTTCAAATACTTTAAGGCAACTTTCATATCTGTCCTGTTTTCTGTTTGGCTTCTTTATTCTTCAGTTCCTTTTTTTTCAGCTTGAACGTGATAAAAAAAAAAAAAAAAGGGTCCAGATGGGTACTGTTTTGGTGACTCTTCTCAAGGCAGTCTCTGATCTCTTGGTGTCCCTGTGAAATGTGTGCAGGACTAGATGTACTATTATGAATGTGGTTTGGGATAATGAGAGCACAGTGGGCCCCTTAACCTGGGCACACATGTGCATTAATGAAACCTAACATTTAAGGAGACATTTGAAAACAGTTGCATTACAGTCACTGTTCATTCAACAAACCTTTTTGAGCATCTGATATGTGTTAGGCACTAGGTTCAACATGGATTGGTTCTTAATGCTGTTGAACTCTTAGATCTCCCACATTGTATAGTTCTGTAAGTTTTCAATTCTAATGGATTTATATTTTTGTTAAATATCATCTGCTGGATTGTGGCCCATTGTACTATCTTAATATTGATGATGGCATTCAATACATTCAACTCAATTTTCTAGCTTCATCCCAAGTGAAAATGCAACAATACTTATTTTTAAAATACTGTTTTAAGTCATTGTTGAAAAGTTCAATGCCTGAGAGAGCTCTGTCAAAAGTCATTAGACATGTGACTATAAGGCGATTTATTAATCCACAGAAGTACTATTATCTACCTTACTTTTAAAATATTATTCAGAAAGGTACGATGAGTGACTTTATAAGATTTTTTTCTGAAGTCAAAATACATTATGCTCAGAGCATCTTTTTGATCTATTAGCTTAGAAATTGTCCTGAATAAAAGTTTGGTATGACATATTCTTAGCAACCCCATTTTGCCTTTAAAAAAATCCTAGATTTCTTTTCCAGGCAATCCTAAAATACATGAATAATAATACAAACCTCTGGGGGTTTGCCCTAAAGTTCTCTAGCCTGTGGTTTTCAGAATTCACTTTTCCTCTCTGATAAAAAGGGAAACGTTTGCCTCTCTCCAGTCTATTCTCTGTGATTTCTAAATGTTACCCAGAGTGGCTCCACTATCACTTTCTTCACTAAATACCCCAACATATAATTCACCAGACAACTATACTCACTAAAGAGATGGAGTGGGGTTTTTTTTTTTGTTTTTTTTTTTTCTTATCTCCTCATCTGGTTTGGGTTTTTGTTTTCTTTTAAGCCATTCTTGACAACTTGAAGAATGTTTCATTGATGGGTAAGACAGAAACTAAAAAGTTATGACTTATTGCTATCATTTACTAATCGTGCATCGCATAGTTCAAGAAGTAGGTTGATTCCTTCCTTACTCCTCCCTACTTGGAACATAGCTAAAAACATCCCTTTTAATATTATTATCTTATGTGTGAATCACTAACTTTGACTCAGTTAAGTTGCACCTTCTCTGTCCTAATCATTATCGTTTTGTGTCAAGTTTTAAATTCTTTCCATCTTCTGCATATGACCACTTTAAAATTGAGCTCATTCAAGGGCATCTCATAGGAATATTTTGAAAGTTAAAAGGGAAAATGAGCCTTGAGCTTTTATCATAATCCTGACACTTTAAAAGGCTCCATAAAAGTTGTTATTAATGTTTGAGACTCCTCATTTCCCCCCCACTCATTACTGGGTCTAGGATTTTTATTTCTAAACTCTACCATCTCTCGCAAACTGTGTTTCCTTAGCCTGCAGTCTTCAGAACCACTACTCTGAACTATCTGACATCTCCTATCCTGAGGCTGAGCAGTCTGACTCTATTCATGACAGCAAATGCTTGGGTTTCCTTCACCTCCCCGGTCTCAGATTGTACTTCCGTGACAATCGAGTGAAGAATAAGGAAGCAATTCTTCCCATTTTCTTTTTCTGAAAGGTAAAGCTCTCATCAAGGAAAGTCTTTTTCTTTGGAAGACAGTTACCTAAATAACAGACATTGATTGGTCTGTCTATCCATTAATTCATCCTATACTATTTAAGAACTAGTTAAGCCTAAAGAAGATTATTTTACCTTACAAAATTCAGTTCTTGTAATCAACCTGAGATGTAGCTATCATCATCTCCACTTTAGAGATGAAAAACCAGGGTTAAGAGAGATTCAGAGTGGTACTCAGGGTGACAAGCTGGTAAGATTTCTACCTGGGACTCAAACCTGTGAAAATAACTGCAAAGCTGTCTTCGTGCCAGATACTAGAAAAGCATCAACCATATCCAGCCAGGTGGTTTCTGTAGAATGTTTATTTCTGTCAAGATTTTATCACCTGCAATACTAATAACTACAGATCATTTGTACCAGAAATACTCTCATATCCTCATTCAAAAGTTCTTTAGCATTCATTCATTAACAAAGCTTATTCTGAGCACTTACCATGTACCAGACACTGTGTAATTTCAGAATTTCCACAGTGGTATACACCTTCTTTAACAAACAACTCTGCTCTTCTCAGCCTCCATTTATTCAATCCAATCTGCTCACGAACCATGTTCAAGGCACTGCACCTGGACCCCCTACAGTACATTCAAAGTGCTGCAGCAGATACAAGGAGAAGGAAACTGGGGATGTAGCTTAGGGGTGGAGTGCTTGCTTAGCTAATGCCCAAGGCCCTGGGTTCAATTCCCCAGTAGCACTAAAAGACAGACAAGGAAAAAAGAGGGATATTGAGCCTCCCTGCCTTGAGGGAGCTCCCAACCTTTTGGAGAGAAGAACTAGAAAAAGGTCAAATACAGGGTAAGCTAAGGCTTGTACTCTCCTTAAGATGTATAAGGTCATATAAGGAAAACTATGAGAAGGTGTTGAGGTGGGTCTTGAATGTGTAGGATTTTGGTATCTGGAGATGGTGCAGCTCATGTCCTGGGGAGGGCAGAGGGGCAAGAGCATAAGGATAGAGAAGGAAAGATGCATGAGTGGATCCAGGGGATAACAGCCAGTCCCTCTAGACTGCATGAGGGACAAAATGGAAAGGTGGTGAGGGACATGCAGTGGAAACCCTGAAGGCCCATTTGGGGTGTTTGCACCTTTTTCACTGATGGTCTCTGGGATCAGCTGTAACCCAACCCAAATTATGTTTTGTGAGCGGTAATGAGGTGGTCATAGGTGGGGTGACTTGGAAAAGGTGAGTGTAGAAGCAGAGTAAGTGGCAAGCTCATTCTCTGCAATCTTCATTAGCAATACTTTAGTTTGTTCCTCTGGGACCAGACAGTTCCATCCTGCTCTTTGATACATGCTATCGGTGAAGTCACCCTCCTTTTTCTCCCAAGTCATGAACTCATTAAAGTCTATTAAGCGGAAAGCATTTATTTCATACTCAGGTGTTTAAAGCCAGCAGAGACACCTCTGGATTTCTTCTGACTGCTTCACTGTTTTCTAAGCAAATCAACCACAAGGGTGATCAGCTGAGCCTCAGCCAGTTAAATGACACCTGGAGCTCACTAACCATGGAGCTATTCTCCCCACCCTCCATAAACTGTGTCAGTATGGCCCCTACTGGACACCTCAATGGGGAGTCACAACCACATGTCACCTCTCTTCCTTGGTCCTGATGGACCCACCAACTTCTCTTTATTGTTCTAGTCAGAATGGACTGCTGCTCCTTCCCAGAACTGCCTAGTATTTCTCCTACCCTTGCAGTGACAGAACTTCTCTATGCACATTCTTCAACTCTCCAAGCTTTAATACTAGTAAAAATTCCTTTGTTTTCTGAGAATTCTCATTTCTTGACTATTCTGGACTCTTTTTTTCCCCTCCATATTTTCTAAGAATTTTTATCTTCTCTAATTGGAGTGGGGGGTGTTAGCTTTCCATCACTGTGACAAAATATCAGGGTGCAAAAACTTAAAAGGAGGAAAGGTTTATTTTGGCTCACAGTTTCAGATGTTTCAGTCCATGGTCTGTTGACTCCATTGCTTTTGGGCCTGTGGTAAGGCAGAACATCACAACAGCAGGTGTGTGGTGGAGCAAAAGTTGGTCATCTCATGATGGCCAGACAGCAAAGACCAAAGAAGAAAGGAGCCAGAGTCTTAATATCCTCCCAGGGGTATGCTCCCAGTGACCTAACTTCCTCTCACTGGGCCCTACCTACTAAATGTTTCACCAACTCCCAACAAAACCACAGGCTGTAATCAAGCCCTTAGCAAATGGGCTTTTGAGGGACATTTAAGAAAACCGTAACAGGAGGCATTCATCAACCTTTTCATCTTCTCCTTTAAAATTTCAATCTGGTATTTGGAGCTGGTATTTACAGCTGCAACCCATTACCAGTGATTCTCCAGAGGAAACACACTAAGAGTCCCTCACTCATTTATCTACCTGCCCATATATCTAGTGTTACTCTTGCCTTTATGGAGTAGATGGAGAGCATTAGTTCAGAGGAAGCTGCTTCCTTGTATTTCCTGGCATCATAGACTCTCCACCAGAGAGGTTCACACAGACTGGCCAGTTTTAAGGCAAGCTGCAGGGAGGGTGAAGAGCTGGAGCAGAGTTTATCACTGTTCAGAGGACCTTGTACCCATTAAGCTGAATGAGCTGAGAAAAAAAGAATCCTTCCAATGCATCTGAAGTAGTTTAGTGAGACGCTGCTGCCTTATGGCCGGCCGAAGGGCAGTGAGTAGCTGATGGGGAGGTGAGCAGTTCCTTCGATAGAAGTGAGGCAGATGGGACTATCTGATGAGGCAGACAGGTGAGTAAATCACCTTTTAGCCCAAAGGACAGGCAAAAGGAGCAGGAATGGCTGACCTACCTGCTGACATATGCCCAGACAATATCATTATTCAAGGCCTCATCACAGAACTGAGAGGCCACGAGAGGACACTGACTTGGCAGCAGGTGGAAGGAAGGAAGGAAGGAAAGTGTTGGAACTTGACCTAAAAGGAGGGGTTCAAGTCCCCTTCCTTTTTGCTTTAATACTGTAGTCCTATGAAAACTAAGAATCAGGAATTTTTTCATGTGTAAGTCTACAGATTAAGGGTTCAATCATGAATAGAATCTAAGAGTCTCTGAAGTACTAGAAAGGGTCTACTTTATAAAGCCAGATGAAAGAAATATAAAACCCAAGAAGAAGGACTAGTCCTCCTGTTTTATTAAATGCAGGAGGCAGCCAGGACACTTATCTGTCACATTCCTCTATAAACAGGAACAGGTGTTGTCCTTAGGGCGCCGGTGGAGGGGAAGAGAGAGAAAACAGCAACCTTTCTCTTTGGGAGTCATTTCTTACTACTTATAGCAACTCACTCTGATAGCAAAACAGATAACAGCAGAGGGATCAAACAGGTGACAAACCTGTGTAAACTGGCAAGCAGGCAGAAAAGAGAGCTGTTCTTTCTGTTCTGCTGGTTGAGGGGTATTTTCTCCACCAAGGCTAGCACGGTGCTTAGAGCTGGGAATTAGGTCTGCATAGTCACAGGCATCCAAGGGAACACAAGAGTAGTGTGGATGGTCACTACAGAATAATGTTTGTGTCCTCACCATTACATTCATATACTGAAGTCCTAATCTCTGTTGTGATGGTGTTTGGAGGTGGGGCCTTTGGAAGGTAACTAGGTCTAGATTAGGTCCCCAGGGTGGAACCCTTGTAATGGGTTTCACGTCCTTATATGGAAGACACAGGGAGTGCTTGTTCTCTCTCTCTCCCTCCCGCCCCACCCCCACCTCTCTCTCTCCACACTAAAGAGGATACAGAGAAAAGATGGCCATCTACAAACCAGGAAGTGGGCCCTTAACAGAACCACATCTGCAGGCACCTGGACCTTAGACTTCTCAGCCTCCAGAACTGTGAGAAATAAACGTCTATTGTCTAAGCCACCTAAGGCTATGACATGTTGTTAAAGAGACTGAGCTTACTACGGACAATGGCCTAATTATCCTGGATCTTGTCCCTTCCAGAACCAGATTCAGAGTAACAAGAGAATGGGACAATGCCAAAAAGAATCTTGGCCACAAGAATTCTCCTCCTTCTTTTTGGCGATGATGGGGATAGAATCCAGGGCCTCGTGCACACTAGTCAAGTACTCTACTATTGAGTTATACCCCCCAGCCTTGATCTTCATTCATTCTGCCAGTATCACCTCCCCCTAATACAGGTAAATGTACAAAAATATGGTATTGAAAACAAAATGAACATGGGTGGGAAAAAATTGTCCAAGGGAACCATCTTAGGCAAAGTAGACCCCAGATCCTGGAATAGGAGAAAGGAAGAGGATAAGGGGATTTATTTATTTATGTATTTATTTTTTTATATTTTGTGGTACTGGGGATTAAACCGAGGGGCACTCTGCCACTGAGATTGCCCCTTTTAATTTTTTATTTTGGGTCTTGCTAAATTGCTCAGTCTGGCTTCAAACCTGTAATCCTCCTGCTTCATCCTCTTGAGTTGCTGGGATTACAGGCTTGCACCACAACACCCAGCCTGAGAAAGGAATTTTTAAGAAAATAATTTCTGCAAATTTGCTTACCTTTGTTTAAACGCCCCATCACAGTAAATTCAAAATATTTGCTGTTGTCAGTTGAGGAATAGAGGCCGAAGATGGTAGCTGAGCTTTTAGTCTGTAGCTTGAAGGTGGAGATCACATAGAGCTCATTCAGGGTGGGATCTGTCAGGACTGGTTGCAGAGCGCTTGGGTTCAGTCTCTGACTGGAGGATGGGAGAAGGTCAAAGACTGGGGAGAAGGGGAAAAGAAGGGAGTCAGAGAAAGATTAACTTTGGGGTAAACTTTGTGTGTTTGTGTGTGTGTGTGCGTGTGAAGTGGCCATCTGACAATAAGGTACAAAATAGTGTAAACTAATCTCATCATTTTTTTTTCACATTGCCCCACTCACCAGTTCTTCCTTGTCCCTTTTATGGACTTTCAAGGTAGAAAGAAATGAAAGTTTGGACTTTCAAGGTAGAAGAAATATCACAAAATATTCATCACTGGTTACAGCCCTTAAGAGAAGACTAAATTTGCAAACACAAAATTGGATTTGGCTGAACAAGTGGCTCTGCAAATGCCCGCTAGGAAAAGCACGAAAGGCATAAAGTACAAGCGCGGCAGGTGAGAGCTTCCAGTTCAGGGTTTTTCTCGTGTCCTGGAGCAGCGAGTTTTAGTTGTGGGGTCCCTTATGTACCTCCCAGACCAGAACCAATTGCAATTTTTTTTCGGTCAGTGATAAATGACAGAGAATCCAGCAGGGAGCGTGGATGTGTGGTAGATGTAGCACCAGCAGAATGATTTGCTAGCTTTGTGAGACCTGAAGTGCTCCCTTTGTGCCTTTGCAATTCTTCAATATTGCCCTGGAATATTGTGGAAACAAAACAAAATGATGTGGTTTCTATTTCTTGACTGCCTCCTGATGTATAAAACTGAAATCTGAATTCGTATTTGTATAAGTTGCCTTAGATCAAGCAAGCAGCACTTTTTGGGTAAAGTTTTATAGGGGTCATGGATCTGTGAGGGAGAGTGTCTGGAGCTACTTAAAAGGCAAAGGTCACATTTCACTAGAAGTTACTTATAATTTCTATTAGTTTATGCAAATATGATTTGAACAATTCCATAGGCTGTGGGAACTTCAGCACCTAGAGCTGTCTCTTAGATACAACAATCTGGGTACTAAAAGGGTGATATTGATAATATACAAAGAACTCTCACAAATCAACACAATAGAAAATTGGACAAGGAACATGAAAAGGCAATTTATAGAAAAAGAATCAAATGACCAGTAAATATATACATAAATGTTCATATGCTTATCTAATGATGAAGGAATTGATAATTTAAACAGTATGATATTATTTTCACTACTAAATTGGAAGAATAATAAATGCAGTAATGCCCAACTGTTCAGGGAAATGAACCCTCTTGTGTACCTGGTAAGACTTGAAACATTTTGAAGATAGTTTAAATAACAGTATCAAAAGCCCTAAACACACATGCTCTCTGACCAAGCCATTTTACTTCTTAGGGAATAGTAGATAAAACAGTAAGTGATTTAGGTTATTAGGATATTAGTGATAAATCTAGAATTTCCATTTTGGAAGGAATTAGGGAAAAAAAATCTAAATGGAAGAGATGGGAATCCTGAAGCTCTGTTGATATAGGACTTTGTCATGATAATGTAACCTGTCCTTAGCAAACAAGGAAAGGCTTGACAGAAGTTAAGGGAATGGTTAGTACCAACCCAAGCCCATCCCATGACACCTCAAGTGTTCAATAAATAACTATTCACAATATCAAAATACTAGAAACAACTTAAGTGACCTATATTACAAATCCTGCTACATCAATTTTGGTCCTTCCAAAAAAACAGAATATCATCTATTTTCTAAACACAGCTACATACTTACAGATGTGGAAAATTTATGATAGATGAAGTATAAACATTATAAACTATAACATGATCCAATTTGAAATATATATCTGCACAGAAAAAATATTTGAAGTGAAAAACAATATAGCAACATGTTCAAATTAATAGTAGCTATTTTTGGTTTGTATAAGTTTTTTCTCTTTTTGCTTATTCAATTTCTATTTTTCCTACGATGAATAGGCATTACTTTTGTTATGAGAAAAAATGAATAAAAGTTCTAGAACAAAGAGGGGAAAAAACCCAAGCTACTCAAGAATGTCTACTCTTTTTAAAAAGACAATTTGTCTTCCAACTGAATCTAGACTTTCTTTCACATGTACCAGGGAACTTTACACAACAGTGAATTTAATACTAGTTGTGTTGGAAAGCAGGCTGTCTGTGTTCCTTCTAGTGCCCCACATCTCCAAACCATGAAAACAGCTGCCTACTATATTCCAAAGGGGGAATCAGATTTTTAAATTTCCAGAAAACAGGAAACTACATTTCCATCAATGGCAGAGGAGAGATAAGATAATGTGTTTAAAAGTCTCATTCAGAACAAGGCATTTTCAGAAAAGAGATGCATGTTCAAGATATGAGATTTGCAGTCAAAACTAAACTCATAGTTCTCTGGATTCTTGCTTCAACTTGATGAGGTTCATAATTTAACTCAAGCTAAACTTGCTGTATTTCAATCTGTGTGGTTCATCTGATCCATTTGCTGCTCTCTCAAGAGGTAGAGTTGGGATTAGTTAGTAATGACTTTAGAGAGTGTTTTGAACAGGAAATGAGACACTACCATTTTCTATTAGTGTTATCACATTTAGTAAAAGTATCAGAATCCAAGCATAACCCTCTAGTGTTAGAGGTAAAATTACTGCTATCAATGAGCCCAACTATTATGGTATGTAAATCGAATACATTCTAATTTAAGACTAGCAATGCAGCTCAGAGGAAAAAGGAGATAAGCAAATTATGCAGCTGAGCTGATAATTGCAGACTAGATAACTCAATAAAAGAATCTATCAGAAACTTGACTTAATCAGATCATCCTCTGCAACTAAATTAACCAGATAATTTAGATCGTGTAGCCTGAATTTAAGTCTCCATAAAACTGTGATGTCTAAGAAACAGAATCCATATTTAAGGCATACCATGAAGATGTGTGTTAAAACGTCAAGAATGTATAGAACACAAGATATTCTACCCATATGTTCAAACCTGCCAAATAACTTTTGCAATAAGAAAACTTTTGAATTGTGTTTAAAAACTTCTGTTCTTACCTTCCTAGAAGTTCAGAGTACAATCCATATTATAGACTACAGCTTTCCCAATATTTCCACCCAAACTAAAATTAGCACAGTATCCTGTGAAACCACAATTTGGGTCGTCTGGTCTGGAATCAAAATGAATTGATGAAATGCAAAGTTTAAATGGTGATCACTGCAAAGAGGAGTGAGGAGAGTAGAGAATACCTCACATTCTCGGTTCTGGCTTCATGAGGAATAACAATTTTTCCTTCAAGTTGTATCTCTTCCAGTTTTATTTCCTTGGTAATAAATCAACCCAGGCACCAACCACTGTATAACCAGTCAGAATCCCAAGCTCTTTTCTTGTTGAAATAATTTCTTCCTTCTGATCTTCACACAAAATTATGTTTAACATTAAGAGCTTTCTGCCGAAGGTTATCTGCATCCCATCTCATAAAGGGGTTGGAGAATTACCCAGGTTATCTTTTCAAACTGCTTATGGAATTTTTGCCTGTTCATAGAAGAAGACCAATTTTGTAACCCCTCTCTATTTATCTCAGGAATTAAGTGATGAAACCAAATTCTGAAAGAACTTCTGCTTTCTGGGGTCCAAGCAGTCAGAATAAAGGCGAGCTGCAGGGCAAGGGAGTAAATACCAGGCCCTTCTCAGGGGTGTTGGCCTAGCGTTTTGGGCGAACTATCATTTCCCATAGTTTCCGCTTGGTCCAATTGGAAGGACTTAAGGGTGCCAGGGCTGAGTGGAGGGAAGGGGCTACAGGGGGCAGAAAGTGGCCTTCATATAGCTTGGATTTCACCCTACACCAGACACCACTTAAGAGTTCTAGAACTGTGCGGTAAACTCTGAAGTAAACCCCACGTCTTTGCACAGACTGAAAGTTTTGCATCTCTCAAACTATTGTTTAGAGAATTGGTCTCATCACAGGATAATCGAATTTCAGGAAAAACTAGGCTCCAATCACCGCTTCCAATCACAGTGTGCTTTGATTCTGGTCCCACAGGGGCAGAGGTGTTTGAGTAAGTCCCCAGAAGCACGGGGTCGAACAGCAGGAGCTGGTCCCTCCACTCGCCCAGCGAGCACGGGACGGTGGGCTCCGCGAAGAGACCCGTGAGGGTCTCAAGCTCCGGGCTGGGACCCACTTACCCTGGGGGGTGGCCTGGGCGCCGGCTCCCAGCCATGGCTGCAGGACCAGGTGCAGCAGGAGGAAGGCGGCTCCACGCAGGGCCAGCATGTTGGCTCTCTCTGCTGTCCGAGGGGCCAGTGGGTGACAGCTGTTTTGGCTCTGCCTCAGGGTCCCGGATTGGCGCCCTGTCCCTGGGTCCGGGCCCCGCAGGCAGCACAGGTGGCGGGTGCGCGGTGCCCGCAGTGATCCGAGCGCGGCGTCCGGGCTGCCGTCGGGAGGGCGCTTGAGTTCTGGCCACGCGCGGCTGGGGGCGCTGGCGGCTGGGCTCAGTGGCCGCAGCCCGGAGCTTTATGTCCCGCGGTCCGGGGCGGGGGAGGACGAAGCGGGGGCGGCCCCCTTGGCCAGGATCCCCTCTTGCCGGGAAGAGTAGGGGCGGCCGGAGCGGGGATCGTGGGCCGCAGAGGGAAAGGCGTGGGTGTGGGAGGAGAAGGAATGCGAACCCACAGAGTCCTGGGGTGGGCGCAGGCACCGCCCGTGCTTAGGAGTGGGAAGAACCGGGGTGGGCAGTAGGGGCTGCGCAGGGAGGGAGGGAGGGAGAGGTGGCAGCTCGGCGGGAGCAGGCTCGCGTAGGACAGGCTGGAGATGACCCTGAGCAGAGGGGCTAGAGGGAGGAAGCCGGTGACTCTGGCCCGCTGGTTTTGGGCACCACCGGTTCCCCCTCCTCTTGTATTCCTTCTGTTTTCTAAAATGAGTATCATTTGGACAGGCTTCCTATGCCCTTCAGGGTTCTCTTCTGTATAATTCTGAAGGCTCTCCAGGAAAGTTCTGTCTCCTTAAGAAGAGCAACTGGTTTCTCATATTACCTAAAGGTGTGTGTGTGTGTGTGTGTGTATGTGTGTGTTTTGCTGGGGATTGAGCCCAGGAGCATTCTGTCTCTGAGCTACATTCCCAGCCCTTTTAACATTTTATTTTTGAGACAGATTGTTGCTAATTTGCTGAGGCTGGCCTTGAACTTGTGATCCTCCTGCTTCATCCTACCAAGTCATTGGGATCAGAGGCCTGGGCCACTCTGCCGGGCCCTTCAAGCTCTTCTTGAATACTTCAAATGGTGATTTTTTTTTTTTTTTTTTTTTTTTCTTTTTCTTCTTCTTCTAGGTTTTGAGACACTAACAGTGACCATTTGAGAGTTTTTGTGTTTTTAATGGAAATAAAACACATCTCATGAAACCCATCCAGACAAAGCTATATATAGGATGGTGGGGCAGTGCTTAATGGAGAATTTCTTTTCAGTCCAGTTTCCAACACTCTGTCTGCCCACCTCTATTCCATTCTCCTTCAAGATTTTGTGTGACATTTTAAAAGTGTGGCACTAGAGCTATAAGAGATGGAAAGCGCCTAAGTAATTAATGTTTCTTCTAGACAGAGCCTCCTAAGAATGATATGGACTAACTAGAGGAAAAAATATTTGAAAACCAGTAGGAAATTTTTCTCTCTGTAATATCTTAATTATGGAGAGGATCCTGAGAAGTTTTTCTATTCCCATCTTTTAAAAAGCATGTCATTTCAAAGTTGAAGAAGCTACCTGTTATAAATGGGAGGTTAACCCACCATCATCTTCCCAAACTATGCTAGAATAATACCTCACCAATTATGATTCTGTTTGCAGCTAAAAATCTGGAGCTTTGTGAGCTATCTTCAGAGCCCTCTTCCATTTGGGGTCAAACAGGTGTTTCCAGGTTTATTTTAATGCACTTTATACTAAAGTCACTAGATGGAATGGGTCACCATAGGTCTGACAGAGCCTGAAAAGATGCAGAGGGTGTGTGTGTTTCTACATACAGTGTCTATAAACTGATAGAGTGGATTAGACTTGCGAAACTTCAAGCCCTCAAAGTGTGTCTCCAGGACTAGCCTGAGTGGGTTGGAGGTTACCAGGTGTCCTGTGCTTCAAGCAGAATAGCTTTGCTTTTATATGTTTTAGACAATGAACTTTTATAAAATTTTCTTTGAAGAGTGGATATTCAAAAGATTGAAAGCCACTATTCAGTGGCTCTCAACTGATTGGGTCTATCAAAATTTCCTTGGGGAGCTTAAGAAAATGCCTATTAGTTGTATATGTACCAATATGTAAACCAAATCTCATCAGTATGTATAACTAAAATGCACCAATTAAAAATGTGGGGGGGGGGGGCAGAAAACACATCTTAGGTGCCTACAGGGAACAAAGGAAACCAAATACCAAAAGGAACAATTAGCATACTATCTTGCACTCTAGCTTACTCTGACACATAAGACAGGACCACTCCCTAAATGAGTCACTGAGTAAGTCTCACAGATGCCTGTTCGAGTTCTTGTACCATGTGCCAGACGTAGCCTGTTTCTTCTCACATCCAGTATTCTCCCTTCCTCAGCATCCTAGCCAGCAGTCTGGATGAGATGAGAGACCAGAGTGATAAGAAGATAGAAGATAGAAACTAGAATATTACCCTCTCTGACCTGAATGAGTGCATCACCGTGACTCTTGAAGATCAGATCCTACCTTCTGCCCTAGGTCCAGATACTACCTCATGATTCCCTGTTGGGCATGTCAGCTCTTCTATCACTTACGTAACCATTTCCCTGTACTAAATTTCTTTTGTTTAAAATACCTACATTTGTTTCAGTTTTCCTGATGTGTATAGTAGGACTAAACTACATGTTATTTGAAGATAGATACCATTTCTATGCCACATCATTAAAATATCTGTGGTTGTACTTACACTGAATTTTATCTTTTAAAAAAATTATTTTATTTTATTTGTTCTAGTTTGCTGTACATGACAGTAGAATGAATTTATACATTTTGATAGATTACATATAAATAGAGTGTAATCTCATTTTTCTGATAATACATATTATAGGATCACATCAGTCATGCAGTCATACATGTACATGAGGTAATAATGTCTGTCTCACTCTACTCTCATTCCTTCCCCCAGACCCCTTCCCCTCCCTTCACTCTCTTCTACCTAATATAAAGTAGAAAGTATAAAGTATTCTTCCCTATCCCCTTTCTTATTGTGAATTAGCATATCAGAGAAAATATTCAGCCTTTGATCTTTTGGGTTTCACTTATTTCACTTAGCATGACATTCTCTAATTCCATTCATTTACCAGCAATGCCAGAATTTCATTCTTCTTTAAAGCTGAGTAATATTTCATCATATGTAATATATATATGTGATATATATATGTGTGTGTGTGTGTGTGTGTGTGTGTGTGTATCACATTTTCTTTATCCATTCATCTGTTGAAGGGTATCTAGGTTGGTTCCATAGCTTAGCTATTGTGAAATGAGCTGGTATAAACATTGATGTGGCTACATTACTGTAGTATGTTGATTTTTAAGTTCTTTGGGTATATGCTGAGGAGTGGGATAGCTGGATCAAATAGTGGTTCCATTTCAAGTTTTATGAGGAATCTCCATATTGCTTTCCATAATGGTTGCACCAGTTTGCACTCCCACTAGCAATGTAGGAGTGTACCTTTTCCCCGACATCCTTGCCAACATTTATTGTTGCCTGTATTCTTAATAATTGCCATTATGATTCGAGTGAGATGAAATCTTAGTTTTGATTTGCATTTCTCTAATTGCTAGAGATGTTGAACATTTTTTCATATATTTATCAATCATTTGTATATCTTCTGTGAAGTGTCTGTTCAGTTCCTTAGCCCATTTATTTATTGTGTGTTTTGGTTTTTTGTGTTAAGTTTTTTTGAGTTCTTTATATATCCAAAAATTCTGCCAAAAATCTTCTAGAACTAATAAATGAATTCAGTAAAGTAGCAGGATATAAAATCAAAACCCATAAATCAAACACATTCCTATACATCAGTAATGAATCCACTGAAAGAGAAATAAAGAACACTACCCCATTCACAATCCACCTCAAAAAAAAAAAAAAAAAAAAAAAAGCCAACTTGGGAATCAATCTAACAAAAGAGGTGAAAGACCTCTACAATGAAAACTACAGAACACTAAAAAAAGAAATAATTGAAGAAGACCTTAGAAGATGGAAAGACCTCCCATGCTCCTGGATAGGCAGAATTAATATTGTCAAAATGGCCATACTACCAAAAGCTTTATACAAATTTAATGCAATTCCTATTAAAAGCCCAATGACACTCTTCATAGAACTAGAAAAAGCAATCACAAAATTCATTTGGAGAAATAAGAGACCCAGAATAGGCAAAGCAATCCTTAGCAAGAAAAGTGAAGCAGGAGGCATCACAATACTAGAACTCAAATTATACTACAAAGCTATAGTAATGAAAGCAGTATGGTATTGGCACCAAAACAGACATGTAGATCAATGGTACAGAATAGAGGACACAGAGACAAACCTACATAAATATAGGTATCTCATACTAGACAAAGGTGTCAAAAACATTTACTGGAGAAAAGGTAACATTCAACAAATGGTGCTGGGAATAATGGAAAGCCACATGCAACAAAATGAAATTAAACACTTATCTCTCACCCTGCATGAAACTCAACTCACAGTGGATCAAAGACTTAGGCACTAGAACAGAGACCCTGAGACTACTAGAAGAAAAAGTATTATTTGTTTATTTTTCCCCCAAATTAGACTGAGCTCCTGAGGATTATCTCATTTATTTTCATAACACCAATTCCAAGGACAGTGCTTCACCTTTGAGAGTGAATAGATCATCATATTGACCTTCCATCTTAGTGCTGTAAACTTGGATAAGTTGCTGTGATGTTAGTAATCTGTGTGTATGTGTGGTAGGCTGGAAAAATGGCTTGCTTACCCAAAGAAATTTTAACAAAAATTTCACAATCAGAGGCTTAAAAAGTACTTGTGTGATTGGTCTTGATTACTCTTATACCTCTGCCTTTGTCATGGTAGCATTCCTGTGCTAGCCTCCTGGAAGAAGAGAGACATGGAGTGGAGCAGCAGCATCCTGGTAGGCACTCTGCCACTGAGCTATACTTCCAGCCCCATGATTCAATTTTGTTTCTTCTTCTTTCTTTCTTTCTTTATTTAGTTTTACTTGTTTTGTATTTGTTTGTTCGTTTTTTCTTTTTTAAAACTGGAGATCAAACCCTGGGCTTCATGTATGTGAGACAAGCGCTTTACCACTGAGCTACATCCCAGCCCACGTTTTAATTTTTTGATGTTTGATCGCTGACAACTTTCAAGCCCTGCTACTCCCTTGCCTCTCAGCTCCATGTCTGAGCAAACTGATAATGTCTGGGTACTTCTTCCTTCCGTGCTTGCTGGAAGTGCCAACTGTGTACACCCTAGCCCTCTCACGGGAGCCCTCAACAAAGGCCCAACCATCCACAAGACCCCAAAGCCATTCTCCTCTCCCTGCTCTCTCAAGCCATTTCCAGACCAGCTTGGGAGTCCACTCTGCCCTTCCCAGAAAGCCTCACTATGTGAGCAGTAAGTGTTTCAAACCCTTTTGCTGCCTTTGTGTCATTAACAATGATCTTGACACCTAAACACAGTTTTGAGAGTGGGAGTGCTTTAGTCAATTTTTGTGTCACCGTGACCACTGACGAGAATATGTTTCATGTATGATGGACTATTACGCAGCCTTAAAGAAGAATGAAATTATGGCATTTGCTGGTAAATGGATGGAGGTGGAGAATATTGTGCTAAGCCAATCCCAAAAAACCAAAGGCCCAATGTTTTCTCTGATCTGTGAATGTCAATTCACAATAAGTGTGTGTGTGGTGGGGGTGTCTAGGGAAGAATAGTTACTTTAGATTAGGTAGAGTGGAGTGAAGAGAGGGAAGGGGGTCTGGAGGTAGGAACGAGAGTAGAATGAATCAGACACTATTACCCTATGTGCATATATAACTGTACAACCGGTGGGATTCTACGTTGTGTACAACCAGAATGAGAAATTATACTCCATCTATGTATGATGTATCAAAGTACATTCTATTGTCATGTATAACTAATTAGAATAAATTAAAAACAGAATAAAGCATAACTCATGAGTAAGAAGAAAACAAAAAGAATGACTAGAGGAGGGAAAATTTATTTGGGTCTCATGGTTTCAGACAACTGACTCCATTACTTTGGGCCCTAGGTAATTCAGCACAACATTGGGGAAGGGCCCAGCAAAGGCCACTACTGCCCAGCTCTTGGCTGTGGGAGGAAGAAGAGAGAGAGAAAGACAGGGGGTGGAGGGTGGGTGGGGAGGGGGAATGGTGGCGTGGGGAAGATGTGCCTGCCTACAGTTACCACCCAGTCCACGCACACTAGAATGCACATTCAAACTTGGATGGACAGATGAGGTTACCGATCTTGCAAGCTAATCATTTCACATTCCTGAAGTAATGCAGGAGCCTGGGGAGGGGGTGGTGGACACCTCATATCCAGACCATAACAGGATGTTTCCATCCTACTCCTGTGGGGTGACTTCAACACCATGCTTCAGAAATGGGAGGAGTTACTCTTCACGTACTGCTATAGGGCACAACTGAGTAGAAATTTTTATTTATATTTGTTCATTCATATATTTATAAAGTTCATTGATATATTTATAAAGTTATCATTAGTTATGTCAAATTTTTACCTTACTGCTTGAAGGGAACATAAATGGGGGATAGTTATTAACATTCAAAGATGGGTGAAGGGAATATGGCAAACATTCTACTGTGCGTAGGCAAACATTCTACTGTGCGTACTCTGAGTAGGAAATTCTCTACTAGGTATTTCCTAGTACCATGGCACTAGGAAATGCAGACTTTGAACTCCTGTTTAGTTTACTGTAAACAATGGGTGCTTGATTAAGCAACAGGAAAATGTCTTTTCTGGAAATTACTTAACACAAATGAAGAAGGAGTTATTCGATTTGTATGCCACTAGAAATAGAATTTTTTCCCCAAAACTTAAAAGATATTTTGCTTTAGCAATTAGGTACTGAAGATTAGTGAAGCAAGAAAAGAAGTATGTAAAATCACTCATTTTCAACCTCACTAAGGATCTCAGTATTAAAAATCTCTCATTAAGCTTCCTTAATATACTTTACTAAATAATATATAAAACTCCTTGGGAAAAAAAAAACCATAATAGAATTGTGAGGATATTTATTAGTTAGTAATTTTGTCTGTTGAACTGAAGTCCAGAGAAGGTTTTGATAATTCGCATCTCTTAAATTAATTCTCTCCTTCATCAGACAATACACTCATCCATCCACTTGGCGAGTTCTGCAGTATGTAATGGTTGTAACGACTGCTGTGCAGGAAGACCACAGAGTTAGTGCCAGACGTCATAATGTATTTGCTAATAAAATGTGATACAGAGGACAAAGTAATAGGACAAAAACAAACCTGAAAAATACATTAATATCACAATGATTTAGAAGTAAGGAGTTTAGAATTTGGTTAATATGATTTGATCTGGGATAACTTTTATTCACAATTTGTAAATATTTTAATAAATAATATTGAATGGATACTATTACTTGAACACCTGGAGGTATGTTTAACCTTACTAAAAGGACTAACATAAAGGATTCTAGTAGTTCAGTGTCAACAGGAAAATTGGTTCTGCTAATGACAAATGACCCCTCACTAGTTCATAAAGGAGCGGAACTCGATTACCTACTCTTCTTTCCAACTCTAAACTGGAAAATGATAGTTAAGTTTTGCTGTCTTGTCACTGACAAGAGTGTTGCATCAGAAAGACGTTTGGCCTATCAAGCATGAAATTTTAGAGTTTCTTCTCCTTACTGTGATCAACTGTCCCACAAATAGTCCCTGTGTCCATTCATTAATCTCTCAACAGATATGATGCTTGTTGACAGTCTGCACTGCATCAGGCGATGGGCAGACAATGATGAACCAACTACAGTTTGGATTCTCCTGTTCATGGACTCCTCACGCAAACAGGCGATGTATATAAGAGGATACAGGCCATAATGGAGATGTTTCATAGAAGTAAGTGAGTACTGAGGAGAAAGCAACTTGCAGTTGCAGAGTTAGAAAAGGCTTCCCAGAAGAGCTGGCTTTTCACTTGGGAAAAATGAGCATGTGCTAGGTGACAAAAATCTGGGGAGAGCCTTGCAAGCAAAGAGAATGCAGGTAATGTGCATGACCACAGGGGGAACGACATAAAGCCATCCGGGGGGCTGTGGCTGTGGCTCAGTGGTCGAGCACTTGCCTAGCACGCGTGAAGCCCTGGGTTCCATCCTCAGCACCCCATAAAAATAAATGAGTAAAATAAAAGTATTGTGTCCTCTACAACTAATATATATGTATAAAGCCACCAGGGAAGCCTGGAGGATCACAGCGCCATTCACCGAGACACGAACGGAGCTGATGATGTGGCTCACCGTGTTGAGTTTGAGGTATCTTCAAGATGTTCAGATGGAGCTGTCCACGAGGCGTTGCATTACAGGGGTTCGTAGCTCAGGAGGGATGTTTACAGGGATGAGCAGCATTAATTCGTAAGTGCTAACTAAACCTGTAAGTACAGATGAGACCACTTAAGAAGAGTGTGTGAAAAGAGGGTTTAGAGTGGAATGCTGAGGAACACCAACATTAAGAGACCAGTAGAAGAAGAAGCAAGCAAGCAAGATGGAAAGAGGTAAGAGAAAAGTCTGGAAAGTGGTGTCCGGGAAGTGTGGCGAATAATGTGAAATACTGTGGTACCATCACCATAAGGTTATATTAAACACTCTTCTTGAGGGGCTGGGAGTGCAGCTCAGTGGTGGAGCATGTTCTTAGCATGTTCAAGGCCCTGGGTTCAATCCCCAGAACCAATAAATAAATAAGTAAATAAAAAATGAAAGCTCTTTCTGGATTTAGCAACACAGAGGTCATTGGTGACTGTGTCCAAAGCAGCTTGATGGAGTAGTGTGGGTGAAAAGAAAGACAGAGATTGCCATCTGAGGAATGAGGATACAGAGTAGGCAGTGGAGACAGCCCTGGTAGCTAATGCTCAAGAAGCTTGCCTGTGTAGTGGAAGATGGGCACAGGGAAACTATCAGAGAAACTATCAGAGAAATAAATGAACACGTTTTAGGTGGAATATTGCTACCAGGGAGGGAGTAACTGATACATAATTTTTCTTAACCAAAAGGCCCTAAAAGTATAATTAGTATGATTTGGTGGCCTATGAAATTTGATATTTTGTTTTTTTTATTATGGTTTTTCATTTCCTGTATCGCATCACCCCTTCAACAGTATAAACTTTACAAGAATGAAGACTGTCTATATAATAAATAATAATGACTCCCATCCTGGGGGGATTTCTCTTATAACATGAAGTCTAGGGGGAAAGAGTTTCAGAACTTCTTCAGTGAATTAACAGTATTTTGCATCTGAATCTGCTGTTGAACCTTCCTCATGGTTGCAAGATGGCTGCTATAGCTCCAAACATCATATCTTTACATGATACTGTCCCAAGAGAGGATGGGACTTCTGCTTTTCCTTTTTCCCTCTCTTTCTCTTTCCTTCTCTCTTTTTCAAAGCCTCTCTCAGACTTTTCCTCAGGTCTTATTGTCCAGGAGTGGGTCATACTCAGGCTTTGTCTGCCAGGAAGGATAGAAAAGTGACAATCTAGTGTTTTCAGTTCTATTATGGAAAGTGGATCTCTGTGGGAAGAGAGAAGGGAATGGGTCACTGACTGTGTCAGTACGGGCAGCCACAGGCTCTTTCATTCCTTAGTGCCTGCTGTAGTAACTGGGTATCCACAGGTGGGTCTTTGGCTAATATTTGATCCTAATTCTCCTGTGAGGTTTATAGTGCAATACATTATAATTTCATGTAATTGAAGTATGTGAGGCTCACAAGTAGATGAAGCTCTAAAGAAGTGATGTACTGGCAAATCAGAATGGGATAAAGGTGTGGAGAAAAAAAAGTAAAAAGTAAAAAGTGGATGGACAGAAAGAAAGAAAATGACTTCGATTTCTGTCATTTAATTGAGGAAGGTTTAACGTGAAGAATGCTGTTTATGTACAAAATTCCTAGTCCGGGGATTGGCAAACTATGACCCACAGGTCAAATGGAGACCACTTGCTATTTTCTAGGGTCAGTAGTCTAAGAATATTTTTTATAGTTTTAAATGGTGGGACAAAATAAAAAGAACAGCAATATTTTTGATATGCAGAAATTATGTGAAATTCAAATTTCAAGGTCTGTAAGTAAAGTTTGGTTGGAACAGAGCCAGGCTCATTTGTCTGCGACTGTTTTCGTCGCACAATGGCAAAGCTGGATCGTTGTAACAGAGTCCATATGGCCTGCAGGAGCCTGCCGTATCTAATCTCTAGTCCTGTATGAAAAAAGTTTCTGACCACGGATTTTCCAGGCAATCTTTGTCTGTTAATGTCAGACTCCATTAGTAAGCAGGAGTAAACCTTGGAAGAAAGGGTGAACAGATATTAGAGGACTGCTTCTCCTCTTGAGATGTCATTCCTTACTTTCCTGTCTTCTGCTCAGACCTAGGGATTAAGGCACAGAGCATTAGATTTCTCCATTCTGCTTCCTCATAAATAAATATTGAATTAGCTATTCCTCTCCTTCCTGTAAGTATAATATTTTCCCAGTGGTATTAAAATAGACCAGCTTCATATCAATAGAGAAGTAGTGGGAAGGAACTGGTCACTGACTTGAAAAATCTGTCTAATGGAAATATGGTTCCTTTTATGGATTCAGGGAAATGTGAATTGCAAACATAGTTTAGTATTCCATTTGAGCATGAAATTTCTTTGATATATAGCATGTGTTCCATCACACACATCAGTTAAAAATGAATTTGTGACTTACATAATCCTCAGAAAGGGATTTCCTATGGAATTCTGCCATGCTTTTTCACAAAAATAGTTCTGAGTATGGATAAAATTACTAGTGATGTTCATTATTTTGGCTGCCATGTTTAAAAATTGACCAATGGGAAAGGAAAGTAGGAGTGGCAAATCCAATAAAGTTTTAGCAGAACAGCCAGAAAGAGGAAGCACAGCAAAAGACTTAGGGAGAAGAACAGAGAAGGGACACACACACACACACACACACACACACACACACACTCATTCTCTTCCCTTTTCTGTAGAATGCAGTACGTTTTTACCTATTAGCAACCCACATCATAATAACCAACCTTAAAAGTCTCATTTAGATAAGGAGCCCTGCCTTACATTTGACCTGTCTTATATCGTGATCTTCACAACAATGAGGTGAGATAGATAGCATAGTTATAATTTCCACTGTACAGATTAGAAAACTAAAGGTCAAGAAGGTTGAACAAACTTTCCAAAGAATATTCCAGAGTCTGGACTCCAATTCAGATCTTCTGTCTCCAGGCCCAGTGCCCTTCCATTCTGCTGCACTGTCTTAGGGGGAATGAACATGTGGCCAGTGCATACACCTCTGCTTCTGGGTAGACTAAGTGCATTGAGGTCATTAGAACAAATGTCTTGTTATTATAATCTACTTCCTTCTAACACATTTTGTGCAACCCCAAACTCAGTTTTCTAGTATTTGCTTTTTCTTTCTCTATACTTTTAAAATTCCATTGCCAAATAAAATAAAATAAAAATCCTAGCAAATTAAAAAAAGCATGAAAAGAAAGGATGTATTGCACTTGCCAACAGGGCTGTTCCCATTGTGGTCAGCAGCATAATACAGTGTGGCCTCATCTTGTCTCATGCTACCTATGGTCTAGAGAGGCCACAAAGGGAGCCGCTCCTGGGTCCAAGACCCCACCCAGCCACCTTTTAACTGCAAGCCATCGGTAAGTTGCTTAAGCTTTCAGTGGGGGAGGGCGTCTCAGTCTCCTCACTGGGAGGGAGGGTTCATATCTACTTTGTGGGTTGTCTGAGAACCAGCTCTAGGACTGGTCTGACTTATTGTAGCTCACAATGGATGGTGGGGGTTTATTCCTAGTTCGGGGTTCTGATGTCAGGGGCTTGCAACTGACTCTGGACATGTGGTTTTGATAATGTTTCTGAGACGGGCCAACGAAGGCAAGTAGGGGTAGTGTCCTGGTGGGAGTGCATCAGGATTTGATCCTGGTTCCATCCTATGCGGCCCTGGGAAGCATTTTAATGCTGTTCCCCAGCCTGCAGTGTCATTCCTAAGATGGGGATGTTAGTGTTACCTGTCCTAAGTTGAGTGGAGATGCCAATGGCTGCCATCAGCTGAGAGAATGAATACACTTTTAACTTAATGCCTGGCACATGGTTGTTTCACTATTATTGTGTTTTTTTGGGTGGAGGTTCAGACATTTCCATTTGTAATAGTGTTTATTAATATATTATTATCCAGAGTTTGTAAGTGAGAGGATTTGGGCAAGCCATAGGTTGCTATGGCAATCTTTGAACTAGTAGAACATATTCTCTTAGGGAAGGGAAACTCAACCCTCTTGTAAAAAGAAAGACATTAGGGCTTAGCGGAAATTTCAGTTGGTGTGGCAAGTAAAATTAGTGATTTTAGCTGCCACTGTAGCCTATAAGAAAAACTGAGCTCCAAGCTTGGGTGGAGGCTGTGTTACCCCATATAGTGACACATTTGTCTCACTCCTGGGTCACTGTAAAGGGGTACAACTAGATTTATTGACTGACATAGAGAAAAATAAAGAAAAAGTTTAGGGTGTTGGTTCAGGCCAAGGAAGGTCCTAGGATAAAAATCGTCTTCCATCTAAACCTGTAATTGACACTAGGAAATTCCATGATAATCAGAGGCCGTGGGGTATCATAGACTGCTATGATTCCGAGATTTGCCTGTTGCAGAATACTTATTGCTTCTTTTCTTTTCTTTTTTTAAAAATCTACTTACTTAATTTCATTTATTTATTTATTTTTGTGGTGTTGAGGATGGAATTCAGGGCTACGCAAATGTGAGGCAAGTGCTCTGCCACTGAACAACACGCCCAGCCCTGTTTTTCTTTGGAACATGTTCCTGGTCATCAGTGGAGGGCAGTGTTCCTGTAACTGAGGAAGCTGGTGGTAACAGTTTTGTAGGGGAAGGGTCTGCCCTAGATCCTAAGGGGAGGCTTGAGTTAAGGGAATTTAGTAGCCTGGTTTTGAGAATCCTAAGCCTACTACAATAAAAAAGAAAAGAAAAGAAAAGAAAACATGAAAAACAAAAACAATGACTTTAGTGATCTGCTCCTTAGATAAGAAAATCCTAGCAAATAAAAAAGGCATGAAAAAAGGGATGCTTGGTACTTATCAATGCTGTTATTTCTACTCTTGTTACAAAAGGTATTTATGAAATTTTAGGAAGGTTTTCTTTCATGATGTAGCCTATATTTATATTTTTTTGGTGTGGGATATAGAATTGTGAAATTATAATAATTTGAATAAATGAGCTTTATAAAGTAGGGGGAAAGGCTGGCTAGACAGAGTACCTTGCGTGTGTTGAGACAACTATATTTTCTACTGGATAGTTTAAAGATAAATATGCTAGATTTATGTCTTAGGGCCAAGGGCTTTTTAAAAGTGATGTAGTAAGGAATTTTTTTAAAATAAAACTTGCTTGTTTTTGTAACTGCTATTTTAGTCTCTGCAGGAATTGGAAGAAAAATAATTGTGATTAAGCTTCTATTTAAACTGTTGTTGCCTGAGACTTCCATTTCTAGAAGGGTAATGGGAGGAGATGCCCTAAATGATCCTCCTTGTAGAAACAACTAAAACTTAGGGTAGAGAATATTTTTTAAATTAAATGAATTATTGAGCTGGAAAGAAAGTAAGGAATCCATAGAGGTCAGACATAAAGTAGGAGCATAACCCTGGTAGAGGAGTTCCAGAGCCAGCTCTTACCCTGAGGCATCCAGTGAAACCAGGAACTTAAACTTCTGCTTATCATCATCAGGGGATGAAGGGTCTATTTTAAAATCCTAAGGCCCTTCTAGGGTGAAGAGTTTGTCAGGACCTTCCTTCCCCTCATCCGAAGAAAAACCTCAAGGAGTTACACCTTGAGTGTAAGGGTACACTAGAAATAAACCCACTGCTTAGGAAGACAGAGCAAGGATACTTGCCTGTCTGGATCTTGATTGTGGTATAGGGGAGGAAATCTCTCCCCTTGGTTATCTGTTACTGTAGCTGTCACTCATGTAGGCTTTTAAATTTGTTTTTGCACTTTTTTCCATGAAAGTTTAAAATTTGAACATTTCAAGCAGTTTTAAGCATACAGAAAAGTCAAAAGAAAAACACAATAACTCTTTTAGAGTCACTGGTTTCTGTCCTATACCTATATAACTGTTCTTACACCTGTACCTGTACCTATGCCTATACCTACCCCTGCGTGTGTGAAGATAAATATCTAGGGTTTTTGTTTGTTTGAAAGTAAGATATAAGCATAGAAAACTTTGCCCTTCAGCAGGTACCTCTTAGAATAAAGACATCTCCTAAATATTATCTCACTTAAGAGAAGTACTAATTCCACAATGCCATTTAATATACAGTCCATATTCTAATTTTCCTCTCTCCCCCAAATGTAGAAGACAATCAAGTACATACCCTGCATTTGGTTATTTGATTGTTTTGTCTCTTTAGCCCCTTTTAATTTAGAAGAGTATTCCTTGCTTTGTGTGTATCTCAAAGAGTACAATTGTGCATGTCAAATGAATATGACAGAAAATGACTTTTCTGAAAAATTTAGGTCAGATAGAGTGCCTATATTCTCTTCCATACTCTCAATTTGACCAATTGTTTCTAATAATTATATTCAGAATGAATATTTTTTTCAGGAATATCCTATAGTTAATTGTTGCTTCTTATAGATTTGCAGTCCCAAATTCATGCTACTCTATGATGTGAAAAAAAAATAGGAAAATGGTAGTGGCCCCATACATAAAGTAAATGCAAAGCCTTTCTGGAGGACACAAACTTAACCCAGTTGTCAAAAAAATCCTACAGATAATATTCCAAATAATATGAGTCCGTGAGGAAAAAAAGACAAAGTACACAAGGAAAAAATAACAATAAATGAGAATTGGGAGAAACAACAGACCACAGAATCACACTCATGATACTTTCAGGTATCATAAGTACCAGAAACAAACTACATAATAAATATATGAACATGATTTGAGAAATAAAACAGATGTCTGAAAATAAGGACAAAAACAAGTATCCAGAAAAGCAGTACAGTCATGGGCTGCATCATGATGCTTCAGGAAAGTGTGGACTACCCCACATGTGATGCTTGTCAGCAAGTCGCGGCTGTCTTAGTTTGCATAGCTCTTTGATGTTCGAATAGAGCTGGAATCACCTCACATCTCATTCTCAAAATGTATCCCCAGCATGAATGTATATTTGAAATGGGACTTTTATTAAGTATGTTAGTCGACTTCTCATTGCTGTGACCAAAATATCCAACACAAAAATCTTAGAGGAGGAAGAGTTTATTTTGGATCAGGGTTTCAGAGGTTGAGTCCACGGTGGGCCACCTCCAGCACTCTGGGCAAAGTGAGGCAGAACATCACGGAGGGAGGGCGTGGTGGAGGAGCACTGCTCCATTCATGGTGACCAGGAAGCAGAGAGAGAAGAGGAAAGGGGCAGTAGGGAAGATGAACCTTTCCAGAGAATGTCCCCCATGACCCTCCTCCTCTGACCTTGCCCCACCTGCCTACAGTTACCACCCAGTTAGTTCATTTAAACTAGGATGGACTGACTAGGTTACAGCTCTCACAGTCCAATAATTTCACCATCCAACATTCTTGCATTAACACAGGAATTTGGGGGAACTCATCACATCCAAACCATAAAGCAAATTAAAAATCATTATTATTGTTTTAGGTGACCAATGTTTAAACATATTCAAAAATCATTATTTTTTTAGGTGACCAATGTTTAAACATATTCATTTATAAATGGCTTTCCTCACTATTTCTTCTTGCATTTCAGACTTTCCATTTGGGTTCATCTTCTTTGAGTCTAAAGTAGAATATTCTTTAGAATTTACTTTTATGAGGGTCTATATTATGTTTTGTTTGTCTTAAAATGTCTTTTATTTTACCCCATATTTGAAAGATCTTTTTACTAATTTTAGAATTTCAAATTGATATTTTTTTCTTAGCACATTGAAAATATTGTTTTCCTTGCTTCCTTTAATACTGTTGAAAACACTGCTGTAACTCTAATTTTTATTTTTCTTTGAGGTGATTTGTCTTTTATCTTTGACTGCTTTTAAGATCCTCTCTTTGCTAGCAAGTGCTAAGCCCGGGGTTAGATCCCCAGCACTGAAAAAAGAAAAAAAAGAAGAAAAAACCCTCTTTCTGACCTTGATTTTCTGAACTTCCACTATAATCACAAAGAGTGATTTTCTTTTTATTTATTGTGCTTGGGAATTTGGAGGGATTGTGTATTATCTTTCAGCAATTTTTAAAAAATCTATCATTTCCCCTTTGAATATTGTCTTTTTTTCTATTCATTCTATTTCCTTTTAGAACTCCAACTAGATATGTGAACTCTATTTTTCTTTTCTTTTAACTTCTCATATTTTAACTTTCATTTTTTGTGCTATATTCTATATAATTTTTTTAGATTTATCTTACACTTCTCCAATTAGCCTTTAATTTTGTTAATGTGTGGTTTAACTTATAACTGCTTTTAATTTTATTTTCCATTTTTTTATGGTTTGGATATGAGATGTCCCCAAAAGCTCTTAAAGGAAGTAAAATGATGGCCCATGAGAGCTGTAACCTAGTCAGTCCATCCTAGTTTAAATGAACTAACTGGGTGGTAACTGTAGACAGGTGGGGCAAGGTCAGAGGAGGAGGGTCATGGGGGACATTCTCTGGAAGGGTTCATCTTCCCTACGGCCCCTTTCCTCTTTTCTCTCTGCTTCCTGGTCACCATGAATGGAGCAGTGCTCCTCCACCATGCCCTCCCTCCATGATGTTCTGCCTCACTTTGGGCCCACAGTGCTGGAGGTGGCCCACTGTGGACTAAACCTCTGAAACCCTGATCCAAAATAAACTCTTCCTCCTCTAAGTTGTTCGTGTCAGGACTTTTGATCATAGCAATAAAAAGCTGACTAACAAAATTTGTAAAATGAATAAACAATTTAGAATTAAAGTACTTAACCAAAATAGCATCTACAGTGGGGAGGGAAGCAACTTATGTAGTCTTAACATTTTTCAGGAGCAGATAAAAAGATTAAACTTATGTTTTATTAAATATTAAAACACTTAGGGTAACCTCAGGAAAATAAACAGGACATAATGTTCAGAAAGCAGTAGAAGGAGTGAATCCAACAATGAAAATATCTCCTAAAGAAACACAATGTTTTGAATTGCATGCTGTCACACTATAATGTAGGGTTGTGTCATTGAGTTTTTCCTATATAAAAATATGCATAAGAAAATACTTTCAGATCCAGGTGCAAAGAAATGCTTTGCTCATTCTGGAAGTTTTTCTCTAGGGATCGTAGGTAATTTTGTACCTATTGTTTTCATTTTTGCCTTTGTCATAAGGAAGGCCAGTCCAAACACTGGCCTCTACTTTAAGAATTATATAAGAACTAGTATCCTATATCTCTTTCTAATTCTTCACTCTCCTCCCTTCAACATATAACATTTATTTTTATTTTTCCTCATATTAATTTTTATCTTGTGCTCTGGTCATTTGTATTAAATACTCTGTAGAATAAACTATAATTGAATGGATCAATAAATAAATATAAAATGATGAAAGCAAATGCAAGGTTGAAATCTAGGAAGCAGCAGCTCTTTCTTTTGTTCTTTGGTTTCTTTATGAGTGACAGTACAGACAGTATGGTATGCCCCTTTTGAATCAGCGTGTCCAAGGTTGGAATTACAAGCAGTTTGTCTCTATGCTTGGGTTTTAGCAGCTGATATTGGTGCAAACCACTAACAAAACAAGCAAAATCTATTATGAAAAAAAGAAATGAAAATTTATTACCTCACACTGCCAATACTTTACTGACCAACTTTTAGGGCAGGTAGTAATTTTAAACCATAATAAATGTATTCTCTCTGCTCATCTTTTATGATGAACACAGTTTTGTCTCTCAAATAGAAATTATAATTGGTAAAGAACCTGCCTTCCTTTGATATAATGAAACAGTTGAATTTGTTATAAGATTTCATCTCACTTGATTCAATCTATGCTAAAAATAATATCCTTTCTCAGAGAAGTCCCACTCAAAAAATCAGTGGAGACATTCAAAAGAACATAGAAAATAAAAGTGAAATGAAATAAAACAAAGTGACATTTTAAGACTACTGTGTAGGTGTTATATGGGAGGCAGGCAACAATGGGGTGACCCCAAGAATTAGGCTATGAAAGAAAATAGCCCTTTGCCAACTGAGCGCACATAATGAGTCAAAACAGTAGGTGAACACATCTTCTACAGCACAGAGACTTGACATTAACCTGTCCTGATTTAAGATATTAACACATTTAAGGAAAGACTGTCAATCAGGAAGGAAACTGGTCTGTCATGAAGTTTGGAAGTGGGTGGCATGGGAAGAGTCTGTGAGGCAAAGTTTGGCTGTGGACATGTGAATACTATCCAGGGAAGTGTTGTTCTGGTTCCAAACACAGTCCTCTGGTCCAAGAAGCAGACTGGACCACACGGCAAAAATGAATGCATCAGGTAATTATAGGCTGAACCTATTAAACATCCCCTTTGTTGCTTGCCAGGCAACTTTCTGTTAAATTGGCTTCCTTGCCACTTGTCTAAGAATGTACTTGCCTGGCTGATGCTAATGTCCACCTCGTAAAAGACACCTTGCCTTTTAATGACAACGTTGGCAGTGTGCTTATTATTCTTGAGCCTCCCTCAGGCACTGACAAGAGAAGAGTTTCTACATCCCTAAGACTGAAGCCCTGACCTTGGTCTCTGGTGCTTTAACGATGGAAAGAAACATAACCCTTGGGAGCCAGCCTGCCAGTCTTTCTATGACAATCAACCTCTCCAGGGATCTTCTCCATGAGTGTTGACAACCAGCAATCATTTCACTAATGATGAAGACGATATTGTCCCAGTGAAACACATTATTATCAGGAGTTTCCTTATCAGAGGGAAAAATGTTCCAGAAGACATAGAGATGGGCTCCAGGACATGGATTCTCCTCTTCTATCACACCTCATAGGGGTAGAGGATACTGCAGTCCATCCCCAATGGGTGAAGTAGGCTTTAGCCTCTGAGAATGTGCCCTCCCATCTCTCCAGGTACTTACAGACCAAGTCTCCTACTGTACCAGCCATACAAGTCCCAGGAGGGCACACTCACCTTGACGTGACTTGATACCTGGATCACATAGAAGTCCATGCCTGAGATTGTCACCTCCTACTTAACTCCTCTGGCTTGCCACTAACTCAGTACTAAAGAACCCCCAAATTTCCCCATTCCCTAATTGGTTCTTTATTTTAATGCCAAAAGGAAAAGCATGATGGGAGAATTCCTTTTTCCTTGTTGCAATCTCTTATCATCTAAATTTGGATAATGTTCCAAGGTCGAGTACTGAATGTTAATTACTTTAAAGGATGTAAAGTTTCCATAAAAAGATCACTTACCAAGTTGTTGAGAGTTACCATGCTCCAACTGGGAAGGGATGTTAAGGAGACCTTATCTCTATCTTGATCTGGTGGTGATGAAACAAAATTCTCCCAGTTATTGAGTACAACCTCTCCCCTCCTTTCTGTGCATGGATAGGGTAAGGTTCAGAGAGGTTAGGTTACTTACCCAGGGAGTCAGTGTCTGATAAGGATTAAGCCCCATTCTCAGGGGTCCTGGTCCAGTGTTCCTTCTACTTCCTCATTGAAACACAGTGCTGAAAATGAACTCTTTACTTTATTCTTATTGGTGGCCTCAGATGACAGACATGTCCTCCCCAGCTCCCCAGCTATTTTCCTTATTCCAGCCCAATGCAGTCTCTTTTTCACATCCCTTATATCCCAACTGTCTATAGCTTGGCTATAATATGGTCATAAATAAATACTGGCAGCAGCTGCATGGTGTTAGACACTTTCCTCTTCTCTTTCCCCAACTGTGTGCTATTTCCACATCCTTGGGCTCCAGTACCACTCCTTCTGGGCCTCAGAGATCTTTGATCTCCCTAACATTTCCATCAGCTTGAGACTGCTGATGCTTGCAAGGATACTGTGTATCACCCACAGTGCAGCATTCTGCTTCTGGAAATACTGCCACACCCTCTAGGGAACATTGTCCTGTCTGCCAGAACTCATTGGTATGTCTTCTGGGAACCTTAATTGTGTCTGGGTGGCACTGTCACAACAGCTGGAGGCCACAGTTGTTTGTTGGACACCATTGCCCCATCTGCTAAGTACCACCTCTGATACTTGGAACCTGTGAGATTTCAAAGCTGTAGAGCATTTTGCAGTGAAGTTTGAGAGGTCATCTCCCTCTGGGTGTGGTGGGACATTTGTATTGTAGGAGGCTATGGTAGTGCCAGGGTGACACTGAGTTGTACCCCAAAGCCTCCTGGAGTTTTTAATGAAACACTTCTTTTCACAATCCACTTATCCCCCATCTCTATGGGACTCAGCCACAAGTTCCTGGGATGCTAGGCAGGTAATGAAGCTAAGAGCTGGGCTCTGAGCTCTTATCTGGAATCTCTCCTTCAGAGGTTTTTGTTCCTAGATTAAGTTGAGTTCTTTCTTCTTACCTTAGGGTAAGTTTCCTCTGAGGAGACTTCTGTAAGGGGTAGCTACTATAATAGCTGCCATTTATGCCTATAATGAAGTGCTTACTACATTTTAGGCCCTATGCCAGGAGCTAATTTTATATCATTTAATTCTCAAAACAGTGCTGTGAAGCAGATACTGTTATTATGTCCCGATTTTAAAAATGAGGAGATGAAGGTTTAGGAAAGGATAAAATGACTTCCATGGACACACAGAAAATGAGTAGTAGAACTGGGATTAATATCTAGATCTGTGGAAACTGGAGCCTGTTTTTATTTTTTTTTTATTTTGCTGGGGAAGTGAGATTTGAACATAGGGGTACTTAACCACTGAGCCACATCCCCAGCCCTTTTTATTTTGAGACAGGTTCTCACTAGGTTGCTTACAGCCTTGCTAAGTTGCTGAGGCTGGCTTTGAACTGAGAAGCTTCTGCCTAGGCTCCTGAGCCCCTAGGATTACAGGTGTTTGCTACCATACCTAAGAAACCTGCTTTCTTAACCCATGCTACACTGATGGTACAAGAGTATTTTGGGCAGGCTGTCAATACCAGCTATTGAAACTACTGTTCTAATGCTAAATCCCAGAGGTGGGCTCTTTCTAGAGATATCGTTTTATCTTCACTGAGAGAGGGTGTTATGGTTTGGATTCAAGGTGTTCCCCAAAAGCTCACATGTGAGACAATGCAAGGAGGTTCAGAAGAGAAATGATTGGGTTGTGAGAGTCTTAACCCAATCAGTGATTAATCGCCTGATAGGGATTAGCTGAGTGGTAACTGAAATGGTAGGATATGGCTGGAGGAAGTAGGAATTGGGGGTGCGTCTTTGGGATATATATTTGTATCTGGCCAGTGGAGTCTCTCTCTCTGCTTTCTGATCATCATGTGAGTTGATTTCCTCTACCACACTCTTCCACCATGATGTTCTGTCTCACTTCAAACCCTGAGTAATGGAACTGGCCTTCTATGGACAAAGACCTCTGAAACCGGATCCCTCAAATAAACTTTCCCTCCTTTAAAATTGTTCTGGTCAGATCTTTTATTTGCAGTAGCAAAAAAATCTGAGTAAAACACACACACACGTGCACGTGCGTGCGCGCACACACACACACATGGGGGGAGGAATAAATATGAATACAAAAACTGGAAAGACTCTGCTGGTATTGAGAAATTGAAAGTTGGGGATGTAGCTCAGTGGTAGAGCACTTGCCTAGTATGTACAAGGCCCTGAATTTGATCCCCAGCACTGCAATAAAATAAAATAATAAATTAAAAATTTGCTCCAGTTTTGAAAGATCGGTATGGCTCTTTCTTTACACAACTGAGAAATCTGTTGTATTTCAGCACTGGGTCTCTGGAGGGGGATTGGGAATAGAGGACAAGGGAGAAAAGAGAGTGTCTGTGGCAGAGACAGTGCTGGACAGGACAGTTCCAGGAGAAGCTTTCATGGGGACCCTGTGCAACATCAGTAGGGTTGGAGATTTTCTGAGGATACTTCAATCTATGGCACTAACACCACTTCTTAAGGAGAGTGGATCTCAGTTCTGCCATATTTGCAGGTGGAGATAGGAGCTTTCTCATTAGGCACATGTAGGGTATTAGTTATAGAGACAGACAAGTTACCTGTGTAAAAGAGAACAAAACATTTCTAGGAGCCCACTGGCACTCTAGAAGTCAGATGTTTTATGGTCCCCCATATTCTCTGTTTCAGTTTCTGTAGCTTCACCATTTCCCCTATCATTGCATACTTGGCTCTCTCTTTCATTCAAACTGTGGAGAAAGGATTATTCTGCTGGTTGACCCCAAACCATCTAATACAGCACCACTACTGGTCAGCATTTTATTACCTGGTCTTCTTATGGGCTTCTCATGGGCTTCTTATATCCCATCTCTAAATGGTGGCATTTTTATGAGTTCCAGTCCCTGGTCAAATCCATGGCAGAAACTGATCTGGTTACTTTGTTTAGAAACAGAGATATTAGGCATGTGAGCACTTCTTGGTCTCCTTCCTTTCTACACACCATATTATGCTAAATACCAAGGAACATTAATAGAAAGTGATATATTTATATTAATGTTATCTTGGGTCAATTTAATAACAGTTTTCTTCAAAAAATGGAATCATATTTCAGTACTCTCTACATTAAAGGTCTTCTTCTGATATGCAGTGGGCCTTCGAAAAATATCTAATACCAATACTCTGTGTGACTTTGGGTCTGGAGGAGGAGGTTGAAAGTAGGCTTCTAATGAGCCCCTTGCTGCAGAGCCCTGGGGACTCAGGTAAGTTTGGTGAAGTCATCTCTACTTAAAGGACATCACAAGATACAAGTGACTGCTCAGTGGTTCCTGCTTCATTTTTAGCTCTTTCTGCTTCTGTGCTTTGTGGACATAAAGGCCCAATATTTCACCCCAGCTCCTAAAGACCATCTTAGCTTCAGTGCTCCATATTGGTTGAGTTGGCACTTAACTGTGGCTGTCCCGAACCTTAACTTTTCCCTCTACCCATTCTACTCCCTTCCTTTCTTCCCACAACTGTTGATCCAAGGAGCACTCCCTAATGAACTTCCTGTATGCTCATCTCCATCTCAGATATGTTTCCTGAGGAAGACACTGTGACACCTCTTCAAAAGGAAGCAATGTTCCTGCTTCTCTGCCCACCTTTCTATAGGTTGGAACCCAGAGATGGCGGTGGTGAGGGAGCTTTGACCATATGGATAGGAGAATGCTGTAAAGCAGAGGAGCAATAACATAGGAAGTAGGGAGTCACAGGATGGCATGATGAATTAAGCTTCCCACAAGCCCTGGACCACTGAATACCCATGCACTTCCACCCTTTTAGGAGAGAATAATCAACCTGATCATATTTGAGGTACTCTCTTTTTGGATCTCAATGTTAGAGCATTTTAACCTGTTTTCTAGAAGTTGGGGTAAGTGTGGTCTGCTCTTGTCAGATCATTTAGGACCTTGTAGACTACAGTAAGGATTCTAAACTTTATCCTAAGGGCAATGGGTTTTTGATGCATTTTCAGTCTTGTAGATTATGTTTGTCTGAAAAAGAAGTGTGGATCAGAACTAAGTTGCTTTACCCTTATAGCAGAGTTACTCTGAGATAATTTTTTAAAAAGTAGTATTGGTGGATAATTGTCCCTGAAATTTAGTTAGAATGACTCAATTAAAAGAAAAATTTCTCCCCAGCACTAAAAAAAAAAAAAAAAAAAAAGGAAAAGAAAAGAAAAAGAAAAAAAAATTTACATGAGCCTCCTCACAAAATACAAAATTGTGAATTTCAAACCAATAAAAGCAGAATAAGAAATTCATATATTCTCTTTGGAATCTTGTTTGAACCACTACTGTTCTTTTGAGTCTCTCTTTATTGGAAGTAGATTCGCTTTTTTACTCCAATCTGGCAATTGTTGTAGAATTTGAGTGAAGTAGGATTATGCTGAAAATTCCTTGGAGGAAAGAATGATTAGTGTTTCTCACTATGTGACCAAAGAACAGTTCTTAAAGCCATGAAAGGTTAATTCTTTAAAAAATTCTCTGTGACATGTGTAACCACATAACTTTCTTGGTTAAAGAGCGAACTAAATTCTTAGGTTTTCTTGGAGGAAAACAGAAGCAGCAACACCTTTGCAAAATTCCCTGACAAATTCATTTCTGATAATCAAACAGTAAATAGTGCTCCTATTCTGGTTCTCAATGCATCTCTAGGCCATTTGTTTTTCTGGACACACACACGTGGTTAAGCAGCTAGGTGGTCTAGGTTGGAATTTCAGTTATTACTATCCAAATAAAACACTCCTTTTCCAGAAATCAGTGTACTCTGTACTGACTGTTCTTTCAAAGCCTGGATAAGACTATGCTGGGAACCTGAGCCTTGTCACGAGGACTTTCCACTGCCTTTTCCTTTAGAGCCCCTGGAGCAAACAGAAGCTTTGCTAATGGAGCCTCACAGTGCAAAACAATCCCACCACTGCCAGCTCCGTAGCTCCTCAATTTCCCATCAATACTCCATTGGTGTCTCTCCCAGACACTTCAAAATGAAACTGCATAAAATATGGCTTTTTCCTTCTTTCTAGCCAGGTCAAGCTAGTTTTCCACTAAAATACATAACTGTACTTACAAATATGCTTCTTCCCTCAGAACAATGGTCCTCAACCAGGGGTGAGTTCCCCCTACCCCAATCCCAGGGGATTTAGTAGTGTCTGGATACATTTTTTGGTTATCACAACTAGGGAGTGCTACTGTTATCTACCAGGTGAGGACCAGGGGGAGTTGCTAAGCATCTAACAATGCACTGTCCCCCACAACAAAGAATCACCTAGCCCAAAATGTCAGTAATGACAGTGTCAAGAAACCCCGCCTCAGGGAGATTTGAAATAGTATTGAATTATTTTGCAAATAAATTGGTTTGGATTTTATTCAGTAGTAGTGTTTGGAAACAGAATTTACCCCTCAGATTACAGTTGCCATATTTAACAAATTAAACATGGGAAGCCCAGTTAACTTTGAAGCATTTACTTATATGAAAAAATTATCTGTTATTCATATGAAATTCAAATTAAACTGGGCATCTTATATTTTATCTGGCAACCCTACTTTAGACATTTGCCTTAGTTTCTCACTTTTACATCTTAAAACTTCTGTAAATGATTACTTTTGTATCTTAAAACTGAGAACCACTTTTATATCTCAGTTTAAACTGCAGATTTTAGTTGGAGGATGCTCACTGCTTTTTTATTTCAATGTTAATGTAGTGTATTAAACAAACTAATTATCTTTCAGAAAGACCACATTACAATGAACACAGTATCAGAGAAAAATCAAGTTGTTCTTTGGCATATATACCAAATTGACTTTGTTAACACAGATGTAATGTGTTAATAAATTTTTTTTATGTTCTTTGGCTCTACTAATAATTGTCTACATTTATTCTGGACCTGGACCCTGTTTGTTTTCAGATCTTACTCCAAATACATGGATCAAGGTCTTTCATTTTCTTTTCTTGCAGAAGCATCTGTGGCCTTCTTCACTCTCAAAACTAAGTAGTTATTATTTAAGAAAAATATGCATAATTGATATTGACTATCTTAGAAAAAAATCCAACATACCATCCACATCACTGGAAGAAAAGTGACAATAAAGGCCCCAAACAATACTATTTCATAAAAGCATACGATGTGTATGTGAGCCCAGGGCTGAGGGTCAGAGGCCCTACTTTCTGTTGAATTTCTGCTGTGGTTCATGCTGGGCTGCTTCTTGATTCTCTGGCTTGGTTTCATTCACAGTTTTGGTCCCTGCGGTAGGTGGCCCCCAAGAGCTTCATCAGTTCACAGGGCTGGAGCTTTGTGTAGAGCTCGAGTGAGAATCAAGATCTGAGTGGTGGCTGTGTCCTACAGATAGGCCACAGAGAGGACTGGAGTGAGAATGTCTACTTCTTAGAGGGTGCCCTTGAACTCCAATCACCTGGCTTCATGGTGCCACCTAATGCCAGGAGAAAGAGGGATGCACACAGTAAGCTCCACTTGTACTGGCTTCAGGCTACACAAAGGCTGCCCTGTTAAGGCCTGTAGACCGCAGGTGAGTATATTTGGGACAAGTAGGAACTGATGCTGATATCAGAGAGATGGAAAAAATTACTACCATAAAATTATATTCTCCATGTCTGTGAAATTCATGATAAAAATAAGATTAACTACTTACTCTCCCTGGTGGTATCCAGTCACACTATGGTCAAGTCTGGGTCTGTACTTTGGACTGCAGAGTCATGGATGAGGATGAACATTTCTCAGGCTTTATTCTGTTGTTTATTGGCCAGCATCCATTCTATCTGCTATCTGATCTTTCTGGAGCTTTGATGAACTTGATCTTTTATTCTCAAGGGTAAGCTCTACCAGCGAAGGCATTTTTGTCCATTTTGTTCATTTATGCACACCAGGCAGCTAGAAGAGTATCTGGCAAACAGCGAGCTATATGGTAATGTTTACTGAATGAATGAATGCCATGCCCCCTTTATCCACAGTCAGTTGTTAAAACAGTAGTGAGATTTCTTTGGTCATTCCAGTTTCAGACATTTTCACTCTTGGGATCTGCCAGCAAGGCAATGTTGGGATCTAATTATGGGAAATCTGACTGTGAGTGGCAAGATAATCTAAAGAAAGAGGTCTAGTCCAACAGAACTAAAGTAAAGTAGAGTTCACCAACCTGGGGAAACAAAACCTCTTGATATTTTATAGCTTGGGACAGGGTGGGGGAAGAAGTTTCTTAGTTCTTTCTATGGAAATCATTACTTTTCAGGAAAACTAAAATACATGCTTTACTTAAAAAATGATACCACAAACAAAACACACTTGAGCACAGTGTTTCAAACTGTAAACATCTCTAACGTGCATCATTCTTCTGGAATCTCAGAGGACTCCACCAGCCAGGCATAAGAGGCATCAGTGTCCCTTTTACACAAAACAGAACACTATGAATCAGGCAAGGTAAGTGATCTGCTCCGGGGACACATGGCAGAAACTAGCTAGGCCTTAATGTTCTAGAATTCATAGCAAGTTCTCATTTCTCTGTTCACATTCTCTCTTTACAAAGTTTTAAGATGCTTTGTGGTTTAGGCATATTAAAATATATTAAGAAAGACTTAATTTATTCACAAAATTGTCAGATCTGGTACATTAACTTTAAAGGCTAGTTAATTCAGATAACTACAAGTTTGTGAATTAAATTAACCTTTAACTATATTTATTTTTATTACTCATGGAACTACAAGCTGCTATATTTTCAGAAATCTATAATTATAGATTATAATTATATTTCAGAAATCTATAATCTATTATTTTTGCCAGTATATGGAAAGTTGGAGAATATTACTATAAAAAATGAAGATGTTTGCAAAGTTTGTTTGATATTCTGCTTAGTGCAATGAAGCACTAAAATATTCAAAAAAAAGGAGCCAAGAAATAGACCAAGGAAAAAATTGCCCCATCCCAAAGCATGTAAAGTACAACTTTTCCATTTGAATTTGGGTAATTACTGTCATTTCCTGAGCTCTCATTAAATTCTCATTTTCAATTATTTATTAATTTTTAAGTTTGCCATGGTTGCAGAATGCTAAAAGTTACAGCTTTGCTCCAATGGATAAACACTTCTCTGATCTTTCATCTGTTTGTTCATTTTTAGATTTTTCTAAATCAAAGCCACAGATCACAGTGGAGTAAAAACTGCATATGAGAAGCAACAAGGGTCCAGCCCAGTGTCCTGCAAAGGTCTGTGCCTGGAAGGACCCAGACCTGCATCTCTGGAATGAACATCAAGAGATGTTCCATGTCACCAACATGTGAAAGCACCTGCTTGGGAGGCAGAGCATCCTGATCTCTTGGGTCAATTGACTGTGGTGCTAATTTCACTTATGGAATTGGAACAATTTCCTTTGTCCACATTCTATTGTTAGAACAGACTGGATACTTTATAAAGGGAAGAAGTTTAGTTAGCTCACAGTTCTGGAACCTGGGAAGTTTAAGGGTATAATGGTGGCATCTGGCATGGGCCTTTTGTGCCATGTCATAATATGGCAGGAGATAAAAAGGGAGGCAAGTGCATGTAAATGAGACAGGGCATGGGGGACAGACTCAATGCACATCAGCCAGGTCTTGAGGAGCTGACCCTCTTTAAGACAATCATGCTGTTCCATTCATGAGAGCTCCACCCATGACCCCCACACCTCCCCTAGGCCCCACCTCCCCACCCCACTGCATTGGATTCAAGCTTCCAATGCATGAATCCTGGGAAACACTTAAAACCACGGCAACATCTTAGACATCACTCTTAAATGGATAATCTAAAAATTTCCTATCTTTTTTTTTTTTATCATTTGGGAAAACCCCCAAACCTCAAGGCAATCCTGAGTGACATTTATGAAAACCCAACTTGCAGTTTCAACTTGGCCATCATGGCTCATGGTTCAGTTTCCTTCTGAAAGCTACCTGGCATGTATGGAAACCGAGGAAGCAGAGTAGAAGATTAATTTTTAGAGTCTTTTCAGCTGTAAAATTTAGTACCCTTTATTTTCACCTCACTGGCTGATTCATTTAGGTCACATTAGGAAGTCTGCAAGTGTGAATGACCCCCCTACTTACTACTGCATATTTCCCTGTACTCAGCTGCACTTCAACTTTTAAAGAAACAGACATGGAGAGGAATGTTTCAAATTCACAATATATGAAGAGCTTCTCCAGAACTCTCACCAATCTGTTTCTGATGATAAATACCAGATGCTATAGAGGAAGATTAACTATGCAGACAACTTGTATGTAAATTATAGTAAATTATACAGAGATGGCAGAGAAGGGTCTGGAGGGATGTGCAATTTCATTTTGAACTTGGCTAAAACATCTGCTTCTGTCCCCACAGGAGAGTAGTTTAGAGCTGTTTCGGGTTCATTCACACATGTATGATGGTTGGGTTTTTTCCTTTCTTTTCCCCTTCTTTCTATTTTTCCTTTGGAAGAACTGTTTTAAATTAGCTAAAGCTGTTTGTAGCTGGGTTGTAGGACTAGGAATGCCATGGGCAGCTGCTTGAGCCCCATGGTTGGTGGGAAATGCTTATAGAGCTCTAAGTGTTCAATGGGGGCAGGTAATAACCGATAGGGTCCTTGGCCCTAGCAAACGGCATGGCGTGACCTCTAACCAGGTTCAAAACCATCCCTTCTCTGTTCTCTCTCTTATTTCTTTTCTTCCTCTCATCCCCTGCCTCTCTGAATTCTTCCTTTCTTTCTTCTTTTCTTTTCTTTTTTTGTTAGTTGTCAGTGGGTCTTTATTTTATTTATATGTGGTGCCAAGAATTGAACCCAGGGCCTCACACATACTAGGCAAGTGCTCTACCACTGAGCCACAAATCCAACCATGAATTCTTTCTTGTCCCCCTTCTCCTTACTCTAAATATTACCTGACTATCTAATTCTCTTTTTTAAAGTAATGCAATATTTATGTTTAGGCATAACATAAAGATATAAGGAATAATACAACAAACATTTATTCCTCCAACTCAGCTAAGAAGTTCATTATTGCAAATTGTTGAAACCTTTTCTATAGCCCTGATAGTATCCACCCCAATCTTCATTCTCCATCCAAGGATTTAACCACAGCACATAACTTGCCATTTGCTCACCTGTAATACACCATAATATGGAATTTCAAGAAAATTAACTTGTTCTTGCTGATTATATTTCCTGTTCTCATAATAAGAATTATGGCATTCAATTACATTTTTGTCTTTTTGGGTTTTTACTACTTTTGGCACCAGGGATTGAACCCAGGGGCACTCAACCACTGAGTCACATCCCTAGTCCTTTTTTATTTTTATTTTGAGACAGAGTCTTGCTAAGTTGCTTAGGGTCTTACTAAGTTGCTGAGGCTGGCTTTGAACTTGTGAGCCTCCTGCCTCAGTCTCCTGAGCTCCAGGGATTACAGGTCTGTGCCACCATGCCCAGCTACATTTTTAAAAAGAAAGACAAAATGGAGTTTTTCCAAAGAACTTTCCATTTTCTTCTATAGGGATGCAATAGTTAAGCGTCCCAGCACCACTATTTTGTTCAGAAGTCTTTTTCTGAATCTGAATAAATGAAATGCTCTTTTATTTTGTTCTCAGGATTTCCTTTGCTCCCCCTGCCCCTTCTTCTGGAGTTTCCTCAACTGTTCAATGTTTCTCTCCTTTTTCCAGTAATAGAACTCACCTCAGTGACATTTACTGCTCAGACAATTTATTCTTGAATATAAAATGCTCTCTGCTCTGCACTGAGTGATTGTAGTTGACTTTCTCTGCACCCTTTCTACTTGAATGATCTGGTGAAAAGGCTGAATGCTGTTCACATTAGCATGCAACATACAGTCATCAAGAGCAGGCTTCCCAGCCTTTCTAAGGCAGCATGATGGTAACCAGGCAGAGGGCATGGTCCCTGGTCCTCTTTTCCTCTTTGGGAGATGCTAATGGTTTAGGGGCCGTAGAGTCATCCATAGCAACTAGGCCTTCCCTGACATTCATTGAGGGCATGTCAGTCACCAATGCCAGGACTGAGAGAGACCTCTGCTCCCACCAGGCCTAACAGATCTGCCCTGGAAGAGGTGTCCTTGAGGTGGACTGGCTCAGATTTACATTTCTGCCAAGCAACTACTGAAGGCATTGCCTAAGTGCCCCCAAAACAGACTGCCTATTGTGGACTGCCTGCCAAATGTGAGCCCAGTATTATATGATTGTAATTTTGCTATCCTATTATTGATAATAGTTAACAAAAACAAATAGGATGCATGGTGTGGTATGAATATAGAAGTAAAAAAATATCTAACAATAGATTCTAAGTTCAAAGAATATTGATGGTAGGGTTAGGATTCTGTTTTTTTTTTTTTTTTTTTTTCCAAATAATGTTTTTAAAACATTATCCAAATTATGATTATTCTTTTTCCTCTTATAAGGTGATTTCTTTACATCTTTAGTAAACAGGGATTTTATGTTTTTTGGGGGGGTGTGCCAGGGATTGAACTCATTGGTACTTGACCACTGAACCATATCCCCAGCCCTATTTTGTATTTTATTTAGAGACAGGGTCTCACTGAGTTGCTTAGCACCTTGCTTTTGCTGAGGCTGGCTTTGAACTAGGGATCCTCCTGCCTCAGCTTCCTGAGTTGCTGGGATTACAGGTGTGTGCCACCACACCTGGATGGAGCCCCTTATAAAGTTCTTAAATTTTCATTTTGAGACAGGTCTTACCAGGGTGACCTTGAATTTGCCATTTTCCTGCCTCAGTTCTTGAGTAGCTAGAATTACAGGCCTGGCTGCAAACTTTGTGTGTGGGCAACCATATGGTCTGAGTAAACACAGTAATATAAATTAATGATTCCAAAGTATTAACATAGAGGCATTTTGTCAAGAAATTAACACATAGGTCATTCTACCTTATACCTACACTATATTCTTCTTAACTTGATTTTAATGTCATTGTGAATATTTGTGAATATAGGAAGCAAGAAGGTTTTAAGAACTGTAAGTAATACACAGGTGTAAAGCTATCCTGTAACACAATGTTAACCCCACTGGATTCTGTTCTTTCCTCCTCCTAAGGTGTTTTCATACTCAAAATGCACATTGATTTCTTTTAATCTCCTAGATGACATTTAGAACACTGATGTGAGGAATAACTGACATTTCATGAAGAGGTTCCATAAAGTGAGATAGCAGACCAAATATACCTTATTTTACCCAACTGATATGATTGTGTATAGGCAGAATTTTTATATGTGGACTATTTTTAAATGCTAGAATTTGCTACTTAAAAATCCCCCCCCCCAATTATGGACCTTTCCTTATTCAGATTTTAAGATGAAGAATCTCACAAGGCAGATTTATTTGTTCTTCACTACTAATGACAGGCAATTAATCTGGAAAAGTTATTACAATCCCTAAAAAACTTATCTATATCATGTACTGACAAGTTCTGGAAATAACTAAGATCATTTTATAGTTTCATTTGTAAAATACATTTTAGAAAATATGAATGAATCTATAACTTTTCAATTATCACCATAAAAAGATGAGTCATATGAATTAAATGTTTTTCCCTTTAGTAAATTTGGCTAATTCAATAGAGGCAATATAAAATAATATATATAGTATAATTTATACATTTTTATACATTGCTTTTTGTCTTGAAAGAGAACTTTGAAATGTTTCTTCAGTCAAGATGGAGAGTGCTGAATGATTTGCAGGCCACAATGAAGATTTGAGGGATTTCCAAGGTTGACTTAGAAGGTGGAAGGAAGCTTATCCAGTGCTGGGATCATGTCCTGGAGAGCATCCTTTCTCCAAGATGTCCACCTTCATTCATTGTTATTGATTCTGGAGAGCCATGTGATTCTGGGAAAACACTTCAACAGCAGTCCTGCTGATGAAGAAATAAATCTTCAAAATCAGTTGGGTAAATGCCTATGAAAACAACTGCTAAACTATAGACTGTATTTGTTTTCTAAGTTTGCTGTAATGAATTACCACAAACAGGCTGGCTTAAGATAATAGAAATTTATTCTCTTGGAGTTCTGGAAGCTAGAAGTCTGAAATCAAATTGTCAGCAGGGCCTTGTTCCCTCTGAGGGCTGTAGGAAAGACTATTTCCTTGACTCTTCCTGGCTGCGGGTGTTTTCCAGCAATCCTTGGCTTGTAGGTATATCACTCCAATTTTTGCCTCCATCTTCACATGACCATCTTCCTTCTCTGTGAGTCATCATCTATCTCTGTTTTCTGTAAGGACATACTCATTGGATTTAGGGCCCTTTCTAATGCAGTATGATCTCATCTTAACTTGACTACATCTGCAAATGGGGCTACCTTCACAGGTAGTATGGTTAGGATTTCACCATATCCTTTGGGAGAAACATTTCAACTCTCAACATTTAGTAAGACAATGTTCAGTTTTGAAAGAAACTATCAAGTTGTCTTGCGAAGTTTTGAATTCCCACCAGTAATGACTGGGAGTCCCTTTTTTTCCACATCCTTGCAAAGCTGTTGGTGTTTTCAGTTTTTGAATTTTGATCATTTTAATATGTGTGTAGTTGTGTCTCATTTTTTAATTTGCAACCCTCTAATGACAAATGACATCTAGCTATTTTCCTACACTTATTTTCATCTGTATGGTGAAGTGTCTCTTCATATCTTTTCCCTTTGTTTAAATTTGGTTGTTTGCTTTCTTGTTGCTTTAGTTTAGCTAAGGTCCTCCAAAGTCCCATGCATGAAAGTCTTAGTTCCCAGCCCATGGCACTATTTTGGGAGGTAATAGAACATCTTTTTGTGGGGGGGCCTCGCTGGAGGTTTTTCAGTCACCTGGAAGTGTGTCCTTGAAGGGGATATTGGTACTTTGGCCCTTTCTCTTCTGCTTTGTGCTTCCCAGCTGCCACGAAGTGAGTAGGTCGTTTTGCCATGCTCTCCCTGCCAGGATATGAAGGCTTTACACAGCCCCAAAGCAACAGGTTGATTAATCATGAACTGAAACCTACGAATCTATGAGGCAAAATAAACCTTTCATTTTTTAAAAGTTGATTATCTTGCACATGTTGTTATAGTCATCGAAAGCTAACTAACATACTTACTGAGTTTTAAAAGCTCTTTTGTGTATTTTGGACATAAATCATTTAATAGATAGGTATTTTCCAAATTTTTTCTCCCAGTCTCTGACTTTTCCTTTTCTTGGTACTGGGGATTGAACCCAGGAGTGCTTAACATCCCACAGCCATTCATATTTTTAATTTTTATTTTTAATTTTGAGACTGATCTCTGGGATTATAGACATGTGCCACCAGTCTTGGCTATGGCTTAGGTTTTCATTCTCTTAATAGGATATGTTGTATTTTCACTATCATTCAGTTGTATATTTTCCTTTTTCTCTGCGATATCCTCTTCGACCCATTGTTTATTTAGAAGTGTGTTTTTAAATTTGCAGGTGCTTGGAATTTTTCTCTTGAATTTCTGTTTTTGTTTCTAATTTGATTCCACTGAGATACAAGAATCTATTCTATAAGATTTCATTACTATTTTTGTTGAGGTTTGCTTTGTGACTCAGCATAGTCTACCTTGGGGAATGTAGCTCTTGGCTACATAGGCTCTTGGAAAGAATGTGTGTTCTGCTGTTGTTGGGTGGAGCATTTTATAAATGTCAATTAGATCCAGTTGTTTAATTCCTTTATAGCTTTGCTTATTTTCTGTCTAGTAGTTCTATCAGTTGCTGAGAATAGGATGTGACTATAATTATGGATTTATCTATTCTTTCTGTCACTTCTATCAGTTTTTGCTTTGTGGTTTTGAAGACTCATGTTTGGTGCACACATTTAGGATTACTATGTCTTCTTGGTGGACTGACCCATTTATCATTAGGTAATGCCCTGCTTGCCCTTGTAACTTTCTTTGCTCTAAAGTCTACTTTATCCAATATTAACAGAACCCCTTCTATCTTATTTCCTGATCAATATTTGCATCATGTAACTTTTTTTCATCCTTTTATGTTTAACCTAATATGTCATTATGTTTGAAGTAAATTTCTTATAGACAGAATATTTGGATTGCAGTTTTTAATCCATTCTTCTTATCTTTATCTTTTAATTGGTATATTTAGACTATTTATATTTGGAATAATTATTGACATTTTAGAGTTTAAGTCTATTTTGTGATTTATTCTATTCATTCCCTGCTTATCACTTCTCTCCCTCTCTTTCTTCCTTATATGTACCTTCTTATAGGCTACTTAAACTTTTAAAAAAAATTCTATTTTTATTTACTTGGTGTTTATGAATATGTTGCCTTTAAAGTTTTCTTACTGGTTGCTCTCAGAATTTTAATATACATATGTATCTTATCATAGTCTGCTGGTGTATGTTTTACCACTTTCAGTTACGTGTAGAAACCTTTTTTTTATTTAGAATCTATTACCTTCCTCACATTTTAACAATCCAATTTTCTCAACATAAATTGAGCACATCAGAAGATGATGTTATCATCTTTTACATTTAACTCTTTTTAATACAAAAGACAGATAGGAAGTTCACTATGCTATAGGAGCAAAATCAATTCCTTGCAGTATATATCACTGCCTCATAGCCTTAACATAGCTACTGAATGAATGAACAAACCCAAATCCTTATTTGTGCTTTTAGGCAACAAAGTGCCTTTGAAGGAAGCCACATGACTGTACAAATGCAACTAGACCTGGGGTGACTGAGCCCATCATGCTGAAGCTATAGATTATATCTTCTTTCAGTTCCTAGGGTCCCATCCCTCTTCTTGCCATTGTTTTCAGGGCTAAAATTTAAAGGTTACTAAGATTCAGGTATCCACATAAGACTTCAAATGTAATTGGTAAAATGTAAATTGATCTTGTTACATTCTAAAGCCAATCTCATTTTCATTTTTTAAAAAAATCAAATTAATATTTAAATATCTGTTTGAAGCACCTCATTATTAGCCTGCCTGTGGCTCTTACTTGACTTAGCTCTTTTATCCTAATTTATATTTGAGTTTTAGCACTGTCAGCAGTGCTTCCATTCACTGTTAACTAATTCCCTGGTATATTCTCTTAATTGATCTCTTTCTTTTTAAGCCCCAATCTCTTCCTCTCGGGCTCCTTTGAGTTGTTTTCTAATGCAATACAAAAAAATTAAGGTAACTGATTTAAGCCAACTCAGCATCCTGTATTCCCCTTGAAACTTCCCCCAATGTCAGAGAGAAAGTTTGTCTCTTATTTTCAAGGACAGTCCCACTGCTCAAGTCTCTCAACTCTTAGGATTCCACTTTTCCTAGGATCCCATCCTTCTTTCTAACATTTCAAGCTTTTGCTCAGTAATTACCAATTTTGTCTTCATCTATATGTAGATTCACTGTCATCTCTTTTAAAAACTCTACCTTGAGTCTTCCACTCCTGTTTGTTTTCCCTCCTGTCACCACTCATCATATTCTTTGTGATTTTATATCTTGGGCTCTTTACACCCTTTTCTCTAGTAACCCTTTGCAATTTAATTTCTATCAACCTCCTCTATGAAAGATGCTCAATGTAAGTGTGCTAAGTGACCTTCTTCTAATGATATTTGGCAGCGTTGCCTCAATTCTTTTTCCACCACAATTTTGCTCATTTGATGTCATATGGGTTCATACAGCTCTTCCTTCTATGGTGCCCATGAAACAATGGTATTCTACCTGCCATCCTTAACTCTGGGAATCCATTAATATTTTACTTAAGACTCTCACTCTTCTTTTTCCTTAAAATTACACATCCCCATGTTTTTCAATTCTGGGTCTCTTAGTCAATCAACACTCCTTTTGATCAGTATTCAGCATTTGTTTGCTTTTCTTCAGATTCCTTGCCATAGTCATTACCATTTCTAAGCCTTCAACTCAGGTAGCTTAGCCTATGTGGACCACCTACCTCTGCAATCTAATCCAACATGCTTGTGCTCCAAAGTCAATTAGCAACCTACTTCCTTCATTAGGCCTTGCCCAAGCATTGTGGGACATTACAATCTTTGTCTAAAACCATGTCAGACTTTTAATTTTCTTGGCAAGATAGTACTTCCTAATAGTCTCTAGTTGTCTCAAATATATAGTCCTCATATCATTAACTATCCCTCTAAAAGAATGAACATAATTTTGATTCCCCGACAGGCTTGCCATGTGTTAGGCATACAGAATTTGCTTAATGAATTTGTTTGGTGGCTTAATGCTAAATCAATGTGTTAAAGAAGTAAAGATAGTTATGTCATTGGTACTTCCACTGTGAGTGAAACTAGGCTTTTTCTCTTTTTTAAAATGGATTCCTCAGAAGGCTACATGAGGCATTACTCACATTGATTGAGAAAGAGTATGACCTCTAAAGGCAGATTGTGTGGGTTCAAATTCCCACTCTCTCACTTACTGGCTGCATGGCTTTGGGAAGGTTAATATTTTTGTGCCTCATTGTCTTCCCTTGAAAATAAGGGAAAACAACAGTATCTGCAGCATAGAGCCATTAGAAAGTCTAGTGAGTGTTGTCAGATACTTAAGATAATTTTTGGCATGCAGAAATCGCTCCCTGAATGTCAGCTCTTACTAAGGGTTTTTTAAACATAGAATGAGAGCATCTCAGAGGTTAAAGAACCTTCATTTTATAAGTAAAGAAAGTAAGGAATCAAGGTAAAATGATTGACTCAAGAGCATATGGTTAATTTAGAGGCCAAGTCAGAAACACAGCTCTCCTGACTCCTATTCAGTACTTGGGTTTTTCTCTCTAAGGATTTCTACATATGAACACGAACTGAATTATAGAAGCTTAAAGATCTAAGAGACAGTTAGGTCTCTTTTAACTTTCCATAAGGGACCATACTGCGTGATCACTTGTCACAAACCTTCCATTTCTGCCAACAGTTCATTTTACAGATTATTAATCACCCAGGAAAAAAGACAAAAAACAAAAAACCTAACAGAACCTGCACTGGGATTCCCAAGTTAAGAAACACAGGAGGTACAGGAATAGATGCCAAGGTCAGGTCCCTGGAGTTCAAATGACCACTACTAGACCATTTTAATGTTCATCTTTTGAAAAATAAGATTTCTTCTTCAGGGAAAACACTGTCTGGAATATTCATTATAAAACTGTGATTCAGGCCATCCCACACATCCTTGAATGTTTTGCAGATAGTATCCTTCCTGGTAAGAATCTGAAATTATGATTTTGATGAACTCTGAACAATACTCTTTAGCAGCCAGGAAAAGGCTCAGGAGCCAAGTACCAATACCAGGCATAATTTCTAAAGGTTTCAGCTTTCTGTGTGGTTTGCTGGAACAGTATTCAGCCTGGCTGTGCAATCAGTTATGCCAAGGTTTTTAAATTCAATCTAGCAGATATAGACTCTCAAGAGGAATTACAGCAATAAAAGATTGCTATTAACTAGGCACAAATAAACCTGTGTGTAAGGATTCTCTCATCAAATGCAATGCTATTCTCTGTCTCAATTCAACACTTAAGGAAGAAATTTAATTTCTCTTTAATGCAAATGAAATTGTCATATGTAAAATCAGCAATAAGGGAGAAGGCCAAACTGAGTAATTACATTGTGTGTCCACAAAGTGTGTTCATCAACCACTTTCCCCACCCCCTCACTACAAATAAAATTCAAGGAATCCACATCTCTGTGTATGATTATTTTAAATGCCTGAACGTAGTATTCAGATTCTGAGCTTTATGGCTTGGGGTTTTAATCCTCAAAACAGAAAGGTTTCATTACCCAAATCTCAAAGTCATGTTGCCTACTTTATAATGCAAATTTAGCAGACTCCACTGATCCTATAAGGATGCCCTGTCCTTCCTTTTGTGTTTCTATAGTATTTTATTTATACCTCTAAACTTACTAATGTTTGACTTGTTACACCTAGCTATGTGTATGTTTCCTTTGTAGAATATAAACTTCTGAGGAAGATTTCATATCTTATATATCTCTGTATTCTCTCAGAGTTTTACGGTGTCTTGGACATAGTACCTGCTCAATAAATGTATTATTTAATTTTAACTGTACATATCTTAAGCATTTCCCAGTTATAAAGTGTTAGTCTAATGGATTCATATCTTTGACACACCTTTTCCTTTCCATTTCTGAGAACTTTTCCTTTTGGAACATGAAAAAAAGTCTTGAGCAGAGTGGCACTATAATTTAGATGGCTCTAGTAAGGGAGTGCCTAGCAAATTTTTGTTGAATAGTCATTTTATGAAAACTTGCAGAGATTTCTTTTGGGCTTTCAGTTGTTTAATGAGACCCAAGTATGCTGGGTACTGGGACAAAGGAAAGAAGAGAATTCACAGGCATAATAGGAGAATATCCCCAAAAAGAAAGACCCAGTCTCCAAGTCCTGACTCTGGGACCCAGTAAGTACACCTGGATCACTGCTCTTTTCACTGCCTATCTTTTCTGTTTAATGATTTTTCTGAGAAATTTTCAGGTTTCATATTCAAGAAATATTTAGTACATGCCCAGTAGGCCCCCAGACATGACTAGCTACATGATCTGTAGGGCTCAGTTCAAAACAAAAATGCAAGGCCTCTTGTTAAAAAAAGATGAAGATTTCACACAGTGACAATGCAGCATTAGCTAAGTGAGGAACCTTCTCAGCATAGGGCCTTGTGTAACTCCTCTGGTCTCACACCTACGAAGCCAGCCCTTGTAAATAAACAAGACTCTGCTATGTCCTCAAAGAGCTGCTAAACAGTGGGAGGTAAAGGTCTGTAACTAAGACTAGAAGCCACAATTCAAGTATATACAAGGAGTTGTATACCCCAAAGAAGTTCCTAACTTTGTAGTCTTCCCAAGGAACATGAAAGTTATGCTCATTTTTGAGGGATAAGTTGAACGAAGAAGAATGATATTTCCTATTGAAGGGGTACCACTGAAGGCAGGAAAAATTCACCTGTTAAATTTCAGGAATAGGGTTGCATTTAAAGAAACTGGAATAAGGATGACAACTGAGATTGAGAATGAAAAGGCAGCCAGAGGTCCTAAATATGTAGGGAAGGACTGAACAAGCAGTGCTTACTGTGTGCTGAGTTCATTCTCCCATGTCATCACTCACTCTTAAGCCCAGCATAGTAATGTTCACAAAGTTTGCCACACAGTAGGCATCATTGTTTCTTGAGGAATAAATGCCGGCTCTGTTTGATTGAAGGCCCAAGCCGCTCAATCCCTACATCGAGTTGCCAAAAGAGCTTTTGTTTTTCCAGTGGTCTTTTCCGCCTCTCCCCAGAACCCCCAATTGTCCTCCCAGGTCCTCGTCCCGCCCCCGCGTTTCCACGTGCCGGAAAGTGGGCGACAAAAGTACTTCCGGGTAGTAAAGGTCGGCCCCGGCAAGATGGCGGCCCCCTTGGAGCTCAGTTGCTGGGGAGGCGGCTGGGGGCTCCCATCCATCCACAGCGAGTCCCTGGTGGTGATGGTGAGGCCGCCTCGCGGGCCAGGGCGCGGGAAGCAGGGGCGGGGCCGGAGGCAAGAGGCCAGTCTGACGCGGTTCTCCGCGGCGCTGCGGGATCGAGGCGGGCCCGGGCGCTGCTCACTGCACTTGCTTTGGGCTCACTTCGGTGGACAAGCCACAAACTGGCCTTGTGACCCCGCGGTGGCCCGGCGGGAGCATCATGGCTTCCTGCTTGGCTGCGAGTTTTCTTAGCTTTGCAAAGCTGTCTGGGCCGTGCGGTGAAAGCCTGCTGCGCTCCGCATCTCCGGGACCTTTTGGGGAACAAGGTTCGCGAAAGCCGGGTAGCTGGCGCGCGCGTCCGGGTCTTGAGATCACCGGGAGGGACTCAGCCTCCGTGTCAAGCAGGCGCCTTCTGCCTTTGGGGGACGGGACTGTGAAGTAAAGCTGCTCTGCAGATTTGCATTACGTCCTTGGTCTAAAATGTCTTATTGCAAACTCTGTTTCAGGCTTATGCCAAATTTTCTGGTGCACCCTTGAAAGTCAGTTTCATAGATAACACCTGGAGAGGTTCAAGAGGTACCGTGTAAACTTTTAGACAACCCTTTCTCCCCTTTAACCCCTCCCCCCCCCCTTTCATTTAATATCATGAAGCATACGGTCCTAGAGTTCCTTGGGGTTTTAGTTTCTTCTTACCGTGACCTTGGCAGTGTGTTGCTTATGGTTTGATCATTCTGAGTAATAACTCAAAGTGCAAGCCAAATCAGTGGAAATTATGAGAAATGAAAATGTTCTTTAGAACTGCTTTTTGTGAAATTGCAAAAAACTAGGCGTATTTACTAATTTTATCCCCTCCCCCCCAAATGTGCAGTTGGTGTAGTTTTTAGGGTATTGGAATCTCTTAAAAAGAAAACACATTTTTTTGTATGTAAACTTTTTTTTTGAATTGTAGGTGATGTACCAATTTTGACAACTGAAGACAACACTGTTTCTCAGCCTGCAAAAATACTAAACTTTTTAAGAAAACAGGTGGGTGGTTCCTTTTGATGATTATTGATTCCTGGATGTTACTTAAACAACAGCAACAACAAACATTGTAAGGTGTAGAGTTCTTATTTTGCAACTCATTAGGTAATTGGTGATACCTGGGATTTGACAAAAAATAGACTTCAAAATCACTGCTGTAAACCATGAGCATTACTGTAATTTTAAAATCATATGGTGAGGTCAGACATATTTCTGTCTATCTAGGAAATATATATTTTCTTTCTTTTCTTTTTGTACTGGGGATCGAATGTGCTTTACCACTAAGCTACATTCCTATCCCTTTTAATTTTTTTTATTTTAAAACAGGGTCTCTCCAGGTTGTCCAGGCTGCTGTGGAATTTGCTATCCTCCTGCGTTGGCTTCCCTATTTGCTGGGTTTACAGGCCTGCATGTGCCACAGTGCCTGGCTAGACAATATATATTTTCATACACTTTGCTTGGATTTTACTGAAATTCATATATATAAGAAAATTCAGTTTAGGTATTTTCACAATTACACCATTTAGTCATATAGTTGCTACACATTTCATGCTGGATATATTTGAGTTCTCACCAAATAGCAGTTGTTTATTTCTTAAAAACACTTATCTGATAGTAACAGTTAAATGTTTTATTAAACAATGTAACTAAAACGTTCAAACACATAAATATTTAAGTAATATATCCAAAATGTTTAAACATGTGAAGATTTGTATAAGTGCAGAAGTTTATAACTGATTTTGCCAATACTTTATTTTGTTATTTTTTAAAACTTTTTTCAGTTTGTTCTAATTGGTTATACATGAGAGTAGAATGCATTTTGACACATTGTATACAAATGGAGCACAACTTCTCATTCCTCTGGTTTGCCAATACTTAAAAAGAAATTCTGAGGTCAATGCAGTTTGGGACTTTTCTAAATTCAAATATTTCCCATCTTTTTTCATGGAGAAAAAGACAACCAAGTGGATTTTTTTCCCTTGTGTTAAAAATACTCACTTTTATTTGTTAACTTTGTATTACTTGCTATGCTCTGAACTAGGTCATTAACAAGCATTGAAATAATAGTAATTAATATAAAAAAATCATAACTGATATTTACTGTGTGCATGATGTAGTGCTGAGAACCTTATGTACATTAGGCAACAGTTCTTACTGTGTTTATGTTTATTTTTCCCTTTAATATCATGTTTGCCACTTACGAGAAAAAATAGGAGTCCTAATTTGTTTGGCCATCCTTGGAATGTTCTTTGACTTCTGAGGTTCTTTGGTTTTATTTTTTAATAGAAATATAATGCTGATTATGAACTCTCAGCAAAGCAAGGGGCAGATACACTGGCTTACATTGCTCTCCTTGAAGAGAAGCTACTCCCTGCTGTGGTGAGCATTCATGAATATTACAGTGTTTTGGTGGCTTAGTTGAAAATGTTCTTACTTTGTTTAGAGGGACAACAATGAAAAGGGCTTAAGGGAATTTCACTTATATATTAATCTTAATTCTTTCATATTATTGTGCAGCTGGATTCTGTTAGACATTAACATCATTGTGATGCATCAAAATGAAAGATAATGTCATTTTGGAAATGAAAATACTTTTGGTGTGAGATGAAACTTTTTGCTCCATGCATAGAATTGGTTGAACTGTAATTCATTCATTCAGCACATACTTACTGAGCACCTACTGTGTGCTAGGCCTTGTTCTGGGTTCTTGGGATATAGCAAAACACATTAAAAATCTTGTTTTATCTTGAGTCATTCTAACTGGAAAATTTATATAAAGTCACTTGATGGATGTTTATGAAAAACTTGCATATTGATTAATCTTTCTTTTAAAAGGATATCCTCTGAATGTTTTCTCTTTCCTTTTGTAGCTTCACACATTCTGGGTTGAGAGTGACAATTACTTTACTGTAACAAAGCCATGGTTTGCTTCACGAATTCCTTTCCCCTTGAGTTTGATTCTGCCTGGAAGGATGTCCAGAGGGGCACTGAATAGAATTCTCCTAACCAGAGGAGAGCCTCCCCTCTACCGTGTACAAGAAGTGGAAGCTCAGGTATGGTCTGGATTATTCTCCAAGTGAGGGCTTTCCAGGGAAGGGATAGGAGAGAGAGCACAGGTGGACTTACCTAGAGATGCTATCTCAAAAGCAGTTTCAGAGCATCTTTCCTACTTTTGAGATCTAATTTCATCCTTATTAGATATACAGAGATGCCAAGGAGTGCCTAAATCTTCTGTCAAACAGATTGGGAACATCTCAGTTTTTCTTTGGAGATACGTGAGTACATGTCCTTAGAAATGTTGATATTTTCTGCATCTATAGTCAGAGAGTAGTAATTTAGAGCAAGTCCCCTTATTCCCCCCAAAGATGAGTCACTTTAAATGAAGAGAGATTTAGTGGGTTTTTATTATAGGAAACTTTTTCTATCAGTAGTAATCAAACATTGGCTTAATGTGCTATATAAGTGAATGTAAAACAAACAATTGTTCCCACTCTATCTCCTATTTAACACTTGTGAGTAAAAACAAATCTGTAATTTTCTTCTTTTTCATTTTCTTCTAAATAAAATAGAATATTTTTAAAACTGTGTAAAGGGCAAAGTTCTTGTTGCATCATTTTAATAAACTAAATGGTCAGTAGATTTCAAAACAATTTTTTTAGTTGTACATGGACACAATAACTTTATTATTTTTATGCGGTACTGAGGGCTGAGGATCAAACCCAGTGCCTCACATGTGCTAGACGAGCGCTCTACCACTGAGCCACAACCCCAGTCCCAAGTAGATATTTTTAAAACACTATAGTATACCTCAGAATTGACAAATATATTTGAAAAATTTTAAGCACAATCCCAGGTTAATATTTTCTTACAAGTTTTTTAAAAAAATTCTTAATTTATTTCTAGGCCTTCTACCTTGGATGCTTATGTGTTTGGTTTTCTTGCACCTCTTTACAAAGTACGGTTTCCTAAAGTCCAGTTACAAGAACATCTGAAACAGCTCTCCAACCTGTGTCGCTTTTGTGATGATATTCTAGACAGCTACTTTAGGCTTAGTCTTGGAGGTAAGCTGTTTCTTCTTCAGCTAATACTTGTTTGCACAGAGTATTGACATAGTCTCCTGGGGATGCATAAGCAAAACTTTTTTCTTATTTTAATTAAAAAAATGTGAACATTGTCTTTAAATATTGATGTACATCACTTCAAGAAGTTGCATTTTCCAAATTTCATTTCCTTCATGAGTTACTTCTTAGAGAAATAGACATTTATTTTGTATTCCTCAGGATTTCATATATATCTTGTCTCTTTAAATGTTACCCTTCGAAGTGGATAATTTTATTCTGAAAGAATAAATGACAAGTATTAAGTCCCTGCTTAAAAAATAGTATTTATTCTAATGCAAAATGCACAATTACTTTAAATGATTTTTACCTGCTTCTAGCATTTTCCTGTGTGAACAGAAATTAGTAGCAGATTGATTTTGGTGAGGTGCACTCCCATGATTCCAGTACTTGAAAAATGATTGCATCAGACTGGAGGTATAGTAAGTAGAGGGCACCTGTCACTTAAGATTCAATTCTTTGTGAGTGTGGGGCCTTGTGCTTAAGTGATTGTGATACTAAATTTGTATTGAGAGAGTTGACTAGAATTGCCTTTTTAAGAAGTAAAAGTTATAAAGACAGATGGCATAGGTGGAAGTTTATTTTTTATGGTAGATTATATGTTTGGTACCTAGGGTGGGATTGGTGATTGATAGTCTTGAAACTAACATTCAACCTTGTTACTTTGAAGCAGTGGTTAGCAAACCTGCCTAACAATAAATGAAAGTCCTGTTCTAGACTTACTACATTAGAATCTTATAGGGATGGATCCCAGAAAGTTATAATTTAAAAAGGCCCTTTAAATATTTTGGTTGTTAGGGAGTCAGTGCTTTAGAAAGCTTTCCAAATAGTTGTGACTAAAGACCCATTTGAAAAGGGTGAAGAAAAGGTACAACTTAAATTTCAAAAGGAAATATGGACTACTGTGTTTTTACTAATTACTGTGGTCGTGACTGGCTGCATATTATTTGGCTCACAGTGTCTTCTTAGTGGGCAAATTTTAGTTCCTTTGTTGAGGGTTTGATTTGTAGTATTACTATTCTTCCTAACTTTGCTTTTGAACCCAGAATGATTTTTGTCTTTGCCTTTTTTTTTCTTTTTTGGAGGGTGGGGCATTTGGGAAAGTGGGTAGATTCAAAATTCTTTTAATCTAAACTGCTTTAAAGACTTTCAAAATTTCCTGTCTTTCTCTGATTTCTGCCCTGGCTTCTTAGGCATCTCTCCAGCTGGACAAGAAACGGTAGATGCAAATCTACAGAAACTCACACAACTTGTAAATAAGGAATCCAATTTGATTGAAAAGGTCAAGTTTACTTCAATCATTTTACAGTAGTTTAGTATTTTCCATTCTGCAGCCAATGTTATAATTTGGGTCATGCGTTATTTACCTTACCCTTTCAGTTCTTGAAAGTGTTTGTAGAAAATTGTTTAAATATACTAAATATATACTAAAATTGTATATAATACAGTGCTTTGGAGCCAGTAGTGACCTGATTACTGTTGGAAAAGGTCAGATAATGGTATTATGTTTACTTTTACCACACAATTTGTACATATCAAGCTAGGAGACCTAAAAGCTTGACTTTAAAAAAATACAAAAGTAGTTCTTGCTTGTTTGCTTTCCTTTCTCTGTCCTAAAGATTGTATGTACCTGGACTACTACGTATACTTTCTTATTAAAAGCACCATGATGTCTTTTTCTTTCTTCCACATGACCTGTGTTAGTTTTTCTCTTTCCTGTCCTTCTCTATTCTGAATGGAGTCTACACTGTTTCACCGGTGTATGTATTCTGCCTCTTTGAGGTATTCATTTTGTGAAAGAGATACTGAAAAACTGGGTAGGGAAGAGAACCAGCAATGGAAACTTCAAGAGTGATTCTAATTGAAAAAAATACACAAAAGTCACACCTTTTTTTTTCATTTCTGATGAACTCACTTTTTTATTATATGAATAAATAATGCTTCATTTTTTCAAGGGCCTCATAACACTGGCTAACAGTTTTCAAGGTCTAACAAATACCGTGGTACAAGCTTAGAATGGTTTTTCTCTTTTTAAACTAACATCATGTACTACTGATGACTTTACTTTTATAAAAACAAAACAGATATAGGCATATATTAATAAAAAAGAACTAGAATGACACAGTTACCACAGATGGAATTGTGAGAATTTGGCATCTTCTCTGTGCTAATCTGGATTTTTTCTAAGTGCAAATATTATACTGGTTTATTTTGCAAAACTTTGAAGATGATGCCATTTTTAAATTTAAGAAAGAGAGGGCTAAATGATGGCAGCTTAAAATATGTTAAACAGTTTTCCCCCCAACCCCAACCACTTTTTTTCCCTCCTCCTCTCACTAGTCTCCCTCCTTTACCAATATTTCTTTCACTCCTTCATTTATTTATTTTCAGTTGGTACTTTTTTATATACATATGTATATGACATTCTCTTTGCTACATTTGTGTATGCATTTAGCATGATTTTGTTAAATTCATTCCATATTTTGTCCCCTTTCCCTTCCTTCCTCCCTCCCTCTCCTTCTTCTGCTCACTGATCTTCTATATATTTATAAAAGTAAAGATATATTTATGATATCTGTCCCCCTCCACTCACCACCTCTTTGCCTTATTTTGCTCTAGCTTCCACATATGAGAGAAAATATTTGACCTTTGATTTTCTGAACTTGGCTTATTCACTTAGCATGGTTTTCTTCACTTCCATCTATTTACTAACATGCCATTTTTTCATTCTTCTTTATGACTGAGTAGAACTCCATTGTGTATGTGGACCACATTTTCTTGATCTGTTAATGGGCATCTAGTTGATTCATAATTTGATTATTATGAATTGTGCTGCTATAAACATTGAAGTGACTGTAATTGCTAGAGTATGCTGATTTCAGTTCTTTTGGATAAATACAAAGGAGTGAGATAGCTGGGTCATATGGTGGTTCCACTGCTTTCCAGAGTGGTTGTACTAGTTTGCAGTCTCACCAACAGTGCGTCAGTGTGCCCTTTCCCAACATCCTTACTAGCATTTATTATTTGTGTTCTCGTTAATTAACATTCTGACTAGAGTGCAATGAAATCTTAGTGTTTTGATTTGTATTTCCCTGATTGCTAGAGATGTTGAACATTTTTTCATTTATTTGTTGACCATTTGTGTTTTTTTCTTTTAAGAAACTTCTGATTTTAAACCTCACAATAGTGTCTTTGTGCAGATACTGTTATTGTCCCCATTATACAGATGAGGATACTGAAGCTTGTATCACTTTACCCCACGGTCATTCAACTGGCAAAAAGAGAGGGCCCTTAAACCCTGGAAATGGAACTTCAGTATGAACTTTGTAGTTAGGTATTCTCCCCAGTAGTCACTGCCGAGCTCATGAATGAGATTTTGTCTGCTACCAGGATTAATAGTAGTCAGGTTTATCACTGTCATTCTCTGGGATGACCTTCTGTTTCTTTTGTAGTATTTTGTTTGTTGTTGTAATTTGAAAAGTGAGTAAAACTGGATACTAAAATTATTATTGAAGTTTTGGTATATTTGAAATTAAAGCCTGGTTTGACTCAATTCTTTGCACAATTCAATAAATCTCATGAGAGTAAATAGATGAAGTGTTAAGTAGGAATAAAGGAAAGATCACTGTCTGCTTGAGGAAGGCTGCCCAGTATAGTTTCCATTTTCTGTGTGGTGAACTTACGACAAACATGGAAAGGGAATTATAAAATACCTGCATATGCAGAAGGTAAAATCAGGAGGCCCATTACCACTTTGTACATAGCCATCTGGGTCATCACCAATTTTTGAGTTTTCTGACCCATTTCAGTCAGGCTTTCTTCTCCCTTCACTGCCCACCCACTGGTATCAGTTTTTCAGTGGTGGGTGTGATTCACTGGTTGCTACAAGATGACAGGACAACAAATCCTATTAGCGGCCACTGTTCACAATTTGGACAGAAAATCTAGCCAAAAAAAATCATGTTTAAGTAACTAGTACTTGCAAAAAAGAAAAGACATCTTAACACAAGTGATCTAAAAATTCACTAGTAATATTTTTTCACTGGAAAACTTAAAAAGTTGATCTTTTATTTTATTTCCTCTCCTACAAATCCTGTGTACCTCTGCCAAAATATTTCCTTTGTTTTCTAAGAGCATCTTGAGAAGATGTGGGAGAGTTTGAATGGTCTGCATCTTGCAAAACTCTAAAACAGTTTGCTTGTGAAGTTGGTGATAGGATGCCATTTTCTGTTGGTTTTGTAGTTTTGAAGGCAGCTGCTTTCAAGTCTCTTATGAAGTTCAACTGATAATAAACTCAGCATCAGAACGTGAATCTTGTACCTTGTGGGGTGGTCTCATTAAAGATATATGTTCCATATTAATTTGTTTCTTGAAAGCCTGCTTAGAACTAACCCAGTGTTTAGAAGACCTCAGGATTAGATCTAAAGAATTTATCCCTCTTTTTGCTCCTTTTCCTAGCTTCCATGAACTGCATACTCTCAACTTAAAAGAACTGGGTTTTTTGGGGTTTTTTTGTTTTTTTTGAGTGCAGTACAGGTTGCTTTCAGGCAAAAATGTAGAGTTGAAAGAATAATTGTGTTGCACCTGGAAGACCTGAGTTCAAGTTTCAGCTTTGAAACTATCTTTTTGACCTGGGCAAAATCACTTAGCCTTTCCAAGCCTCATTTTTCAAATCTGTAAAACATGGAAGGATGGTGTCTATGCCTTTTATTCTTCACAGTGTGTTGGGAAGATCAAATATGATATTGTACATGAATATACTTTATAAACCATGGAGCTTAGTATATTACATTTACTCTTACTGTTAGAAGACTTCTTAAACTAAGTCTTGCTACGGTTGGGTTCAGTAGAATATTCATTTTGTAGAATTACTATAATTTTGTGATAGTATCAAGGATGAGCCATGTTGCTTTTTACAGATACTGAGTCAACTGGTATTTGAGGTATGACATTTAGGTTTCTTGAGAGATCATTTGTGAAAATAAAGGTTTCTGTAACAGTCCAGGGAACATGGTTCTGTGTTCTTCTAGTCTGTAGTTTGGGTGGGGAGGCCACAGTCCATGTAAGTGGTGCCACAGTCTTAGTTATATCTGTTATACTTTCTACAGATGGATGACAATCTTCGCCAAAGCCCTCAGCTTCCTCCTCGGAAACTGCCAACACTCAAATTGACTCCAGCTGAAGAAGAAAGTAATTCCTTACAACGGCTCTCACCCTGACAGTGGTCATGCTTTGTCATCAAAGTCATGATTGTTTTGGTAATCTCTTATACCCACTGTGTGAAGGCAAAAGGGAAATACTATTGCTAGGTAGAAGGAAGACTCTAAAACAGAGGGAACTTTCTATGACATCTATATATATTTTTTAATTAGGAGGCTTGTATTCTAGCTTGGCAGTGCATTTTAAATAAAGGTGAATGCTTAATGAACTTTGTGGGGGAGGGGGAAACACATTGTACTGTATATAAAAAAAAAACCCCTGCCTTAATCTTGGCAGATTTTTGCTTTTGGTTCACATGTTGCTGACCAAAAACTACAATTCTGTTCTGAATGTGCATTCTTAATTTATTCAAGTTAACTTATTCAATTTATTAACTTATTTATTTCTTAGACCTGTCTGAGTACATAATATGTGGCTCTTTGAGACTTTTTTCTTCAGTTTAGAAATCTGATGCCTATTTTAGGAAGTAGGAAAAATATAAATTACTTCAACAGAAAAGCCTATATTTAACTTTAAAAAGCAATGAGGAATGTGCTTCTAAACTATGCTCTCATTAGTCTAATCTTCTGAGGGTTTAGTACCACATATATAAATATTAAATGTGGTTAGATATAATCTGATGATCTGCACTTCAATATAACATTAGTATTTGCTGCTGTGTTCAGTGTAGGTTAGCACGGGCTCTTTGAGTTTGCTGGGTGGATATAGCAGCTTTAGACCTATTTATTTCTAGCACATCTTTAATCATTCCTGTATTGAGTCCAGGAGAACTGAATACATTGGTCATTGTTTTATGTTAGACTGTGAAATCCTAATGAAACTTGCCCAATTGTCAGACACTACTCAGGAGGAGCCCATAGCCCAGGTAATAGAAATACCCACTGTGCATCTGGTCCGAGTTCTCCATTCTTAACTCAGGCCAGTATTCTTTCATAAGAAGCATATCATGTAGTCACAAACTTTCTGACAACCAATTATTTTCTGTATATTTTAACTATAGTTGAAGGAGCCAAAGGAATAATCAGAAATAGCAGCTTTTTAAGACCATTTTCTATTTATTAGTTGCTGAACTGTTCCAGGATTTGCTGTGTGGTAATTTTACTTATAACAGAAATTTGCTTATTTTAGTGGTTGAGGTGCTTCTGTTGTCCTAAAACCACTTCTGGGGTTTTAAATTATAGGACCATGTATTTGATTAGTGTCTTAAAAGATTACTATGGTGCTCAGTGAATCTTATCAAGTCCTGAAGAAACCCATATGTTAAGAAAATGAGCTTTGTTGTCCAGAGACTAATTTGAATTGAGTAGAACTCAGCTGTGTTTGACCGACATCCTTCCCAATTCATTTTGTCTTTAGCTATTTATACAGGAGTCTTTAAGTCATTGTAAACATTTTTTTTCTTTAAAGTTTTAACTAAATGAGAAACAAGGTAGTCTAGTCTTCCAAATTATATTGATCTGTTAGGGAAAATACCTAATGATTTTCACATTACTTATACAGCAGAGGTGTGTGTGTTTTTATTCATCTTCAAAGGGAGGTTATTAGACTCTAGCAATCTGAAATATGTATGAATATTTTATATGCAATATCATGATAATGAGACTGTTCTCTAGGATTGATGTATATTGAAAAAGAGTGGTTCGGCACATTAATCAGACATCTGTTTATGCTTTAGTCAGGGTTAGTCATTTTCAATTATGATTTATAATTAAGCCTTTCAAAAAGCATTAGAAATGGCTTACAATTGTAAGACACATGTAAAACAGGACAGTTAAAATTATTTTTTGAAAAAATAAAAAATTTATAGAAAAAAGAACTGTTTTGGCACTAATAGATTGTAACATTGAATGGTAAATTTAACTTCCGGTTTCTCCATGGGTGAAGTAAAAAGTTAATGCTGGGTTAATAAGTTCTTCTTTCAATAAGATTACTAATGTCCATGTGGAAGAAAAATGTGTTTAAATATTTATGAGAATGTAGGTGATCATGTTCTTACAGTATACAGACTTCAACCAAGAATATTTTATGTGTTTAAATTTTAATCAAAGTGGTCATTTTAGTATAATAACTAGTTGTCCTTTTTAGTAGAGAGGATGGCTGTAAATATGATTTGTTTGCTGTTTGGTCATCCCTGCTTTGAACTGCCTGTGGCCTTATATAATCTATTATGCTTCTAGACTATTACCTTTCCTAACAGGCAAAATATGATTTAGTAATTAAGAATTTATATGTTGGGTTACTTAATTGAGCTAGCTTTCTATAAGCAAACAAGATGATAGAAAGCTATATCTGAGCATAAAATACTTTAGGGGCCAGACAAACATGGGAAACTCTTGGAACAATTTTTTAGCATGGACAGAGAGCCTTTTTGTTCAGGATATATTTTGAATGAAGTTTAAGTTTTCTGGGAAAAATGGTGAGCCACTGTATTTTGGAGGTGATGGTGGAGGATAATATGATAAAAGGGAATATGCTTATGTTTAATTTTGGTAGTAACACAGGATTAGAAAAATTGCTTAGATAATTCCCAGAAGTTGATGACCCCCAATCAAAAAACTTCATAGTCCATCCGTAACATGGATTACTTAAACAACACCAAAGAAACTGCAAAGGACATTAAAGATAATCATTTCTCCAAAAATATTTTTAAACTTCACAAAAGGTTGGCATTAACAAATCAAATTTCAATATAGATATGCTTGCATTATTTTTTGAGTACTAGAGGATTAGAGATTTTACAAAAAACAAGCATTTTTATTTCCATTTGTAATTTCTGTCTACTTCATATTGTGGGATACATGAAGAAACAGGAAGACATTTCAATAAGAGATAAATTAAAATTTTTGGAAGTCTGTAAAAATGGGAAAAACTAAAAAGGGCAGAAACTGCTCACAGTGATGTTATCTTAGAAAACAAATTTGTTCAGTTAGTTTCATGTGATGAATTTGATATTTGAATTTGGAAGTTTCCTTAGAGCTTCCTCCTAAAATATGCATTTATTTGGTCTGTTAGATTTTGGGGGGCCATTTTTCCTAAGCTATCAGTTATCTTAACCCTTTTAAAGCCAAAATAAAACTGCTTAAAAATAGACAGGAAGTTAAGTGATAGGACATGGAATATCTCTGTTCTATTTTTGCAACATCTTCTAAGTCTATTATTATTTCAGAATTTTTTTAAAAGTAGGTTCAGTATAGTAAATTCATCACTATTTACATAAACTGTGATTTAAAATTCTGTGCTCCAAACGTAGTATTTAGTTCCAGATGAATAACTACATGATAAAAATTAAGAAAATTTTTAATTTCATTCTTGGGCTTAAGGAAGAAAACTCAGGTTTGTAACAGATGCTTTTCAAAAGATCCACTTTGCCTTACCAAAAGAGAAAAAAACAATGACCTAAAACCAAAATCCTTTTTCCTATGCTATCAAAAATTCTATGATTTTATGTTTCTAATTATGTGTATTTTTTTCTTGTGGTACCTCTGTTTGCATTTGAGGATAAAACATTTTGAAGAGTTCTTTAGTCTCTTCATGTGGAAGTTCTTTGTTTTCTATTTGTTGTCCAGACACACAGCATGCAAGATGTGCACTTAAGACCACCTTACATGAAGGAGTGACAGGTCTGTGTGCTTTTTGTTTTAAGCTCAAAGGGAGTTAGCATTTGACTTTTTCTTGGGTTGGTTATTTTTATAATTGAAAACCTGAGCAGGCAACAGAGAAATTTTGGGATGTGGTAAGAATTTTTATTTTTTGCCTTTAAAAAAAATTGGCTGTTGTTAAGCTCTGTGGAATTGATATTTACTTTTTAATATGTCCATATTTGTTAAACATATTTTTAGAAAAACTTGTCCTTACATGAAATCAAAGATAAATAAATAATTCTGAATATTCTCAAAGTTTTAATTGAGGTTTCATTAGTTCTTCAAAATGCTAATTTTCACAGAGATGTAGGTTTTTTGATTTTGTTTTCATTTTGTTTTTGTTTTAGATTTTTGGTTTTAAGGATTTCTGGTGTTATTTCATTGAATAGGTTATTCATTCCTTTGGTTTGTATTTCTATGCCTTCCTCAATCCCAGTAATTTTTAAATTTGGTCTTTTCATGATATCCCATATTTCTTGGAGTTTCCATTCATGATTTCTTATCATATTCTCTGTTTGGTCAACTTTATTTTCAAGATTAAATATTTTGTCTTCATTGTCTGAGGTTCTTTCTTCCAAGTGATCTAGTCTGTTGGTGATGCTTTCTGTTAAGTTTTGTTTTAAGGGTTTGCAAAATAATTTAGCCTAGAAATTGTTGTTGCGATATCGTGATTGCTAGGAGCCCAGGTTACCAGCCCTGGACTTTAGGACTATTGTGATTGAGGTAGAAGAATTAAAAAGGATCTAAAAACTATTTTTCCTCGAAAAACATACCAATATACCCTGAATTATTGGTGAGAATTAACATTTTTTTTTTCCAGTATTTAGGACTGAACTAAGGCCCACTCTACCACTAAGGTACATCCCCAGTCCTTATTAAGTTTTATTTTGAGACATAGTCTCACCAAGCTACAGAGGCTGGCATTATATTTGTGATGCTCCTGCCTCAGCTTCTTAAGTAGCTAGGATCACAGGTGTGTGTTGCCACACCTGAGAATTAACATTCTTGAACAATGATATGATGTAATAAAAGGATAACTTCAAGTTGAATGTTTGTAAGTAAAGAGGAAACTATTGTAATAGAAGATTATCTGTAAAATAACTAGTTTCTTTTAAAAAAACAAAAGGCAGGAAGACAGTTTTTCTGTGCTCTCATTATTATTACTTTGAAACCAAAAGATTTTTCCTTTTTTTTTTTTTTTTTTTTGCGGTACTGGGGATTGAACCCAGGGCCTTGTGCTTGCAAGGCAAGCACTCTAACTGAGCTATCTCCCCAGCCCCCAAAAGATTTTTAAGAAAACATAGTTTTAGTTTATCAGAAAAGCAATTCCTAAAGGGGTATTTTGGCAGAATGTATTATTATATGAATAGAGAATTCCATGACTCAACAAGTTTGGAAAATGCTCTGTTAGGCATAGTTGAGTTCTGTAGGCTTTTCAGAGCCTTTGATGTACTAATGTACTTTTTCAGTCTCCAAGCTTTGGAGATTTCCAAGTTTTGTTTTATTACTGAAGACAGTCTATGGGAACTGTGTGTGTCTGAGTACTCATGCACTTGCATATGCATTTCTTAGGAGGAGGTTTGTAGTTTCCATTAGGCACCTCTATTTTATACATCATTTCCCTAATTTATTTGAAAGTGGATTTTGTGTTGAAGTAGATGTTTTGTGGGATTTGTGTTCTGAGAAATACACTTAGGAAAATATTATCCTAGAGGGTTTTTGATGGTTTGCTTTCATTGCAGAGGTTTCTTACTATTGGATGCCCCTCCAGTGATGGTGATAAAATGGGACGGGATATGTCAGAACTTCTTAGACCTTGGAATTGAGAGTGGGGTGACTTTGGGTGTTGATAGGTTGTGATTTAGGTACATGTGAGACCCTGTCAGTCCAGCCCATTCCCCTAGAGTTACAGTCAGCCTTGAACAGCAGTTCAAGGGTCTGAACTGTTGGTTTCAGATGATAAATCAGTTCTTAGGCATCCACAAGATGAGAGAACCAACTTTGTAATGCCAGAACAATTTCCCAGACCTTTTTTGGGTGTGCTTTAAAAGTGCCAAAAAAGACAATGGGCTTTTATTATATATGTATGAAAGCATATGGTTGCTTCCATGACAAGGCAAAGGAAGCTTAATATTTTCAGTTTTATAACTGAAAACATGGTCTAAATAAGGATTGTGTGTACATCACACATGCATATATTTTCTGGGAATTGGGTTCATCATTTTCATTAACTTTTCAGCAGATTCTACATCCTAAAGACTTAAATCCCACTAGGACTCCAAGTTTGAGATAGTTAACTAAATATGTTTTATTTCACTTCAAAGAATAAAACCAGATCTCTAATGAGACATAAGACTGTTTTTCTGTTCATTCGTTGCAATGTGTACAGTCCATGTTTTGGATATGTGTTTGAAAAAAAGCTTGCCTTTGGGCTTTGAGTTGTGGTGTGATGCTGAACATTTAACCACATGAAAAGCAGTTGGACCTTTGTTCTGTTTCTTCAGTTTTCCCCTTGCAAAGTCAGAGAAATGCCTTTTAATCATTTGGTTTACATATCCCAGATCCTTGGAAATCACAAAAAAATGACTTGCCAGATTTTGAATCAATCCTCAGCATGTCATGCACTACAGAGAAGGTTGTGCTGGCCGTTCACGCTTTGGACTGTTGCTGCTTCTCCTGCATTGCTGGAGTTTTTATCTCTTGAAGAAGAAGAAGTATATTCAAACTTTTACTTTGAATGCATTAGGATGAACTTTATTCCTCCTATGACTTAATTTTTTATTTGTAAAATAGGAGCTAATGCTTTTCCCTTTTTCTGTCCATCTTGAAGTGGTATTTGAGGTGTTTGTAACTTTAACTTTTTGGATGTTTGACAGTAACAAAGACATGAAATGTATTTGTTTGCATATTGGTTTTGTTTAATGAAGCCTATCTTTGGATTGTAAACATTTTAAACATCTGTTTCAGTGTGCAAATACTATAGTTTCATTATAAGTGATCTTAAAATAAGCAATGTTGGCCATAATTTCAATATTCTAGCTTTGCTAGTGTTAATATATTTCACTCAGAGACTGTGTATAAATACCCAGAAGTGGTAATGATGATCAATGTTGTAAAGAGTTTATTCTGATAAATGAGAAACTGGATATATAATGTCAAAATAGCTATTTTCTCAATAAAATCTCAAATCACCTGAACATTTATTCATTCTTGATGTGTTGTTATTTATTCCTTGAGGTGAATATATTCACTGGGAAGAATTTTTTTAATGGTTGAAAATAGTACTAACGACTGGTATTGAGCTAGGTAGAGGATTGTTCTTCTTTTCCATTCTTTGTAGGATGCATTGAAACCATCTATGCTCTTTGCACCCCATGCTAAGCAGGTTAGAGGCCTGCTCTCTCAGCCTCTAATTAGTATATGACCTCTGGTGCTCAAATGACTTTTCAGGGCTGTCACTTCCTCATCCCTCAGTACTGTTCAGTTTCTTTTAAATTTTCCTTTTTGCCCACCCAGCCAGTCCAGAGATGTTCCATTTAATTGAATGGAAAACGCACTGAGAAAAATAAGCACTTTTAGGTAGGAGGGTAGATGTGTATATCTTTGCTGCTTTGTGAGGTAGTATTTAAGGGTATAGAGAACCCTGTTATTTATAGCTGTTATGGGCAGATGCCTTAGCCAGTAGAATTTTTTTTTTTTAATTGAAGCATTATTTACATACAGTGAAACATAGCTCTTTTAAGTAGAACTGTTCAGTATGTAAGTATTTCTCTCACATGAGTAGCTGTCCATATTTTTGTTGATACTTCTGTCCCCAACAAATGCAAATCTTATTGAGTTTCAGATAAAAGGTCCTTGGCTGGATAGAAGTGGTTAGAAGTGATCACCTACTTTCTATAAAAGAACAGGAAAGAAGAGTCGCTGATGTGGAGTAATGGAATCCTTTTGAGGAGAGGCAGCTATTTGGAAGTCACAAAACTAAGAACTGTTCAACAAAGAACTTCAGAAATTTTAGCTCTTAATTGCTCACTTCAGACTTGGTGCTGTCTTGGACTATTTTATGTGCTCAAAAACTCCTAGGTGGGCTGCAGATGTGACTCAGTGGTTGAGTGCTTGGCTAGTATGTGTGAGGGCCTGGTTCAATCCCCAGTAGTACAAACAACAAAACTTGAGTCCTGCAGTGATGGGTGGGCTATGACACATGCTTTTTTTCTCTTTTACCATAGAATGGCAGCTATTGGTAGGAAAACTGAAGTTTCAACATTTCAGTTTCTTAAGTGAATATCCACATGGGAAGGGGGGAAATAAAGGAGAGACAGTAAGATCACTAAGCGCCACATCTAGGTTTGACTCAAAAAATGAGAGAAAAGCAGGAAATGGTGGAGAAGAAAATATCAAAAAGAAATGTCTGGACTGCAGGTCATCTTGTAATTAAGTTTCTAATCTTGTAATTAAGTTCCTAGTTGTACAATAAAGCAGAAACAAACCTCTTGTTGATCTGACAAAAGCTTCAGGAGAAAGAATAAGAAACCATGGTCCATTTCTCCAGGTATGTGAGTCAACCTCCTGGAATGCTTTAGACATTTGCAATTAAGAAATAAAGACAGCTGTGCATCATCAAAAACTGCTAATTTCTAACTCAGCCAACTTGAGGTTCTGAAAATTGTGCTTTTCCAAGTGGGAGAAAAGCTATTATATTTATTATGATTTTTAAGAGAATGGAAAAAAACAGGGAAATTTTAACATTTATAAATATAATTAAAGATTGATTCCTTAGATCCTAGTTTGCGAAAGGTGATTGTTCCAAGACTTAATATTTGAAAAAGTAAAGAAATCTCTTGGTATAGAAGAAAGCATGACACTTTCCAAACCTCATAATTAAGACCAAACAGATTCCAGTTTTATTTTAAATGCAAAAAGCAAACTGACTTTGAGGATTGTCAGATTATGCCCAATTTGATGTGTTGTCCCTGTTTTCTCCATGAGAGGGAAAATTGCCTTTTTAATCTAATGAATATGATTTACATTTTATGTAGTGGATAACATCCAATTCACAGGGTGACTACTGCTTAATAGTTTAGAAAAAGGTCAAGGATGGGTGGATATAGTAGATGTAGAAGTTAAGAGGAAAAAGGATGAAAAAGAAAGAAAAAACCTGGGCACAGCTGTGTGCACCTGTAATGCCAGGGACTCAGATTCAGAGGGATCCTACCACAAGAGAATTTCCAAGTTCAAGGCCAGCCTGAGCAACTTAGCAAGACCTTGTCTCAAAATAAAGAGGGCTGGGGACATAGCTTAGTGGTAAAGCATTTCTGGGCTCAATCCCCTAGTACAGAAAAAAAAAAAAAAGTATACACACACACACAAATATATATATAATAATTGTATCCCAGCATAATAAAAAAGGGCTGGGAATGTAGCTCAGAGAGTTCTTGCTTTATACACACAAGATCCTGAGTTCAGTTCCCAGTACTGAATTTAAAAAATTAGTAAATAATAATAAAAATAAAGACTGCCCTCATTAAACTGGAAGACTATATAATGCACACATACACACATGTATACACACATGTATGTGTATATATACACACACATTAAGAAAATATGCAGAAAATTTAATCACTGAAGAAGTATGTGGCCTAATGAGAATTTCTTTAAATTTAATCCAATTTTCTGCTGGTGGAAGAGTAGAAAAAGATGAGGTTGTTGTGTTAGCCAGGGCCCAACAGAGAGGGTTCTCTATCCCTTTGTGGGATGTGTTTGGAAATGAATGGTTCGTGGTAATTTTATTGTAGTAAAGCCCTGAAGGTATTTAGATGACCAGGGTTGGGGTTGTCCCTGCCACAAAGGAACTGTCCAAATCCAAATACCAATAAATAGTGTGCTGTTGGGAGATGCTGAAGACATTGTAAGCTTTGTTCTGGTTTTACAGGACAGAAGTGTGGTATGAAACTTGAGATGACCTGCCAGCAATCTTTGAAAAAATGGAGGGTTGCTTACTAGGGTAAGAGTGCCAGGTTGGAGAGTTTGGAAGAGCAAGCCATCTTGATGGGAGATATTAATCTTGTGATAAAAAGCAGAGATTGAAACTAGACAGATCATCAAGACATTGCTCAAGATATGATATAATCAGGGTTCTGCGGTTGAAGATGAATGGGATATAAAAAGACAATGAAATTGTGAAAAAGCTAAACTTAATACAATATATGAGTGATGATTTTGAGCAAGTTTCTTGAGTCTTAGTCCATATTGCTGTTTATTACAATGCAGTGGAATAACTAGATCTGAATGTATGAACATTTCTGTGTATTTGAATTTTTTAAAATTATCAAACTTAGAAGATGCCAGTAGAAAGAGTCCCAATCCCACCTCTTATGGATAACCTTTGTTAACTTATGGGTATCAATTTCTCTAGTTGTTTATGTTCTACACACACACACACACACTCGTGTATATTATAAGCTCATAATATGTTCTGTAATATGCTTTTTCACTTAATATTCAGAAAATCCTTATAGTTCATTACATATTCTACCCAATTTCAATGACTATGTGCAATTTCATTGTATGCATGTAGTATTGTTTTATTTCACTCCCTTGTGATGGACAGTAAATCTAGTTCCTCTTGTAATGGTCCCTATTACATATTATTAAACTCTTTTGCTTCCTGGCCATGAAGTAAACAGTTATTCTCTGACATGTACTCTTACCATGATGTGCTGTCTTACCACAGACCCAAAGAAATTGGTTCAACAGATCATGAACTAAACCTCCAAAATCGTGAGCCAAAATTAACTTGTTCACTCTATAAGTTGATTAGCTCAGGTATTTTGTTATAATAATGGAAAACTGGCAGATATAGTTTTCCATTCATATTCTGCATCAAAGTCAAATTACTGAACTTCTCCAAACCCCTGTTTTCTCAGCAATAAGATGAGTTTTGGTTGTGTCTAAATGGGATAACACCCATTATGGGTCCATATACTCTTTGCTGAACTGAGAAATCCTAAAGGATGGAGACTCTTCTTTATTGTATCCCAGCATTTAGCACAGCACTTAGAACACAGAAGGGACTCAAAATGTTTTTGAGGAAAGAAGAATACATAAGATTTGGAAACATTTTAAATAGATCAGGATAAAGAGTTGGAAAAGTTGAGTCCAAGAGTCAATGAATCAGCAGTGAGAAAACTAGTGGGTTTGCTCAGATGCTTGCCATTAACATGAAAGTATTTGAATCTTCTTCTCATTGATTGACTAAGAAATGATTTCTTGTAGACTGAAGTGGCTAGGATATGCAACACCTATATTCAAGCCTTGAAAAGTAGGGTAAAAAAATTTTTTTTAAGCTAAGCATTTTAAGTATCCTAGGAAAGGTGACTAGTTAAGGGAATTCATTAATTTTCTTGTAAAATGAATAATTTAAAAATGATGTTTACATATTCACATATTTAGATTTGCCTATAGGAGTACATGTGAAATAATATAATTTTATAAAAACAGCAATAAGTTAAAGTGACCCAGAGAGGTGGTGTCTCAAATGGAGAAGAGAGAATTGGTGTCAGATCTTGTTTTATTCAACATGTCCTGTGATCGCGGGGGAGAACGAGTCAGTCAGTGGTTCGTTAATGAGATTTGCAGATGGCTTTAAGTTAGAGGTATTGTAAACAGCAGGAATGACTGAGGAATGATACAAGAGGATCTGGAAAGGTTAGGAACATGGACAGGAAATCAAATGATTCAGCCTGGAGTAATGCAAGCCAATCTGACATCTGGGGCCAAAAAAGAAGAAATACAGATATGCCATGAAAGAGACAAACATGGGAAATAGTCATTTTGAAGGAGATTGGAGGCATACTAGGGGAAAGTAAGAGAGAAGTAGGAAGCAGGAACTAATGGTTGTTGAATGCCCCCTATGTGCCCAGTACTTACCATGTTGATTTCTTTTTTACCATCTTTAAGCAATTCAGTGCTATGCAAGAAATATTTTTTTTTTCTTTTTTTTTTTTGGGGGGGGGCCTAACAATATGAGCTCAGTACTTAATGAAACCCCTCTCTAGTAAATCTTAAAGTCACAGTCTTATCAGTGTAGAAAACAGTGTAGAAGTGGCCTGGAATCTCCAGAAAAACTCCAGTAGATAATTGGTCACATACCTGCCTGAGCATTTCTTATTCAGTGGCTGCTTCCAAGAATTCTTAGAGCGGATTCTACCATGCTATCCTAGGTGCCAACTGCATGGTGGGACCCAGGTTCAGCATAGGCAAAAATAAGCTGTGTCTCATGATGCCTGTTCCCGGGAGGTGATCTGCTTCTTCCAGTTGTGCCCATTTTCTCTCTTCTAGTGTCCTCATGTTGACTCTACTCACAAAGCTCCCATCCAAGCCCTTTGCTTGGGTTTCCTATTACCCCTCCTTCCTTCTCTCCTGCTATATAGTCTAGTGATCATTTGTGTTTCCTCTGGATATCAATGAACTGAATAGGATTTATATATAATATTTTTTAAGTAGACACACTACACTGTTTCTTGTTGGTTTTTGTTTTTCAGTTACAAGGGCTTGATAAGTTGGGTTACATTGAGGATGCAATGGGGATGAGGAGGAAGAGGACCAAATTGTTCTAGGAAGGACAAACCCGGAGAGAGCACCACTGACTACAACCAATTCCCCTTTGCACCTGAACACTGATGTGAAGAGTAAGTATGTGGAAGGAGTGAGCAGAAAAGGAGACAACTCACATGCAGTTCCAGTCCTGGCTTGTAAGATCTGTTAATGATGCAGGACAGAAGCCTAGAGCTGAATGTGTCACCTGCCTCCAGTGATATTTATCTTATAATACCTGTCCCCAATTTGCCTCATTGAATATTCGTCTATTTAATATCCAAGTGAAGAGGCCGAGTGAGCACCTGTGTATATGCAAGCCCCTTGTGGCTGAAGACTTTAAAAATTCATTCATACAACAAGTATTTACTGAGCACTTCCTTTGTTCCAGGCACTCCTCTTGGTGCTCAGGGTGTATCAGTGAGCATAACAAAGGTCTCTGGTGGTTTTTAGATTCCAGCAGAGGGAGACAATTAATAATGAACTAATAAATAAGTAGATTACATAATATAGTAGAAAGTGATAAATGCTATGGAAAAAGAAAAAAGTAAAGCAGGTTAAGGGGGCTGGGAGTGCTGGGTTTGGGGCACACAAGTTGTGGTATTAAATCTGATAGGATTGTCATCATCATGAAGATGGCATTTGGACAGAGACATGAAGGAACTGTGGACCTGGCCTTCCAGGTATCTGACAAACAGCATTCTAGGCAGAAGGTCCAACAGAGCTTGTCTGGAAGGTCTGAAAAACAGTGAGGAGCCCAAGGTTTCTGAAGCAGAATGAGCAAAGGGAGAGTGAAAGGGATGAGGCCAGTGAGCCTCAGGTGCGAGCAGGCCAGGTGAGAGCTTGCAGGCCTTTGTAATGCTTCGGCTTTGACTCTGATCCATTGCAAAGTTTTGAGTAAACAAGTGACGCCACTGATTACTTTTCAAAAGGTTTACTTGAGGTGCTGAGGATAGATGGGGGGATAATCAGGAAGGCAAGTGGGGAGCATATTAAGTAACTTAGAGCCCAAGATAGGGTGGCTCAGATGGATCGTGATGGTAGCTGGGGCAGTGGTAAGCAGCGTCTGGGTTGTGAGTGTATTTTGCTAGTACTATAAACAAGATTTTCTGGCCAATTGGCCAGGGGTGCTCTACCACTGAGCTACGTCCCCAGCCCTTTTATTTTTTTGAGGCAGGGTCTTGCTAAATTCCTTGGGCTGACCTCAAACTTGTGATTCTCCTGTCTCAGCCTTCCAAGTAGGTGGGATTACAGGCATGCATCAGTATACCTGGCAAATGGAATGGCTTTTGAGGTGAGATTAGGAATCTCTTTTTGACATGTTGAGTTTGACACCTAAGTACAGATGAAAGTCTAGCGTCCAGGAGGTACAAACTAAAGAGTTGCCAAGATAAAGATGTTATTTAATACCAAGAGACTAGGTGAGATTATCAAGTGTTGAAATTATGGAGAACAGAAAAAGGCCCAAAGTGAGCTCCAGGGCATTTTGAATATTAAGAGATCATGGAGAAAACCAGTAAGGGAGGTCGAGGTCAAGGAGGAAGGAGGAAAATCAAAAGTGTGTTGTCCTTGACACCAAATGAAGAATGTGTACTAAGAAAGAGAGAATGGTGGCTGCAGTTGATGAGGACTGAGATGTGACCATTGGATTTAGCAAAATGGTGGTCATCCAAGACCTTGGCATGCAGTTTTGATGTAGCATTTGGGGTACAAGCCTGATAAGAATAGGTTCAAGAGAGACTAGAAAGAGAGGAATTAGGACAAGTGAGAAGAAATGAATGTTGAATATGATCATTATGAGCAGCATAACAGGCCCAGGAAAGGTATCTAGAGGACAGGATGTCTTCCCCTGGGTTCTCAAGCATCTGTCAAGGAAGCAGCCACCTGTTTATTTATGTATGTCCACCAACAGCTGGGAAGAAAGTTGGGGTGCAAAGCACTGTTGAGTTGTATCATTAGGACATCTTCCCCATTAACAGAGATCCAAATGGGTTTAATAAAGTTGGTGAAGGGATTTCTTACTTATTACAGAAATTAGAACCATAGCCTTTCTCTTATAATGATGAACTACATCATTTTATTTTATAAACAAGGCCTAGCATATTAATATTTTTATAATGAGTGAAGCCAGATGATACAGACAGAGATCAAGTTAGTCACTAGTATATTTTCTACTTTGTGGAGGATTTCAGCTTCTATAATTAAGGTAATAGAATTTATTTCCTCTATTCAGGTCTGAAGCTCAGAGAACTGAGCCCACATGAAGTAAATCTGTACCTTGATTCTCCCTTTGAGCTACTTAATGACTGTGTGCATTCACCAGGAGACAGGATGAGAACACATTTGAAAATTTAAGGGCTATCACTCTAGAAAGTGTTGAAAGTACTATGTGAAGCATAAGCATAAGCATTAGGAAAACATGTAATGTTTGAAAGGGAAAGAACAGTCAGAAAGCAAACAGAAGCCTTGGTGACACCCTTCCTCTTACCCTCTCTAGATAGTCATGCCGTCCCATGGTCCGTCTGTTCCTCTCTGGGGTGCAGTTGGGAGGTTCACTTCCCCCACGATCCAGTTTTGCCTTTGCTATCCTGGGTCACTGCAGCAGATGTACAGTTGGTCTCTCAGCTTCTGGTTTTTCTCCTTTCCAATCTATTCTCCACATCATTCAACAGCGAGCTTTTCAAAATGCAAAATGATCTCGCTTCCCCCTCACTTGGTACCCTTTATTAGCTCCTCATTGTTATCGAGTCCAAGCGCCTCATCCCAGAGTGTAAGATATTTCATTCTCTGATTCTAGTCTAACTGTGCCTCCTCTTCTGTCCTCACCATCAATGATACACCTTGATGTCCAAATACTCTAGACTTCTACCTCTAGATTTCCTTTTAAATCTCCAGATGAAGAAACTCTAATTAGTAATAGGAGAAGCTACAAATTCAATGAAACAAGACTAAATGGGATTTGGTTTTTAAGCTCCATTAAAATAGAAGTGGAAGGGACATTCTTTGTTTTAGTATTCCTTACATCCACATTGTGCCACGTTTCTGTTTCCACTTGTCTAATGTGTATACATAACAGCTCTGCACATAAGCTAGTTGTTGGCTTCTCCTTTTGGCTTTGAAAACACCACGGTCATTCCTTGGCCCTGTTTTGACACCTTACTCACTTTGCAAACTTTCCCTTGCCTGTCTTTTCCATTCCCTGTGCTTTAAATACTGCCTATATTTTAAAGTCTCAGAGATTGACACCTCCAGCTCAGGCATCTCTTCTGAGATCAAACCTCTATCCAAGGAGAAGTGTCCCAGAGGTCAGAAGCCCTCCTAGACTTAACTCTGATCTTTACTTTGTCCAAATCTTTTTTTATTTCCTTTCTCAAGAAATGTCACCCTCGTCACTCCATTGCTCAAGCCAGAGACTTGGAAATCTGCCTCTTCATTTCAATTTGTGAGGAAAACTTCATGTACATAATACTTGAAATGTTTCATATATAGTAATCTTTGAGGTAGGCTACTCTTATTATCACCTGCTTGGTAGAAGTGGAAACCAAGGCACAATAATGTTAAATAATCTGTCCAAGTTCACAGTGGGTTCAAACTCAGATAATCTGGCTTCAGAATTTACATCAACCTGTGCCTGAACTGTCCTTGACACTTCCCTCTGACTCCCCCCTACGTACATCAGAGGTGCAATTAGTGCCATCTCTGAAAATGTCCTGAAGCCATCTACCTCTTTCCATCACAGCTGCCACTGCCCTGACCTTTTCCTGAGGCTGTCCACTGAATCATGAGTCCACAGAATCTCCAGTTCTACTCTGGCCTCCCACCTCCCCGTGACCCTTCACTCCCAGTCATTCTTCCCAGAGAATCCGGGTTTTAGATTAAATGTATTCTGCTTTCCAGGAAGCCTTCCTTGACTCCCATATCAGAATCTTCTCCCCTCCCCCAGTACTCTTTCTTTTCTTCCATATTAAATTTTTATAATTGAAAATGATCTATTTGTTTTCATTTTTTTAAATAAGCACCAGGACAGCAGGGGTTTTGATTTATTTTCTACTATCTGACACAAAGTTATGCACATAGTAGGTACTTAATATTTGTGAATGGAAGGAAGGAAGGATGGATGGATGGATACTAATACTGAGTAAGATGTAACAGTATAATTTTTATTGTATTTTATATGTTGAAAAGGAACTGTAGTTCTACCTCTTCATGTTGGGCTAATTGGAAGAGGCTGTGTGAATTAGTGAATAATGTGCAATACATGTTTTAAAAAATAAAAGGCAGTTTTGTGGTTTCAATGAAGAACACTGTGTAATTCTAATAAGCTTTCCACCCATTTCTTCCACCCCCTACCCCCAACACCTTTCTAAGAAATTCCATCTCCGCTCTTACACCCTGGTCAGCTCACTGAATAAGAGATGGAAGTTGACCCCAATGGAGCAAATTAGATTCTCCCTGCTCAGAATTTAGTATCTGGAAATTTAGAAACAGGTTTTAAAGGTAACAACATTCATCCACTCTTCAAATAATTTTTGAGCATCTAGAATGAACTGATCCTTGGGGAGATAATCAACTAGACAGCTCTCCTAGAAGGCACTTACAGTTCACTGGAGAAAACTGATAAGTAAAGCTGATATTGCAATTCAGTGTGTTGAGTGCCACCATAGGGAAGTGTCAAGTGCTGTAGGAGCACATAGGAGAGGTCCCTTATGCTGTCCGTGGAAAGCAGAGAAAGCTTCCAGGGAGATGTAGTATCCTAGCTGGAAGAAAGCTTAATAGATCCAGGAGGGAGCAGAGGTGAGGCAGACGTTATGTTACGCAGAAGGAGCAGAAAATATAAGCAGTGCATTCAGTTCAGTGGGTAAATATAGGGAAGATTAAGCCGAGAGGGGAAAGTTGTCTCCATCATAATGGCCCCTGTCAGCCCTCTACCACATTTGGATTTTCTCTTAAAGACAGGAAGAGCTCTGAACAAGGTTTTCACCAACAGAATGACAGGTTCCAGAAAAATCCCTGGGTTCTCAGCTGGGGGAGCATATTAGAAGAGATGTACCAGTTAAGAGATTGCTATAGAAATCTGAACGAGAAATGATGATGGCAGAAGTAAGCTGGTGACAGTGGGAAGTGATGCAGTAGATGGTTAAAGTGATATTTAGGATGGAGATGAGAGAGAGAAGCATTAAGAATGATGTCAAGACTTAAGGCTTAGGCCAGCAATAGAGAGTGGGATCACATACTGAGACGGGATGTGCATGAGGAAGCTCAGGGAAAAGGCCGGGCTGGAGGCAAGAATGCATGCATTATCTGCAGAGAATCAATTCAAGTCTTTGGGGTTGATAATGTCCAGTGAATCTGTGGACAATGAGACAAAAAGAGATGCTCAGATGGGATCCTGAACAACTATACTGGATAAGGAAGAAGAGCCTGCAAATGACTTTGAGAAGGGGTATCCAGAGAGCAGTCAGAAACCCGAGGAAGAGTGATGGACGACACCCTTTCCAGGAGGATCAAACACGTGTCAAAGCTCTAACAAAAAGACCCAAACAAGGACCACTTCAAACATAATTAATTGCTTGTAGATATCTAACAGACATGAAAATTTGTCTTAATTAAGTCGACACTAATTAATCTTATTTACAGCATTTCATTTGCTTGTCTCAAGAATGCTAAGGTAAGCTTAGTCTGACACGAGTTCTTTAAAAGTAAAGTGGGTTCTTGAGGGTTTTCTGAATTTGGTTTTCAAATGCTTATTACATGTTGGTCGGTGAAGTGCACTTGAATGTCAGAGTTGAGAATGTGGAAAAAAGTAGACATAAGGGAAATTTATTTTAAAAGTGTTTTTTCAACTTTAAGGAAACATCTAACAACCCACTAAGTTTAGCATTTCATGTGTGTTTATGACCTGTCAAAAACTGCCAGAAATTTACTTGTGAGCAAGAAGAAAACGATGCTGCCTGTTTGTCATCTCTCAGAGTGTCCAACTTCTGAAGGCCACTTTGCAACCAAAAAAGAACTTTCCTTCATCAGTGGACATATGTCGAAGAGGAGAAACATTAGTAATAGGATCCAGGCCATGTAATGTTCATTAAACAATTAGATGCTGATGCCAGTGGGTAATCATTTTTTCCCATTTTATTTTCAACAGTTTGAGTGTTCCTATGGGGCTTGCGTGCAATTGGATCTGGTACTTTAATCAGAATTTTAGTGTATTTTCAGTATTGGTAACATCTCTCCTCCCTCCTACTTATTCTGTGCAACAGACTCTCCTGGGTCTGATTTGTGTTCCTTCTTCTGAATGTTTAGTCAATTTAATATACACAGTGGACATATTCTGGAAAAAAGGCAAGGCTTCTCTGCAGAGTCATTTTAAAGATTAGGTGTTGTTTAAAAACAAAACCATACCATTCATCACAATTACAAGGCAGGAAATACAATGGTCTACGATGTTTAATTAGCGCTTTTCTTGAGGATTTGTTTACTCGGCTTCACAAGCCCCATAAACTTTTCTGAAGATGATTTGGTGGCATCTTCAGAAGTGTAGGCTCTGGAAAAACCGAACAATGCTCATTCAGTGCTTTCTTTGTAAAACTTGTTTTGCTGAATGATTATTAAAATGGAAAAGAAAGCATAATGTGGAGGCATTTGTGATGAAGACCATTTCTTTTTGGTCCAAGTCTAGTCAAATGCTGAGGCCAGAGTCCAGCCTTTTCCCTGCTTATGGGGTTAAGCCACAGGGTTCAGGGACAGGTGACCAGGGTCATGAATCCCGGCTCACAAACAGAAGGTTTAAGAATCATTTTCTTTGTTTTCTATAACAACTTATTTTCTAATGCCAAGTTCTTATTTCCTGTGGCTGGCAGAAAAAAATAAAAGGAAATGAAAAATGCATAACCTCTGTCTTCTCTGGGGTCCCCTCCCTGTGGTTATTGATGCCAGCAATTCTGAAGCTCGCACAGTGCCAAGGCCTCTGGGGTGGGGCCCACCTTGTCCTCCCCTGTCTACACCATTTATCTCAGAGACAACTTTTCCCTCACTGCCTGGCCTCCCTCTTGGGTCCAGTCACCCTCTATGCACCCCGCCCCCCCCCACGTATCCATGCCAAGGCCATCTACGTGTCATGCCAATGTCACTCTCCCAGGAAGTGGTCCTTAGCTCCCTGCTCCTGAAGCCCACAAGTCCATCTCTATAGTTTGGGGAAATTTCTTCTTTCCTTCCATGTTTTTTCAGGACACTTTTTTTAAAAAAAAATTGATTCCTCTTTGCTAATGGCTTAGGCTTTTGTTTCCCAAGGTGAGAAGGCACGTCTTTGCTTTGTGCCCTGCTACAAACCTCCTGGGAGGCCAGAACACAGAGTCTGCAATGATCTTAAATAGGAGGCAGGGTAAAAAGAAGAAAAATGGGAATAAAATAGATAAAACGGCAATGGGTAGTTAGTTCAAAATATTTTCCAGCCAGCATATCACTCACCACACCTCTCCTGGCTTCCCCCTGAGATTTAGGAAATACTACTTCAACCCCTCTAGCCACATTTCCTGATTTCTGTGGGCCCAGAAACCTGTAGGTTCACATAAGACATGGACACTAAATTATAGGGAAAGGCTGTAGCCCTGGGCAAAAAATATTCCCTTAACTGAGGAAAGAACCCTGGACAAGTCAGCTCAGCCACAGGACCAAACAAGAGCCATGTGTCTGAGCATACCATGCCACCATGTGAATCATCTGGGTCCATTCCCAACTGTGCTTACCTGTGCTGTGGGAGGAAGAGCATGAACTGCAACCCCAGAAGGGGCCCAGGTAAGGTGCTACTGTCTGCATCTCCCACCCACCCACCCCTGCCAATCCCAGGCAAAATGAAACACAAAATAGCAGGATAGAGTCCTTTCCCCTCCAGTCAGAGAGACTTGGAGTGAGCAGGGACATCAAGGGCCCTTAAGCATCTGGAGAAAGAAGGGGGATGACCCAAGGCCAAGTAGAGGTCACAAGTAGCTTAGTGCCACACTGAAGCTTCTGCAGGTCTGTGGAAGCTACAGCCACATCACAAGGCTGCCCAAGGATAGCAGAGAGGGATGAGAAAAGTGCAAGCGGTCACGTGAGTTATGTGTGCAGCCACTTTCTGCTGCCACCACTCAATGTTCACAGAGATACAGAAGAAAGGCAGTTACAAATCTCCATGTCACATTTATTTCTTTACCTCAGTATTTTAGTCTGTGCACCATTGTGGAATAAGATGAACCTTTTGCCTAGGGGGACAGGGTTTATATTCTAGATCTGTTCCTTCCCATGAAGTTCACAAATTACATGATCTTACTAGGCCTCTTTTTTTCACCTGTAAATGAGCATAATAGTTTAAAAAAGTATCTAGTACACCAAAAACACCAAGAGTAGCAGTTGTTATTATCATCTGACCCCTTGATTTCACCAGTGGAAGATCCGAGCAGGAACCAGGGCTAAAAGCCTGTTTGGGATTTTGCTCTTAAGAGCCTACATTGTGCCAGATGAGAAGAGAGAGTACAACTAAATGTTCAATGGGTGACTTCTGTAAGACCTTGGGCAAGTGGTCACTCTGTTCACTTATCAAAGTCACCCACATGGGTTGCCATAATTCCCCTGGACAATCAGATCTGAGTCTGCAGAAATGATGGCATTTGCTGAACTTCAGCTGCGAACAGCTGTGCTGGGCTAGAAATAACTTTTCAAACGCCGAATTCCTCTGCCAAGTCAAAAGCAGAGCTCACAGTGGGCTTGGAACCACAGAAACATCTAATAGAGAGATATCCTTTTCAGGGTGACACCCAGCCATCTTTCACCTTCAAAACAGGGAGATGGCCAATTTCTAGAGCATATTCTTTGCACTGTTTTGGAACAAAGACACAGAGGAAAGAGAAGCCTCAGTAATTTATTAAGGTGAGACAGGCTCATCAAGTCAAAATCCAAGTGGGAACTGTAAATTATGGGACTTTCAAGCTTCTGGCTCCTTCCTCCTCTGTTGCCTGTTGTCAAGAGCATTTGTGGACATAATAACCAAATCTGTGTCCCCCAACCCAAGCCAACTAAAGAAAGCAATGCATTTGGTGGAAAAGTCATAAAAATAAAGACATCCTAATAAAGTAGTTGAACTATTCTTACTACATTTTGACCAGAAAAGAGAGTTATGGAAAGATCTTGTCACCATCTATGACCTACTCATCATAAAATCCTAACTCACAGAATGCTGGCAATGGAAGGAACTCAAAAGTATAGTGCATCACCTTCCATTGGCCAAAGACTAGAACCCAGGACTCCAACTCCCTGCTGAACACTTTCCACCATTCAGGTGGATGTTACAGAGGTGGCAAGAGCACACATTTTCAGAAAATGCTCTAAGTCCATTAGTGAAAAGATATCACTTCATCACTGGTCAATATTTGCACTTGGTATTAGAAATGATGATAGCACTGCATGCTTAATCTGAAGACATTAGGAGACCATCAGGAGTACAGGCAGCCTTCCACTTATGATCAGAATGTGCTCCAAAACTGTATAGAGGGTAAAGAGGGGTGGGAGGGGTGGAAAAAAAAAAAAAAAAAAAAAAGAATGTGCTCCAAAATTCATTTCAAAGTCATCTATTTGGATATTCCACTATACTTCAATGATAAAAGTGGTGGTTAAGATCCCAAGTCAGTTTAGAGAGTTTAACATGCAACATTGCCTGACTATTGACAGTTCCAACTGCAACAAGCCACCATTTTGAACTGTTTTATTTGTAGGAAAGCAAATTCCAAGTTCCAGCACATAGGGCAGCTGCATAGCTTCCTCTTCTTCCAGTAGTGGCAGTTTCCCTTGCATTTTGCCTGGACAGTGGGGCCTCCAGGTCTGGGGAACAAGCAGGAGCTCTCCCCCAAGGTCAGGGAATTTGCTAACAGATTCTCTGTTGGCTCTCACACCCTTTGTGCTGGTCACCCTTTGTGTTGTGCTGGTCACTGGCAGTAGTCTCACTGGTTTAAAGTGAAGTACAACATTTAAGTCTAGTGCAGAAAATTTTACACAAAGCAAAATGTGTGTGATTTAAAGAATCACCCTTTACTCTGGAGGTGACCTTTTTTGCTTTTTGCTGCTGAATTGTCTGTTTGGAAATGATTAGGGCAAATGGTACTCGTTTTCTAATATTCTTTCTTGAAAAATAACATAATGACAATCCTTTATAGTGGACCCCCAGAACTGAGGACCAGTTTTGAGAACTCCAATTCTGAGAACTCCTGTTCAACACCTCCCCTTTTCCTGCTGAATAGGGCATGACTTATTGTATTGTTTATTCCCCAGGATTTTGGGAGGGAACCAAAGAGGAAGTGAGGGAGCAGATGGAACTTGGGAGACCCCAGTTATTTTAGTCAGTTCAGACTGCTCATTTAATAGAATACCACACGCTGGGTGGTTTCAACAACATAAATTTATTTCTCATGGTTTTGGAGTCTTGGAAGTCCAAGATCAAGGCACTGGCAGATACGATGACTGGTAAGACCCTGCTTCTGGATTTACAGATGGCCATCTTCTCATTATATCCTCACATGGGGAAGAACAGAGATCTCTTAGGACTCCCTTTTGTAAGGGCACTGATCTTGTGCATGAGGGCACCACCCTCATGACCTGCTCACCAGCTGGTATAGTTAGAATCTGGAATGCCCCCAGAGATTCATGTGTTAGAGGCTTGGTCCCTTGGCACAGCAGTGTTGGGCGCAGGTGGGACATTTAAGAGATGGAATCTAGTAGGAAAAAATTAGGCATGGAGAGGGTGTTCTTGAAGAAGATATAGGGACCCAGCTCCTCCTCTTCCTCTCACTTTTATTCCTGGCAATGAGGGGAATAGACTCCCTGTCATTGCTCCTACCATTATGTACTGTCTTGCCACAGGTCCCAAAGCAACAGGATCAACTATCCATGGATATCCAACCTTCCAAACTGGGAGCCAAAATAAACCTTTTTTTCTGTATAAGTGGATTGTTGTGGAGAACAGTGACAGAGGGTGGGAGAGCAGTGACTAAGATTTGGGGTCTCTGAATACCTCATGGCTGTGGCATGCCCAGTGCCTGGGAATGTTTCTGTTCAAGGGCACAGGATGCTTAGCTGCTGTGGCAATGTCCTGCAAAGGTTCTGTGCAAGAGTCCTATCAGCTTTGACCTTGATCTCAAGCACATAAATCCCGGGAATAGAGGAATTCTTATGCTAGACAACCACAATGTTTCACCAGCTCTGCTTCTTCTAAGCCTGCGGGCTTTATAGTAACTTTTAACACTGGACTTTCTTGAGAGCTGCACAAAGTTCCTAACATTGCACTTTGCAACTGTGGGTTACAACTGCAGAAAAGCTGCATAGATGTCGTAGTTTCTGTAACTTTCCTGAATACAAAGAATAATGGTTGCATAGTCTTTTACCTGATAATGAGACATATATAAATAAAGATTGCTGGAGTAACTTTTTAGATCTGCATCTCTATCAGATAGTAGAACTTCACCTGATCCCAGCTTAATCTTCAAAATCTGCATTCGTGAGTCTTTATTTTCTAATCCTCCTTTGCCCCTTGCAGGAACCACAAGTTTGGCAGTGCTGGTTGGGGCAGATTGTCTCAAGTATTTTATGACAGTAACAGAAAGCTGTCTAACATACCTTCCAAAGGCCTCACCTCCTAATACCATCACATTGAGTTTTCGATGTATGATTTTTCTTTTTTTTCTTGGTGGAGCACAAACATTTAGTCTAGTATACTAGACGTACCATTGGTACGTGGAAGCACATGACTCACTGACTCATTATTTAAATGTCCCAAAGAAGGAGCTGATTTGGGTTGTTAATTTTTTCTATGGCTTAAGAGAAAAGTGGGTGAGCCCACGGTAACCTTTATGAACTTTATTAATTGGAACTAATTAGAAGTGTATAATATTTCAGGTAGAGACTAATAATTCAGTCAGGAGGGGGATTTGTGCTATAGGGGGAGGAGTGACGAAGAAAATCAAAAGTCACACCAGATTTACAGAGAAATACTTAATCTACCTAGCAAATGATTTTTAAAATAATATCTAAATATTAATTTGCATGAAAAAATGCAAATGTTTTTGAGACAGATCGGGGAGACCTTGGTTGGCACTCTGTGTTATTCTGTTCTTGAAAGTAAAAAATAATAAAAAAAAAAAACAAAAAACACAAACCCATCCTCACCAGCTTGGTCGCCAGCTGCTCTCTGCTCTGGAATTCTCAGTCTGCCTTTAGTCCCTCTTCTCTCAGGCATGCTGCCTCAGTTCAGGCCCTCCTGGCCTCCTGGCCAGTGTGTAACTGTCAGACTTCTTTTAAAGAATACTTCCTTTGAACAAAATCTAAATGAGAGTTCAGTTTATAAATAAGGGAGGATGGCTTTAGTTGGAGCAGGGTGAGGGCCAGATCCTGGCTGGCTCCCTCCTGCCATCTTCGTTCATTCATTCAATGAATACTCATTGAAAACCGCTGGCCTTGTCGGTCAACTTCATTTTCCTTTGGGCCCTGGGGTTCTAGTCACATGTCTTTACAATCTGCTATCCATCATGATGGCAGAATCAATTTTATGAAACTGAGATCCCATCTGATCATTATCCTTTTCAGAAACTCTCAGTTATCTCCTCCTTGTCTTCTGGTTAACATCCCATCTCTTCAGTCTTTCAAATTTGACTCCAGTCTGCATTTCTCACCTTGCCTTGTGGTGCTTCAGTCTTTCCCCATGAGGCCTTCTCCCAACATACCCTGGACACTCATGTTCGCTTGCCTTTGTTTATGTTGCTATCTGCATGGACCACTCTACTTCTTCCTTCCCACTGTGATATTTGGCCTTTTTTTTTTTTTTTTTTTTTTTTTTTTTTCGGGTGTGGGGGTTGAACCCAGGGCCTTGGGCATGCAAGGCAAGCTGAGCTATACCCCCAGTCTTATTTTGCTATTTTTTATGCAAATATTGCTTCCTTTGTTAAGCTTCTCCTGAACACCATGACCCGCCTCCCTCAAACTCTGTGTGGATAGTTAGGTGCTATGTGTGGCTACTCAGCTGTTGCTCAAAGACAGGCATCTCATCTGTAATCGTCTTGAGAGCTCTAGGTTCTAATGTTATCAATGTGCCATTGATCAGGAGTAGTAAATTGGTTTTATCTCACAGGCCGATTTCTATTGATTGGTAGTTGTTGCCTGAAACAATGTTTTGAGAAAGATACTGGAAAAGTAGCTGACTGACTAGTAATGTCTGCCATGAGCCAGGGTGTGGGAAGTGAGAGCGTGATCATTATAATTCTGTTTTCCTGGCAGTTAATACACAATATGTATTTGTTGGTGAATAAATGAATCAATATACTTCTTTACAATTATAAAATTTAGGCTTTTTAGCATTTCAGACCATCTTTCCCTAGAGTCCAGTGAGCTTTTGCTATTTTGACTTTCTTAGAGGATGTGGGTATTTAATCTCAGGATCAAATTGACGTTGTGGCACACTTTGGCATGCCTCTTAAGTCGGGAGGCAACCCTGTGTGGCATCACTTTTTTTGTTTTTGTTTTGTTTTGGGGGCGGGGAGACCGAGAATTGAACTCAGGGCACTCGACAACTGAGCCACATCCTCAGCCCTATTTTGTATCTTATTTAGAGACAGGGTCTCACTGAGTTGCTTAGTGCCTCGCCATTGCTGAGGCTGGTTTTGAACTCACGTTCCTTTTGTCTCAGCCTCCCAGAGCCACTGGGATTACTGGCATGTGCCACCACGCCTGGCTTGGCATCATTTCTTATGAAAGAGTTTGCAGGAAGACTTCTGACATTGGCCCCCAGATAGGTTCAAGAACTGATAGAAGATGAGGGAGAAAGAATGGAGACAGCATGTGAAGTCTCAACCTGGTGGTATCAGCAGCCATACCTTACTGAGAAAAAGGAGCCAGACAGAAGCTGAGTTGTTTTCACGAAAGGTTCAGTGAGATGTGGGACCCGAGTGGTGCTACCTTAGTACAAATGCAAAGTCAGAGGGCATGCTGGGAAGGGTGCAGGCTGGACCTGTAGGGGCGTGCCTCTCCCACATGATCAGCAGGGGACCAATGATGCCCAGTGGTCCCAGTGGACCACTGTTTATCCCTGGGGAAGTGGACCGCTGATGGGTGTAGGGGCCACTGCTGCCCAGTGTGGGGTGCAGGGTTCCTGGCAGACATGGCAATCATGTGAGTAGTGAGAAAGGAGTTGGTCAGGAACATGGCTAGTCACCTCTAGGGAATGCCAGTGTTGTTTTCAGGTTGCCCCTTTGGAACAAGGTAGGAGTGGATAGGAGCCTATGTGATCAAGTTAGTACTAACACTTTGATCCGCTTTGTTCCTGTGTTCTGATGAGAGCGAGGTGCAACTTGGGTCACATCACCTTTAAGAAAAACAGTTCCTAAGGAAGACATTTATTGAGAAATTGCTGCCAGAGCTACAGTTCTCCTTCTATCAGTTTTCTCAGGGAATTGAATTGGTGTCTTATTGAAAATGTATATGGGGGCATTTTGACCAGTGACTAATTACAGAACCAGAAGAGAAATGAAGCCCTGGGTCGGCTGAAGTCTCCCCAAAGCTTCTGCTGCAGTGATCGCAGATGGATGCTTTCCAGCATTGGCTCCCTTGCAGAAAGGGGATGGGGTGAGGATGAGAGGATCATCCCACATGGTGACTTCTGGACTGGGTATGATTTGATATTCCTTGGATGAAAGAGGGTGACCTGTGTTCAAATCTTAGGTGTCTAAATTCGATGTGGCCAAGGCATTCTACAATGTCACCCAGTTAAGAGCTGTATGACATTTGTAACAGTGAAGGTTTCAAATCATCCTGGACTGCTTAGAGCAAGGCTAATACTGTCTTAACTAGTGAGACAGCCCTGTAGGCTAAAGGCCTGTTGCTTGGGGTCCTTTCTGACTTTAGCACCACTGTAATCAGGGTTCTTCCACTGCCTCTATTAGTTTGAGGCAGGTAGCAATTTAGTTCCTCTCAGGTTGTTAAATCCAGATTATGAACCATCTGTTCCTAGTCTTTTCCCAGGTTGCAAACTTAACCCCAGGAAGATGGAGTGTTTTGCAAACTCTGCAGCTATTAGTTTCCCCACTGATCACCCTTCAGGGTAGTGGAATGTTTTTCTAATGGTAAACTCTCCTGAAGTCGGACTCATTTAAAATGTATGATATCAGCAGTGTTCAGAGGAAACAAATTACAGCTGACCAAGCAGGAAGGCCTCTGGAAATCTTCACATCTGCTGTATTATCCCATGGTCCCATTCCCTTTTCACAAAGACAGAATTTAACCATCAAGAAGGATGGTCTGGAAATTTTCTTTGTCCCTTATCAATGGCTTCGCCAGATGCTGGTGTCTTCTTCACTTACTTCACAGCAAGAGAAGCATTTTTCACAGGCATCTGAGGGTACTTAGGAGGTTCCTGGATATTTGCCGTGTAAATAAGAACAGAGAGGGCCTATCTCCCTGGTTCTGAGTGGAGAAACCAGCCTCAAGATGCTGTAACCACTGGTCTCATGTACATCGTATATTGGCCATTTGGACAATAACTTCTGTATGTTGTCTCTTCAGATTTTGCCTATTTTTCTGTTAGTTTGTGTTTCAGATAGTCCATCTAGAACAAGGGTTAGAAAACTATGGCCTGCCAGTCGGCTGCCTACTTTCATAAATCACATTTTACTGGAACAAGACCATCAGCTTATGTATGGTTGTTGGCTGCTTTCTCAGGGTCAAGTATAGGCCCCATGCCTAAAATATTTAATGTATTTTACAGATGTTACTACATCTGGTCCCTGAAAGAAAACATCTGTCACCCTCTTACCTCAATGGTTCAACCCTTTCTAGAAAAAAATATATAATCACAAGGAGATACCATTCCACATACCTATCAAATTGAAACAGAGTGGAATGTTTGGGAAGAGTGAAAAACGCATGGATTAACGAAGGCAGGACAAGCATATTCACTGCAGGATTGTTCATCAGAATTTAAAATGTGAATAATTCTCACTAGGAGAAAAAAGAGACCTTTTTTCTATATATCTACACTACACTATTTTTTTGAGATTTCAAATGATTATAAACTTTCAAAACATAAAGTTGAGCAAAAAGTTTTTAAAAAGAAAGTTGCCAAATGATACATACAGTAATAGCACATTATTTATATAAAACTTGAAATATGCAAACTCATTCCACTCATCATGAACTAGACCACACCAACTGATAAGTGGAGAGAGCACAGAGATGACACACAGAGATGACTTCCCTGTTCCTCTAAAGCCACATGGAAGTGAGGAATGAGTCTTTTCCCCAGGACCTTGTTCCTCAAGAACATGTGCCCCAAACTCTGTGGTCTCAACAGCCCTCACAGAGTAAACAAACATGGGGGCAACAGGACCCCTTAACCAGGGGGCCACTGTCTTAATATAATTTTAGGCTGGAGGCCAATGTGCTGTCACGCAGGAACTTTTTGCCACATTACAGTTATAAATGCTTACGTTTTCTTTATTTGCTGAAGCATCAGGCTTCCTCAAGATGTCAGTTCAATGGACTGGGATGGGTATAGAATAATTGCAAATAAAATGCATGCATACCAAATTTAGGAAAGTCATTATTTCTGAGAAGGAACAGAAAAGAAAGAAATCAAGAAGACATCCTAGTAGGTTATAAGTGTACATGTGCTTTAGTTCTTCAAAGCATAGGAAACAAGTCTGACAAAATGTTGTGATTTGATTAAATTGGGAGTCGGCAACGTGTAAGTGTAGAGGCAGAAGGAAGATGGGGGTAGACAAGAACCAGTGTTTTTTGGTAGAAAACAAGAAAAATGCATTTTGAGGGAGAAGATAAGGGTGGGAGCCAGGATGTAATCTAGGCCGTTATGTCCACTGCTCTATATGCAATACATGTTTGTTGAGAGGACAAATTCATCACATTTGTATTGACCATTGTGTGATAGGCACGATGGGTGAGATGTAGAGATGATGACTCAGTTCCCCAGAATTGAAGGGCAGACTGGAGAACCCAGGTTTGGAAAAGGACAGGAGCAGGGAAGCTTCCGGGATGATCCAGCTGACAAGATTGAATTAGAGGTTGCCCAGTCTTCCCTTGAATTTTTAACCTGGTGTCTAAGTTCGTTTTTGATTGCTATAACAAAATACTCGAGACTGGGTAATTCCTAGAGAATAGAAGTTTGTCTGGCTCATGGTTTTGGAAGTTGTGAATTCTAAAAGCATGACACAGGCATTTTCTCAGCCTCTGCTGAGGACCTTCCTGCTGGGTCATGACATGGGGAGGGTACCACATATCAAGGCAGAGCAGGCATGCCAGAGAGAGCTTGCTTTTTATAACAAAGCCACTCCCTTGATAACCCATCAATCCGTGTAGTTCTGAGGGCAGAGTTCTCAAGACCTACTCACCTCCCAAAGGTCCCACCTTCAAATACAATTAGCATATGAATTTGGGGATTTTTTTCTAACACAAGAAATTCGGGGAACACATTCCAACCACAGCACCTGATTCTCCAGGTTTCCCTTCTGTGAACTATTGAATACCCTAATAATACTCTAATAATATATTTTTTTTTTTGCTTACATTTACCAAAGTCAATTTTTGCTACTTATAATCCAAGCATGCTGACAAATGATCTAATTTCATTCCTTCACTCTAGGAGAAAACTGAAGGCAGGAGTGAGTCTTTTCCTGAAGTCACAGTAGTTAACAAAATTTTATTAGTGGTCTTTGGGGAGGGGCGAGGCCTCTAGAGGAGAGGAGCTCCCACTGTCTCCTCCCATCTTGCCCCATTCATGTTAATATTCACATTTTAAACAGCCTGGCTTGGACCACATGCCTACCCTTGAGGAAAGTAGATGAGAGGACATCTCCCAAGCCACACGCTGTGGGCACAAGGTGGTAGCCCAAAGGTAATTGGGGTATTGTAACTGCAAGAAGATAAAATGGATGCCAACTGACTATAATACTTCCAAGTTCAAGGTTTCTGTGGAGTTTCTAAAGTTCAATAACCTCTAATGTGCAGTGGGAAATGGGGCATGAGTGGAATCTCAGAAAAGTGGGCTTTGAACTCTTCCCTCTCTCCAAGGGGGGCAAAAGGATAGTGAGAGGTGAGGAGTGGGCAGGAATGGGTCTCTACCCACTGCCTGGCAGGAGAGGACAAAGGAGGAATGACCAGGGGTTCTGGGGACTCTTCTAGCCCACGTGAGGGCACCTTTATTTTATTTTATGCTTTTATTAGTGCATTACAGTTATACTTAATTAGGTTCATTCTGACATATCACACATGCATGGAATTTAATTTACTCCATTTTTGTCCCTGATGATCCCCCTTTTCCCTGCCCTCCTCCCTCCTCCTATTTTCCTTCCTCTACTCCACTGGTCTTCCTTTCACTCATTTACATATTTATTTTTAATTGGCTGAGGGCACATTTCTTTAATTAAGGACTGCAGCCTCCCTGGAGGCAATTGTGAAATTGCCTACTGGATCCTCTTCTTCTGAGATCAGAAATCTGGAGGTAATTCCAAAACATTTCAGTGGAGTCCATGCATCTGACAGCCTAAACTAGACTTGATGGGCTAAAGGGACCAAGGAGCTAATAATTTTGTATGACTCTGGAGGAGGATCCCCCCAAAAATGTTTTCAAATTCTGGAAATAATTTTTAAAAATAACTAAAATTAGAGCCTATGACACACAGACAATTGGAAGCTGAGTTCTTGTGAGGACAACCATGAAATCAGGAATTATTCACAGTGAAGGGAAGGGTCCTTGTGGGTTTCCAGAGAAGCTTCAAGTCCAGGACTGAAATGTAGTTTCTGGTCCCTGGCATGACTGGGTACATGGAGAGGGTCATTTTAATCACCATGTGTCACTTGATCTAAGGCTATAGTTCCAAGGTCATGAGGCAGGAAGGCACCATAATCTGAGTCCCAGAAACTGATTCTGAGGGGGGATTTGAAGGATATGCACTATCTAGGGCCACTGAAACCAGGAGAAAGACACCAATTGGGAATACAGGTGAGGGGGGATGGGAAGGGCATAGTGACTCCAAATATAGCCAACAAGGAGGCAAGCTGGCCAAATGTTTTCCCTGATATGTAGATGATGATATATAATGGGGGTGGGGGAGTGGAGGGGTGGGAGAAGAATGGAGGAACTTTAGATTATGTAGAGGGAAATGAGAGGGAGGGAGGGTATGAAAAATGGTGGAGTGAGACAGACCTCATTACCTTATGTACATATGTGATTACACAATTGATATGAATCTACATTGTGCACAACCATAGAAATGAATTGATGTACCCCATTTGTGTACAATGAATCAAAATGCAGTCTATAAAAAAAAAGAATTGTTCACCCTTGACCACTCTCTCACCTGCAGGGGTAATATGAGAAGTTTTCAAGAATTGTCACCATGGAGAAAAGGCTTCATTTGTAAGTTCTCTTCTTCAGGAAAGCAGTAGAACATCTCTGTACTCAATTCACAATCTCATACATATTTTGCCCTCTGTATAATCCAACTAGATCAATAAACACTATAAATTGACCTAACACTCAAGGAAGGTCATTGGGAACATCTGTGATTAGTCTGGATGAGGAGAAAGAATCAAACAGTGGGACTTTAAAAAAAAAAAAAAAAGAAGAAGCAGAAAGAAACTAGAAAGTTGGGTTAACACCATGGAAACAGTGAATATACCCTGAAATAAATCAAGAAACAGCTTGACTGGTTGGGAGCAAGAGCCCCATGCTGCTAATGTTACCCCTTACTAGCTCTGCCAAGTAAGTATATTTACGTGAAAGGACTTTGTGAACTGGTGGCTCATTGTGAGACTTTTCCTTCTTTCTTTTCTTCCTGACATTTAATCATAATTCATTTATGGCTTTCCATTTGTACGAGTGTCAGTGCCTTTCATATTTGAGCCATTAGATCTTAAGTTTCTTGAGGTCAAGGATGGTGTCTCATTCATCTTGGCCTTTCTAGAATCAGGCACAATCCTATCCATGCTGTTAGACTCCAGTCATTATGGTTACATTGGATGGAAAGCAGAATAGACACGGGCATACTTAGAAAAGGCACAGGGTTCTCCACCTATGCTGATATAGAACCCAGAAAAGCTACAGGGACCCATGAGGTGAACTATAGCCACCTTCCTTACCCAATCACACAGGCCTCAGAAATGTGGCTCCATCTGAGCTTACTGACATGGGTCCATGACCATTCAGGCATTCCTCTGTCCTTCTGAGGAAGAGAGGGAGGCATGCATCTTCCCTAAGTATAGGCCAGCCAGGCAGCTCCAGTACCTGCCCCAGTTCTGAGCACCCAGCAATTGCCCAGCCTCCCTCCCACAGTACTGCACAAATTTCTCTCTTCTTAACAAGCATCTGTCCAAAAAGAGCTCAGGAGTTATTAATGGGAATGAAGAAAAGTGCTTTTCCATCCAAGCATTTCAAACTCAGCCTCCCTTGTTCTACTGGCCAAGTGCCTTGGACTGACTTTGAAAACAAGCCCAGGAGGTCCATTCCATGCTCCAGCATCCATAAAGCTGACCTCTTCCCTTCCCGAGAAAGTACTCCAAAGATTGGTCTTTTGCTGACGCTGTAGGTGAGCTGGATATTTTGATGGGGGTAAAGTACACTTTTGAAAAGTGGGTATCTCTTCTACTTAAAAAATAAAAAGGAAGAAAGAAATAACATTACTCCTTGTCTAGAAGATATCTATACCCATTTCACTTTCATCTTTAGTCCTGTGAATTTTCAGACAGTATTTTCCTGACATGCTTAATTGGGATGAATGAAGACACACTTTGCTTATACCCCAACTGAGGTGAGCCCTGGGGCTAATCATTTTGTTGCTAGGGCTGTACACAATGGGGCATCACTGTTCTTGGGCCCTAAGAAACAGCCATGGCATGTGTACACCCAAGTATCCATGACAGTTGTCTCTGGGAGTGGTATGGCGGGTGACATTTCTTTCTTTCTCATATTTTTCTGAATCAGTTGCAATTTTGGACAATAAACACAGAAAATCATGTGACCACTTTTAGATAGATTCAATGAGGAGGGCCCTTTTGTGTTCCTCAAACACATCCTGCTGCAGACTACTTCTGGTTCAAATCCTTCTAGTTCCCAGTAACCTCCATGCTTCAGGCCCACCCCCGACACAGCACCTGACAACCCTCTGACTGACTTTCCTTCCTCCCATAAAGCACACAGAAACTGTCTCATGTTCTTGTGTTGATCTCTTATGATTTTTATAATTTAGTATTTTTGAGTAATTTATTTTTTGAGCATTCAAGTAATGTGATTAAATTCTTGTAAAAGTAAAATTCTGCCTAGTCATCTTCCTCCTTCCCTGAGTTAAATCACTACTGTCGGCAGATGTGTATCTTCCAGATCTTTGTTATGCACATATTCATATGCACCCATAGGGGCCAGAGGGTCATGTTTTGCTTTCTTTCTTGGTTTCATCACTGGTACCATATTTTCAGTCTCTGTAATTTCCTTTTTGGCTCAGTATTATATCTTGAAGATTCAACCATTCAGTATTCTTTTCTTTTAAAATGTTACATCATATTTTAAAGTGTATGTATTAAGTCCCCATTACTTTCCTCATTGCTGGATATTCAGATTGTTTTCCATCTTTTATCATTACCAGCAGGGACCTTCTTGAGCACACTTCCAGGTGTATGAGGATGAGTCTCTTGAGCGTGATTACTGAGGAGTGAAGGTGTTAGGTCAGATGGTTTGTGAACTTCAACTTCTTTTAATAGATACTACGAGATTGCTCTTCAGAGTGGTAGTGCTAATTTATATTTCCATTGGGATTTTATCAGTCTGTTTCTTCACACCTTGGTCAAATCCAAATAGTATCAAATGTTGTAATAATTGCTATCTGATGGGTATGTATAATACTGGTTTAGATGTTCTCTGATCATCGGTGAGATTGAACGTATTTTCTTAAGTGTACTTGTATTTTCTTTTAAGTAAATTGTCTATTTATTAACTTCCCTTTTTTGCAGGGAGGTTGAAGAGATTCTTTGAATGTTCTAAGTAATGATCCTTAGTCACTTAGTTGTATTGCAGAGATGTCTCTTTAGGTTTTGCCTTTTTAACTTTATGAGTGTTGTCTTTTGTGCCACAGAAGTATTTTTTTTTAATGGAGTCAAATGTATCCATCATTTCCTCTAAGTATTACTTTCTTTTATATATATATATATATATATATATATATATCAGATATTTTTTATTTTTTAGATAGACTTTCATTTTTATTCATTTACTTATATGTGGTGCTGAGAATTGAACCCAGTACCTCACACATGCCAGGCAAATTCTCTACCACTGAGTCACAACCCCAGCCCCTCTAAGTATTACTTTCTATTGGCTCAAAAACATTTGTGAATTTTGTATTCTTGTCTTTCTTTTCTCAAAATTCTTGCACCTGCTCCCTCTTGCTAATCGTGGGGGTGTGCACATAGTGAAGTCCTGGGAAGACTGAACTGGTCACTCCCCAAGGACATGTCTCTTAAGCCAACTATGATGATCAGGACCAATTCTTCCATTGCTAGGTCATTATGAGAAATCAACTCTTTTTATAAATAAGGAGGCTTTTGGCTGGATTTTAGAATTATTTATTGTTGTACAAATTTGTCTTTGTAAGGTCTTAGTTATGTTCAATTGTACAGTCCAGAAAACAAAATTTTACAATACTTGTATTAAGCATGCTCATAGTGTAGGAATAAGAGGGAAAAAGGAGTTTTTGTTTTTGTTTTTGTTTTTTTGTTTTTACTTTTCATTCATTCGGGTAGGCACTTAGTCAACAAATAATTTTTGAATGCCTACTCTGTGTTAAGTATTTGGCTCCAAGTTTGGGACACAAAGAAAAACAAAGATCCTACCCTGGTAGAACTAACATTGTAGCTCTGTATTGCTCTTCAGTGAAATTGATATCAACTCTTTTTTTGGAGAGACGTCCAGGGCCCCCCTCTGGTTTCTCCTCTGTGATCTGTTGGGCAGATCAGGATCCATTTCTCAGGAATCATTCTAATTGTTTAATTATTTTTCCCTTAGTGGAGGAGAACATTGAGATATAGCTTCTTTAGGGGCCTCCAAGAAACAACCAAAGGCAGAGAAATCTTTCTATTGTTACTGGCATCCCAACTTCCACTGTCTGCCCCTTCCATTATTTTTAACACAGCAGCCTTTGACAACATAAGTCAGATCCTGTCACGAATCTCAAAACCCTATTCCATATGACCTAGTACTTCTGGTTTCTTCTCCAACCTTACCACCTGCCTACTGTTTGAGCCACAGTGGCCAGCTCGCTGCTCCTGGAACATTCCAGTTGTCATCCCACATCTAAGCCTTTGTACTTGCTAATCCCTCTTCCTGGGAGAATCTTTTTCTCCCAGATATCTGTGTCACTTTTTCCTTCACTTCTGTTGATGTTGTTCAGATGTCACTCTCTTGGTGAGATGGTCCTACCTACTATTATGAAATACAGAAAAATCCAAAAGATATATTGAAGTCCTAACACTTAACACCTGTTACCTATGGATGTGACCTTATTTTGAAATAGGGTATTTGCAGTCAAGTTAAGATAAGGTGTACTGGATTAGGATGAGCCCTAAATCCATTGACTGGTGTCCTCATAAAGGGGGAAATTTAGACACAGACAAATAGGGAGAAGGTCATGTGACAGTGGAGGCAGAGACTGGAGTTATGCTCTCACAAGCCAAGAGCTACTACGGACTGCTGGTCACCAGAGACTAGAAGCAGCACAGAAAAATTCTCTCTTAGAGTCTTTGGAGAGAGCATGGCTCTTCTGAAACCTTGATTTCTGATTTCTAACTTTCAGAAATGTGAGAGCATACATTTCTGTTGTTTTAAGCCACCTGGTTTGTGGTATTTTAAGGCAGCCCTAGGAAATGAGCACACTATCTATTGAAAATAGAAAAAACCTGACCTTGGTATTCCCCACCTCCTTTCCTATTTTATTCATAACATTCATCTTTTTAATACATTCTATAATTTATTTCTTTAGCTTTTATCTGTGAGCTGAGGATCCAAATCCCACTTGCCTAGGACAGGGCTTGAAATATGTCAGACAGACACTCAACACACACAGGTTAGACACACGGACAGATGAGGATGCATCTTCCCGTTTAGTGTAACTGTGGTGGATAGTGTGTGAATGGGCTCACTGTCACTTTTCTCCTCCTTACCAAAGACCTCTTTTGTTATCTTGGTTTGATAAGGAGAAGGCGCCAGAAGGAAATGGAGAAATTCTCTGCTTCTAGGACAGACTGACAGGAGGAGAGAAGCTCCATTCTTCCACCAGTGCCAAGCTGTCTTTCGTTATAGCCTGTCTGATTTGGAGTATGAATTTAGGCTGGACTTGTGGTTATTGGAATAAAGATATCACAATGTGTGGAAGCCTACAGGCTAGACATTTGAACTGTATCTCTAAACACATCTTGATACTATTCTGGGTTCTTACATCTGAAGTTAAAGTTGAAGCCATTATATTTTCGACATGAACTCATTGAGGCCTGGGGTTCTAATGGGTCAGCCAGTACTGCAAAGGGCTGGACATCCTGTCATGCATGGCTCAGCCACCTACAAGGTGAAGGACTGAGTTTATTTTTGCCTTTGCCTCTGCATGGGTTTGCTACCACTTCTCTCTTTTCTAAAGGCTTTTGGAAGGTTCTGAGAAAAGAAATAAAAAGATGAAAAAGTAAGAACAAATTTTGATTTTGACTTCAATATTCTCTAGCAATATTTATCTAGATAACAATATGTCTAACAATAGATACTTTGGGGTACAGTCATGCAAAGGAATATTGAGCAATGGTAATAGACTACTAGGTCCTATGCGTACTGACATGGGAAGAAGTCATAAGAAGAAAGTTCCAAGAGTATGTATTGTCTGGCTCTACTTTGTAGGAAAAAACCACAACCCTGAATCAGTGTAGGTATGTGTGCTTGCTTTAAAACCGCCTCCATGGGTAAGTTCCACACTGTTACAAGGTTTGTGTTGGGGTTTTTCAGGGTGGGGATGAGTGCGGACAATGGGAAATATTCTGCTTCATCCTGAATACATTTCAATAATACACTATCTTATTTACATAATAATTGTTATTCTATATTATTTGAAGGCTTTTCAGTAAGAATAGACTATTCTAAAATTGAGAAAACTAAAGATGATTTAAAAATACTTCCTGTAGTTTTGGATAGTCCCTTTAGTTTAGCAATGCCCAGAATAAATGTTCCTGGGCTCCAGAAGCAGCAGCAGGCATCTCCAGGCACTCCTGCCTGATCTTAGACCTATCTGTCCTTATCCCTGTAGTAGTTCGCAGGATATGAATAAAATAATGATTATATAAGACATTTTGAATTAATATTTTGTAGCTCACAAAGGGTGTTTCTTTTGTATTATTTTATTAACATGTTGGATTTATTCCATTTTCACAATAGTCCCCAGATAAAGAAACTGAGAGGCCACTTCCTCTTGCTCTGTGTTATGGTATGCTCAGGGTTACTGGTCCTGCTAACAATGAACTGACCTACTTTGGAAACCAGTGTGGGCCCATGGTAGCCCTTTTTTCCTATTTTGATGCTTCCCAGAGCAGGAGTGGGAACTGAAATGGTTCAGTGAGGCCTGGATTTTCTTTTCCAGGAAATTGGATTCAGGACTGATTTATGATTCATAGCCAGACCTATAAATGTAGACCCAGGAGCTGTGAGGCCACCATCTCCTGTCTGCTGCATGGACAAAACCTGGTGAAGCAGGCCCCAAGAAAAGCAGTGAGAAAAAGTTGGGAACATGCTGTATGCCCTGCTCTTTCTAGTCGGCTGGGCAAATTTCCTTTCTGAAGCCCAGCTGGTTCCGCTTTTGTATCCCATGAGACACCCCCATATCTTAACCTTGCTTGAGGTGACTGCACTCAGTAAAAGTCAGAGTCCTAAGATCGAGCTGGAGATTGACCGAACCAGACATCGAATTCAAATTGCCCATTGCAATGCCTGCCCCATCCGGCCCTGCCTCTCTGCACTGCTCCCTCCACCCCTGGGGAAGTGTCTCCATTCACAAATGCCATCACCAGACCTCAAGCTACTCAAAGCCTTGACTGAGGGTGCTGCTACAATAACACAGCTGTGGAAGACTCCGGTGACAGATGTGCTGCTTAAATCAGATTTATTTGGTTATAAACACTTCACAAATGGTGTGTGGGTATGGGAAGGACACCTTTATTTCACATAAACAGCGATACTAGGCTGCATCACCTCCTCATAATTGAGGGATTCCGGAGAGGTGTTTGTTGTTATTTATTAATCATAATCCACAAATATATCCATTGCCTTATGTGAGTTTCACAGGCTGCCTGCTGGGGGAGCACAGGTGTGCTGTAGGAAGTGAAAGGAAGAAAAATTGTTATTTTTAAGACTTCTCTTTCCCAAGTTCAGATTCATTTTCAAAAGAAACCTAAAAAGCATAGTGTTGTAGACTGACTAATCCACTAGTTCCCTCTTAACAGTGTTTTTTCTTTTTGTGGCTTCCGTGACCCAAGATCAACCAATACTGTTAAATGGAAAATTCCAAAAATAAACAATTCATAAGTTTTAAATTGTGTACCGTTCTGAGGAGTATGATGAAATCTCTTTTATGACAGTACATTGTTATATTTGTTCTGTTTTATTATTAGTTATTGAGTTTAATCTCTTAAACTTTATCATAGGTATGTGTGTACAGGGAAAATGAGTATATACAGGGTTTGGTACTTATCATTGTTTGAGGCATCCATAGGAGTCTTGGAATTGTATTCCCCACAGATTAAAGGGACTACTGTAGCCCCGATTCTTCACTCCTTCCAGTATTCTCAGCCCTGCCAGGTAACTTTGCAATACTTCCTCTCTCTGATTCTGAACCAAGTTATATGACCTGCTTTAGCTAATAGAGTATTAGCAAATATTAGATGAGCAGAGGCTGGAAAAAGGACGTGTGCCTTTCCACTCCTCAACCTGCTCCTCAGCAGTCATGAGAACATGCCAGAGCAGCCTCCAGGAGAAAGAGAGTTGACTCACCTTTCAAAGCCAGGTGAGCAAGCACAGCTGTGACCACAACTACCCATCTGAGTTCAGTCTAAGTCACCTATTGAGAGACTTGATTCATGAGCAAAATAAGTGCTTATTGTTGTGTGTCCACTGAGGTTTTGTGGTTGTTTGTTAAGATAGTTGTTATTGTGGCAAATCATATGACAAAGGATGTTTCTGCATAGGTGACATGATATACTGCATGGGCAATTATCTAGTTAAGTTTTAAGACAGTTTAGGTAGCCCACAAAAGCAATCTCCCTTCAGTAAACTTGGAGTAAACTTGGCCTCGCCATAATTAGGCAATAAGGGAAATTCCTAAATTCTCACCTTTCTCTGCCATTGTGTGTGTAGCAGAAGCTTATGACTGGGGCTGAGGAGTTAAGGTCCACCTACTACCTTGGAGGTCAGCCAGTCTTTGTGTAAACTCTGTTTTCAAAAATGCCACATGACTGCCCTCACCAAAGAGAAAGATAGAAGGCAGGGTGAGGTGCATTCTCCAAGCAGGCTGAGAGAGCATCTAAGGGTCAGGGTGGGGGTCCCCAGCTCACCAAACCCATTGAGAAATGGAACTCAAAGGTGTTTCTCAAATGTAGTCTGCAAAATTTTAAAAAGGAGTGCATGAACATGTGTGTGTGTGTGTGTGTGTGTGTGTGTGTGTGTGTAACCTACATGGGTCAACTTTTAATCTTGCCAAAAATCAGATTAACTAAAAACTAAAGCCCAAACTTCCTATCTTCTATTATAGCTTCATTAAACAGGACCTGTTCATACCAAACAAGTGATAAAAGCACAATTTCCGTATAACAGTTTTTCTCCCAAAGTAAGTTAGAAATCTTATACCACCATACATCTATCTACATCTACCAATCCATCAATTGATCAATAAGTTTCTAAATAATTTCCTTTTTTTTTAAATTTCACTTTATACTTGTGGAACTTTCATTGCAAATGAGTCACTACTCTGCCTTCCCTCTGTGCTAGGTGCATCCCCCTGCAGGACTAGTGTTGAAAGGTATGTAATTACATGGGCTCCTGGAAGAGCCAGGAGACAGCACCCTCCCCCACCCCAAAAGCAGGCTGACATCTCCACGCAGTGTGGGAGGGGTGGGTGGGGTGGGCACATGGAAATGCTAAATCTACTCACCACCACGCACCTCAGCATGGGTTTGAGGTGCGCCTCATCCCAGGTGCTTGCCTGAAACAGTCTAAAACAGCCCACACATTCCTTTTTCTCCCACCTACTCCCCAATTTTCTCTTATCCATCTCCCCCTTCTTCCTGCTCCTACAAGCACAGTGATTCATAGAGCAGTACTTACACCAAATATGTTAAGTCGTTAACAAATCCTGCACCATCTTGGTCTTGGCTTTTAAATTTGGGTTTTAAAGAATGTATAACCTGTTTAGAGAGAGGAATAAGCCAAAATTACTTCCTTTAGTCGCAAAGCGCACAACTTCTGTTCATCATCTGTGTGCCTCTGTTGTGTCGGTGGAGTGTAGTCATAATCCCAGGACGGTCACTGCACACACAAAACAATTTAACTTCTGAAGGGACCACCTCAGCCCACAGCTGCAGTTCTTATTAGCCGATGTGGAAGCTGGGAATATTAATGGTGAGATAATTGTAATAGATTGGGACTCTCTCAAATATTTGCAGGTGTTGAAATGTGAACAATGTTATCATTTAAATGTACAGAAACTACTAAATAACTCTCCCCTCGACCCCAAATCACTCAAACTGAATGGACAAGGCTGAGGAAAGCTCCTTCCAGGTAGAGCCACTAGCAGCCTGTGGATTTTCTGTGGTTGTGGAAAGGAATGTGGTGCACCTGGGTTTGCAGTCAGCTAGCAGTTGGGAGCCCATGCGAATCAGAAAAAGTTCCCACCCCAGCACCAGTCGGATCCAATGCAACATAATTCTTGAGATTGAATTCGTGAAGAAAAAACCATCTCTTTTCTTCTTCCCCTCCGTTCCCCACCCTTCTTTTCATTCTTCTGCTTCTGCTCCTTCTTCAGAATCAACATCAGATTTTTCACTTTACTAAAAAATGAAAATGGTTGGAATCTTTTTTTCCCCTCTTTATCACAGCAACCTTGAATTAAAAGATTGTAATTGGCAGTCTTCCCACTCCTACTCAGGCCCAGTTTGTCTTATTTTAAAACCCTAATTTGCTTCTTTGGAGGACAGGAGGCATGAAATGCAGGTGACTTTTTGGCTCTCAGTTTTCCCGTCAATATTCCAAGGTGGCACGGGATGTGAGAAGACACTTGCGAAGTCAGGCTTTGGGAGTGAGGGGGACAGAGGTCATTGCTGAGACCAGGCCAGGGTAGGTCAACAGTTGCAGGTATTGAGCTGGCTGAGATGAGATCTGGGTTAGGGGCATGGTAGCCTTTTATAAGGTGTGCTAAAATATTTCTGGAGGTGAAATGGGAAGAAGAAAATAGTATTTACCGGAACCATTTTCAGGAAGAGAATTGGAAGGAATCATTTGATGAGCTGCTTAAGGGCAAAGGGGGGCATTTTCAAAGAAGAGTTAGGTGGGGGGGGGTGTCTGAGGAGAGGATGCAAATTAAGATCAGAACCGAATTACTTACAACAACAGAGGGGTGAATGCCACACCAGGATGCTTCATATCTCCCCTTCAGCCCTGCAGACCTGCCCATTCTGCCCCCTTCTCAAAAGAGATGTTGAACACTCATTGATTTGAAGAGATTCTAAGTCTCTGGTCATCCCTGGATCTGAGATGACCTGGCCCAAGGTTGTGTGGTGGTAGGATCAGAGCACAGCGCATTGAATCCCTGAACTGGGATTTATGGAGATGGGATTAGTCTATGCCAGGTCAAAATGAGCTAAAGAACACACTGTTCCAATGGACAGACTAGCAGATCAAAGTGTCATGCCAGTGGCCAGGTTTCATAGACCTGAGAGATGCCCACTTTCCACAGGGCGAAACATTGCCTGCGCTCCTGTCTAGGAGCTGCCTGGAGACCGTGGTATTGGAGTTAGCTCATGTAAATTAGATGTCATGACCTTCACACTCCCTATCATTGTTTCTGGTGCTGTCTGAGCTCTTGGGGGCTGTCACCAGGGGAATGGTTGGGCCAGGTGAGGGGAGTTTGTATTCAATGGAGAGGTTGCTTCTGATGAGGAGGCACCTAAGAAATGAGGCTGTGGGGTGCTGCCCTCTGCCTCGCCATCACCAGCATCGAAGGGCAGGATTTTAAAACTCTTTAAATAACTTGATTGAATAAACACTGAAAGAAATAACTTGACTTTGGAGACAGCTCTTCTCCCTAACACCCTGGGTGAGGAGAGGACTGGCAGGCACAGCAGGGTTCTGTTTGGCAGGAGCAGGTTGGAGGAGAGAAGGCAGGACTTTTGGAAAAAAGAGGTAAAAGCCAGAGCATGGTAGGTCTTAAAAAACGCCAGCTAGAAGATCTCTCTCTGCACAGGAGTCAGAGTTACTCTCTGACTGTTAATCTACGAGGGCAAAGGCAATGTCTATCTTTATTTCTTGGTACTCAGCATCATGTGAGTGTGGCTGTCTGTCAATTGTCCTCCAATACTCACTGGCTAGGCACCTGTAAAGATGACATTTCCCAGTCTCCTTGACAGCTGGCTGAGGCCATGTGGCTAAGCTCTGGCCAGTTGAAAGAGAAAATGATGCATCAACTTCCAGATCACATCCTGGGAAGGGAAGCCTCTTACCTCCTGCGTCTGGCATTTCCACTTAGAGAGTGAGGTCAAGGTCCTAGGGAAGAGTAGAGGAACAAGGAAAAGGTAATTTGGATTCCAGAGCAGCCTCAAAGAGCAGAATTGCGTTCTCATCCTTGACTACCCTCTCCCTGAAGACATATGGGAGAGAATTAAACTTCTGTCATATTTGGGCCACAGTACTTTGGGATCTCTTTGTTACAGCAGCTTCATTTGTACCCTAAGTATTACATGAGGGCTCAATATGGTTGCCAAATTCACTAAATTACTTTTGAAAATTCACAAAGAAATGTCAACATATGACTGTGGAAATAAATGAAGAGCAACCAACTGAACACAGAAAAAGATATTTGTTCAGAACTGGCTGGTAGTGAGGGAATCAGCCAACTCCATGGATGTTTGGGTACAGACTCAAAAGCAAGGAGAGGAGTAAGAGAGATTTATAGTGGAGGAAAAAGGTCAGATTTCAGGCATGATTGGAGCCTGTTGGAATGGGGGTGCTGTAGGAAGGCCAACTTGAAGTGGGCATCCTATGTGATCGGTTTAAGGTGCATATTTGACATTCTCCTGTTGGTCCTAATTTGGAAGCAGGGACAAAAGTTAGGAAAGTTTTTAGTTATTAATCAAGTCCACATAAGGCTGGCTGTTACGGAAATTGCTGTTGAGCTTCCTAGACTGTCATTAGAAGAAGATCTGGCTTCTAGGTTTGACTTACAGCAGGCTGGCTTTCTGGGCTGTTTATTATAGATAAGGGGTTGGTTTCCTGGGCAGGTCACTGCAGGTGTGGGTCAGAGTTCTGTTTGTCTGAGTGGTCTGGCCATTGTCCATTTGTATATTAAATCTTTCCAGGCTAATGGGAACAGCCCTATCAGCCCTATCACAAAGGGGAAATAGCAGTTTTAAAACAATCTCACCAGCACAGAACAGTGAAGGTAGTTTAGATGATTTCATCCATTCCCAGTATAGAAAGTGTGTTTAGGCTACACTGAGAACTGGCCAAAAAAGTGGCAAAAAAGAGGCCCTAGGGCAAAGGAAGGGGAGTTCTGTGAGTCAAGCTGACCAAAGACATGATTTTCGTGATGCTCATAGCTAAAGGACTTTAGGATTTCAGTTGATCCTGCCCTTGGCCTGGAAAAGAGTGCCTGGTGGGTTCAATACTCCACATCTCTCAAAACTTAAGCAAGGAAACCACATTCCAGGCCACCTTCCTCACCCATCCCAGGCCCTCAGAAGCCCAGCAAGCTGCAAAGCATACTTTGTGGATTTGACAGACCAGTGGTCACTGAAAGAATTTACTTTTCTTAGCATGGTGCCAGTTGTGAGCAGGACCAAATGCACGAGGAGGCTGCTCTGCTGATTGTCTGCAGATGTCTGAATTGTACCCAGCTGGCAGGGCCAGGCTTGCTTTCAAACCTGGTTTCCATTCCAGTGGCGTGTGGGATGAGGCACCCTTCTGCATGGAATTGAGGACAACGTGCTGAGAGCTGGCCTTGAGCTCTCTTCCTGATTGGGTAACACCTCTCCTTCTGGTCGTTAGCTTCAGACACTCCTTCTCCTGCGCTTTGGTTTCCAAGAACATTGAACTTTGCTCTCTGTTGGATACAAGTGCTGCTTTATGCTCTGTTCTCCTGTTACTTAATCACCCCCAGTACTGCAGACCCTTCCTTCCCAGGGTTTTCTGAGGCTCCAAAAACTTAGGAAATCTCAACAGAGTCTGGGCTCTGTTCACACCCCAGGAAGGCCCAGGAAGGGAGATGACTGACTGAAGTTGGCTGTCCCATGGCCTGCTCTTGAGTTTCCAAACTGGAGCATTTCCAAAAGGGGACTGTTGGTTCTTTCCCCAAATTCTGCTCTCTTCTCTCATCTTACCTATTGCTGCTATTGGCATCACCATTCGCTCAATGGATCAAACACTAAACCTCCGGGCCACTCTTCTTCTTCTTCCTCTTCCTCTTCCTCTTCCTCTCCTTTTCCTTCTCCTCCTCCTCCTCCTCCTCCTCCTCCTCCTCCTCCTCCTCCTCCTCCTCCTCCTCCTCCTCCTCCTCCTCCTCCTCCTCCTCCTCCTCCTCCTCCTCCTCCTCCTCCTCCTCCTCCTCCTCCTCCTTCTTCTTCTTCTTCTTCTTCTTCTTCTTCTTCTTCATCCCCAACCTTTAAAATTTTTTATTTGAAGCAGGGTCTCACCAAGTTGCTTAGGGCCTTGCCAAGTTGCTGAGGCTGGCTTTGAACTTGTGATCTTCATGCCTCAGCCTCTGAGCCTATGGGATTACAGGCACTCGCTACTGCACCCAGCTAAGGGTCATTCTTTATTCTTCTTTCCCCTTGCCTCCCACTTTACTATGTCCTGTCATGTCTCCCTTCAAAATAGAGATGGAGAAACTTTGCTTTTCTCCATATCACTCTTTCTTGCAACAACTTCTGACTAGTTTGCCCTACCCTTCCACTTACTCCCCTCCCATTCATCTCTTAGATGGTGCCAAGAATGAGACTCTGAAATCATCCTGTTCTGCATGGAATGTCTATAGTTCTGCATGACCTGCCCCATGGCCTCCAGCTCAGCCTCCACCTCCCTCAGCTCCACTCACACAGGTTTTTTTCTCCTTTCCTCAACACATTGACCTCTTTCCCCCGCCTCTCAGAATTGATCTTAGTCTGAAACATTTCTATTTTTCCCATTACTGGCTTCTACTTATTTTTTCAGGTCTCATCTTAAATGTCCTCTTCTCAGAGAAGGAAGGCCCTGATGGCTGTTCAAATGACAACCCCCACATGCATCTTTCCTCTCCATAGCAGATTTGTGGCTTTTTAATTATTTTGCTGATTTCTCATTATTTATCATATCCCTTGACTATAAGAGCTTGTTCACTAATGTATTTCCAGTACTTGGCACAGAGTAGTTCTCTAGAAATATCTTTTTTTTAAGAAATAATTTTTGAATTGATAGATAGATGGGTAGATTGGTAGATGGATAGTTTTCTTGGGACTTCATAGGTCCAGATCAAACTCCTCATAAAGGTCACTTAGCTCTGTCATTCCCAGAGCTAAACCAAACTTAGCCAGGCCTTAGTCCCTGTCAATTCAATTCAACTCAGTATTTATGGAATGTCTACATCATGCTAGTCCCTGGAGATCCCACCACAAATGAGACAGGGAACTTGCAAAAAACAGGGTGGGAGAAAATTAAATAGGCAATTATAATATAGGGCAGGGTAACATAAAATTATGACAGGAGAAATGGAGGGTACTGTCAGAGCCACCAAAGGAGCAGTTGAATGTACTCCAGGCCTTGAGGAGGGAACAGTCGCTCTCCTGAGCACCTGATGGGCCCTGTTCTAATCCTCTTCTGGATTTAAGAAGGTGAATTTTGATTCTCACAAGAGCAGCCACCAGTTTTTGAGTGCCCACTATTTACTAGGCATTGTTCTAAGCACTCCACATGTCTCTTATCCCTACAACAAACCTCATCGCCAATGAGCAAACTGTCAAAGTAAGTTGCTATGACCCAGAGCCTCTGTTTTAGGACAGAATTCCCAGGAAATCAACTGGAATGGAGAGTTGTGTGTAGGAGGGCTAAAAAAGCAACCCCTGGGAGGGAGAGAAGGAAGCAGGATCGGGTAGAAGGAGATACCTGGCCTCAGCCAAGACCACAGGGTGCTCTGGAGCTAGGGAAGCCCATCAGAGTTGTTCTGAGTTGAGGCAAGGAGGTTGTGTTGGGCTTTGTGGTCCAGATGGACCAGTCACGAACTATAGACTGCTCCTGGGACATGGTAGCTAGTGTCCTTCATCTGAGGACAATGCCTAGAGAGGGGTTCACTGTTAATGGCAGGGGAGTGAGGGTTGTGGCCTTGCCTGGGCACCTACAGCCTCCTCCCAGTTCCTGTGTGGTAAGAGCCTGCCTGATAGCTTCCTCTGTTAACACTGAAGTGTGGCAGCCTGGCTCCTGGAACCTTTCTTCCCTGTCATCACTCTGGTTATATCAGCGAATTTCAGTTTTAAAGACCATTTATATGACCCCGTATTTATATCCTCAGTCTAGGCCTCTCCTCATGTGCTTCAGACTCATGCAATTGTCTCTTCATCATCTTGGCTCAATGTTTCCAAAAATAAACTCCTAGTTCTCTGCCCCTCCCTGCAACCCAATCCTCCTGCCGTCTTCCCCTCTCAACGAACGGTACCTCCCTTCTTGCAGTTGCTTGAGCCAAACACCTTGAGTCATCCTTGGCTGGTCCTTTTCTCTGATCCCTCATTCAATCTATGAGGAAATTCTTCAAAACCTGTCTGACAGCAGCTCCCTCTTTTACTCAGGGCAATTGAAGATGGGTGAGCACCTTCACTGCCTCTGTCCACCCACCTCCTAACACTGGGAGACCACCCTGTTCCCTCCAGGCAAGCTGGCCTCCTTGAGCACTCCTTCACCTCCTTCATGTCTTTCTCAGCAAATCCTCCCTGAACACACCACTTAAATCACACTCTCTTGGTTTCTACTCAGTTTTACCCCTGGTACCCAGCACCTTCAAACACACTATACAGTTGAATTATTTATTTTAGGTTACTGTCAGTTTCCTGCCAGTGAAGTGTAAACTTCACACAGGTAGGGACTTTACTGTTTTGGTCACAATGATCTCCTCAGGGAGATCAGTGCCTGGCACATAGTGGGCACTCAGGAATGTTCTTTGACTGAATGAGAGAGGAGATGCAGAAGTATCTTGTTTTGTTCCAAAGGTGTGTTCTGGCCACTACACCACACTGCCTCTTTCCTGCAGAATCAAACTCCTTCAAGACAGATATAATGCCATTGAGGGATCAAAAGCAAATCCTGGCTCTGCACAAGGTCACATGATGTGGCCCCTTAGGGTCTATGTGTCAGAAGTGATTCTGATCACACTTCACTAGCTGGGCCCAAAATCATTTCTCAGGGTGCACAGTAGGCAATAAGCTGGCCCCCAGTCCTGCTGTGACTGGAGAGTGGCATGTCAGGGCTTCTGGAACCTTCTCTTAGAGTGAGTTTCTCTCAGAGGTGAGTTTCTGATTCTTTCAGAGATTCCCAAGGCTTTCTGTGGGTTGTTTAGAATCAGTGCTGAGCTGGGAGACCTGATCTGCAAGCTTATGTAAGAATTGCCCAGCCTTTGCATTAAAACAGGCCCCCAGCCTGCCTTTCTGCTCAGGCTTCCAACCAACTTTTTCATATTTTGATGCTATTTAGAATTTGTTGTTAAAAGAAATTAGGGGCAAAGGAGTTTGACCATGTTTAATGAGAGCAATTTGCAAGTGGGTTCATCTTTATTTCATCTTTATTTTTAAAGTGTTTTTTTTTTTTGTTTTTGTTTTTTTGTTTTTTTTGGTTTTTGTTTTAAAAGCCAGAGCCAGAATCAGGCAGGGGAAAGTGCTATGATCTTGTTTAGAAACCAAGGCCAGCTTAGTGTCACCTTTTCACTAAGTAGTATTATGACCTTGAGCAAATAAAATTCATTCTGTCTAAATTTCATTTCCTGTTACTCAGTGAGGAGCACTGGACTAATTAGTGCTGATAAACTGGTGGGCTCTAAGTTGAATTCAGCTTGCATAAGGTTTGACTTGGATCTCAGCGGTTTTTGAAAATGAAGTCTGAATAGCTCTAGATGGGACTTGAAGTCTCTGTTTTACTACAGTCTGTACCACTCCCTGTTGTCTTTCATCTGGCGTGACTCACTCAATTGCATTCTCGGCCTGGTCTTGAAAGCCACCATCCTTTCCTGTGATGAAAATCTAATGATTTTAATAAGTAGAATTCTTCCTATAAGTAACTGTATCGGGTGATGGTGGGGGAGGGGAACAGTAGCTTTTGGATTCTAGAATGAAGAAACAGTGTTTATATGATTAACATAAACTCAGTCCATTATGCTTTAAACCATATTAATTTTGTTGCAATCTGTTTCTTAAAGATTGGACTTCTTTTAAGGTCTCTGAATTCTATAGACTATGTTTCTACAATGTAAAGAAATTTGGAAGGAACTTACTGCAAGAAGGAGGACCCGAGCTGATTGGGATTCGCTCCCTTCCACAACACATGCATGGAAGCACTAGATAAAGTGTAAACATTAAAAATGAGTTTGGGGATGTAATTCTCTCCTTGGATGTCAGAAACAGAGAAATGAAAACCAAGGCCATGCACATGAGCAGGTGTGGAGGAAGCCAAAGGGAGTCTGGTACATAGACATAGACCCTTGGGGTGGCAGACATGTCTTGAGGCCTTTGCAAAGCCGGGTACTGAATAGAGCCTTTTGTACGAGGCTCCAAAAGCCTCAGAGAGAAGCTCTTCTTTACAAATAATTAAAGCAGCACAAGGAGAAATTGAAATCATTAAAAAAATAGAAGAATGATACAGTTTAAAGACCACATGTTTAAAAAGAACAGAGCTTTACTGGATTCAAACAACCTCCTCTGCTGTATGAATATTCAAGCTCTCAAACTTCTCTGAGCCAGTACATGTAGGGATGCGTCTATTTTTTCTTCTTGTTTTAATTGACAAATAAAAATTGTGTAGACTTATTGTATGCAACATGATATTTTAAAATGTGCATACATTGTGGAATACTAAATCAAGCTAATTAAGATCTATATTACCTCACATACTTAATTTTGCTGTGTGTATATGATGCACATGCTTAAAGTCTACTCTCTCAGCAATTTTCAAGAATACAATATATTGTTATTAACTTCTGTCACCATGTTGTACAATAGATCTCTTGAACTTATTCCTCCTAACTGAAATCTTGCCCTCTTTCACATGCCTTTTCCTTGGGAGTCTGTTTTTACAGCCAATAAAATGGATATTGATAATACGTATCTTGAGATTTTAGATCCTAAGGTGCTTGTCTCAAGCTTTAACCTTCCTCAACTGCCTGCTTTACTGCAGCCCTGCTATTCCTGCAGTATAGGGTTGGGAAGTCACATGGTCTGGCTGGCTCTTCTGTTTAGTCCCTTAGACCATCAGATGTCCAGACTGGGACATGAGAAAGACCAACCACATAGTCCATTTCCAGCCTAGTGTGCCTGTGGCAAAGTCTGAATGTAAACATTCTTGTCTTTTTTTAAAGGGGAAATTTTAAAAAAAGAGAGATTTTTACTATCAAGAACAATTTATTGGTAGCAGGAGAAGGGACTTCAGGAAGTTATTCTTAGTAGGACTGTTCTCCCTAAGTATATGTTGAATTGAATTGTAACTCAGTGTTCATGCTGCCCTATCTGTGTTGTGTTATACCAAGATGTTCTGAGACATCCGGGATAAGAAGAGATTTGGCAGGAACCAAGTCATTTGTAATGGGAAAAACAGAACATTTTCTTTTCATGGGGATAAAATTTCATCACATATTTTCTGAATCAGGGTTTTATGACATGTTCTCTTTAACTGAATTAGTGTTCTTTGGTAAGGGGAAGGGCTGTGGATGAGGGGTGTTCTATTTTTAGCAAAGATGCCAGTTCCTTGGAATCAACTTTTGCACTTTGAACCCAGATATGACTATTGCTTGTCACAAGGTATAATGCATTTAATAATAAGATTCATGGAGTTCACCACTCGAAGAAGTTCTGCATTGTGCCTGGAGACAGTATTCCCAGTAGCCCCAAGTTCCTTTCCCTGGATTTCTCCTTTTTATTGTGGAAAAGTAAGGGGAAAGGGTAGATTCTACAGCCTGGAAAGCCTGGAGTCTTCTGGGAATGCATTGCACAGGTATCTAGGACTCCAGGATAAAGCTGTTTTATTCATTTCGGCTGCCTTTGTGATCAATGCCAACTGTCCCATCCATGGGATCTGTGTGGGGATGGTTAGGGAGAGCTGCAAGGGAAGGTTGAAGGGTTGAAGCCTATTCCTTTGATCAGGTTTTCTTTTGCAAGTAAGGGAAGAATTGTCTTATTTTTAAGAACCTTTAATGGCATGATCATTTTTTAAAAATGTGTACAAGTTTCCTATTATTGTTTAGTTTCTGAAATCAATATTATTTTTCTGACCCAGTTAAGACAACTGAGCTCTACATTATTCATTCTCGCCTTTAACATGTGGAAAACACATTATTACTATGGCCTATGAAGGAGATGAGCCGTAATCTCTGCTCCCACACTGCCACCTTGCCCCACTCCATTCTCCCTCTCCTCTCCACTTTGTCCAGTCACGGTTTGGAATGGAAGTTAACTTTGTGAAGTGCATTCCTTCATTGGCTCACGACACATCGAAATAAAAGTTTCCTTTGCTCCTTGGGTCATTTTCAAAGGGGAAACTTTCTAAATAGTCCTTCTACAGAAGTCACCAAAAAGATAGAAAACAGGAAATGAAATGAATTACCGAGAAAGTCTGCATGATTCTGATTTTATTCCCCCAACTAATGAAGATAGTATGCCCTGAGTATAACACAACACTATTAAAGTAATGAAAAGCAACGAAAGTCATAATTTGCCTATAATTGGCTTAGTATCAGGATGTATACTGTAAATATTCTTTTTTCTCTTAATACTTAATGTCTTAATAATGACACTTTTTTTCTCTCATAAAAAGAGACTATGAATTCATATTTTGTTTCCATCACTGAAAAAGGCTTTTGAAAAGTTTCTTGTGACCTTGTTGAAGAGATGATGTGCCTGTGATTTTTAGAATAAAAGATACAATATAATGAGAACAAATAGAAATCTGTTTTGACCAAATCATATCATAATGCTGCTGTTGAGCTAAACACACTGTGCTTTCCCCCTCAAAGCTACAGGAACAAAAACAAGCAAGCAAGCAAATAGCAACAAAATAATAATGAAACCCCAGCATAGATCTCAATTAAAAGAGCTTTGATGCATGACAAATGTTAGGCTCCCTAAGAAATAAGGGAATGATTAAAACTGGCATCCTGGAGTAGTTGACAGGTAATTGACCAATTCTGAGATCTCCCCTGGCCTCGGGGTGCTAAGGTCCTTGCTGGTACCACCGTGGGATCACAGCTCTTTAGATGCTGGTATCTATCTTTGTCATGGGAGGCATCCTTGCTTCAAACATGGAAGACCAGAGCAGTCTCCCTCATGCCTTTCAGAGCTTGCACACCCACTGTGGGTGATGAGTGAGAAAGGCTGTCACACCCTGCGTCCCGGTCACTGGGTGGGTGAACTTAGAAGCAGGGCTGGGCAGACAGCTGGTTTCTGCTGTTACTTAAGACATTCATCCAGGAAGCTCCCTGAACAACTGTTCTCTGTTCCTGAAGCTTTCCTTGAAAGGAATTGAATCAAGGTCACTCTATCATGGCCAGCCAAGATTACATGCGACTGGCTTCATTAAAAGGATTTTCTGAAAAAGAAGTTAACTTGGTTTTGCCAACTCTGGACACCAGATCCTTGACTACATTTGTTGGTTGGGATTCACTCAGTTGAAGGTTCTTTCCAACATAACTGAAGACTTAGTAACTAAAATAATGGAGGCTGATTACGCCTACCAGTTGGAAGGAGGAATTTGCAATTTTTCTAAATTGTTAAACTAGCTCACATGGTGGAATGCTATGTTAGCAATAAAAATGACATTACAGAAGAGTATTTATTGAACTATAAAGATGTTCACACTGTATTATTGAGTGCAATGTGCATTAGTAAGTATTGTACATTCCACTGTTGAGCTGGTTGTATTGTAAAAATTGTATGCAAATTCTGTTTTACACTTCTACTCTGCAATGGCCCCCAATCACAGTTATTTTATGATTCCTTCCCTTTTCCTGCTATCACATCCAAGTTTTCAGGAATGTACAGATCATACTGGCTTGCAGACAGCCACCACCTCACTATGTGCTAACACGAGCCCTTTTTTGTGCAAAGAAAGAAAGAAAGGAAGAGCTCTTCATCCTCTTCTTGTAGGGACTTGACCCTGATGATCATATCTAAATTTAATTATCTCTCTAAAATCTCCTAATACCATTATATTGGAAGTTCAGGCTCCAATGTATGAATTTTTTTGTGGGGAAGGAGGGCACACTCAGCCTATAACAGTAAGGATCCAATTTCATTATTTTGCATGGGGTTATCCAGTTGTCCCTGCACCATCTGCTGAGAGCACTATTTTTTCCCCCATTGAATTGCCTTTGATGTGTGTTCTAGTCCATTTGAACTGCAATAACAAAAGAGAATGGATAATTGTAAAGAACATAAATTTATTTCTTATAGTTCTAGAGGCTGGGAATTAGAAACCAAGGCACAACACATTTGATCTCTGCTTCCAAGATGGTGCCTTGCTGCTGCATCCTCTAGAGGGGAGGAACATTATTTTTTAATGATAGATGGAACAGAAAGGGCCAAAAGGGGTGGGTATCAAGCTTTTTATTAAGGGCATCTAATCCCATTTGATCATTTCCTAAAGGGCACACCTCTTAATACTGTTGCATTAGCCCTTAGATTTCTACACATGAAATTTGAGGGACACATTCAGACCATAACAAAATCTTTGCCAAAAACCTTTTGACCATAAATAGTTTATTTCTAGATTCTCACTCTTAGTATATTATTTCTACATCTGTCCTAATGCTGGTACCATACTGTCTTGATTACTATTGCTTTTTAGTAGGTGTTAATATCAGAAAATGTGTGTTTTCTAATTTTGTTCCTTTTCAAGAATATTTTGTTATACTGTTTCATTTAGGGAATAATGACAAGAAATAAATGTCCATACTTTTTTTCTGGGTCCCTTAAATTTCCATCTGAATTTTAGGATCAGCTTGTCAAATCCTGGGGGGCGAAGATGGTATCTTGATAGGTATTATGTTGAATCTATATACATTTTTTTCTATCTTAGCAATGTTGAGTCTTCTAATTCACACCTAAAGAATGTCTTTACATTTATTTAGGGGTTTCTTATTTTCTTTCTACAATTTTTTCATAGTTTCAGTATGCTAGTCTTACACCTCTTTTGTTAACTTTGGTCCCAAATATTTTGTTCTTTTTGATGCTACCATAAATTAATTTTCTTAACATCATTTTTATGTTGTTCAATGCTAGTGCATAGAAATACGATAGAGTTTTGCAAATTGATCTTTTATCCTGTGACCTTCCTGTTTGTTATTTCTAATAGTTGTGTGTGTGTGTGTGTGTCAGTGTGTATTTTCTACATTAAAAAATCATGTCATCAGCAAAAAAATTTACTTTTATCTAGCGTGAAGTTCTTTTTCTTCTTCTTTGTTTATGACAGATAACACAACACTTAAGAACCTTGACTAATACACCAAATCCTGTGCACATTCAAGTCCGTTATATAAAATGTGTGGTATTTGCGTATAACCTAGGCACATCTTCCTGTATGCTTTAAATCAGCTCTAGAAGACTTAAAATACCCAGTACAATATAAATGCTATGTAAACAGTGGTTAAATTATATTTTTAGGAAATAATAACAAAAAATAAATGTCTGTATATCTTCAATATAGACACAAGGTTTTTTCCCTAAATATTTTTCATCCATGGTTGGTTGAATCACAAATGTGGAACCGGTGGGCATGAAGGGCTGACTGTTCTTGTAACCTACCATAAAAAACACAGTATGATTTTGAGGTTAACCTCAATTACCTCTGTTTATGAGCATATGGTGAAGTTCTTGGCCATGTGGTTAAGAAAATATGAATTATTCTCATTTAGGTTTTCATTGTTCTGTGTCATTCACTGAATCTCTTCTGTGTCTTCCTGTTTTTTTTTTAATGCCATGTGAAAAAGATTTGAATAGATTTTTATATCAGGATCTTTATTATAATTAAAGAGAACAGTCTCCCCTCTACTTGAAATTTCTAACGGTTTACATTTTTTAATTAAAAATAAAATTAGCTATAATTTTGATTCTGATTGAAGTCTATATTCATTGTAAAAAGTCAAATAATATAAAAGTGAAAATTGCCTTAATTCCTCTTCTTAAATAGAACAGCTGCTACTATTTGTGGGTTTTTTTTTTTTTTTTGCAAATTATTTTATTTGTTCTAATTAGTTAAACATGACAGTAGAATGTATTTCAACACATCATACATAAATGGAGTATAACGTCCCATTCTTCTGGTTGTATGTGATGTAGAGTCATGTAGGTTGTGTAATCATATATGCACATAGGGTAATAATGTCCAATTCATTCTATCCTTCCTATGCCCATATCCCCTCCCCTCCTTTCACTCCCTTCTGTCTAATTCAAAGTGCCTCTATTCTTCCCTAGCCACCGCGCCCCCACCCCCCCATTGTGAATTAGCATCCACATGTCAGAGTAAACATTCAGCCTTTGGCTCTTTGGGATTGGCTTATTTCACTTAGCATGATATTATCTAGTTCCAGCCATTTACAGCAAATGCCATAATTTTGTTCTTCTTTAAGACTGAGTAATATCCATTGTATATATATACCACAATTTCTTATCAATTCATCAGTTGAAGGGCACCTAGGTTGGTTCCATAGTTTATCTACTGTGAATTTTGAACAGTTGCTAATATTTGAAGACATCTACCCAGAAACACAGACACAAAAGCATACATAAAATTAAAGTGAGAATCTGCTATGCATGCTTTTTGCTTTTTTATTCATTGAGGTGTTCTAGCCACAAATAATATGGATCTACATATTAATTTTTATAGTTTTTCTATTTGTTCTTTTTAGATATACATGACAGTAGAGTGTGTTTTGACATATTGTACATACATGGAGCATAACTTATTCTAATTAGGATCCCATTCTTATGGTTGTACATGATGTGGAGTTTTACTTATCATGTATTCATGTGTGAACACAGGAAAATTGTGTCAGATTCATTCCACTGTCTTTCTTATTCCCATTCCCTCTCCCTTCCCTTCATTTCCCTTTATCTAATCCAATGAACTGCTATCCTCCCCTCCCTCTGTCATTGTGTGTTAGCATCAAAATATCAGAGAACATTTGGCATTTGGTTTTTTGGAACTGGCTTATTTCACTTAGCATGATAGTCTCCAGTTCCATCCATTTATCAGCAAATGCCATAATTTCATTCTTCTTTATGGCTGAATAATATTGCATTGTGTATAAATAACACATTTTCTTTACCCATTTATTTGTTGAAGGGCATCTAGGTTGGTTCCGTAGCTTTGTTATTGTAAATTGAGCTCCTGTAAACATTGATAAGTCTGTGTCACTGTAGTATGTCTTTTGGGTATACACTGAGGAGTGGGATAACTGGGTCAAATTGTGGTTCCATTCCATGTTTTCTGAGGAATCTCCATACTGCTTCCCATAGTGCTACACCAATATGCAGTCCCACCAGCATTGTATGCGTGTACCTTTTCCCCCACATCCTCATCAACGTTTATTGTTACTACATATTAATTTTAATAATCACATAGTATTATTATGTATGTGGAGAATGCACCATAATCTGTTTTAACAGTGTACTAATAGGTATTGCATCCACATATGTGTATGTATATTGCAATATCAAGACTTGCCCTGCCTGATTATCACCATATCATAAATTCCTAGAAATGTAATTAATGAATAAAAGGAAACTAATATTTCAATACATGGTTCCAAATTTCCCACAAGAATGATTGCATCCATTTATGCACCCAACAATCTTAATAAGAGTATTTACTTTTCCAACACTAAGTATTATCAATCTCTTTATATTTTACTAATCTTTTTGGCAAAGAAGTAGCATCTTGTTATCTTTAATTTGCCTTTTTGGTTCTGAGAAATATTGAACATGTTTCCATGTGTACATCAACCATTTGTTACTCATTTTAATTTTACCTGTCAATATGCTGTCACTTTTTTATAGGGGTGTTAGACTTTTCTTATTAATTTATTAGAACTCTTTATTTATTAGGGATATTTATTATGTATTCCTGAATAGTGCACAAAGATCTCATTTAAATAAAGTTTCATTACATTACCTTATAACTTCATTTTTTTCTTTTCCCACTTCATTTGTGCAATTCTGGGACTGTCTATACAGGCTCTTAAAATACCTGTTGCTCATTTCCTTGGAGATGTGATATTCCTGTGTATAGTATTGTGCTCTGTCTAGATATTTAAGTGTGCTCACATCCTGTATTTCTCCTCAATGATGAAAAGAAATATACAAACTTGGTCTTTTTGGTGGAAAAATAACAATTTCCATTTTTATTACTATCTGGAAAAATTCCATTCTCTACCATGTGGATTGGTCTTATGATTCTTCTTCCATATTGTAATATCGAGACCATGTGGAGGCTGGCCATTTAACCACATCATGTTTGCCTTTACATGTGCCAAATTCATACACTCATTTTTTCCAGTCTTTTGCCCATACTTTGTAAAAATCAGATTTTTCGTAAGTCCACAAGAGCCCAGTTCCAGAAAGAATTTCTCACACATGTAGCCTGGCTTTTCTACCATTTCTCAGAATCTACTCATTTCTCTCATGGAATTCTTTCAATTCTCTTTTCTAATAGGTTATTTTTCCATGTTTTCTTCCAATCATCCCTGCTCCACCAATGAAAATATAATTTTTTAAATCATATAAGCAATACTTTCTTTTTATGAGAAAATTTAAATAATGCAGAAAAGAATTGAGTAATATAAAGAAGTAGAAAGATAAAAGAAAAATAACCATGTCTAATTTTACTACCTAGAGATAATTGGTGCAAAAAATCTTTCTGTTGTGATTTCTAGTCTGTTTTGGTCTGTTATATTTGTAGACATTAACAAATAAGTATAGATACAAATGTATATGCTTGCAACCAGAATTTTCCCCAGCTATTTAGCTTCATTCTATATGTTACTGAACTAATTGTTGACAGTAACTCTTTTTATCTGACTTCTCCATTCCTAAGTTATGTATTTCTACTCATCTATAGGTTGGCTGCATTTCACAGTTGAGTATTAATTGTTCATATTTGATAATAAATGCCTGGATACATGTTTGACAATATTAGTTGTGTGGAGTATCCTTTAGTCATACTTTGAAACTCAGAAACTTCTATATATTGCTCCATTGTCTTTTGAAATAAATGTTCCTGTGTGGAATTTGGAGGCCATTCTGATTTTTCCTTCTTTTGGTGACTTTTTATTTTTCTGACTGAATGAAGAATTCTTTCATGTTAAGTAACTTAATCAGACAGTATGTCAATATCTATTGCTTTTTGCCAGTTTTCTGAGATACAGATGGAGCCCTAACCCATCTTTCATCCTTTACTTCAAGGACATCTTTTTACATTTTCTTTTTGGTGATTCTGGATGCTCCCTTGTCTTCCCATTAATTGGGTTGCCTTCTTCAGCAGAACCAGTCATCCTTATACTGTCTGATTGACTTTTCGTATCTACCGTAAGTCTGCTCCTCTTTGATTGATGAATTTGGCTTAGAATCCTCGAGATCGTCCTGGCTGACCACAATTTCCTCAGCACTGATGCAGGTGGAAGTGGGGCAATCCTAGGAGTGACATGGGAGAACTGAACTTTCTGCATTTTCTTTGTCCAGTGTTATTTTATGTCTGTAGCAGAAGTTTGAGCTCATTTTCTTTTTGATTGATGATGATGAATTTTTGGATCTTTCTCCATCTTTTTATAATAATTAAAAAATCATTCTGTAAGATAACCAGGAGACAGATTCTTTGAGATGGTTTCACTTTACCATCTTCACCTGGGAGTTTTGAATCATTGAAAGGCTAGATAATATTTCATTGTAGGTATGCGTAATAATTTCACTTAACAAATACCTTATTGATTGATGTAGATGTTATTTACTGTTTTAATTATTAAAAATAATTGTCAATCTCCACACACTGATGGATACTAAAGGAAATCTAAATAAATGGAAAAATATATTGTCCCCATGGATTGCAAGACTCATTTTGTTAAAATGTCATTATCCCAAATTGTTTAATTTAGATTGTGTAGACCCTACACAATCTAAATCAGCACGTTTTTGTTGAAATCATCAAAATTTACATATAAATACAAAGTATATAGAACAGCATAAGTGATTTTGGAAAAGAAGAATGAAATTTGCACATTTCACTAACAGAATTTTAAGACTTACTATAAAGTTAGCATGGTCAACACTCTGTATCATTGGCAGAGAATAGACATACAGATCAATGCTATAGAATAAAAATCCAAAAATAGACGCACAACTATGTGGTCCATTTATTGTTATTGGTTTTTATTAAGCATAACTAATTAATGTAAAGAGAAGTCATCTTTTTCAGTGTATAGTTCTGTGAGTTTTGACAAATACACAAACACTACCACAATCTGCAACTTTATAAAATCTAAGTAAACTCCATTGACAATCCCTTGAATGGAGTAGCAATTCTTTCTGGATCATTTTCTTGATGCTTGTAGCATTTCCTCTGACATTTCCTTGGTTCAGGTCTGCTGGCAATGTGTTCTCTTAGAATTCTTTTGTTATATCTCTGGAGAAGATAACTTCTTAGCCTATTTGTCTCCTTTTTTTTTCTTAAAAAAAAAAGCCCCCACCCCCAACGCCTTTTTTGTCTCTGAGCTGCTTTTATGAGTTTTTTTGTCTTTGGTTTTCTACCATTTTGATATAACATGTCGAGCATAGTTTTTATTTCGTTTTCTTGAGGTTCATGGTATTTCTCAAATCTGTAGTTTGATGTAGTTCATCCTTCTTAGAAAACTCTCAGACTGTAGATCTCCAACTATTTTTTTCCTGTACCATTCATTCTTTCTTCTTTTCCTTCTTATTTCCTTCTGTCCCTTTCCTTCTTTCTTTTCCTCTTCCTTCCTTTGTTCCTTTTCTGTGCCTCATCTGTTCAACCTCTCTCTAACTTATTGATTCTATTTCTAGCTCTATCTGATCCTTCTATGTCCTCCTCCCCTTCCTGCTTTTCATTTTAATTTTCATCATTAGGTTTTATTTTTTAAGAATTTCTGTTTGGTTCTTTTAAAGTTTACTATATCACTTCTAAAAATAACTTTCAGTTCTCCTCTGAAAAGTTCAAGTTTGTTTTTATCTTCTTAATCACAGGAAACATAAATATCTAATCTGTAGCCTCTGTCAGAGTCCTTGTGGTCTACTTCTACTGTTCACCATTTTTAAATTATTCTCATTTATGCTGTTTTGTCTCCTGTATGATTTTAATCTGCACTGATCAAGATATTTGATAATTTGTTTGAACAATTTAAAAATCAGAATTATTTTCATTCAGGAAGCATTTTTGTCTTCTTTTAGGAGCCCAGGAGCACTAGTAATATTTAATCCAAAAGCAGAGATTAATATTTTTCTGGACCAGCCAGAAAATGAATATGGGAAGCAAATCTAAAATTTATGGTTTATTCTTACATCCAAGATTCAGACCTTTGATGGTGCCAATCCAAAGCATGGGAAAGGGTTATCCTAGTGAGTCCTAGAGGATGAACTTTATCTTTTAGCTCTCTGATGCTGCTCAGAATTCTTCTCTGCTTCATAGCTGTCTATTCAGGAATCACCAAACATCATTCAGAAGGCAAAAAGCCCTAAGCACTAGGTTCCACTCTTTGTATTTCTGGATTTTTTTTTTTTCATCATGGATAGATCATTCTTAATTACCCTATTAGCTGTCTGACATTTTCAGATTGGTGTTTACCCTCAAAGAATCAGTTCAAATTACTTAGTCTTCATCATAGAAACAAAAGTTCCCTGTTTATTTTTGAAAGAAAATGCCTAAGTTCCACTTACCACATGAAATGAGGATGCACACTTTCAAAGCATCTCAATCTTATTATATGCTTCCCTAGGTATGTCCCCCACAGGCTAGCCTTTCAGAACAGTACATGGAGATCAAACTCCAGGAACATTTCCAAGGACACTTTCTAGAGTCACATTTTATATACATTAGAAAGTGCCCATGAATGTGTATGGTCTGGTTTTTTATGTTTCATTTTCTGGGAGGAAAATGATTTTAAGGGTTAGATGCAATATTTTGTTTAAGGAGAGAACTATGAGTTCTTTCAGGAGTACACCTTAACAGAGAAGTAAGACAGTCCAGATAATGTTATTATAGTGGGAAAGAGATAGCTAAGTTGCTCTGCCTAATAAATAAATGGGAGAAGAGGTCAAATTATATAGCTGGTTGAGAAAGGAAATGAGATAGAAGGGAATCTGAGAAAAAGTGAATATAAGCAGAATGTAAATGAAAATTCCTCTAGCAGTGACGTGACTGAAAGAATTTTGAGAAAAAGGCTGTCTGCGTTCAATGTTAAATTGTTTTCTGCACTGTCACTCTCCTGCAGATGCCCTTAGCCTTCCATCAAATTTGCCCCAAACACAGCTGTGGTCGGTGGTCTTTTGTAGTCTGAAGAGACCATGGCAGTGTCCAGCGTCTTGACCTGATGTAGTAAATAGATTATCCACATACACAGCAAAACTCAAAACCAAAATCAAGAATAAACTAGGAAGAACTCAGGGCCAGACCCTCAAACACTCCAAAGGAAACTCCAGGGATTATTTAGAGATGCTATTTCCTGAGCAAAGGGCATGGGAGATAAAGCAACTTAATTAAGACTTAACAGGCAAACCCTGCAAGTTAGAGGACTTGGGGAACAAACAGGTTGCTGACATCCAGGCTGTCTTTGTGCTCCTCACAGTGCTTAGTACTGTGCCTGCTACTGGCTGGGTAGAAACGAGTGGTTTATTTCAAGGAATTAAGTAGTATCTAAGTGACAGCAATGTTTATGCAATCTATCTTTCTTTCTTCCTTCCTTCCTAGTTTGGATGTACCAGGAAAAACCCATCATTAATTTTCCTACCTCTTCCTTATGAACATTCCTACTCCCTAATTCTCCCATTTTTCCCCACAGGAAATTCTTGTACTTTTTGTTACCCCTCTATCTACCCAGGGTGGAAATAGCTTAGAAAAACTAAACAACAGATGAATGGATAAAGAAAATGTGATATATACATACACACACACACACACACACACACACATATATAGTGAAGTATTACTCAATCATAAAGAAGGATGACTTTATGACCTTTGCTGGTAAATGGATGGAACTAGAGACTATCAGGTTAAGTAAAGTGAGTCAATTCCCCATAAAACCAAAAGTCTAATGTTCTCTCTGATATGAGCATGCTAATACACAACAAGGAGAGGGGAAGAATAGAAGTTCAGTGGATTAAACAAAGGGGAATAAAGAGAAGGGAGGAGGGATGAGAATGGGAAAAACAGTGGAATGAATTGAATGTAACTTTCCTGTGCTCATATATGAATACACAACCAAACTCCACATCATGTACAACCACAAGAATGGAATCCTAATTAGAATAAGTTATACTCCATGTGTGTATAATATATCAAAACACACTCTATTGTCATGTATATCTAAAAAGAACAATCAGAACCTAAACACTCTGGATGTATTTATTAGCTGAAAGACAATAAAATATGGTGATTAAGAACATACTCATTTATTTAAATCGTGCCTTCTTTTTTTTCTTATTTTACTCCTAAACACTTATCATCTTATAAAACATCATCATTAATTTATTGTGCCTGATAATATCTTTTGGCATACACCCTATCCAGTCTTACATACTTTTTCTTGTACTGCTGGGGCAGTGAGGCTGTAAACTATAAGGTAGTCTTCCTTACTCACTTTCACTTTCTGCAATTTTAGGTAACTGAGGCCACCAAAAATATTAAATGGAAAATTCCAGAAAGAAGCAATTTATTAGCTTTAAATTATGCACCATTCTGAATAGTGTGATGATATCTTGTACTGCTCTGTCCCACCTGGGATGGGAATCATTCCACTATCCAGCATATCCAGGATGGATATGCTACCTGCTTATTTGTCACTTAGTAGTCATCTTGGTTATCAGATTGACATTGTGGTATCACAGTATTTGTGTTCGAGTAACCCTTATTTTGTTTAATTCATATCTGCCAAGAGAAGCCACAAAGTGCTTTCTTTCAGTGAAAGAGTGAAAGTTCTTGACTTGCTTAGGAAAGAAAAAAGTTGTATGTTGAAGCTCCTAAGATCTATAGTAAGAACAAATCTTCTACTGATGAATTGTGAGGAAGGAAAAAGTCATGTTAGTTTTGCTATTACATCTCAAACTGCAAAAGCTATGGACATAGAGCACGATAATTGCTTATTTAAAATGGACAGGCATTAAAGTGTAGGAGTTGGAATGATCTGCACTTTGCAGCGTCCACTGGTGTCTTAGAACACATCACCCACAGAGGAGGAGGGTCTACTGCATTTCCTGCACTCTGCTGTTAGCATTATCCTAGTTAGTGTCTGTTACTGAGAGACAAATACATGAGTTTTGAAGACAGGAAGACTAGCAGTAGCAGCAGGAGTGACTTCCGTTCTTTAACATCTGTTAATGACTCTTGTTGATTAGCAGAAGTGGTTCCTCCAACACTATGGGCTCATGATCTCCAGCCTAGGGGTGGGAACAGCTCTCTGATTTCTGGTGATGATGTTTCCAACAGTGCCAGCAGTAGTGTCTCCAGCCGTGTTAGTAGCAGTGACAGGATCTCCGTCAGCACAGTACTTAATACTAGACTTGTGGGCACTGGTACAGGGGTGTTAGCAGCTTCCTGATATTTCGATTACACCTCCAGCTTTTTACCCTTCAAGTCAGGACTGATGATTATGTCCTTATTTTCAGGCACATAGGTTATCTATTGCCAAAATAGTTCTCTGAAACACACAGACATAAACTTTGAGTGGCATACAAAAATATAAAAAATTATTGCTTGTCTCTCTGGAGTCCACTAGAGGTAGGTTAAGTGATCCTGTTGTCTGTAGTTAGCAGATTATTCTCACCAGCTAATTTACTGTGGCAACTTGACTCTGAAACATAAATTCATCATTCTCATGGAGACTGTGGACACGTGAGAGAATACAAGTAGAAATACACAGGACCTCATGAACCTGGCCTCAGAATGGGCCCATCATTCCTTCTGTCTCATGTCACATGGGGAGAAGAAATGCACTCCCCTTTTATGGGAGGGAATCAGAGGCACATGCCATGGGTCTGAATAAGAGGAAGAGTTAAGGATTGGGGCTGTCAGGGCTTCGAGTCTGCCACGCTACGGAGCTGCTTCCCTTCACTCCATTCTTCCAGCCCTTCCTAGCTCTTTCACCATTCAATGCATGAGATCTCTCTTTGCTTTAGATACCTAGAGTGGTTTCTCTTTTCATGAGAGGGTGCTGTCTGATGCACTATTTGTTCATACTTATTGCTGGTTTTCATTTCCTCTTGCCATCCTAGCAAACCACCGCATACTTGTAAGGTTAAAATAACACAGATTTATTATCATACCATTCTGTAGGTCAGGAGTCTGGTGAGCTCAGCAGCTGTTTCTTGTTGAGAGTTTCCCAAAGCCAAAATCAAAGTGCTGGCAGGGCTGTGTTCATTTCTGGAGACTCTAGGGATGAATCTGTTTTCTTGTTCATGCAGTTTGTTGACAGAATTTAGTTCCTTGTGGTTGAAGGACTGAGGTCCCTTGCTGGCATTTCCAGCTTCTCAAAGCTGCTTACCTTCCTGGGCTCATGCCCCCCTTTCTCCATCTTCTAAACCTGTCTCACTCATCTTCAAATCTTTTATGCCTTCTCTTCCAACACCTCTTTTATTCTTCTACCTTCCTCTTCCCCTTTTAAGGTTCCATTTGAGTCCATTGGGCTCAACTGGATAACCCAGGATACTTTCCCCATCTCAAGGTTCATAACTTTAATCACATCTGCAAAGTCCTGGTTACCATCTAATGTAACATACTCAGAGGTTCTGGGGATTTGGACATGAACATCTTTGGCAGGCATTATTCTGCCAATCACATTGTTTATAATCTGTCTCCTCTTGTTAGAAAATATGCTCTGTGAAGGTGGAGAGCTTGTTTCATGTATGGATACATCCCAAACATCTAGAACATTGCCTCACATAAGGTAGATAGTTAATAAGTATTCACAAATTAAATGAATGAGATTTTAAGAATTTAAAGATCTAAGCTAGAATTTTAGTTCTGCTACTAACTCATTTCTTCATATGCAAAATGGAACAAATTATATAGACTTCTAGGATCTTATTGTGGTTTTATTATGAGGTGTCACCCCAAAGCTCTTGTGTTTCTGCATGAGTATTCAGAGGTGAAATAATTGAATTGTGAGAGATATAACCTAATTGTTATGGGGCACAACTTAAGACAGACTGATCACCACTGAGAAGTTCAAATTTGAGAGTCTTTATTAAGCCAGCCGGTTGACTATCTCACACAATGCCCCAAGAATGGCTATTGGGAGAATAGCCCTAACCATAGGGTTGCAGGAGTTTTTGTACTATAAATCAGTACATCAATCATAAGTGTCTGTGGCTATGATTCAGAATTACAAACTAACATCATGGGATCTGAAATCATTAGCAGAGGGGGAAATGGGTCAAAATGACCTAACTTAGGTACAAACTAAAGAATGGTTACTAACATCTAAACAGTCACTGTCGACATCACTGTTAACATGGTACATTGTTTAGGAAACTAGGAATCAAAAAGAGAACAATTTTTCATTATACAAGAATTGCCATTTTGTCATTTTGTATTGCCAAACAAGTCATGCTAAGCAACTGTTGGTGGGTACAGAGGCAGGGTGTTCCCATGGGAGAAGTATTTCCTACATAACATGGAGTCTCAAGGTAAAATGGAGTCTGTTTAGTCATTGCCCATATAGCCTGGCCTATAACATTTCCATGGAGTCAAATATGTCAGCCTGTCACACTAATTGCTCCATTATAGTTTAAATGGACTGACTGGCTGGTAACTGTAGGCAGGTGGGGTGTGGCTGAAGGAGGAGGGTCACTAAAGCCCTACCCTGGAAGGATGGATCTCCCCTGTGGCCCCTTCCTCCCTGACCTGCTCTGCTTCCTGACCTGGCCATGAGCTGAGAAGCTTTCCTCCCCTGGGCCCTTCCCCCATAGTGTGCTGCCTTACCTTGGACCTAGAGCAATGGAGTCAGCTACCTATGAACTGAAACTCTGAACTGTAAACCTTTCCCTCCTCTAAGTTGTTCTTGGGTATTTTGGTCACAGTGATGCAAAAACTGACTGAAATGAGTATAGGTGTTGCTGAGGATTTTATTAGATAATATTTACATAATAAATTTGTAAATTATTTATGTGATGAATTTAAATAATTTTATTTAAAATATATAAACGTGGCTTTCTCTTTTGCATTCATTCCAGTGATCTCCTTTTGCCTCATAGAGATTTAGGATTATTATAAAAGGAAGCCAAAGAAGTGGGAGGTTATATATGGTTTTTAAATAAGATTTTGGGATGTTGTTTCAGAGGATAAGGGCCTTTGTTAAGGAAAAACATTCAGAATTCATTAACACCTATTAAGAGCAATCCGCAACTGATAGAAGCAAAGGGTTGATTTCATGCAGAAGAGAGGACACGCGTTCCATCATTATGGCTGAGCTGCGAAGTTTAGAACCTGTGGGAGGAAAGAGAATAGAGCATAGAGGTACTTCATACAGGACAAGAAAATGAAGCAGAAAGTTTGCCCTTCATTCTGATGGAGTAACAAAGACATTATAAACAGGGAGGGCAGATGGAGACATTAAGAACCCAAGATGTTGCCTCAGTTTGGTCAGTGCTTTCAAGGCATTGTTTGTAGGGCAGAGCCATTCCACAGAAATTGAATGTGAACAATACATGTGATTCTGAATTTTCTAGTAGTTACATTTTTGAAGTAAAAAGAAACAGGTGATGATTAGCTTCAAGAAAGGTTGGGAAAAAAATATTTCACTTTTCCTGTTTCTAAAGTGAAGGCTGGCAAAGCAGGAGAGATTAGGAATGAGCTGCCCCACCAGCCATGCTCAGAGAGAAGCACTTTGTGATGAGGACATGAACCACCAGTCCTTCACTAGGGAAGCAAACAATGACCAGATCCTTTGGCTGCTTCCTTTGTGGCATTTGTATGTATATTAGATTAGCCAGTTTCAAGGTTTCCAGATACAGGCACATCCTTAGGTTACTTCCACTAATGAGGGTTAATTATAAGCCTACATAGGGAATAAAGGAGACAGGAAGTTGCTCCAAGCCACACAACCAGTCTCTCTGGAAACTAGGATGTGGTCCAGGATGCAGCTGTAGCTCTGGTGACACTGCCACAGAATACTCAGTGGATGATCTTCAGAATTGGGGCCTGGGGATCCCTGCTCCGGGGATCCGCCATGATAGTGGTGCACATCTTTTGTCTGTACCTGTTGTTTCTGCCTTTACCAACATACTTTCTTCTGTGTTTTAGATCAAGTCCCCATTCAGGAGAGTAAGCTCTACTAGATGGAGCTCTTGTTTCAGACCCTCTCAGGCCCTGACTGGTCTATCGATAGCTCCTTTGCTTTGTTAGTGATAGATCAAGTGCTATCTCTCTTCACCACACTCAGAAAGAGGACTGTGGGTGACAAAGGGTTCCTTAGGTTTTCCAGAGAAGGCAATGAAAAAATGTCTTGTTCTGGATCCTGATTCTAGGCCATCTACTAAACCATGTCAATCTGACCATTTTTTTTATCTGTAGTTGTTTTATTATTTGAAAAATTATTCATCTTTCCATATTTGCTCAAGGCTAAAACCCTAAAAACTTTCTGCTTTGACTACCCTGAGTGCCCCCAAAATAAATAAATAGACAAATAAGTAAAACAAAGAAGAAAGCCTGCACAAAAGAAGTGATATTAATTTCAATAATATATTTTATTTAACCCAATATATCCAAAATAGTATCATTACAACAGGCAATCAATAAAAAATGAGAAACTTTGTATTCTTTTTTTATTTCAGTCTTTGAAATCTGATGTATATCTGATACAACATATCTCAACTTAGAATAAACTCTTTTCAGGTAGGCAGAAACTTCTAGAACTCCAGCATGTCATATGTAAATTATGTACTGAATGGTGCAACTTTAAGGAAGGCCTCATGTGCAGGCCATATCCACTATGGTGGTAGCCTAGCAAGAACCAAGAAGGGGCAGTGTTCTTGGTTTATCAGATCTTACATATGGTATGTAAGCATTCTAGAAATTTCCCTGTGCTTCACTGAGGTTGCAGGGGGTGAGTAGGAAGAGATAGAAGTTTGTCTATGAGTCCTAGAGTCAGGACAAAGCAAACCCTGTGTATGTGGACTTCCTGATTGAGGGTACATGTCAAGGACCATAGAAGGCACTGATGGATGCCAGCACTTCATCACAGCAGGCCTGACACCTCAGTGGTCATCAGTCCAAGTGCCGGATCAGACAGGTTGCAATGAATCAGAAGCCAATGAGGATGCAAGACAGGTCCCACTGGAAGAATACGTGCTCAGCCTCAGGTTCAGCCCTTTTCTCATCTCTTCCCAATCCCAGCTTGGTCTGGAAGGTATGATCAGGCACATAGAGCCCCAGGCTACAGGCCCAGGCTTCTTCACTCTACTCCCAGCTTCTCCTTGTTATAGCTTCCCCTTGGCCATCTCCTGGGCCAAGGAGTTTCATGACTCCTGAAACATAGTTCTGCCCCAACTGTTTGGAATTAGCACAGATTCCACAGGTTTAAGGCCATGAACCCAACAAGGCCCCACCACTTAGTTCTGACATAACCCGTTAGGTTCCAGGGCTCCCAGGCCACTTGCTCTTCTGACCAAATGGCTAAAATTGAGAAGTTTCTATGACCATTCACTATAATGACTCACAGAACTCAGGAAAGTGCTCTACTTACAACTTATATCCTATTATAAAGGATACAAATCAGGATCAACCAGAAGAAGAGATCTATAGGGCAAGGTCTGAAAGGGTCTCACGCACAAAGCTTCCATGTATTCAGGATGCATCACCTCCTGGTACATCAGTGTATCACCATCTAGAAAGCTCAAACCAGCCTTCATGTCCAGTTTTTATAAAACACAAGCAGATTGATTGAATTATTGGCTATGTGGTCAAATACATATCTCTCCTCTCCTTCCTTCCCCAGAGATTGGGGTGATATCTCAGAACCAAAGCCCCTCTTAATTAAAAGATTAGTATTTCTGGCATAGCTTGTCCCTCACCTGTGTCATCTCATGAGCACAAACTCAGATATTATTATCAGGTGCCCACCATCAATAAGAAAGACACCACTCTGAAAATTCTATGACAGTCTTATCACTCTGAAAATTCTATGGATTAGAGGTTACCTCCCAGGGACTAGAGAAAAAGGCCAAGTCATGTTCCTTATTACACAATAATGATGATGGATGATGACAATGATGTAATGTCTAGTGTACCCCATTTCTCTAATCCAGTTAAATATCCATCTTTTGAGAGAATACCTAAGAAGTTACTCTTACAGAGAAATATGAGGTACAAGTGTGAATCTGCACTTCAAATCCTTCTTTGATATAGAATGTATTCATGGTGTCAGCATCAGCTAAGAGGCCTTCTGTTGGTTAATCCTCCCCAGTACACACTTGGAAATCTCATCAAACTTAATTTCTTTTCCTGTGAATACTTCTGTTGTTAAACAGCCCCTGGGCATTTTCCAATGGAAAATGGAGTTGTTGGCTTTCACTGGCTCCTGTTTACAGTCCAGTGGATTAAAAGATGAACCAAGTAATTACCAAATCCATACTGATGGAATACAGGTGGAGGTTTGAAAGCAGGAGAATGTCCAGGAGTTCCCTTGAGTCCATTGGGATCTGTGGAGGGAAAGAAAACTGAAAAGGAGAAAGATGCAGAGACTGAAACAGCAGAAGACACATTTAAATAGGGGCTGTCTTAATGAGAATGTGTCACCTCAGAGCCAACAAGAAGTCAGCAGATGGGATGCACCTGTCCCCTGAGAGTCTCAAAAGCAAAATCAATCCTCAGAGCCCAGAATGGAAACAGGAAAACCAAATCAGACTTCTCAGATATACTTCAGCAAACATACCCTCAGCTTCCAAAACAACAGGTGTTGCTCAGATGGGGTGCACCTAAGAGTTCCCCCACACCTCTCCATCCTCTGAGGGAGAAGCACTATTCAGAGAATCTCAGCATCTGTTTCTTTGGTCATTCTTAGAGTAATTGATTTCACCAACAACACTCACTCATCCATTTAAATTAAGTCCAGTTGCCTTGGCTATAATGAACAGCTGGGGTAAGAACAGCTCAAGCCTCTGGGGTCTGCTTTGGAAGAGGATGATAATTTTAACTCAGGTGATGAATTCACCAGGATTCTGGAGCATGAGGAGAAGAAACCTGGTAGAGCCTTTATCCAGCTGTTGTGAAAGACCGGCCCCTAGAGCTTTTGGAACAAAGCAGAGTCAGACCATGCATTGGTTGGCATTTCACGTCCTGCATGTTAACCTAAGTTAACCCCCAGGACACAGTGCAAACATGAACTGAGCTCTGCCATCAAGAGGGCAGCTGGTGGAGAGGAGGTCTCTGATTGAAGCTGTTAACCTCCTAGTTTGGAACTCTACCTTCTCCTCAAATATGTTTGTGTTAATCTACTTATACCAGGAAAAGCATTTTAGAAACCCTCAATGTCATGGTCATGGCCTCACTTTCCACTCCCCTGTTGCAGAATTGCTGATCTTGGGGCTGTGTGTGAACATGAGGGGAAAGTTTATTACAGAAAATTTTCATTTCATTCTCTAAAGGGTGGTGTTCAAGGGACAGGTTTATGTTCTCTGAGCCATGGCTCACAAAGACAGCACCAACAGTAACTTGAGAAAAGATACTGAAATGTAATAATAAGCAAGGACCAAAACTAGAATGGAGGCTGAGGGTCATCTCCCCACCCAGGACATGCCTCCTTTTGCTGCAGCTGGACTGAGGGCCTTTGTTAAGATCTCTGAAGCAGAGCAAACTCTCCTTTCACCACCACTTTCTCATCTCCACATCCTCACTCTGCAAAGAAATGGTCCCATTTGCACACCCTGGGATCTTGTTAGTCTCCTGAGAGATTTCAAAATTACTGCTGGGAGAAGCATGTTGTTCCTTGGCTTTTTAAATTGCTGCTTAGGCACAAAGATCAATGCTGTGAGGTAACAATGAATAAATGGTGGTTGTAGGCGGGCCTCCGACTCTGTTGCTATTCCCAAGGGGTTCCCAGAAGCACATTTGAAAGCTAGTATTGGAAAGGACAGGAAGAATAGTTTTGTTCTGTGTTTTGTCTTTAAGAGTGCCCCGAATGCAGGGCCTCAAGCCCAGACCAGACCAACCCCAGTCAAAATGTGGGGAAATAGCCTGGTATCTACAGCCCTCTCCCTTCTCCCCATCTCTCTCCATCTCTCCCATTCTCCCCATGCTTACTTGTTTTCCTATTTTCCAAAAATTATGCCACTGGGGAATTGCATGGCAGGTAGTGGTTGCTCTATTACCCATCCCAGAGGTAATTCAAAGCTATCTTTTAATTTAAAAAAAAAGTACTTCCATCCTCTACACTTTCAGTTTTACTAAATGATTCAGACATATTTGGGGACAGGCTGTGGGAAATGGAGATATTAACCATTCATTCATTCAACAAACAATTACTGAGTACCTATTTTACTCTGGAGCCTGGTGGGGGTAAGATATAGGGTGCTCTTTCTGTCATTTTTCTGTCATTCTACATCAATGCTGTTATTAATTTCCTCTCAAGTTATTCAAGGGCAATATGTACCACAATATATATTGACTGTCTTTCAAAGTCAATGTAGTCTACATAAGGAAAGCATTAAGGCAAGAAACATTTGAACCTTCTTGGGTCAGATTATGTTACAGGGCTTCCTATCTGAGCTGAGAATGGCTGCACATGAGTCACGTGCAGTTAGCTTCAAATTTAAATTTTTAGATCTTTCTCCAAGTTCCACACACGTATTTTCATCTGCTTGTTGATCAGCTCTCCTAAGATGTTCTCCAGACATCTCAGATTCTTCAGGTTCAAAGTCAAAACTCTCTTCCTTAGAAACCATTCCTCTCCACCTGGGTGCTGGTCTCACTGGACAACATTGCTGCCTACTTAGTTACCCACACCAGCCACCTGGGCACCAGTCTGGAAGGTTCTTTCTTGCTCACTGTTTTAAACCAATCATCATATCCTGACTATTCTATCACATAGAGAAGAATGGAGCGTTGTCATGTATTTGGTTTAGAATTGGTCAAATGCATGCTTTAATTTCAAGCATTTTGCAAGGAGAAACCTAGACTAAGCAGTTGGATGCTTTCTGTCTAACATAATACTTTGAATGGTGAGTTATTTAATATAATTGCTGGATTCATCTACCATTTACCCAAATAAATTTACTTTCCCATAACAAACACACTTACAACTTAAATAAACAATTTCTTCAAAGAATGTGTTTTCTATCCTCTGAGATTATTGCAAGTCTTTAAAGTGTGTATTTTTGAGTGTGTGCTTTATAAACAGTTGTACCTCTTGGCGAACTCCCTGCTCTTTCTCACTGAAAGCCTTAATTATGGAGAGGAACTGGCATCATGATTCATGATTCAGAGAATGTTCATTTAAATCTTACTTGAGACATTTGCTCCACCTGAATTATATTTTCATTATAGTCTTCTTGTTGCTAGAATATGCAAATATTCTATGAACTTTTCTTCCATATATTGCTGAGAAGGACAATAAATAACATAGCACTTAATTTCTTAAAGTACTATGTCAATAGTATGCTATCTTCTCTTGACAGGGATTCTCATAAAATCTTATGATGAACTGTCTTCAATTTTTACTGAGGTTCATAAAAGTTCAAACCTTACAATTTTCATTCCATAGTTCTACAATTCTCTTAGTACATATCTTCTTTCTCACAATTTTTGCTGTCACTGCCCTAGCTTAGGCCCCATCATAATTGTCCCCAAAGACTGACCAAGAGTCCCTCACAGGCACACCCTTCCCAACCTTTCCATCAATTCTCTCTCCAGAATAATGTTTCCAAAATGTGCGAATATGCTTTTGTTGCTCTGTTTAAAACTATGTATGTGCCTCTTTTTGCTTATAGATGAAATAGAAAGAATTTGGAGTGGCATAATAGTCCTTGAAGATTCTGGCCTTTAAATAAATGAAGTCACAAAATCCCAACTATCCTTGACATGCTGAAATCAGGCATGTGAAAATTTGGATGATTCCTGCCATCTATTTGGTCATGAAAATGGTACCCACATAGGAAATTGCCTGCCCTCAATCCTCTACCTCCCAGTAACAAAATTTTATTGTGGAAAAACTTAAACATATAGAAAAGTTGAAAGAATAAGACAATAAACACCCCTATTTTCACCAGGTAGGTTCAAGAGTGTTAACATTTTGCCATCTTTTCTTTATATAATTGTACTTTTCTTGTTTGCTTGTTGAACCATTTAAGAAATGGTAGACATCATAGCTCTTCATTCCTAAATACCTCAATATTTATTTCTAAAGAATCTGGGTATTTTCCTGTATGACTAGAAGGTGGTTATCACCCCTAAGAAAATAAACACTAAGTCCCTAGTATCCTTTAATATATAATCCATACCAAAATTTTTCCAAATGTGCCCTATCTTTTCATAGAAATATTATTGAGATATAATTTATATCCCCAAATATCTCTTATAACTCTTTTTCAAAATTTACTAGTCAATTAGGGAAGAAGATTCTGGGATGATGGCAGAGTAGGAATGACTATGAATCTACAGCAGATTCTATTTGATTTAACTATTTTGGAAAGCTTGCAATTTCCAGGGGACAGGTAGATGGTAAACTGTAGTTAATTTCAGTTCTTAGTATGACCCATCACCACCCCAACTGCTTTGGTAGGCAACTTTGCACATGTTTCAGGAGCAGCTTACACATGGCTTGTGGGAGCCCAAGTGGACAAGAAGGACCTTGTTCTTAATATCAAGGATATATACTCTGGTTGCTGTTTCTGACTGCAGAGATGCAAAGAGGACATTGACATTGCTGCCAGCCCTGTCTTGCTGATGAAAACAGCTTCCAGGGGATTTTAAAGAATGTGTGCCTTTCCTTGCCCTCTGCGTTCTACTCTTTTTCTCCCTTTGGAAATCAGAGTCTTAAGGATTATGACATTCAAAAGCAATCAAATTTACAGGGAAATTTAGAAAGTCACCTCCATGCCAGAGAAAAGAAAAGACCCTCATAAACATTAGTTTTATACCTCAGTCTGATCACCAGCACAGAGAGACCCTACAACAATTAAAATGTGAAACAAAACAAACTCCAGAAAACCATGAGAAAGGAAGAGATTCAGATCTCCAGAGTTACAACACTGTAAGATTCAAAAATCTAGTTTGCAATAAAAAAAAAAAAAAAACACAAGGCATACAAAGAAACAGTGAAGTGTCCCATTTAAAGGAAAAACCAACAGAAACTGTCCCTGAGAAAAAACAGCTGGTGAAGTTACTAGACAAAGATTTTTAAACAATTGTTACAAAGATACTCCAAGAACTAAAAGAAGATATGGTAAATCTAAAATAAATAATGTATAAACAAAGTATAAATATCAATAAAGATATAGAAAACATTAAAAGAAACTAAAAGAAATTCTATAGCCAAAAAGCACAAAAATTAAATGATAAATTTTCTATGGGGATTTGAATAGGCAAAAAGAAAATCAATGAACCTGAGGATGGGACAGATGAATTATCATCTGAAGAACAGAAGTACAAAAGATTGAAGCAGGCAGAGACTAAGGGACCCTTGGGACATCATCATGTGGACCAACTTATGCACTGTGGAAGGCCCAGAAAGACAAGAGGAAGAGAAAGGGGAAGAGAGGCCATCTGAAAAAGCAATGGCAGAAAACTCCCCAAATTTGATGCAATACATGAACACAGACATTCAAGAAGCTCAGTAAACTCCAATCAGAGTAAACTTAAGGAGACCCAAACAAAGGCACATTATTGAAAACCAAAGATATAGAAATACTCTTGAAAGCAGCAGGAAAGAAGTGACCTGTAATTTACAAGAGATCCTCAAGAGTATTACCAGAAGCTTCCTTGCCAGGAGACTTGGAGGCCAAAGAGCAAAAATTGATATGTTCCATGTGCTTTAGGGGGAACAAAACCCCAAACCTGTCAACCAAGAATCCTATATTTGGCAAAACTGTCTTTCAAAAATAAGGGAGAAATTAAGATTTCCCCAGAAATACACAAAGTGGAGGAGTTCATTATCACTAGACCTGCTCAGCAAGAAATTCTAAAGGTAGTTCTTAAGGTTGAACTAAATTGACACTAGACAGTAACTTCAAGTTGAGTCAAGAAACAAAGGTCAAGAAAGGTAAACACACAGACAATTCTAAAAGTGAGTTTTATTGTAACTTATAACTCAACTTTTTGTTTTCTATGTGATTTAAGAGACTAATACATTAAAAATAATTAGTATTTTTGGACAATTGAAGGGGGGTGGGGACAGAACTGCATAGGAGAGTTTTTTATGTCATTGACATAAAGCAGGTATAAATTCAAATTCTAGTGTTATAACAATGTCTGGTTGTTAAATGTGTTCCCCATGGTAACCACAAAAAAGTAGCTATACGATATACTCAAAAGGAAATGAGAAGGGAATTAAAATATTTCACTCTAAAAAAATCAATAGGACACAAAAGCAGAGAGTAAGGTAGAAAATGAGGGACAGAATGTTATAAGGCATATAGAAAGCAAAGAACAAATTAACAGAAGTCCTTTCCTATTAGTAATTGGCTGTAAATGAAATAAAATCTCCAATGAAAAGATAGAAATTGACAGAATGGTTTATTTAAAAAGATCCAACTGAATTTTATCTGTAAGAGACTTGCTTTAGATCCAGACACACAAGTAAGTTATAAGTGAAAGAATGGAAGAAAATATTCCATGTAAATACCAAACAAAAGAAAACATAGGTAGCTATACAAACATCAGACAAAACAGACTATGAGTCAAAAAAGGTTAACTATAGATAAAGACCATTATATATTAATGAAAGGTTTAATACAGCAAAAAGAGATGACTATTGGAAATTTGTATGTTACCTAGTCACAGATTGTCAAAATACATAGAGAAATTTTGACACATTCTACAACATGGAAAAAAAAAAAAGTGAAGACTTATGCTAAGTGAAATAAGCCAGTTAGCAAGTACTTAACATTGTCAAATTCACAGAAACAGAAAGAAAAATGGCAACTGCTAGGGGACGGGGAGAGGTTTCACGTTTTACAAGATGAGGTTTTTGTTTAGGGAAGGATGACAGTGATGGATGCACAATGTAAATGTACTTAATGCCAGTGAATTGTATACTTAACAATGATTAACAATGATTCATGTTACATATATTTTTAAACAATTTTTTTTAAAAGTAAAAAATTTGTACCCAATTAATGCATTGCATTTAATTGTTATTATCTGGCTCTAGTCTCTTAATGTACACTGCCTCATTCTCTCCATATATTCATTTTTAAATTTTTGTTGATGACTTATGAAGGCCATTTGTCTCATAAAATACATTCTATATTTACTCATTTATTTTATTCGTTGTCTCACGGCATAGTTTTAAATTGTTCCTTTTCCCTGGTATTTCCTGTAAACCAGAAGTTAAGTCTAATGGCACAAATAGATTCAGATCATATATTCTTGGCAAGGACTCCTCATTGTAGATATATTATAGATTGTTATTATATCAGAAAAATAAAATTTAGGTTGTTTCTTTCTGACTCATTTTTAAACTTTTATTTTGAAATAATTATAGACACAAGAAGTTGCAAAAATAGTACCTAGAATCCCTTGAATTCTTTGCCCAGCTTCCCCCAATAGACATTTTATGTAACTGTAGTACAGTAGCAAACTAGAAAATTGGCATTGGTATAATGCTGTTAACTAAACTACAGATCTTATTTAGTTTTTGCCAGATTTACATGTATTTGTGTCTCTGCAAGTGTAGGTTTGTGTGTGCATTCACACACATATACTTTTACACCCATAGTTCTATGCGATGTGATCTCATGTTCTAATTCGTTTTTAATTTTTACAATATAATCCCAATAAGATTATCATGGCAAGGTAATTATACTTTGTTGTAATTGAAGAAAATGTAATCTAAACATCTGTATACATTTTGTGCCTGCCCCCGGAGGGAAACTGGCTAAGTTCAAATTTGGGAAAAGAATGCTTTGAAACTGTTCAGGGAGCAGATCCTTCTCATGAAACTCTTGCCATTACAGCATGGACCATAATATCATTTCTAGACTGGAAAGATGGAAATAATGAAGAAACTGCTCTGCCAAATAATACTGAGTTGTCATCTTTTGAGTAAGTATGCTGCTACAGAATCGATTTTCCACTAAAGGAAGATTCCCTCCTAATTCCTGAGGAAAATAAGGAGTTGGGAGTCTGCACCCAGAGATTTAGGACAGGGTCAAAGGAATTTCTGCTCAGGGTAGTTGGTTGGTGGCACTAAGGCAGAAGTCTGTTTCAAGAAAAGGAAATGAAAGGGATAAAAACAAGAAAGGAAGAAGTCAAATTATCACTGTTTGCAGATCATATGATCCTATATTTAGAAGATCAAAAAAACTGCACCAAAAAAACTTCTAAAGCTAATAAACATATTTGGCAAAGTAGTGGGTTACAAAACCAACATACAGAAATCAATATCTTTCCTTTATACCAATAATAAATCTTCTGAGAAAGAAATCAGGAAAACAATTCTATTCACAATAGCCTAAAAAAAATTCTTAGGAATAAATCTAACAACAGGTGAAAGACCTCCCCAATGAAAACTATACAACACTGATGAAAGAAATTGAAGATCTCAGAAAATAGAAAGACCTCCCATGTTCATGGATAAGCAGAATTAATATTGTTAAAATGACCATATTACCAAAAGCAATTCCCATCAAAATACCAATGACACCCTTCACAGAACTAGAAAACACAGTCCTAAAGCTCATTTGAAAAGACCCAAAGCAATCCTAAGCCAAAAAAGCAATGCTGGAGGAATCACAATACCTGACTTCGAATTATACTACAGAGCTGTAGTAACAAAAACTGCATGGTTCTGGCATACAGACACATAAACCAATGATACAGAATAGAAGATACAGAGGCAAACCCACACATTTACAGTCATCCGATCCTTGACCAAGGTGCCAAAAACACACATTTGAGAAAAGACAGTCTTTTAAACAATGGCACTGGGAAAACTCATTATCCACATGTAGAAGAATGAAACTAAATCCTTATCTCTCACCCCACACAAAATCAACTCAAAATGAACCAAAGGTCTAAGAATTAGACCAGAAACTATGCAACTCCTCGAAGAAAACATAGGGTCAACACTTCAACATATAGGTTCAGGCAAAGACTTTCTCAATAGGACCCCTGAAGCTCAGGAAATAATGACAAGAGTTAATAAATGGGACGACATCAAAAGAAAAAGCTTCTGCACAGCAAAGGAAACAATTAGAAATGTGAAGAAAGAACCTACAGAATGGATGAAAATCTTTGCTAACTACTCTTCTGACAGAGGATTGATATCTAAAATACATAAAGAACTCAAAAACATTAACACCAAAACCCAAACAACCCAATTAATAAATAGGCAAATGGATTGAACAGATACTTCTCAAAAGAAGAAATACAAAAGGCCAACAAATACATGAAAAAATGTTCAACATCATTAGCAATCAGGGAAGTGCAAATCAAAACTATACACCAGTCAGAATAGCAGTCATCAAACATAGCACAAATAATAAATGCTGGAGAGGATGTAGCAAAAAAAGGAACACTTTCTACTGTTGGTGGGATTGTAAATTAGTACAACTACTATGGAAATAAGTATGGAGATTCCACTCGGCATGAACTACCATATAACCCAGCTATACCACTCTGTAGGATTTATCCTAAAGAATTAAAGTCATCATACTATAGTGATACATGTATACACATGCTTATAGCAGCACAATTCGTAATAGCCCAACAATGGAATCAGCCTAGGTGTCCATCGATGGATGAATGGATAAAGAAAATGTGGTGTATATACACAAAGGAGTTTTATTTAGTCATAAAGAAGAATGAATTTATGTCATTTGCAGGAAAATGGATGGAAGTTGAGACCATTATGTTCAGCAAAATAAGACAAACTCAGAAGATCAAGGTCATGTGTTTTCTCTCCTATGTGGAAGGTAGAGAGGAAAAAGGAAAAGAAAGGGGGTATGGGGATCTCACAAAAAGCAAAGGGAGCTCAGTAGATGAAAGGGATCAAGGGGTGGGAAAAAGGGAGGGAAGGGAAAGTATTGGAGAGTGATGTTGGTCAAATTATATTGTTATGTTGTATGCACGTATGAATAAGTACCAACAAATTCTGTCATTATGTACAACTACAATGTACCAATGTTAAAAATGTGGAAAGAGAGAAAAAAATGACAATCCCAGCTAATCTGGAGGCTGAGGCAGGAGGATCAGAAATTTAAAAATTTAAAAGTACCCTGGGCGACTTAGTGATACCTGTCTCAAAATTAAAAAAAAAAAAAAAGGGCTGGGGATGGAGACCCTTTGCAATGCTTTCTAGAAGTATAATTTAGTATCTTTTTTTTAAAGTTTATCTTCTCTGCTTATAATTCTTTCTGCTATCCTTGAACCTTCTGAGTATTCTTAGCCACCACCATCTGGTGTTTGTTATGCTTTGGGGGGTTAAGGAAGCTGTGTGCAGAAAGAAACTTGAAGAAAGGATTAGGAGGCAGTAGTGTGGGGCAAGCTCTGGCGTGGACACCTGGGCTGAGGATGGGAGGTTAAATGACTGTACCATGTTCAACACCTTAACAGTAACTGCACCAAGACCAGAACATAAGTTTCCTAACTCCAGTGTTCTTCCACAACACATCTCCACATTAACCTGCAAGAGTTTTGAGGCCTGTCTGAAGTAGGCAGATGGACTAGATGCTGTGCATATTCCTTTCAACTTCAATAACACCGTGCTTTACTTGCTACCAATAACCAAATTCAGCGGACAGTTTTAGTTCTTATGTTGCTTGCTCTCTTGGCAGGATTTGATACAATCAGTTATTCCCTTCCTGAAAGAGTGTTAATCAGGATTCAATAAGAAAAACAAAACAGCTCTGGGTGTTCTATGAAGGGATTAAATCTAAGAACCAGTATTTATTAAACTGTTGAGAGCTATTGAGATATAGCTGTATCTCCAACAATTCCCATCACAATTGGTCTGCCAGGGGACGTGGTAGCTTTGCCTGAATCAGAAAGATATAGGAAGGACTCAGACACTGCTGTGGCTTCGTCCAGGTCTGGGGAAGCTGCTACCACCACCATGTGACTGATCAGTCACAAAGCTAATGACTAGACACTGGAATACTGCTAGAGAAAAGCTCCACAACATCAACATCATATCTGCCAACAGAAAATGGCTAAAACAGTGGGACTATAAACTTTGCCTCAGTTCCATCTTCTAAATCTTGAGTGGTACACCTGATTGATGGTATATAGTTTGTATACAGTCCTCTGGTTCTGAGGGAATATGGTAAAAGCTGTCTTGAACTGTCTAGGAAGACAAAATAGGCAGCATTAAAAGTATGAATGGATGTGGTGTGTCCACTGACCATCCCAATACACAGTTCTCTTGCCTATGGTAAAAGCACAATATTTTGATTTCCCCAAACACTGTGATACCTCATCTTCTACCTGTTCTCTACATGTTGTTGTGACTCACAACTGACCTATCCCTTTCTCACTCTGGGTTCTGCAATTTCATGCACTTGGTGTATAGGGATTTCAAAATCATCATCTCCAGTCAGGCCTCTTTCCCACACGGCACCCCTATCTCCAACAGCCTACTGGATTTCTCCCTAAATATCTCTTAGACTGAGCATATCCAGACCCAAATTGATTGTGTCTCCTCCCCAAAGGTGTTCCGACTGCTGGTTTCCCCATGGTGCTATGGCAGATGGATAATCTGCTTAATTTCTCAAATAGAAATCCCAGGAAACATCCTTATCTACTCTTTCTCCTTATCCCCAACATCCAAATAATTGCCAAGCCATGAGAATAATATACATTTCTCTCATTCTCAGTCTAAACTCCTGAAAGAGCATCCTTGGTTTCCTTGCCTCCAGTCTTTCCCTTCATCAACCTACCTTTCATATTATATTCAGATAAATTTGTCAAAAACACATATAGATCTCTTAAAACCCTTGTGGTTTTGCATACCCTTCAGATGGAGTCCAGAGTCACTAGTATGACTTCCAAGGCTAACAGTCAACTTGAGTTTATCTGTATAATTAGTCTTACTGTCTGCTTAAATACTGGAAGTTCCCCACACTGCCAGTGCTTCCTCAGAGTTGCCTTCACCTGGCCACACATGGGAACTAGAACCTCTGTTGAACTACAGTTCCCAGAAGATGGAGTAAAAATGAGAGAGAGCAGATGAGTATGGTCCATACAGGTCCTTGCCAGGTGGCAAGCAGTGTTTCTTCAGGAATGATAGAACTCTTGAGAAAGAAGGGTACACACAGGGATGCTTTGAAGATCAGTGTGAAATTTGTCCCTGTCAAATTCTTCATTTATTGGAAAAGCTTGTTGAAAATCCATTGGATGCTCACCTGTCCTGGGCATGCACAATATTAATTTTATTTCTAAAAGTGAGAGATAATGGGTATGGAGTGCCAGATTAGCTCTATTCTAAATGTATATTCACTCAGTTGAGGACTATAATATGACAATCTCCACTTCATACATATGGAAACTGAAGTGCAGAGAGGTTATCTAAAACTGAAGAGGATGAGCCAAAATTCTAAGCTTCCAGCTCACCATTTAACTGCTAACTGGAAACTCATCCAGCCTAAGGATGATGTTAAATTGAAGTATGCTATTCCAAAATAAAAATTTCATGATTTAGTCAATAACAAGATAGTGAATAGATAAAAATCCAAGACAGTATTATAAGGGCTAAGAAATTTCGTTAATGCAACTGCTTTTAGTTCAGCTGATACTGAAAGAAAAGTAAGCATCTTGAAAAAATGCTATTGAAGTTAAATGAATTCTCCTTCTCCTGAGTATACATGTTACTTAATGCCCAGCAGTTGAATGGAAAAAATCATTGGAAAAGTTTTATCATTACTCAGGGGCATCGTTTATCTACTGGCAGTTATATCAAACAAACAAACAAAAAAAAATCATGTCGATGGACAATTTGTACTGTTACTTAAATTTCCCAGGAAGAGACTGAATAATATCTATAATTTAGCATATTTAGAGAACAAAATGGAACACACTTTAAAATTGGGAGTTTATGTAATTATTTGTGAATTTATATTCATGTCTCGGTGGTTAAATATTTTTGTTTAATCCCTGTCTATCTCTCAAGTCTTCTCTCTCATAATTTTTCCTCTTGCTCTGGTTTTCAGCAATTCTGGAATCTTCAACTCTTAAAAGAGTTCTCCCCTCTTCTTGAAACACTCTTATCTACTACCTCAATATAAAGTAAAAAATCACTTCCTCGGAGAGATCTCCCCTGCCTTTGGAACAGATCAAGTCTCCTTACAATGTATTGGCAACACTCTCTGGATATCCCAAGCAAAATTTCATCAGTTCCAGCTCTGGAACAATTATAAATCTCACAGTAGATTTTTTTTTTCAATATTTAAGAATTAGAAAAAAGCAAACGAAACAACAACAAAAACTCAGCACCCATTGCAATTGATCAGGACCTGACCTTCCCAGGTTATAAGCCCCAAGAGGACAGAGGCAACCTCAGCCCTGCTCCATGCCAAAGCTGCCTGGTCCAGCAGATGGCCTTGAACATACTAGCTTTTAACAGCTATCTGAGGAGTGCATGAACCCCTGCTGTGGCCCCCTTCAAAACACTTTACATTTTCCTTTAAATTAATAGAGTGTGTAGATGTTTATTTTTAAATTGATTATTGACATTTTCCAGAAAGTTAAAATCAAAAGATTTTCTATTCAGGAGTTTTTCTCTCAGGCTGGTTGTTTAATTGTTTTGCAAGATCCTCATTCCTCATTCTTCTCAGATTCCCCTTATTTTCTAGGTTTCCTGCTGCCCTTCCTGTCCCTGTAATTCACCATCTTCAGATTCTCCACCTTTGAGCCCGAGTAGACCTCTCATAGTGGTTTGCCTTGGGAAGCAAGTTGATCACTAGAGCTTTGCTTGCTGAGTATTTTTTTTTAAAATGCAAATGTGGCATTTGGTTGATCTGTGGTTAAACACTTCTTGAAAATTTCGGACCTCGGCTTATTGGTGATCTCATAAAATTTCCACAGACTGTGTGTCATTCACAACCTAAGGATCTGGAAGGAAACTGAACATTAAAATGCAGTTCCCAGTGATTTCAGCCTGGAAGGTGATATGTCTGTTTTTCTAACATCTCAACGTCACTGGAATGTGCATTGGCAATATTTCTAGACCAGATTTCTGGGGAACTGGCTCACCCATCTGAGAGACACAGTTAAAGTTAAAGACACTGAAAACTCAACGAGTCTCTTGGCTACTTGACTTCAGCTACACAGATGGCTGCTTTGGAGACTAGCTTGTATATTAACTGAGTCAAACGTGCATATGTCCTGGAAGGACAGCATTGTGCAACTGATATCAGAAGCAGAGCCTTGCAAAGTACGCCATCAATGCTATCTGCCGTGTGACCATCGATTTGATGCCAGACACAGGAACTTGGACTTGGCAACTGTAGAAATGAAAACATGTCAGGTGAAAGAACACACAGAAAAGGCTTTTATCAGCTTCTCAAAAGAGAAGGGAGACAGGAGAGGACCAGGCTGCCTCCCTGGACAAAGGGAGAGAGTTTATTCATGTGGAGGGCTGTTTGCAAGGGGCGCTAAGGTTTAGGAATGTTATTTGGCTTTAGTACATTTCACAGGTGTGTTTTCCTTTTCCTCTGAGGCACTTTAACTTTGAGGGAGGCATGGTCAGATGGTCATTCTGGAGCCAAATGTTAGTTTTTCATACTGCTGTCGCATTCTATATAAATGTCCCTGTCTTGTGACAAGGATGAGTGGCTGTAGCTATTAAGAGAACACATAGGCAGGAAATGAAAGAAAACAGGAATTGTGGCAAGTGACAAGTTAAGTGCCCAGGAAATTTGCCATTTTGGTGGCTCCTCAACGGTTTTTATCCTTTATGATTTTTTGTCTTCTGAGTGTCCTGGTAAGAGCATCCTGGCCCTATTGATGCACCTGATCTCTGAACCTGATAAGGTTGTTAAGGGAGGTGGGTAAGGCCCATACCAAGCTTTTGGTAACTAACGAGACATGAATTAAGGTAGGAGAGCAGAGGAAAAAACTTACACTACCTTTTAAAGGCTGTCCAGCCATGACTGAAGGCTCAAGAGTGCATTCGTCCTTTGTCCCTGTGGTGATCTCTAACTGTCTCGGGTTGCTATAGCTCAACACTCAGTTAATATGCATTTTCTGTATAGGGGCAATGGGTCTATCTCTGTAATTTGTCTACACGAATCAGGGACAATATCTGCCTTGGAGAAGTTTCTAGTCCAATTGGGCAAACAAATAACTGCAATGCAACGGAGGAGGTACTGTATGTGTGTTTTGTGTAGCACACTGTGGGGCACAGACAAGTGAGTAGGCTTGCCTTGGGGAAGTCAGGGAAGGCTTCCTGGAAGAGGCTCCATTTGAACCAGATCTTGAAGAGTAAGGACTAGTTTGCCAGTCCTACAAGAGTGGCAAGGGAACCTAAAGGCAACAACACTGTGGCAAAGGTATAGCACAGAGAAAGAAGACTCAGTGTTCCCAAAATCTTCCAGGAACTCTATGTGGCTAGGACATGGGTTTCTCTAGAGGGTCACCAGCAACACTTCTGTGGGAACACAGTGACTTGGTCTTCATGGGTTGACCCTAACAACAATTACAACTAATATTCGTGACTTTATGTGGCTTCTTCTGGGACCCATTTTATTAAATTTTTGTCTTGAACACCTTAAACGGGTAATGGGGTCCATTTATAGACTACAGCCTGTGTAAAGATGTACTTCCTTTCATTTGTCCAAAAATACTTCTTCAAATGATCACCAGCGGGGTCATTTTTCCCTCTTTTTGTAATTGCTCTGTATTGGTACTCCTACCTAGCCCCCAGGCAACGCAGGATAAAGAATGGGTTTGAAAGGCACCATTGAAACCCTGACTGGGGTAGCCACGCCCACCTAAAAGCCAAAATCCAACCCTTGCTTTACCTTCTACCTCACACCCACAGGTTGCATGTTGCTTTTTTGTAACTCTTTCCCTCTTTGATAACCTCCCTTGATGTTAATGTTATTCTATTTGTTTTTAAAGTAAAACCAGAAAATCAATTTATTAATGTCAATGAGAACTAGATCTGCCAAGTGACTCGTGGCAGCCAGAGCAGGACACACTGCGCATGCATCAAGGCAGAACCTGAGCCTAGACTGTGCATTAGAGGACCACGAAGTTGAAGCATCAGATCCTGAGGGCCTGCAGTGTCCATCGCCACGATAGCACACCTCGCACTGGGCTAATCAAGTCCAAGTCCTGCCTGGGCTTCTCCCCAGTCAGGGTTGGTGTTGGCCTTGCCAAGATGAGATTCTAGAGAGTCCCCTTCTTCTGATACCATAAGGACAAAGATGTTAGGGGAGAGAGAAAGCTCTTGTATGTAGGATAAAAGATAATTTTGCAAACAATTTTCCTATGCCACAGAACCCTATCCTGAAACAGAGTGCTTTCAGTCTTGAATTTTTAAAGGAAGAGTAGGATTCTAGTCTTGAATAATCTCTGAGTAAATTGCTTGCTCACCTCCTCCTGCAGGAAGAAAAGAATGTGCAGAGATCTGTCTGCCTTGAGCCTCTTCCCTTTTGCTTGTCCTTAGCTCACCTCACACACTTCCTTGTGTAATGCCATCCCATGGAGGGGCTGGATCAAGGGCACAGAGCAAGTCTGATGTCAAGAAAAGGAGGGGACAAAGGCTGGGGAGAAACACCCTAGGTCACCCACCAACCAAAAGTTTAGCATGGCTTCAGGGGCATCCTTGACCCAAAACTGGTCATCTGAGAAGTCATGGCCTCCAAGGAGTGGGCTGCCTTAGCACCCCTGTCACAGCCAGTCACTGGCTTGGAGCTGCCTGTGGGAGGCATGGCCTTCGCACAGATGTACTGATGGATTGTAGAGCAAAGAAGCTGGGTCCTTGGTTAGCTAAATTCTTCCATCTTAGAAGTCTTCAAGGCTCATGCTCAAAACTGCCACACTTGGAGGAAGACTTGCCTCTTCCCCACCTGGCCAGCTTCTATTCATCTTTCAAGTCTTGGTTTAAATGTTTCTTCCCCTTGGAAGCCATCCCAAACCTTGGGGTTTCCTGGACTTCCCTGCTTTCTGCTCCCATAGCATGAACTTTACTAGAAGTTCCTGATCAGTGACCCCACCACTACCACCACAGCACACTCTGAACTTCAGGAGAGTTAGGATTTCGTTTATGTTGTTTCCTATGGAATCCATAGTATTTGGAAGTACCTAGGCCCAGGAAGAAACTCAATAAGCATTTGTTGAGTGAATGATTTGTCACTGGTGCTGGTGAGATGCCACAAACTGTATGACAATCTTGGTTTTAAGAAATGAGCGACTTCTGAAATGGATTGTTCAAGATATCAGCTTCACTTTTATGGGTATTATGGTTTTCAGGCTGTTTCCAGAACAATCTAAAAAGGCCTTTGAGGGAAACATTTCCAGTTAGAACAATGTTCCTAAGTCACAGTGGTTATTTCCCTAACTATATCTTATAACAGGGTCTGCAGCGAAAGAAATGGAGACTGAGATCCAGTGGGAACCAATGTTCTAGTCCTGCTTCAGACACTAATAGGGTCTTAGATTTCTTTTTTTACAAACCTATGTTCATACTGATTTTTCTCTTTGCATTATTAAGAGTCCTAAAAGACATGAGTTGTGAAAATGTTTTGGTTATTTCTCAATGACAGTCCAACCTTAGATTGTCTTTCCATTACTATTGTTATGGAATATAGACTTTAGGGTGAGGGGAGTATGGGAGCAAGAGAGTGAAGATGGGGGTTTCAAGACTCTTCAAGATGTTTTGGAGAGGCTAAGCTTTGGAAAAATAAAAGATTCAGAGAAGAAGAGATGCCAAAAAACAGATAAGAACTGTCTGATAGCTAGGGAGGGATGTATAAGCCACGGAAGCTCATTCACATGATTTTGCATTGGGTGTACAAATAGGACCCTAGTTGCCAGGTCTGGAATGATCAGTTAGTTCCAGATAATACCCTTCATTGGGAAAAATGCGGGCAGCTCTGCAGTCTGAATCAGAATGTCCTGACAATGAAGTCTGTCGATCCATTTAAAGATGCTTAAAACCATGTCCCTCAAGATGTCAAAGAGGCCTCAGCCAAGTTGGCCAAAGCTCTGGGAAACATTTCATGCTGCTGAGAACAATGTGTGTTGGCAGAGGCTGCTCTGCTGCTCAGCCCAATTCAGCTTCAGCTCACCAGGGACAGCAAGCTGGGGCCCTTCTCTGGTCTCAGAGTACTCACTGGAAGGAGCTCGGACAAAAACCCCTTTCTAAGTTCCCGAAGTTCATGGCATGCTTGGAGTGAATACTGATTATCAAAGAACCCAAAGACCTGGGTTCAAGGCCAGACCTCACCAAGTCAGCTCAATGACACTGAACTATTCCTCAACTATGGCTTTTACATCTATAAAAAGGAGTTTGGGAACCTTACTCATAGGTTTGTTATGAGGATACACCAAATATCTGGCACATAATAATAACAGTTTTAATTTATTGAACTCTTACTATTACTGTTATTGTTGTTGTTGTGACTTAGTGGGAGTGGAAGTAGACTTGGATTTGGATTCTGGTTTTGCCAATTACTAGCCGTTTGCTCTTTGGGTAGGTTATTTAACCTCTCTGAGTCTCATTTTCCTTATGTTTCAATTGGAGAAAATATGCCTTGATTTTCAGTGGTGTTATATGAATTAGAGTTCATTTAAGCAAGTTGTTCAACTATGTGCCTGACTCAGAGTGATATTCAATAAAAGTTATCTATTATCATTTTTTGTAGATCAAAGTAGGAATGAAAATTATTGATGTTGGTTCATATAAAGCAATTATGTGCAAGCACAACAAACCCTTTAATTTATTCTGTGGGAAATAAATTTTCTTTGAAAACTGGTCTCTCCCCGTACCCCAGGTTAGATAAATTCTGAAGGAACCTGTGGGCAGCAGAGGCTGAGGCTGGATACAGGGCTTTCCCCCTTGTCCCCTTCTCCACAGGATCCTCCTTCCTCTGTCTGTTTTCCAGGGAGACATGTCTTCCTCCAGTCTCGGGTCCCCTGAGGAGAGCTGGAGCAATAGGTCACTATTATTTAAACTGCTGCAGAATTTTCAGACCATGAGACTCCTGTCTCTCTCCACTCTGGGCTGGCCCAATCCCAAGTAGAAAGCAGGCCAGGAGGTGGAGGAGGTTATAAAACCATTTTGTATCCATCCTGTTTTTAATTGATTTCACAGCAGGGGAAGAAAAATCTGAATCTTTCCCTTATAACCTTTCCACACAGGAGTTCTCCTGTGGTCAGGACACCCATCTGGGAGGAACTGGAGGACATCTGTGTTCTCGACTTTCTTCCCCACTGTCTTCAGAACCTATTCCTGTCAGTGCCAGGAGGACTGGTTCTGTGGGTCTCCTGGGCACCTGCTTTGCACAGGAGTAGCCCTGCCTCTGGTTTAGGCTGCCCTGGTCTCAGGATTCAATCTCTTTTCCATTTAAGTCAGCTAAAGCTTCCCAGTTTCTTAGATCTGGGCACAAACCCACAACCCATACCCTGTGGGAGCCCAGAGTTCTCTAGAGATCATTGTGGATTCCTGGGTGGGAGCAAGGGTGGCTAACATTATACAATTACCTTTGGTCTCAAATTTTCAGTATTGTGGGAAGGGAACTTGGCCCCACCAAAAAAAAAAAAAAAAAAAAAGTGTGTAAAGTCTTCGTGAGGATTTAGTGGTTGGAAAGAGTTGCCACATAAAGGACTGCAGAGAAAACAATGAAATCATGATACTTCTTAAAAGATAGTTCGACCATTCAGCCAAGGGTGTGTGTGGCGGGGAGGGGGTCACGGTTTGTTTGTTTTGTACTGAAGGTTGAACTGAGGGGTGCTTAACCACTGGAGCTCCTTCCCCAGTCTCTTTTATATTTTTTATTTTTGAACAGTTGCTTAGGATCTCACGAAGTTGCTGAGGCTGGCCTCGAAATCGAGATCCTCCTGCCTTAGGCTTCCAAGTTGCTGGGATTCCAGGTGTGTGCCACCACGTCCAGCTGAATTTGTTAAATCTTGTTTTAGCTTTGCCTCTAAGGAAAGAACTGAGCGACTAAGACAAGGAGACTTTGATCATTTTAACCTTTTGCATGTGTGCAAGTATGCATAGGCATACACACAATTATATCCCATACATCTTTACCACATCCCTATGTTCACTCCTACTCCATCTAAAATGTCCTAGACACTTCTCTGCTGAGACAATCCTTCAAGGGCTAATTTCAAAAAGTTCCAACTACTCAGGAAGCTGAGGCAGAAGACCAGTCACTTGAGTCCTGGAGTTTGAGGCCAGTCTGAGTACTATCATATAAGTCCTGTCTCTAAAAACTGATGATAATTCATAATAAAATAAATTTAAAGTCTTTTTCCAACTACTTAAGCCCTCTACAGTCCCTTCTACACTCTCTGAACTTTGACAGAATTTCTACTCCGTCTTTCTGAGATTGGGACTGGGGTCACTCACACTGCCTTGCAGTAGCTCTGGTTCCTGAGGGCGGCACTTGTCTACTCGGTTTCTCAAGGGTAGAGACTCATAGCTCAGAGTGAGCTGGATAAGCAAATTAGAGATAAAGACACAACCAGACAGGGCCTAAGGAAAGGGCTAAAACAAAATGCCCTTTGGGGCTAGCATTGAGCACTGGCATTAACTCTCACTATTCCCAGAATTCATAGGAATTATAGCCACTGGAAGCTGCTTATCATTGACCCATTACCCATTTCTTTTCTGCTGCAATGGGAAAACCATTTGGTCTTTTCCCCAATATGCATTTTGGACCATCAAGACTGAAGGAATGCGTAGCTCCATGGACAACCGTGGGTTAGGTGTTTGCAACTAAGACTTTAACTGTTTTATTTATTTATTTTCTTAGTTTAAGAAAGATCAGCGAGAAATACGAAATGAGTAGTTTGGTCCAAATCCTTCCTCTGAGAAAGGACAAGGATGTGCCATGGCAGTGAGGAGACAGTGGGCGAGAAGGTCGGGAGAGCAAAGCCCCTCATGGAAAAGTCACCTTCACTGAGGTCATCCAGGAAGCCATTCCTCTCTTTGAAAGTGGAACCTGAATAAGAAGCCCACTCCCTCCTACAGGCTTGGGAGAGATGGGGAGGCCCCACTTCCTGAAGGCCTAGGGGCTCTTCCCTACTAATTCCTCTCCCTGTTAAGTGTGAACAGGATCCTACTCCTCCACACTCCCCAGCTGGTGCTCAGTTTAACTTGCAGCTCCAACCCCCAAGACCTAAGCCTGCAGACCCTGTGAGGTTCCTCACAGGCAGTCACAGGTCTGTGTGGCCCCGAACACAAGAGGCAAATGGCTGCATCCCCTCTACCTCAGGACTCCTGGACATGCGCCCCCACACAGCAAGATTCCATTCCTTTCTGCAGTTACAAACCTGGCAATGAGCCAGGCTTCTCATCTACCAGCTTCCCCCATGGCCCCTTCACTTCTAAACTCTGGAGAACTGCCTTCCGACCAAAACCTAGATATCTGCTGCAGTGGCCTAAAATAAAACTTATCTCTTTACTCTTCAAATTCCCACCTGCCTGGGGTTAGTACGACAGCTAGCCTGCCACCAAGCATCTCTCGCTGCCATTTATGGGAATCCCTGAGGATCAACTCAAGTGAGCAGTTGTCACTCCCACTGGCCACTTGTGGTCCCATAGCTGCACTCCTAGCCTCTCGCTTCACCTTATCTCCAGGATGTGCTTTGCCCACATATAGATTCACTGTGAGTTGGGGCATGACCCCTAGACCCTTCCCAACATCAATTCCCAGGAACTCCCCAGCCTAGGACTGATGGTGGTACTCCCTGACTGTCTGGGGGATAACGCTCACTGTCTTCCTCCTGGGGCTCAAAACCCCATCCTCAGGGCTGGGTCTAGTTTCTCTCAGGCTGCCCCCATCTTGTTGGAAACAATCAGCCAACACTGAGTGTAGACCCCTTCAAATCCTTCACCCCCAAAAGCAGGAAAACTTGTTCCCTTCTCCTGGTCTAAGACTGCTCATGCTGCCCCAGCACCAATGGCCCTGGAACTCCCAAATCTTTTAGGAGAAACCCCCTTATTCACCAGGGCCCAAAGAAGACAACTATACTACTTAACCTTGCATTATGCTAATTCCAAAATAACATGGGCTGTGGAAGTAGAATAATAGTGCCCAAAGAGATACATGTCCTAATGCCTAGAGTCTATGCATACTTTAGAGTACGTGACAAATGGGAATTAAGGTATCAGATGGAATCAAGCATGCTCATCAACTGACTGAGGTCAGGAGAGCAACCTGGACTATCCAGGTGGCCCGATGTAACAATAAGCATTATTAAAAGTAGAAGAGGGGGTCAGAAAAAGACACATGATATTGAAAAAAGGGCCAGAGAGATGCTATGTTGCTGGCTTCGAAGGTGGAGGAAGGGGCCACAAGCAAAAGAATGCAAGTGGCCTTAGAAGTGGAGGAGAGAGTCTTGTACCTTCTAAAAAGGAGCACAGCCACACCAGCACCTTGACTGTAGCCTCATAAGAGGCTTTGTCAGACTTCTGACCTACAAGGCTAGAAGATAATAAATTTGTATAGTTTGCAGTCACTAAGTCTGTGGTAGTTTTTTGCAGCATTAAAGAATAAACTAACACTTAGAGATACCAATAATTCAATCTAGAACCTTACTTCAGGAACACTTTTCTCTAATTCTTCACCATTTCAAATGGGGGGTCTCTCAGTCACATCCTCCATGAGAAAAGGGTTAACTGCCAGAGAATGATGTTGGCTGTTTATCAATCAATTACCCATAAACTTATCTACTCAATAAACACACAAGAGCCAATAATCTTTTTAAATGAGAGGGGGCATGATGGGTCTGGCCATACCAGATCTGTTCTAACAACATGGAGTATCCCAACTCACTTTTATTTATAACACACAGGTAAAGGGGGCCAAGATCTGGAGGAGCTTCTTCTATGATGGACAGGATAGGGTGGAGTTAGGGGAGCCATTCTCTCAGGGGAACTAGACAAGGAACTGTCTGATTCTGCTAGATAAGGATGGCGTCCCACAATTTCATATGTTACTTGCAGTTGCCATGCTTATGTTTGTGATGTCTTCACCATTTATTCCAAGAATAACTGGCATTATTTTGGTGTAACTAGATTGTCTATCCTGGTGACTTATTTGAACATAAGGCCCTCTATTCCAAAATTAAAGTGCCCATCTCCAGAAACCCAAATGATAGTTCTCCTTGCCAACATCTCCAACTGACTAAAATAACACATAGTTTAAGTTCCTCTTCTCTAGGCACTCTGATATATAAATCATAGATATTTTTCTGAGTCATCTGCTCCACATCCCCATTACCACTATTAAGGTGTACACAGGTCTCCCACTTCCTTGAATAATTGCAATAACCTTGCCCCAACTCCATTCTACTTCTCAACGATCTGGTTGGAATTATCCTTCTAGAATCTGATCACCCTTCTCCTGTTTGTAATTCAATGCCACCACCACCGCCCGCCCCGTTTCTGTTAGGAGAAAATACAAAATCTTTACACTGTCTCTGAAGCACTGCCTACATCTCTGGCCTTATTTCAATCCCATGTATCAGGGTAATTCTATCGAGTGTGTAACCATGGAACACCTAAGTGTGCTGCTGTGAAATGGTCTGTGCAAAAAGCACATCCTTATGATTCCATGGAATCTGGTCTTCAGGTCACAGCTCTGGCTGTCGTGGACAAACTGTATCCCCCAAGTTTATATACTGAAGTCCTAACTCCCAGTATCTCAGGATGAGAACTTATATGGAAATAGAGTTATGGCAGATATCCTCAGCTAGACAAGATCAGCCTAGAATAAGGCAGGCTGCTGATCCAATGTGACTGACATCCTAATGAAAAGGGGAAATTTGGACAGAGATGCACACAGGGAGAAGGCATGTGAAGATCAGAGTTATGCCACCACACAACAAGGAACTACCAGAAACTAGGAGGAAGGCCAGGAATGGAACCTTCCTTCATGCCTCCAGAGGGTGGGTGGTCCTGCCAAGACCTCGATCTCAAATTTCCATCTTTCAGAGCTGTGAGACAGTAAATTTCTGTTATTCTAAGGCACCAGTTAGTGTGAACCAAGCAAACGAACACAGTGGTCCCACTGGTTTCTCATGACCCTCAGATTTCTCCATCTTTGGTCACTGGTACAACACATAGTTCCGGGTGTGAAAATGTGGACTCAAAGAAGGGATTTGTGTGAGCAGAGAAGCTTCTGTTTTCAGAGGTTGATAAAAATTATTTAAGTGAAAACTGAGAGTACCTAAATCCAGTTGCAAAGAACTCATTAAAGAGGCACATGAGTCAGTGTGCCCTCAATGGAGAGGTTCTGTTCTCCTCCTTCTCAGAGATAACGAGGAGGACTCAATAACAACTCAGTATTCTCAAAGCTTCCAACTTTCCAATGAGAACAAACATGGCTTTAATCTCTTTGCTCTCATTTCTTACTTCCGCGCAGTTGACCCCAAGCTTCATGTTCTTTAATTAAAACCAAAATGGACACAAATCCTCAATCCCAGTTAATAAGAGGTGAAGCCAGATTTCCATGTTTGTGATCCTAAAACTGCTCTGAGCAAAATGTGTGTGTGTGTGTGTGTGTGTGTGTGAGAGAGAGAGAGAGAGAGAGAGAGAGAGAGAGAGACAGAGACAGAGACAGAGACAGAGACAGAGACAGAGAAAGAACAAGAAAGAAGAGAGAGAGAGAGGTTTGCCAAGGGAACAGCAAACCAAGCAGACACCCAACCCTTCCTAAGAGTCCCCTGTGATGACTCTTTTTCCATTTGGGATCCAGGAGGCTCATCCTTGGGCAAGTCCCCACCATCTTCTGGGAAGAGCAGGAGGGTTTGGTTTTGGATGGGCAAGGCTGAAATAAGTCAGGGGCTTATTTCATATAGGCCATATAGGGCTATAAGGATGATGTAGTGAAGATCTGGCCTAGGGAGAGGGAAAAGGGGAAGGACAGAGGAAAAGGAGGGAGGGAGAGAGAGAGAAAAGAAAGAGGCTCAGTGCTGATGAAGAGAAAAAGAGGTGTCCGTTGTCCAATCCAATGTCTTTGGTCAGGCCTGGAAGCCAACTCTAGAAACTTTGGTTTAGTTCTTGCTGACCTGGCCACCCTGGGGTAGATTGTGCTCCAGGCAAGGCTGACTTTCCACACAGGAAAACCATACTGTGCCATGCAAGGTCTTCAGTAATGGCCAATATACCCCCTGAATATCATCCCAAGACTGATGTTTACCTCAGCTTTCTTCAAAATGTGTTCTCATGGATTAAATCCTTGTCTTAGTGTGTCTTGAATACCTATGTGATCCAGGCCCTGTTCCAAGCACTCTTCATGTCTCAACTGATCTAATCTGTTTAATAGTTTCGTGAGGTAGGTGCCATTATTTTCATTATCTCTGTATTTCAGAAGAGGAGACTGAGGCATAGAATGGCCCAGTAGCTTGCCCACTGTCCTAAAGCTGGTAAGCGGGAGAGCCAGATTTTGAGCCCAGCCTGGCTGGCTCCAGAGTCCACATTTTTTCCATTGCACTACTCCAATTCTCAAAATGAAAACCAGTGCATCAGGAAATTTACCACCACGGCTGTCTAAGCCATGTGCTGCTCCCTAATTAGGGCTTTTAGGCTGAGAGTTTGTTTTGAAGATAATTAATGAGAAACATTTGGAACCTTGGCCTCTGAGTACCTCCCTGTCATCCTCCAACTGGGTTCACTAACAATTACCGTTCACACTCTTGTGCCTACCTCCTCCCCATCCCTGATGGGACTCTAAATCAATAAGGTAGATTCCACATAGCATGAAAGTCAGTCTCATCACTCCATAACACAATGTGTAAAAGCAGGTCATCTAACTGGCTAAGCTGTTACATCAATTATCATTACTTAATTGAGGGAAGCCAAATTACAGCACTGAATGATAGAAAAACTAGTTTGCTTGTTATTTGAGCTAACTAAAACTGTTCTCTCAGGAAAATACTATCTAAGCTTCTAAAAATCAGTGAGATTGCATAATAGTATTAATAACAATGGCAAATGTTACAAAAATAGCCCTCTCTTGGGCAACAATTATGTATTGGAATAGAATTCTAGATCTGACAATCATCAACTTTGCTTTGCAGTTAAGGATACTGAGGCACAGAAGGGATAGGGAGTAAGAAGATAGACACAAAGTTCTACAACTAAGGTCATACATTTCTGTGGCTCTAGGTCACCCTGTTTCAGGTACTTTGTTATGGCAGCCCCAGGAGATGAATTCAATGGCCCCACTAGCTTCTCAGCAGCTTTGGCCTTGAGTGTGACACCTAATTCGAAGTACAGAAATGTGTACACAAGAGTGGGGATGTGCAAGCTTGCACTTTCAGAGGTCCACAAAAGTTTACTTTCAAATGCAGTGAAAAATGAGTCCTGTACTGAGAAACAGTGTGAAGTTGCTTTCCATATCAGTCATGAATCCCAACTTTACATTAAAATCACCCAAAGAAGTGTCTAAATATAAAAATGCCTGGGCCCACTCCAGAATTGCTGGGTCAGGACCTCAGGTGGACACGTCTGAAGGGCAACTGGAGTTGAGAGGACTAGGGCTGATTAGCCAAGGATCCTGACCCTCCAATCTAGTGCTCTCTCCCAAACCTCCTGGTGCCTACTTTTCCACTTTTTCTTGTTATTCCAAGGATACATAAAAGAAAAAGAAGGAGAAGGAGAGGAAGAGAAGAGGAAAGGAAGAAAAACAGATGCACAGTCATTTCTGTTTCATAGTCATATTGAGACCTTTAAACATTTCCCTGCAAATGCACTGTTTCTGCCTTCCTCTGAGTACTTACCATAGTACATTCAACTGATCCACTGACCCTATGCCATAAAGAATGATGTCTTATAAGAAAGTGACCTCACTTTATTCAGTTTTATATGCTAGAAAACAACCTTAGTTTCTGGCACAAAATAGATGCTCAATAAATGATTGTTTTGTTTTTTTCACTTTCTGGGGCCCCAGACATCCTGAGGTTAAGTATTTCTGTTTGTTATAGGAAAGAATATGTATCAAAACTACTTAAAGGACCAGCAAAGACAGATGGAACTGATAGGGGAAGTTTCCAATACACTGCAAACCCATAGGAATTTTGGACAAAATAGAATAATAAAATGTGATTGATGGTACTGTTATTATCCTCATCATTTCCTATCCAAATTCATTAACAAGCAAGGAAAATTCCTAGGTCCCAAGAAGGAAACAAATTAAAACACATAAAATTGAGCAGGTGCTAAATACAAATGGTTTCTAGGGATAGTAGAAATGGGTGCGAGCATATAAAATGGGATTTGAGACTGACAGAATTGAGGATTAGGCCTCAGGCCTATGTGTGATAAGAAGCAGAACTGACCTCTGTGAATAAATCTGAAAGCCAGAAAGGGATGTTCCCTTCATGAAATAAGGACTAGAAAAACTCTGCCCACTGGTCTCAGGATGCGGCAGGAAGTTGACCATCTGCCCATGTTGTGGGTGGTAGAAGAGGAGACCTCCAGAAATCAAACTTCCAAAATTGTACCATGTGTGGGTGATCGTCAAAAATTTCTCCTAACCATAACTAGAGGAAGTTATAGTCAAAAAATAAACATAAAAATTATCTAAGAATGCACCTAGCAGAGGGAAATGTGAACCAAATCATACAGTTGCCTGCACAAGACAGGCTCATGGGACTCAACAGGAAACTCTTCCTACCAAAGATGAGCTCATGGCAAAACATGTCTAATTACATGTTTTATTTCAATACATAATCTATTGAAATAAAATTAATAGATTAAATAGTTGAAAAATTTATGTTCCATAAACTACAGAAAATGGGACAATTGGAAAGCTTTTTAAATGTGTATGTTTAAAATATTCAAAACTAAAGAAAAAAACAAAAGGAACAGGCAATATCAGGATATTATAAAAAAGAACATTCAAATTCAATACAGCATCACTTTTAGGTATTGTGACATAAATTTGAAAAATATAAGCAAGTGAAAGGGAAACAATAATGGAATACAGTAAAATGGTTAGGACAAGAAACATAGAGATGAACATTTTTTATATGAAATCAAAGGCATTTAGAACATATAATAACAAGGTCTCATTTATAATAGCCACAACAACATAAATGTAAAATACCTAAAAATAAATATATTAAGAAATATTTGAGACTTATAAGAAGAAAACTTTAAATACTACTTAGGATGCAAAAGAAAACTTGAAAAACAAAGTGAAAAAACAACCCCTTCATGTATAGGAAGGTGTGACATAAAGAATGTTAATTATCTCTAAGTTACCCTGTAAATATAAAGTTTAAAATATCAACAGAATTAATTTTTAAATGGAGGAGCTGACTTTAAACATCTTATGGAAAAATAAGAATAGAAAGAAATGCAAAAGAATCAAGGACTAACCCTACTAGATATTAACATATATTAACATATATTAACTATAATAACAAAATTTATAGAGCATGACTATGCAATGTAACAAAATAGAATGTACAGTAAATTTTAATATGTGGGAGAATCTAGTATGTGATGAATGTAGAATTTAAAGCCATTAAGAAGAAATGGTATTAGGCCAACTACTGGTTTGTTTGAATGAAAAACTCACTGGTTGGCTTAACAGGGATTACATACTACAGAAAAAACATCAGTAAATTTAAAGATATAGCAATTAAAATTATTCAGAGGAAGGAGGAAATATCTTAGAGAACAGAGCCTTAGTAACTTGTGGACTGTTAACTTGTAACTGGAGTCCCAAGAAAGGGGCAATAGTATTCAGAAGTATTATTTAAGGAAATAATAGCCAATCTTTTTCCAAATTTATGTACCCAGAAACCCAAGAAGTTCATCAAAACTCAAGTGAGATAAAGACAGCCCCCAAATGAGTCATAATGAAATTACTAGAAACAAGTAAAGAAGATAAAATCTCAAAGTATCTAGCAAACACACATATAGGATGAAACATGGACACACTTTACATATAGAGGAACAAAGACACAAATTCTGTTTTCTCATTAGAAACAATGGAAGCCCCCAAAAAAACTTACTTAAAGGATATCATCTATATCTACAGCTCCATCTCTACCTCTATCTCCTATATCTATATATGTAGAATCCTAGAATCTATATCCAGCAAAAATATCCTCCAAAACTAACAGTTAAAACTAAAGCCATTTTTAGGCAAACCAAGGCTGTTTAGATTCATGACTATCAGATTTATACTAGAATAAATGGAAGAGAATATTTTTTAAGCTGAAGTAAATAATACTAAATAGAAAGTTGGATCTGTACAAAGAAATCAGGACAACTGGAAATGATAAATATATGTAATCAAATATACATTTAAAATATTTAATTGTTTAAGAAAAACGATAATGCATATTGGGTTTACAACAAAGGTGGAAGGTGTATGGCCATGATGACACAAAGGATGGAAGAAGGAAGGAGAATCGTACAGCAGGGAAGTGGTATGTTATGATTCAAATGTAGATGGCGATGAGTTAAATTTAATGTCATAAATTCCAGAATAAGCACTACAAAAAGTATTTTAAAAAAGAAAGAGCTGGGGAGATAGCTCAGTTGGTAGAGTGCTTGCCTTTCAAGCACAAAGCCTTGGGTTCTATACCTAGCACCACAAAAAAAAAAAAAAAAAAAAAAAAAAAAAATTCTTAGATAAAAAAAAAGCTATAGCCAACTGGCCAATAGAGCAGATACAATATCTATAAATACTCAATAATTCAAAAGAGGATAATAAAAGATGAAAGGAAGGAATAACGATCAATTGGGACAAAGAGAAAATAAATAGGAAACTATTATATTTAAATACAACAATAATTGCATTAAATATAAATGGCCAAACACTTAAATTAAAAGGCAGAGATTATCATACTGTATGAAATATCAAGACTCAACAAACATTACCTTCAAGAAAACCCACTTTAAATTAAAAACTCAAATAAGTTGAAGCTTGGGATAGAAAAATATGTTCTGGGAAAATAATAATCATAATAAAACTAGAATGGCTATATTTATATCAGATGAAATAAATTTTAAGACAATGATTATTATCAAACACAAAAAACATTTCATAATACAGTGATCAACTCAACAGGAAGATATAAATCTGCATGTACACACAGTTGTCCCTCAGTATCTAAGAAGGACTGGGTCCAAGATATTTCTGTGGACACCAAAATCTGTGGATGCTAACATCCATTACATAAAATGGTGCACTATTTGTGTATGAGTTATGCACATCTCCCTATATACTTTAAATCATCTCAAGATTACTTATAATACCAAATACAACGTAAATACTACATAAAGAGTTGCTAAACTGTATTTTTCAGGAGATAGTGACAAGAAAAAAAGTCTTTATTTTCAGCATAGACACAATTTTTCCCCAGTAGGGTTCATTCCTTCTTGGGTGAATCCACAGAAATAGAACCCCTCAATACAAAAGGCCAACTGTACACTGAAAATCAAAACTCCAAAGAATATATAAAGCAAAAACTAACAAAACTGGAGAAAGAAATGCAAAATTTTAACATTTTCTTAGTAATTGGTAAAACAAGCAAATAGAAAATCAGTAGAAATATAGAAGAACTAAACTGTAATCAATCTGATTAACATTTATAAATCCCCACACCAAAACACAGAAGAATAACACATTCTTTTCAAGTTCCACATAAATACTCACCAAGACAGACAATTGCACTAGCCATAAAACAAGCTCAGTATATTTGATTTGGATGAAAATTATTCTGAATTGGGTTGGGATAGTAGCTCTGTGGTGGAGTGCTTGCCTAGCATGTGTGAGGCATCGGATTTGATCCTCAGCACCACATAAAAATAAATAAATAAAATAAAGGTAGTGTGTCCATCTACAACTAAAAGTATTAAAAAATTATTCTGATCTGTTCTGTAGCTACATCAGAATTAACTATTTAGAATTCAATATTGAAAAATAATATCTGAAGAGGCTCTAGATATTTAGAACTTAATGCACGACTAACTAACCAGTAGGTCAAAAAAAGTCACAAGGAAAATTAGAAAATATTTTGAACTGAAAGATAATGAATATGCAATATGCTAAAATTTGTGGGATGCAATGAACACAGTGATTAGAGGGACATCTATAGCTTTAAATGCTTACATTAAAAAAGTTTCAAGCCAATGATCTAAATGTCCATCTTAAGAAGCTAGGCAAAAAATGAAATTAAGTTAAACACCAAGGAAACAACAGGCTTGGCCAAAACAGCATAAGCCCATTACAGATTATTCCATTCATTATAACAAAAATACTGGGTAAACCAGATGATAACTGCCTGAGAACTCTGAAAAGTAAAGAAAGCAGGTGGATTGAAAAAGAGAGTCAAAATTCAAAGAAGAACTATAGGAGTGAGTTTTCAGGAGTTGACCACCCTTTTCCTCTTGTAATTTGACCCCAGGGTGGGCCTTAGTCACAGTCCCATGGGGTCTGCAATCATGAGGTAAAACAAATTATTTCCAGTAGCCCTGTTAAAAAAGAATGCTAAACAATATTTTTAAGACCAAAGAGAGATAATGTTAGAGGAAAACTCAAAATTTAAGGAACGAAGAAAGAGTGAGATGTAGTAAATATCTGTGTTAATGTAAAACTTGCTCCTCTTCAGTTACTTAAAGTGTGTCTGACTTCAAAGCAAAAAAAAAAAAACCATAAAATTGGACTCTCGACATAGAAAGGAAGTAAAGGACCCTGTACCATTTTAAGGCTTCCATATTTTATCTGAAGTGGTATGTATAGTGTATATATATGAATAGTAACTCCTAGAACATCAATGATTTTTTAAAAAAAGATATAGCCTGAAAGTCAATAGATAAATTGAAATGGAATATTAATTATTAAACACATATTAATCAAATAATAATATTAAAGGTTCAAACAATCCAAAAGAAGACCTGAAATAGAAAACAGAGGAACAAAAGTCAGAGTGGAAAACAAGAAATCCACTTTAAACAAAAAAACAGAGAGGTTACAGGTAAAAGGGTGGGGAAATGTACTGTACTGAAATGGCTGTACTATCACCAGACGAAATAGGTTTCAGAGCAAGGACTATTTCAAAGATAAAAGAAACATTTCATAAAAATCAAGGATTCAATTCACCAAGACATAACAGTCTTAAATTTATTTGCACCTAACAACAGCATCTCAAAACAAATGAAGCAAAAACCGAAAGAACCCGAAGGATAAACAGTCGACTCTATAATCACATAGTTGGAGATTTATCAAAAGAAAAGGTAGAGCACGAATCTCCAGAATCTACAAAGAACTCAAAAACCTTTACACCAAGAATATAAAGAACCCAATCAATAAATAGGCTAAGAAAATGAGCAGACACTTCACAGAAGAAGATCTACAAGCAATCAACAGATATATGAAAAAATGTTCAACATCTCTAGTAATAAGAGAAATGCAAATCAAAATTACCCTGAGATTCCATCTCACCCCAATTAGAATGGAGATTATCAAGAACACAAGCAACAATAGGTGTTGGCGAGGATGTGGGGAGAAAGATATACTCATACATTGCTGGTGGGGATGCAAATTAGTGCAGCCACTCTGGAAAGCAGTATGGAGATTCCTCAGAAAGCTTGGAATGGACCCACCATTTAACCCAGCTATCCCACTCTTTGGCCTATACCCAAAGGACTTAAAATTAGCATACTCCAGTCACACAACTACATCAATGTTTATAGCAGCTCAATTCACAATAGCTAGATTGTGGAACCAACCTAGATGTCCTTCAATAGATGAATGGATACACACACACACACATACACACACACACACACACAATGGAATATTATTCAGCCATAAAGAAGAATAAAATTCTGGTATTTGCAGGTAAATGGATGGAGTTGGAGAATATCATGCTAAGTGAAATAAGCCAATCCCCAAAACACCAAAGGCCAAATGATTTCTCTGATAAATGGATGCTGATATATAAAGGGGGGTAAAGGAAGAATGGGAGAAGGATGGATTGTGTCGAGGGAAATGAGGGGTGGGGAAAGTGTCGGGGGAAGGAAAGATATTGGAATGAGACAAACATCATTGCCCTATGTATACAAATGATTACACAAAGGGCGTGACTGCACTTTTTGTACATCCAGAGAAATGAAAGTTGTACCCCATTTGTGTACAATGAATAAAAAAATTTTAAAAAGATCAGGTAGTCAGAAAATCAGCAAGGATCTAGTTGACCTGAACAACACTCTCAAACAATTGACCTGAAAAGTAGTTATACAGAATACTTTACCCGACAACCAGAGAATGAGCATTCTAATCAAGCACATGTAGAACATACACCAACAGACCATATTTTGTGCCATAAACAAAACTTAGAAATGTAAAAGTATTTGAAAACTGTTAAGTAAAATTTTAATGGAGGCCATGGATTTGGACTGGGTACTGGCACTGGGCCCAACAGACCATTATGAAGTTTAATCAGTAACTGAGCTTTGGCTAGTTGAAGTGACAGCCAGTTAACTAAGGAAGTGTTAATTATTTGACTGGTTCATTGGCAAGGCTGCAGCCAGTTAGTTATTTCTATTTCTCACCTTTGTGTTTACTATGAATGCTGTCTGATCATGTTGTTGGCTGGAGGTCTCAGAACCAGTTGTGGGGGGCAGGGATGGGGAGAGGCTGATAGATGGGCATTAAGTTACAGTTAGATAAAGGCAAGAGGTTCTGGTGTGCTCTGGCACAGTAGAGTGATAACAATTATATACTGTACATTTCAAAAAAACTAGGAGAAAGAATGTTTGAAAATTTTCATCATAAAGAAATGATAAGCTGGACATAGTGGTACAGGATTGTAATCCCAGCCACTCAGGAGGCCCAGGCAAGAGGATTGAAGGTTCAAAGCCAGCCTCAGCAAAAGCAAGGCTCTAGGCAACTCAGGGAGACCCTTTCTCTAAATAAAATACAAAATAAGGCTGGGGATGTGACTTAGTGGTCAAGAGTTCAATCCCCTGTTCCTCCCCCAAAGAAGAAATGATAAATGTTTGAGAAGATAAATGTGTTAGTCAGTTTTCTGTTACTATGACAAAATACCTGAGAAATAAAGGAGGAAAAGTTTACTTTAGCTCATGGTTTCAGAGGTTTTGGTGCAGGGTTAGTTGATTCTATTCTTTTGGGGCCAGTGGTGAGAGTTCAACATCATGGTGGGAAGTATATGGTGGCAAAGCCACTCGTCTCATGGTGGCTAGGAATCAAAGAGAGAAGATGAGGCTGGGAGTCCAGATATCTCTTTCAAGGGCATGCCCCCAATGACCTAATTTCCTTCCACTGAGTCCCACTTCTTAAAGATTCTTTCATCTCCCAGTAGCACGATAGGCTGGTGATCAAGCATTTAGCACATGGCCTTTGGGGGAGATTTAAGATCCAACCATAATAATACGTTAAACCTGATTTAAACATTACATAATATATACATGTATTGAAACATCACATAGTAGTCCACTAATATGTATGGTGTTGATGTTTTTATTTTATTAATTACAAAATAAAATTTTTAAAAAGAACCTGCTCTGAATCTGGGAGCTACTTATCTGCAAATCCTCTTTATTTTGGTTTGCTCAGATAAATGCTACTAAATTTAATTGGTCTAAGAAATTTTCCTTTTATCAAAGCAAGCAAAGTATATTCTCTAACATAACAAAATTAACTTAGAAATCAATTACAGATATTTGGAAAGTGATAATATTTAAATTTAGTTGTCGAATGCAATGGTTAGTTGTACATCAAAACATTTTATAAGGAAAATTTTCAGGGCCTGAATGTTTTTCCTAGACAAGTTGTCTTTATTGAAACACAATTAGCTGGAAAATCTCCAAACCGAAAGTTGTAGACTCAGTTTGTCCCTGAAGAGTCATACCTGTCGATTTCATGATAACAAGTGACTTGGCCCAACTCACCTGTCTTCTCCATGGTCCAGCCAGGAAGTCAAGGAAGCTATTGCCAGTCAGTCGCAGGTCTGACTGTGAGCAGCAGAGGGCAGTGCTGCGCATGAACTGCGGCACTTTTGACGATGCCCAGGGCCTTTACATTATCAATAATTTGGGGGTTTTCTTCCCCATAATCTCCTTACGTCTAAAAGAATGACCACGGTATTTCAGGAGAGCCTGGTTACCCTCATTGTGCTCAGCTTTGATAGTTCTGCGTCTCTTCTAGTATTTTGTTCCTCTGCACGTTGATCTGTGGGCTGCCACTGACCAAAAGTGAGCTTCAAGGGAAATAAAGTGATAGAAGGCAGCCCGGGAGGGTGGGCATGGCCTAGCGACGGTGGCGACAGGCAGATCCACCGAAGCCCCTGCTCTTCCCTTGCCTGCAGACAGAGCCACCTCCTCTCCTGTCCCTCCTTCCTGAGTCACTTCACACCCACCCGTTTCTGCAAACCATTCTGACCATCTTCGCCCACACCATGGCAAATTCCGGGCTCGGTCCCGTGAACCTCAGTGATCCTTCACCACCCGTGTGGGCATACCTTTCCGAATCTCCTATAGGAAATTTTCTGCAAACACTGGTTCCTGGGTCTCACTCCAGACCCCCCGAGTGGAATTCCAGGGTGGGCAAGAGTCTGAAGAAGCTCCCGGGGTGGCCGAGGCTCCGACCAGCACTCCCCCGACCCGCCCCACTGGTGGCGTTAATGAGGACCTCTGCGAGGCAAGGGCCGAAGAGCCGAGGGAGAGGGCGGCGGGTGGAGGCGGCCCGACTCCGTGCTTGACTGGTGTTCTTGCCACCCTCCTTTTCCTGTGGGAAATAGGAGGCCCACGTGCTCCACCGGCTGACCTCGCTGCTTTCCCGCGAGAACCTCGCCGTATCCTGCCCTGCTCATTGTCGCTCCAGATTTTCATCCATACTTTCCGTCCCTTCTCCCCACTCCACCTGGCTGGAGCCACTTTCCTTGCCTCCCGTTTTCCCCTCCTCGCCTCCATCTCGGTCTCCATCTCCAGGGACTGGGTCTTTCCCTGAGCCCCATCACCCGTCTGCATAGTTCTCCTCCAAACAACAATCACCAAGTCTTATCAGTTCTCCTTGCTCTTGGTCATGCCTCCCCTTTCCTGTCCCTGTCTTTGTGCTGGACTGTGTCACTCCTCCACCATCATCCACCCATGCTCTGAACTGCCCATCCTCCACTTGCCTGCCTTTTCTTCTAACATGCTAACCTGACACTGTCTTGCCTGGATATAAAATCTTCCAGTGCCCCCTGCCCAGCACCCAATGGGCAAAACCCCAACCCCTCAGCATGTCACCAGAATCCTCTGCACCTGCTCTTCCCTGTCCCTGTACCTTCCACTGCAGAAGTATTTACCCAAAAGCCTCAGAAGGAAGTGCTTGGGTTTTGCCCAGCACTTCTTTCTCCATTTTGCTTCCTAAAATGAATGCCTGTTCATTCTGTGAAACCCAGCCCAGGTGCCACCTCCCTTGGACAGTCTTCCCTGATACACTTGGATTGATGTGGTCATCCTCTCTTCTATGACAACCCGACTCAGTGTCAGCTTCTTACTGTTGTACCCTCCCACTCAGAAACCTTGGAGTCATTATTCCTTCTCCCACAATTTATTCACTTAACAATTCTCTTGTACCTTCTAAGCTTTGAGGCTCTGGAGGACATGGACTGGGAATTATTAATCTCAGTGTCCTAGCACAGAGCCTCAGACCCTCAGTGATTGTGGGGTAGAATTGGGGTCAAACTTGGCTCTGCCTCCTTTCACGATAGACTTCTTTAACACAGCAAATTCGTGCCTTTACAGTGTTTCTACTCCCACTCACCCTTTCACCCACTACAATCTGTTTTCCTTCCATATTTCTGAATTTTTAACAAGAACTCTCAGCTGCATGTCTAAAGTCTGTGACCATTCTTCTTATCTTCTTCAGCCTCTCTGGATCATTTGCACTATCGACCATCTCTAACTTCTTCCTTGAGCTTCTTCTCTTGGCCTCTGGGAGAAGATAGATATTGTTTCTGTTGCTCTCTTTCCATTTTCATCTTGGAACAGCATCCCAGGTTTCCTGGAGGGAATCAACCCTCTCCCATTTTCAGTTCACATGGTTTAGGTGTTACTTTCTCTCCACTGTGACTCCGGAGATAAACATGGACTTAACTCTAAACAGAGATCTTAACAACCTCTTGGCCACAGAGCTTGGTTTAGAGGTGGGGAGGTAAGGGCTGCTATGCCAGGGTCAGCCAGACTTACACAGGGACCTTCATTGGAACTGTTTGGAGGGAAATATTCTTCCCGATCCAGAAGACAGAATGGAGCTCCCAACAGCTCTTTTGTCACCATAAGAAGGTTCCTGAGCCAACACAGGAAAGCACGATGGAGTAGAAAGAGTAAAATTAAGTCTAAACATCTTTGAGCCCCTGAATTCATCCAATCCAGGACAACCCCGGACATGCCAATTATATGAATCAATATATTCCTTTATTTTTTTAAATAAATTTGAATTGAGCTCCTATCACTTATTAAAAAAATCCTGACTAATTATAGTGATTAAGATGCCCTATCTTGGGGCTGGGGAGATAGCTCAGTTGGTAAAGTGCTTGCCTTACAAGCACAAGGCCCTGGGTTCAATCCCCAACACGCAAAAAAAAAAAAAAAAAAGATGCCCTATCTCAGGCCTCCTCCCACATTTTCCTTCTCAGACTTCAGTGTTTTATTGTTATTGTTATCCTCCTATCTCATGCATGTAATGCTGATGCTAGTCATAGAATTTCCACTTGCAGAATGCTTTGTATCTTACATCCTGCCTATTCAGAGCCTTCATCAATTTCTACACACCCTTCCATACTGAACACAACCAATTCTGTAACTTTGATTCTCATTTTCATATAATGATACATATTCTCATCTCCAATTTCAGCTTTTCCACAAACCCCCACCCTCACCTTTTAAACCACCTACAGTTCATCATTAGAATCCCATCAACAGCTAAGACTTACCTAAGATCTAATTCTTCTTTTTCCCCACAAAACAATGTTCTTCCTGATTATTCTAATTTTGATCAAGGTATTAACATTTTCCAGTTTCTCCTGGCCTGAAGCTCTGGTTATCCTTAATTATCTTTTTCTCTTGCTCTTCTACATCCTGGGCCTTCTCCCAACTCATCAACACACATGATTGCCAAGTCTTTTTTACTTTATCTCGGAAATAGGTTCCCTTTGCTCTCCTGTGCTCAGCCCCACTGTGTCCTGACTGAGCTCTAACTGCCTTATCTAGATTCTAATCCCCCCAACCCCACACCTCCATGCTCACCCATCAGGGTATTCCTGCAAGTCAGTTCTGAACTTGTCAGGCTTTGTTCCACAAACCTTGAATGACAGACTCCTTTCTGACTCCCAGAAAGGGAGCTCCCCTAGCTGACATTCAGGCTCTCAGGACTCTGGCATGATCCATCTCTTCCCTACCTGTCCCCTCTGCTCCAGTGGCTTCTCTCAGAATGGCTGTCTTTCCCCTGTCTAGTTTTCTATATATGGAGTTCTGACACCATGAAATTCCTTCCACTCCCCATCTCCATTGAAATTTCACCCACTTTCAACCCAGTTGAAAGGTCTTCTCCTCGCCTCTGGTGGGGTAGGCAGGGGAGTACCAAGTCCACGGTACACAGTTCCAGCACACTGAGCTGGTCACATGGCCATACTTAGGAGCTCTGATGAACTGATGGATACCAGCTTAAGTTGCCCACCCAGTATGTGTGCTGCAGGGCTTGACTGGGCCCAGCCACCCTTCACCTAAGACACACACCTTGGGTCACTGTGCCTCTGACCCACAGCTGGCAAGGAGAGCTGACCCATGAATGGCAGAAGGGAACTGAAAACAGCCTTTCCTGCTAGAAAGAAAGCAAAACCAAAACAGAACGACCAACCAAAAAGCACAGCAAAGACTCTTAAGGCATTTCGCATTGAAGTTCCAAGTGGGAATTCAATGAAGTGGAATGAGGAAAGCAGACTGTTATGGGTGACTTAGGGTTTCAAGAGTTTCGATGATCATTGGGCTCCATCTGAACGAGCAGAGGGTCCAAGCAGCCAAGAGAGTAAATGCCATGGTAGGCTTGGTGATGGAGATGTGGTATGTGGGGCAAGGGAAATGGCACTCTCCCTGTTGCCCATCCATGCTGGCCAAGAATTGAGGTCTGATTGGGCAACTCATGTCAAGGAGGAATGGACAAACTGGAACAAACCCCAAGGTGGATCACATCCACAACCCAGGATGGTCTTGAAATCAGGACCACTGAGGCACTGTTGAATATTTGGCTGAAAAGAAAACTTGGCAGAGACACAAGAGCCATCTTTACACACTCAAAGGGACATGCCCTGCTTTTTGAAGAGAGTTGATACTGTTGTGTGGCTAAGGAAGGCAGAAATGGAGTCACTGAATAAAAACATTCCAGATTTTAGAAAGATCTTAGCAAATTTGCTCATTGCATCTATCTGTTTGGTGCAATTACAGGCAAATTTTCATTTTTCTCCTTTATTTTTTTACCATGAATTTTTCTTGCTTATGATTTGTGGGCCTATGTGTTTTGTACTGAAGTGCACTCTTTTTTTGTTTGTTTGTTTGGGCTTTTTTTTGGCGGTTCAGAACCTATTGCTCCTGCTTCTTGTCTTTGCCCCCTGATTTTACTTTGGGGAGCATCCCTACACATACAGTCTCAGTGATTTGAGGGGAGCTGGTTCATCCCCTGGCTCCTGGGGTGTTGCCAGACCTGGCTTCTCAGTGTACTCCATCCCTGGCCACAGTGATGAGTCTGAGACCTGGCCTGACTTAAGCTGGACTAGTGAGAGTTGCACAAGACTGGTAGGAAAGATGCTCTCTTTTACGTAGGTCGCCAAGCTGATATGAGCTTTCAGCTGTAGTGCTTATCTTGCCTTCACAAGGGGAAAGCCTGTGTGAAAAGGAAGCCAAGACTGAGAAAGGCAGTCTGGAGAGACTGGATTATGTCATTTGAGCCCCTACATCCAGCCTTGCCTGAAGCCAGATCTATCTCCAGGGCATTTTAGTTATTAAACACTCGATTACCTTTTTGCATCAGCCAGGTTGTCAGTTTTCTGTCTCATGACCAAGGCAGCTCTGATTACTACTGACTAATACAGGTTTTGTCTGTTGTTTGTCCTAACAATGTTGGAGCCGTTTGGCAATGGAATGGCTACAAACATCGAAGAAAGGTCGTAAAATGCCTGATTGGTTAAGGATCCTGTAAGGGACTCTGGAGGAAAGGGCCTTAGATGTACTTTCAAACTCTGAGCCTGTTCCAGGTTCATTGGTGAATGCTTCTTTTCCCCTCTGTAACAGTCTGTCTCCTTGCCCAGGCCCCCTTCATGCTGAACACATCTCACAAGCTAACCTGTGCCAGAGTTTCTATGGCTGTGTCCTACTGCCCCTATTAAATTGTGACCTTTTTGAGTAAATGTGGACTATGAATTTTCCTTCTTAACTCAATTAGTGTTTATAGGAAGAAAGAGAGAAAAAGAGAAAAGAAAAAAGGGAGAAAGAAAAAGAAATATACTTTTCATGGTATATTAAGCACCTAATTGTGAAGCTCCATCCATCTCTTAATCAAATCCTTAATTTGTATTCATTTCTTGTTGTATTTGCTACTTTCCATAGTCCAAAATACTCCCCTATGTTATTATTATTTTTTTAATCAAGTCTAGAGACAACAAACAGTGCTGTTTAGCAAAAATGTCCTGTACTGGAAGGTTTGGAACCCTCTCCTGACTTATTCTTCTTGCTCACCTCTCTATTTTCTGGTGATTTTATTCCTTTCCTTTATAAACCTTTATCAGAAGGAAGTGTTCAGACCTACCGGTACTTGAATCATAGTATCAGGGGACAATTGTGGAGAATCCTTCCAGAAGTATTTAGACAAGTGACACTATTGTCTTGTCTAACTTCCCTAAGGAAAACCAGATAATGAGAATATCCTCCCCAGCAAGTTATAGAAGCAAATAATCTGACTAAGAAAAGGCTTTTCTGTTTTTTTTTTAATCAGAGACTTGACATTAAAAAAAAAAATTAAACCCACCCCAGACACCTTTTACCTTCTCTTGTTTGGACGTTTTTTCCGTCTAGACATTTCTTAAGCAGTTAGATGATGCTGAGTTTAATTGCAGCAGGTCCAGCTGGCCCAGATGTTCCCCAAAGGGCCTCTGCATTGCAGCATATTTAAAATGGTAGTCGCTGCCTCCAGGGATGAGATGTTTGAGGGAACGATACCGCCTGCCTCTGCATCCAAGCACTGGTATTTAATTATTATTGAGAACCCGTGTGTACAGCACTCTCTTAAGCTCTGCAGGAGAAGAGGCCACACCATGGGGCACTGTCCTGGCTCTCTAGGAAGACGTAATCTAATCAGACAGGACACATGCATAACATGCTACTTCCCTCTCAGCTGGAACCTGAAATCAGGGATTCTCAGCCCTGACCACACATTAACATCACATAGAGAGGCTTAGAAAGAGTAGTGAGGCCTACGCCTCCTGACAGACAATTAAATGAGAAATATCTCATTTCTCAGAACTCAGGTATTAATACTCTTAATCTCTCTCCCCATACAATCTGAAGGTGCTATCAAATTTGAGAAATTTGACCTAAATCCTACCTGTCCCTAAACAGAGAAACCAGTTTGCTCTCCCTGATTTCTCAACCAGAAGGAATAAGCATTATTGATTGTTCTAAAGGTCCTCATGTTTCCATCAAAGCAACACACAGACCAAGGAAACCAGACTGAGTCTTTTCCAGAAACCTCAAGGAGGAGGAGAACATGGTAGGACAGCCAACACTCTGCAGCCCCTGCCCACACCTGGAAGTTTCTTTACCCAGTATGGAAAGACAAGGGCCAATCAGCCAAGCTTTACATGAGAGAACTTAAAAGTCATGGTCAATCCAAACACAACTCAACCTTCAGACTAACCATGTATTTCTTGGCAGCCACATGAATTTGCTTGAAAGTATCTCTGTTCCTAAACATGGGATCCAGTAGTCATCTGGACCCAAATGAGAAATACATTTCACTTCATGGACCTGGAATCTTCAGGAAGCCACAAAGGCTGACCTAGATTTTCTCCTCCAAGGCTTCCTTCTTTTGTCCATATTTCCATCTTGTGCAGGTGCAGAGTCCTGTCTCAGGAGGCGAGCTGGACCACTATGTCCCAGAACAGACATTCTTAGGCACTGACACTGCTCCTGGCTAGGAGATGAGGCTGTCTTGATTAAAGTTGTCTTTTATTTCCCTTTGTCTGGGTGAGCCCATTCAGCCAGCACTAATCCACTTGTCCAAAGGATTCTAACCTAATCGCCAGCGCTTGCAGCCAAAGCCTCTAATGCCCTGACCCATCTTTGTAATTGTCCTGACCAATATATCTGCCTCCTCTCACTGACAGCTCAGGCCAGGCCAAGCTCCAAGCTCTCCCTCAGAATGTGATTAATCAAGAACATCAGAGCAGGGGAGACGCAGACTGGAAACTTTTTATATTGCTAGGGGGAGATAAAGCCAACTCTGAGCAAGAGAGACGTAAGCTTCCAAATCATTGTTCCTAAGGGTACGTGCAGGATGCTTTGTTCAGAAGCTAGCAAACTCTCTGAGGCTCCAGAGGCAGTCCAAAACATTACTCAGGGCCTACTGTTTCCTCGCAACAGAAAAATCCTGTCCTCAGGCCCACTTAGACACCAAATTTCAGAGTGATACAGGCCTTCCCAAAAGGGCTTCCGCATCACAAAAACTTCCCCCTGGACCCCAAGTTATGTTTTCTGAGAAGCAGTGACACCTGGTACTGTCGTCCTTCAACTGCCTCCAGAATGTGTCAGCCCTGGGCCTAAGGGGCGAGATCAGACCATGAGATCACCTTCTGTTCTCAGTTCTCCTGTCATGTAACTCCAAGGCTTATGATTTTAAATGTCAAGAACTCTTCTAGACTCTGCTGCCAATTAAGCCTACCATTCTCCTTTGTTCATGAGGAACGTGATGTGCGGTGACTATGAACATCAGCCCCTTCAGGAGTGTACACAGGCTGTCATTGGTACGGGTTACCATAGGGGACCTTCAAGACAGATCTTTCCAATGGATGTGCATGTCTCCAAACTTGTGCTGTACCCAACCTAGGCACCAGACAGGCATGCAGTGTGCCTTTAGAGAGTTCTGGGGCTAGTGACCAGGGTTCCCATTAGCCAAGTTTCCATGACCAAGCTGCACCAAGCTGCAGAACAAGGAACCTGAGATCAAGGTCTTTACCAAGTTTAATGTAGATGAATTTTAAGACATGGTGACTGAGAAATGGTTCATCTCAGTGTCTGTGGAATCAAATACATCCTTCATCATAGCCCTGAACCAATAGCAGGCCCTGCTCTGATGAGGGCTTCTACAGCACTCTCTCATCCTTACTCATGCCCATCAATATAGCCTACTTCCTGTAAAAAAAATAACTCCTCTAGTAGATTTTTCCCTTCCTTGCCCTAATTTTGAATGGGTTTGGAAGGAGTGTGGAAATGTCTCCCTTGAACCCATGCTTACAGAGAGCATTCCCACACATGCCTCAGTGACAGGACCGGGAGCTGCTTTCCTGGCAAAGAAAGAGAATATGACCCATAAAATCCTTGTGGACAACACTAGCTATGTCTTCCTTGCTCATTCCACCATGGTCAGTAAGTTTCTACTCCACTTCAGTTCTTCTCATAGTAGGTACTGGATTCTACACTTGAAGGAATAAAAGCTGAGTAAGCAGCAAGACCACCCACCTCAGGGGCTCCTACTTCAACAGATTGTGTCCTGGGTTTGTGTATCAGCAGCAAGGCATTGACATCGACATTGATCTAAAATGAAATCTCACACCTTCTATTCAAGCAATTACAAAAGGAGAAGTTCCTCCTCCTGATTCAGTCTCAGAAAGAATTCGGAAAAGTGGTTTTTTTTGGTTGTTGTTGTTTTGTTTTGTTTTGTTTGTTTCATTTTTGTTGCATGTTGTCTCTGAGAGCAGCCCTTCTCTGATCCTCTTCCTGTCTACTTTTTCTGGGCTTATCTGGTCCCCTCTACTGGTGCTTTGTGCCTGGCTAGACCATTTGCTGCCAGGATGTTTTCCTTCTTTAAGAGAATCTTAGCAATGTGATCCTGCAATATGTATAATCAGAAAAATGAGAGATTATATTCTATTTATGTATGATTTATCAAAATGTATAAATGCATTCTACTGTCATGTACAACAAATAAAATAAATTTTTAAAAAAAGAAAATCTTGGGAGTTTTAAGTAAGAGTGTGAGAATTTCTCCTTCAATGCTGCTGTAGAAGGTACAGTGATGCCAAGACCCAAATAAAGTATACTTTAAAGATACTCAGAGCCCTTCTCCCAGTCTTCCAGATGTATCATTTGTAATAAAGATGAGCGAAGACAGAAGGGCAAAAGATGTTCTTTTTTAATTGAGAGCAGTTGGGCAGAATAATAAAAATCTTACAATTTATTTTTATTGGTTCTTTTTAGTTATACATGACGTACAATCCATTGTGACATAATTATAGAAGCATGGAATATACTTGGTTCTAATTCAGACCCCAGTGCCTCTTCTTCCCTCTCCCCAACCCTACTCCCTTCCCACTATTGATCTCTCTGCCATTTACCTATAGTTTTTTTAAAAAATTAATTTCTTATGGATGTACAGGATGGTGAGATTCACTGTGATATATTCATATATGAACATAGGAAAGTTATGTCAGACTTATTCCACTGTCTTTCCTTTTCCCATCCCTGGGCCCTTCCCTTCATTACTCTTTGTCTCCTCCACTGAACTTTTAATCTCCCCCCACCTTTATTGTGAGTTAACTTCCACGTGTCAGACAAAACATTTGACCTTTGGTTTGGGGGAACTGGCTTGTTTCACTTAGCATGACAGTCTCCAGATCCATCCTTTTACTGACAAATGTCATTTTAAAAAAAACTTACAATTTTTAAAGCACCAAATAATTTATATGAACACAAAGAAATTTGGAAAATCATTTTAGATTTCATTAAGAAAGATTAGAGAAATATGAGTAGGACTTTTTCTATTTTCTATTGGTACATTATAGTTGTATGTAATGGTGGGGTCTGTTATTACATGTTCATGCATGCACACAATATAAATATATAATTTGATCAATATCATTCCATAGTATTTTTCCCTTTCCCTCTCTTCTCCCTCCCCCAAGTCTCTTTCCTGTACTCTACTGATCTCCTTTTGAATTTTATGAGATCCCCCTGCCAACAATTTTATTTTCCTTTTTCCTTTATAGCTTCCACACATGAGGAAAAACATACTATCCTTGACTTCCTGAGTGCGGCTTATTTTGATTAACATAGTGTTCTCAAATTCCATCCTTTTTCCTACAAATAACATAATTTTATTCTTCTTTGTGACTAAATACAAGTCTATTTGTGTGTATGTGTGTGTGTGCCTAGTCACTATGGCTCAGAATATATATATCACATTTTCTTTATCCCTTCATTTATTGCTGGACATTTAGGCTGGCTCACCATAGTTTGGCTATTGTGAATTGTATTGCTATAAACACGAGAAAGCACATATCCCCATAGTATGCTGACTTTAATTCTTTAGGATAAATACTGAGGAGTGCTGTAGATGGGTAATATGGTGTTTCCCTTCCTAGTTTTTGAGGAACCTCCATAATGATTTCCATAGTGGTTGTACTAGTTTACTAATTTATTACCCCAACAGTGTTTATTATTATTTGCATCCTTGATGGCTGCCATTCTAACTGGAGTGAGATGAAAACTCATGTAGTTTTGATTTGTATTTCCCTAAATGCTAAAGATATTGACTTTTTTCATATATTTTTTGGCCATTTGTATTTCTTCTTTTGAAAAGTGTCTGTTTGCCCATTTATTAATTGGGCTGTTTGGGGTTTTTGTTATTGTCAGGTAGGTTTGTTTGTTTTTGGTGGTAGGCTTTTTAGTTCTTTATGTATTCTGGCTATTAAACCTCTGTCAGAAGAGTAGCCAGAAAAGATTTTCTCCCATTCTGTAGGTACTCTCTTCACATTCTTCATTGTTTCCTTCTGTGCAGAGCTTTTTAGTTTGATGCCATCCTATTTATTACCTCTAGTCATTATTTCCTGAGCTTTAGGAGTTCTATTGAGAAAATTGTTGCCAGTGCCCATATGTTAGAGTGTTAACTCTGCGTTTTCTTCTAGGATTGCATAGTTTCTGGTCTAATTCGTTGGTCTTTGATCTATTTTGATCTATGTAGAGGGTGAGGGAGAAGGATCTATAGAGGTTCTTGCATTAAACTTTTCAGTAAAGCCCCTCAACTCTTCTTTCTCTTTGCCCCCAGAAGTGTGATCAAATAGAGACCATCTTTGGCCACCACCAGTCCTGTGTTCTGGACTCTGTAGTCCTCTCCATCTTTGTTCTCAACCTCTTCAACAGGGGAAGGTTTGGCGATCTCTCCAGTCTCACTTCGATGCTTGCGTACTTCAGAGCAACTTCCTTTCTTCAACCAGTCTTTTTGTACAAAGTTTTTTTAACCAAGGTTTTAAACCTTGACGGTACCTTAGAATCGCCCTGAGAGTTTTACAGACCAACACTTGAGTCCCACCCCAGAATTCAGATTCAGTTGTTCTGGGCTGGGCTCAGGCACTGCATGTTTGAAGCCTGTCGCTGATGGAACGTGCAGGGAAGCGAAGAGACCCTGCTGAAGAGCTGAGGCTTGGGTTTTCTCTCAAGTGCTTTGCTTTCCCTCACTCTTTGGCTTTTATGTGCTGTCCAGTCACTATGGCTCAGAAAGAACCAAGGCCAGGACACCTTCAAAACAATGTCTTGGGCTGGGGAGATAGCTCTGTGGGTAGAGTGCTTGCCTCACAAGCACAAGGCCCTGGGTTCAATCCCCAGCACCGCAAAAAAAAAAAAAAAAAAAAAAAGCAATGTCTCAAACTGATTTGAAGCAGCCTTTGGGGACCTGTTCCTGGCCCAAATTTTCTCCTCAGTGTCACCAGGTCCCTGGAGAAGTGCCACCCATAATTCTACTTAGAGTCGTGAAACTATAACTATACTTTTATATTCTAACAAACCACACAATGGGGCTGTTACTCCATGTAAGTCTTGGGCATGTGTGGCACTCTGGATGTGTCTCTTTCCATTTATTTTTGTCTTCTTTCCCTGCCCCTCAGCAGTTTTTTTTTTTTTTTTTAACCTTTAAAACCTTCAAATATATCATAAAAAATAGAACTAAAACACTTTATTTTTTCATGTTCATTTGATACAATTTTTGATAGTCATTCTTTTAAAGATGCCTTTCTCTCTAAAGAAAAAGAAATGAATTGCTCTAGATGGCCCACCTCCAGATGCTAAGGCAGGCAGAGGTGGAGAGAGTGCTGTGCTAGGAGTGACCAGGTGACCTGGGCCCCTCCCAGCCATTTGCTCGTCAGGTGCCCTGACACAAAAACCACTGCTGCCCCCTCTCCCTCCTCTCGGTTGTAAAGGGGAAGATGATGCCTTCACAGTCCCCATCTACAGCCCAGATCCACAGGTTCTTATGAGAATCAAATAAGCCAATATTTGTGAATATGATTTGGAAAAACATGTCCACTATGATACCTTTTAGTCAGATATACTGTAAATTTTTATCTTTCCATAGCAGAAACTTTCCATCCTTCTTCTCTGAGTTATCATTTTGATTTCTTTGGAAACTTTGCTTGCATTCAAGGGATGGGAGCCCTTGCCGGCCTATAGGAATTTTTTCTTTTTCTGGGAAGGATGTTCTGCCATCCGTCAGCTACTTTCTGGAAGTTCCATTTCAGAAGGAAGCCCTGGTGAGGTTCCATCTCGACATCTGCAAACCACATCCACAGGGAAAATGTGACTCACTGAGTTACTGTGTTAAGTTTTCATGCATATTATTCAGGGAGTAGGTGTTGTCTTTGGGCCAAATCACTTGAAATCATGACATCAGCCCTGTCACTGAAAAACTGACTATGCACCCACAGGAAGCATGGAGAAGGGTGGGCGATGCGACAGGAGGTTACTGTGAGAAAGGCCACTTTCCTGGCCCTCCTGAAGTATTAGAGATAATGTAGTCAGAAAATGAGGCAGTGCCTGGCATAGGGTAGAAGAGCAAAAAAGGAACCCACCAGCAACAGTGCTCTCGTCAACGTTACACAAAATACAACTGTCAAGATGACTCAGCTCTTTGTGGAATGAGGAGCGACACAAACACACAATAGTTCAAACTGCATGGATGCTAAGTGCATGAAATCCTTGCTCCCCACTCCTTTCTAGGGTATCTGACACCACGAATGATCATTGCATGATTTGCAGATAATTCTGGAAAGAAACTCCAGAATTCTTGACCTAGCTTATGCAGCTGCTACCAATCAACCCAAGATACCAGTGGCCACAAAACTGTCAGACCTTCCCAGAACAAAGGTTTCAGTAACCTAATCAATGCCTGCGTGGCATTGGGTCAAACCCTCAGACCACATCATTACTGTTGGCATATTCCTTCTCCTCCCCCACCTCAGTGCCGTCAATGTATATGTCATCATGACACATTTGAGTTATTTTCATTGAAAAGCACCTTAATTTTGATACAGGACTCTGCCAGAGTTGTGGGGCCCTTTGCTCCATGCTTTTGTGCCTTGTTTCTGTGGCTAAACCTTTTTCCTAACGATTTCAGCATATTCTTTTCCTTTATCGTTCCTCCAGCCTTAATCATAACTGAGCATATTTCAAAATAAGAAATGCTATGTGCATTGCCCCTCTTCTCCCTCCCCCATAATAACAGTGTGATGCCACAAGTCCAGTTCAATATCTCGTTGAATTATTGAATCTGTGAACACAGACTACTGACATTGAGGGGGACTATCAGGGAAAGCATCTGATAGGAAGTTCTACAAGAAATTGCAAAGGAATTCAGAGTCAAGGGGACGTGCCTGTGGAAAGAATGGCATATAATATTGAAGGTAAAATGTATTCAATAGTAAACGGAGTTCCTTATATTTTGATTACTCCTCTTGGTGCAGTAGCTTGGAAAGGAACAGCTAACCAGGTCCAAGCTGTTCTCCTCCTCCTCCTCTTGGCTTGGTGGCCTCAGTCCTGGGAAGTTGGGCTACTCCACAGAGTCAGTAGCTACTGTGTAGATAAAAAGAGTAGGCTTGTGAAGGGCTTTCTTGTCCTTGAAAAAAAAAAAAAAATAGAACTCAGACCTACCTCCTAGTGCTAGGCTTTTCTAAGACAGCTTAGTAGGTCCTAGATAATACAGTCAATACAGCCATCCAAGCTGGTGGGCCAGAGATATGGCCACCTTCTCTCCTAAAGAAGATTCTTGGGAAACCTTCTCCCTGCCTCATAAAGATATCCCACCCTCTGCTCATATCAAGCCTTCTCCAGTGTGCAAGTCAGAAGAGAATAGGTTGTTAAGTTGTAAGTAGATAGTAGATAGATGTGGGGCAAGGAGAAACAAAAATGGAATGAATGAATGAATGAATGAATGATTGGAATAAAAATTCTAAATCTGATTACAAGCCATCATTTCTTATTTATCTGAACTCTGTGCTACAAAGAAATAGCAGTAAAATTGGAGAAACCCAACAGGCCTGATCCATCAGTAAACACAGACTGTTCCACAGAAATAAGAAAACTCATCAGGGAGCACTCCGTCCAGTTCCCACCAGGCAGCCAAGTCAACACAGAGTGGAACCATGAAGAGAGCCATAAGCATGCACTGATGGTATATGTACTCATGGTCAGCAGCTTGGTCCAATATGAAACTGAAGGAATATTACAAGACTCAAATTCAGATTGATCTGTTAGTGCCCATCTCAGCAACCACTGTGGTCAGCAGAGATTGCCAGGGCCAGGTGTCTCTAAAACCAGTAAAACCAAAGACACCAAATGTCATCCCAATTTCAACAGTAGCATGAGACCAAGAAGCAGGCTGGTGTAAAGCCCCACATAGGATGGGATGGGGGGGACTTGAATGCCTGAGTTGCCCTCAAGATCTACCTACATGGTGATGTGGAACACAGAATCTGAATTCTAGCCCAAAAGGCACTAGCGACTCCAACCCCAGCTTCAGCAGGCTCTGCGTTCTAGAAGTAGTGAAAATCAAGACCTGAGGTATGAGAAGAAAGGAATTGAAATGATCTCCTGTCTTGTGGCCTGGCTAAGATTCTTATTTATATATATATATATGTTTTGGAAATAGGAAAGGCGGGCACAGGTGCAGCACAAAGGGATAACGCTGATGAGATGGGTGGAAATGGCGTTATCATTTCTGCTTCTGAACAAAGGGAGCTTGGCTCTGGAATTAGGTCTTCTTTCCCAGGTAAAACCAGTCAACACGTCCTGGTCTGGTCTGGGTCTGTATTGCCCCGTGCATTAGCACTGCACCACATACAGCGTAGCCAGCCTCTGCGGATCTTCTCTGACTCCTCAGGAGTGCAATGGCATCCCCACAAGGTTAATGGTGTCACAGAATAGCCTCCCACTCCTTAAGGAAATATTTATCTCAGTCTTCCTGACCAGGACTGGGTGGTTTGGCTAATCTGAACAAACTTTTTGATTCTGATGTCCTTTGATGTTGCTTCCTGAAGGAAGACACTTCTAATTTCACTTCATCCTCTCTCTCATCTTCCAACTGAGTTGGTGCCTCTCCTTGATACTCCATAATGACTTGCCCATTGTGTGTCCATCATTACACTGTGAGATTGCTGAGGGCAGAGTTGTGTTTAGTTCCTGATATGTCCCCAGGCCTAGTTCCAAGCAAGATTCACTGTGGTTCCTTAAATGTTTCTGGGAAAGCAAAAGGGGTACAGAATGACACCTATCCAAATTTGTCTAGGACTTCTCTAGTTTTAGCATTGAAAGTTCTATGTCCTGGGAAATCCTTCAGACTTGGATAAACCAAGGCAAATGGACACCTTAACCAGAAGGGAGAGGTGGGCGTGAGAGAGTAAGACAATAAAGAGGGAGGAAAGAGTGAATTAAATTATGTCCAAGTGGGCCTGAGCTGAACCCTCATTTGCTCTGACTCGCTGGCATGAAAAAGATCCTGCCTTCTCACCAAGGAGGTGGCAGCTGAGTAACAGGTGAGTTATTGGGAACTGTGGGAAGACTCAATGATCTCATTGCTATAAAAAAGCAAAGGGACATTGGGCCAGACTATCCAGTCATAATTGAATCCCTAAAAATAGAATTGTGATGTACATTTTGGAAGCATCTATTGAGAACCAACCCTTTGTCAAGTTCCATTCTAGATGCTGAGAATTCAATAGAAATAAGAACAGACCCTGCCTTCCTAGGATCCTGAGGAAGCAGGACACATTGAGGAAGTGTCCCACATGCTTCCCATTTTGTGCACTTGGGTGAAGGACTACATACACAGCTAATGCACAGAGTGGGCAGTTGCCTGCTGCATCGGCATAGGCACTATCCCAGGAATCCTGAAGGGCAAAGTGTTGCAACCCCTTATATCAGGCCTCCACCATGCATCCCGGTATTGGTAAAACCCAGAGTAAGAGGGTTTTACCAATTTGTCCATTTTTAAGCAACATGTAGGTCTTCCAAGAGAGCCATTGAAAGGATCACCAGGCCCATGGCTTAAATTAGATTTGACATCATGACCAGGTGGACACAAGGCTGCCAGGGACTGCTGTTGGCCGGACACCAGCAAGAAGCCCAGAGAAGAGGAAGGACATGAGGTTTCCACTGAGCTCAGGACAGATGAAGCTAATTCCCCAGTTGATAGCCTGCCTACTCCTTCCGGAGTCCTCCATTTCAAATGCCCCAAAGACCACCGATCAGGCAGCTGTCTTCTAGCACAGAGACATGGAACAACCAGGGCTGTGCAACTGGGCACAAGGTCAGTGTCCTGCCCCCATTTTATTCTACTCCTGATGTTTTACTCTTCACAACAGGTCCCAGCCTCATGAGGACTGTTTTGGTGATTTTCTATTATGGACCACTGAATAGAGACTCTGCAAACATTGAGGGGAATAGACAGACCATTTGTCTTGGTTGGTCTTGAACCTATCATGAAGTTCAACTTTAATAGATCTGACACTTCGTCAATTTGACTCAATAACTATTGACTGATTTTTCTCACCAAAACTCCCACTGAATCCCTAACCACCAGAGCACATTTAGGCAAAGTATTGTTTTATGGCTAAGAGAAGTAACTTGTTCCTGAGTTATTTCAAAACTCAGAAATATTGTAGGAAGCACATTGTTTAATGGAACATAGAGAAACAGACATGGATTAAGTCTTCTCAGAATTTAGATTGTCACCATGCCTATAAACTCTATCTCCTTTTCTGGCTTGTTTATAGAATTTCTCCTCCCTTTTCCCTTCCCTCCTTCATTTCCTTGTTTCTGGCCATAATCTGGGGGTAAGGCAGTGAAATATGACTTGTTTTCTTTTGAGAATTTGAAAGTAATTGGGATGGGTTGCTATTACAAGCAGACTTGGAGCTCAGCTTCTTAACAAGCAGATTCATAGCTGAAGCCTCCCTCAACCATCTGCCCACTACCTCCCATGTTAACGAATTATTTAAATGCAGCATGCTAAGTGGACAGGGAAATAACTGGGAGACCTGGAAAGAATATGAAAGGAGTAATCATGAAGGCTTCACAGAGGAGGGGATATTGAGTTGAAATCTGAAGTATGAATAGGAGTGTACCAAGCAATCAAACTTCCACAATTTTTTTTGTGATCCATGATTAAGACAGGTCAAAAATATGAAAAAGCAAGTTTATATCAGGGGTTTAGTCTTAGGATCATCAGAGGAATTTGACACATATATCATCCAAACTGGAAGACTTTGGTAGTTACATTAAGATTGCTGCCCTTCGAGATACTATGAGACCCCATGTCCCCCATCTGTAATGGAGATAAGAAAATGAACTAAGTTTGTGGAAAACTTTTCTAAATTCAGGGTTAAGACAAAAAGGATTTTGACTTCCTTCACAGTTAACTAGAAATTTCCATTAACCAAAATGCCCCCTTCCCCAAGCAGGCTGGCTAATTGAGGTTTTGCTGCATCTGAGTTTGGTTTCACTGTCTCTTCTGTTTGCATTTGCTCTGGGGCCCTCATTCACTCTGGCTCCTGTGCTCCTGTCTCTGCAGCAGCGTTTTCTTCTCTTCTGCTCTCCTCTCCGCCCTCTCAGCTGTCAGTGCCTGACTCAGCCTGGGCTGTGTGGGAACCATGCGGAGTGAATCAGTGCGTTGAGACCCTGAAGGAGACTCATCATCCCTTTCCTCTTCACTTGAGCGGGTACACCTCGTTCCTCCTCAGCTGACCACTCTCACTGAAGCTATTTTTGTGGCTGAGGCCATAATCCTAGACTCCAGGCAGAGTATAAAAAGCAATACACATGGCATGGATGGCCAGAGAGATTCATGTTTCCCAGGGAGGAGACTGGAACCTTGACAGGACACAGCTGGCTGAGGCAGTGAGCTGGAAGATTCAGCCCTGGGGTGAGGAAGAAGAGGAGGAGGGGTCTTTAAATAGCAGGTGGCTTCACTGTTTCTATAAATGAAAATGGTTTGTTCTCACTGAACACTGATTACAGAGATGGCCTCTTATTAACAGCCGGAAGGACCCCTAGGGCAGCCTGAAAGGCTCTAGCAGGAAACACTCCCTGCAGTTCATCAACATGGTTGACTGCACGGTGCCACACAGTGCCAAGACTTACTTCTTTCTGCTTGAACACTCTGCACAGGCCAGGAATGAGTGGCCTGTCGGAGGCAGAAGGACAGTCACAAGTCTTCAAACACTGCCAGACTTAATTATCCTTTCCACATGTGTATTTGTCTGGGAGTCACTCAACCTCCTCTTGAGGAGTCTGCAAAGAGACAGAGGTGTTCCACCCTGGGAATGGGAAGGAGGAGGAGGAAAGGACTCAGCAAAGGCAGGGAAGACCCCACTGGTCTCTCCATAAGGCAGGGCTCAATGTCTCTCTTCTCTTTCATCAATTGAAAAATCCCTTCTGTAAAGGAATGAAGTGGGCTGAGGAGCACCCCAACCCTGAGAAAATCACCTGCCTTCCAGCCGCACTTTTAGGAGGTAGATAAACCCCATGTTTCAAGGCAGGTTAAAGTTGTCCATCCCACTGGCCGATGTCCCTGGCAACATGGCAGCTCAAGTGGTTGCAAAATCAGAGTCAGGGGTGAATCGAAACCTCACTGGTCAGGTCCCTACACTAACCAAGAGGATCCACTACTGTTTCCCAATAAGGAGTAAAGAATAACAGCGAATACTTATTGAGCACATACTATGTGCCAAGCACTGTGCTGAATGTTTTACATTCATTAATTCACCTAATTCCAATAACTCTATGAAATAGATTTTATTTTTGGATCAAGGCACCACGACGCTCACAGAGACACAAGTGAAAGTGGTGGAGCCAGGATCAAACCCAAACCCAAGTGGGTTGGAAGTCTGAAACTCCTATCTACCACCCTACACTACTACCTCTGTTCATAGAACACTCCTACCTTCCAAATATGCCAAATATGCCGTTTGCCTTCCACCTTCATTTTATCTACTCATCCATCTTCCCAGACTTTCCTATAAATGTGTGGTGTTGCAGTATTGCTCTTGATGCAAATGTCAGATTTCCTTGGTCAGATTTGCTTAGTGTGGGATTTTTCTCCTTAGATATATCAGGGATGTAAGTACTGTGAAAAATGCAGACAGAAATTCTCTACAATCCATCTGCCACAAAATGAGAAGGATGCATAAAGACTACCCAGTGGAATTGCCTACTTTGGAAACCTGAGAGGACCAGGAGCCTACCAAAAGGAGATGAGACTCCCCTGTTTAATCTAAGGCTCCCTAAAATAGAGCAATGTCAGAGGCATGTCATTCAAGAAGTACCAAAAGAAGGACGGCTCTTAAATGTGCGTTATGTGAGTCCATTTTAGCCAAGTGAAGAAAATTGAATCTTCAACGTGGAAGGATAGTTTTGACAGTAGCCCTGGAAAAAACACTGGCTCTCGGACACTCAATCAAATAAATCACCTTGGAGCCTGAGCTGGATTCCCCAAGTAAAGAGTGTGCTGCTTATAAAACTTCCCTTCTCCTCAGAGGGACAGTAGGCTGGCAGAAACCCACATAGTCCAGGAGTGCGACTCAGGCATCTCGAGGTGTGTCCATTCCCCTGTGGGAGCGGAAGGCAAGCACATTCACTTCCCAGATGGCTGGTTTTGGAAAAGAGGCACTGGCTGCTCCCCAAGCCCTTTCCTGATCTGGCCTTGGCTCCAGGGACTGGGGTTGAAGCTGCTCCTCTGAGAAACACATTTGCCCTTTGGTTGCAAAACATCTCCAAGTGATTGATGAACCCATCCCAGGGAAGGAAGAAATGTCACCAGCCTCTGAAATACAGCCTCCTCTAGAAGAAAATATTTCTCTCTTTCAGGAAGCCCCAAGCCATCTGGGTATGTAAGAATAGGATTGAACGGGAATGAAGGGAAAGGAGTGGGATGGGAATAGGAAAGAGAGTGGAATGAATCTGATGTAGCTTTCCTATGTTCATGTATGACTACACCACCGTGAATCTCAACATCCTTATATCCACAAGACTGGGATCCTAATTAGAATAAGATATAGTCCATGATCGTATAAATATATCAAAATATATTCTACAGTCATGTATAACTAAAAAGAACAACAAAAATAAAACCCAATATAACAACAACAACAACAACAACAAAAAGGTCTAAGGAGACCCTTTAAAGAAGACATGGGGGGTAACTGCCTCTCTGACCTTTTAATAACCAAAAACTGGTTTTCTCTTTCTTCACATATGGGTAGTTTGGCTACTTGCTCTCATCATATCACCTAAAATGTAAGACCTGGGGTGAGGATAAGGGTGGGAGGAATTTAAATTATTATTAAGAAACCCAGCACACAGACCATTTCAAATTCAGAAAATTTGAATTTTCTGAATTTTTGGTCTTTAAAGACCAAAATATAATAATAGGATTGAAAGAGATCAGATTCAGTTGCAGTGGTAGGAACTTGAGGTAGGCTCATGAAGAAATCATGGTCCCTTGTAACAAGAAGAGAAATTTATTCACGCTAAACTGTGACCTCTGTTTTGTCCTTTGGCTAAATGTGCCTAGTAGCAGATCCAACCCTCAGCAGGGGCCATAACTCTTTCTCAGCAGATGGTGTCCACCAGCCTTAGGAAATTGGGTGGAGGCCCTTTAGTCAGCAGGTGGGAATGTCATAGATCACATTGGCCCAGGGCACACTGTTGGCTCAGGACAGTGCCCAGTTCAGAGTTGGCTTCTCTGGGAGAAGACATCAAGCCCATTTTGTGATCTTGTGGCTGCAACTTATTTAATCTCTCTAGGCCTTTGATTCTTCTTATATAAGAGATAGAGTTTGAGCTCGACGTGTATTTCTAAACTTTTATTAGCAGTAGAGCCCATTTTGCAGACTAAATCCTACAAGGCACCCAAAGACATGTAAAACAAATACAAGTGAAATGTCTTTGAGCTTAGTGTAGCACACTGGTAAGGAGTTTGATCATTTATATCTCAGTTCTTCCAATTATTAGTTGTATGACCTTGGAGAAGTTACTTACCTATTGAGCCTTACTTTTCTTATCCATAAAACAGGGATTATAATAATACCCACTTCATAGAGTTACAGTAAGGATAAATAAAATAATCTGCATGTGGCACTTAGTACAGAAGGATCAGTAAGTGTTCACTACTGTCATTCACCATTATCAGGTTGCTGCAGGAGTGGGAGCTAGAATCCCGGACACGCGGTCCTTCCGCTTATTCTCAGTCCACTCCTTCACTAGCCCTAGAGAATCAGGGCTCTGTGGGTCCCAGCTTGAACACTACTGGGGAGATGAGTAGCTGCTAAATTTTGCTGAGGTCAGAGACTTGTGAGGTGCTTATTAAATCTCTAGGTGACTAGGCATCGACAGTACTGTCAGGTGTCAGAGGTCTGCACAAGCACACAAGGTGTCTTATCTTCAAACACTTTGAGGAAACACTAGAAAATGCTTCTGAAAGTCCCTTTAGTTGTAAAACACCCAGATTCCACCTCTGTCTGCCTCAGTCACAGGCAGGACCCACTCCCAGCTGACTTCTATGGGCTGGCAGCCACCAGAACTGGACTGGCCGGGAAATGGTCAGCTCCTGCCTCTCAGGCACCTGCCCAACCCACTGGGACAGCTCAGGCTTACCCTTTTGCTGACCTCCTGGACTTTCTCTCTGTCCTCTCAGCCTCAGCTCACTTTCCTTCCCAGACTAAGGTCTCTGCTTAACCTTCCCCTGGCCTGCCCTGTTCTTTTATTGCCAGCATCCTGGTGGGACAATTTCACGGAGAAATGGAATCAGTGCATTAAACTAAGAAATCTGAAGAGATACCATTTTCTGCCTAATCTGTTTTCTCCCCATGGGTCAATTTGGCTGCACTTTTATTTTGAAATAAAAGAACCTAGAAACAAATGAGCAAACACCTTATTATTGAGAACCATCTGCGGAAAATCCCATGGAGCAGCTCCAAGGTCAAAGCTATCTGTTCTGCCTCATACACAAAACAGTTGACGGGCAAGCAGGATGGGAAATCACAGGATCCTAAGAAGCTTGAGCAAAAGCAAACATCTTCATTTAAATTAAATGTAAAAGTAAGAGTTCCTTTGCAACTCAAATCTTCAAACTAAGAACATTTGTGTATTTAACAGAAACAGCAATGATCATGTGGAGTTGGCTGGGTGGTCAGGAAAAATCAACAGCAACCCTGAGACTCATTCTTGGCTCTTTCCTTCTCTTTGATCCCAGATTTTCATTTAAAAAAAAAAAGTGCCATCTGTTCTTCCTGTAACTTTTATGTTGAAGAAAAATAATTTTGAATTTTGAAATTGTGTGTTTTCTCTCTTTCTTGCCCTGGCCTGGTCCTTCTGTCTGCATAGGTGAGGGAGAGAGTCAAGAGGTCAGTTTCTACTAGTATATCTGTGTGACTAACTCCCCAGCACAGATAAGCCCTGTAATGCCTATTAAGGACATTAGAACATATACTATGGGGTTTGCTTTAAATTGCCAAGAGATCTTTCCATGGTGATGGAAATGTATCTGTGCTGTTCAACACAGTAGCCACCAGCCACATGTGGCAACTGAGTACTTGAAATGTGGCTAGTGCAACTGAAGATTTATTTCATTTCAATTAACTTAAATCTAACTCTAAATTTAAATATCCAAAAATTTACATATGTGACACAGCTTAGGGGTGTGTGTGTATGTGTGTGTGTGTGTGTGTGTGTGTGTGTGTGTTTAGAGAAGCTTCAGAGAAAGGAGGCAGAACTGGGATCCTATCGTACGTAGCAGGCTGATCCCCTCCCTCCTCCGTTGGCCTTCTTTCAGTGCATGGTCTTTCCACAAACCACTGCTAACTGCCTGAACAGCTCTTGAAGAAGCAGTTTCCTCCAGCATATGGCCACATAGCATTTTTTTTTTTTTAATGATTGCAGCTTCCAGCTACTGTTGTTGTTATGTGAGCTCTCCTGATCTAACTATGCTGTTTAAGTCTTCTATCTAAAAAATAATTAGTTTCATCTAGGATGCTAACTCCAATCCAAACCATTAAGCATTTCGAGAAGGAATTTGAGTCAAGTTTCGGCTCAGGCAGAAAGCATGCCACAATGGACACAAAGGTCTGCACAGGAAGCAGGCACAGGTGAAATGGTGACCCAGGTTTTCCTGTCAGCTGACTCTGTAGCATGCCTTGTAGCTTTTTGTCAAGAACTACTGTGCTAATTAACTTCATTTATCCAGTCTAGTTATATAGATAACTATATAGAGTCTATGCATTGTTTTTGCTTTTTTATTTATTTTGCAATAGACGGTCTCTTGTTTACTTTCTTTTCCTAGTATCAGTGACACTGTGACATTCTAGACTTTCTTGGCAAGATGCTACTACTGAAATATACAGTAAAAGATTAAGCCAAGCAATGAGTTTTAATTAGGGAGAAGAAAAGCAACCTTTCCATAAACATACCACACTGAGCTGAAAGACAACAAAGTAATCAACTTGTATTTTTCTCTGATTCAGTACCATATAAGATTTAGTTATCTCATTGGATATCTATAAACTGACATAAAAATGCAGGTCACATTTTATAGATGAAGAAACAGAGGCTCGGGGTTGGCAAATGCCTTGCTGATGGTTACAGTTCATTTTTTTTCTTGGAGCAGGATTTCGAGATTTAAGCTAGGGTAGGATCAAGCACTAGGATCAAGTTTGATTGAGAGGTGGGAGGGCCTGCAAGGGAATGCTGTGCATGAAGATCTTTTTTTCTTTTCTTTTTTTTTTTTTTTTTTTTTTCAAGAATGGTGAAAGGGCTCACATCCTTTGGGCGGAGGCCTGGTGTCCCTGTCACTCGGTAGACCTGAAGCTAACCCTGCTGTTTGGAGTCCAAGTCTTATGGAGTAATGGGCTTCAGTAAGGAACCCAAGAAGGGCTCTGCACACTCTTTCTGAGACAGGGTGATCAAAGGGGGACCAGAGGAGAAAACATGAGGACCATGGTGATGTGGTGTGAAATGCCACAGACATGCCCGACATCATGGGATGAGACACAGAAGTGTGTTTGAGATTCAACATCCTACCTTAGTTGGGGTGGGGGACAGGTAGTGACACCTGGGTTATTTTTGTTCATAGGACTTCTCTGTTACCAGCAAGTTCGTGAGGCTTGCAAAAAGTGAGCCACTCAGGGTCATGCTCTAAATGTTTGAGCCCCCCCAAAATTCATAGGCGTAAAGCTAACCTCCATAATGGCATTAAGGAGTGGAGCCTTTGGGAAATGATTAGCTTGAGGTCTCTGTCCTCAAATGGGGTTAGTGCCCTGTGAAAGAGGTTTGAAGGAGTTTGTTTGCCCATGTGCAGACTCAGCAACAGCTACAAACCAGAGAGCAGCCCTAACCAGACATCAAATCTGCTGGTGCCTTGATCTTGGACTTCTAGCCTCCAGAACTGTGAATAATACATTTCTGTTGTTTATAAATTACTCAGGCTAAAGAATTTGTTTACAGCAGCCTGAACAGACTAAGCTACATGGTAATAAATGAAAAATTAAAAGTCTGAAATTAATCTTAAAAAGTCATTTGAGATTTCCCCAGAGAATACTACCTGCTGTTGCCTAGGCTGTGCAGTCAGACTTGTGATATGGTCTGGACTGAAGAAAGTAAGTTAAGGGCTTAGAAATAAAGCACAGCACTTTTGGAAAATGCCCACTTGCCCACAGAAATCTTCTCAGAGAGAGAGAGAGAGAGAGAGAAATGACCTGAGTGTCAATAGAGGGTCAAAGAGAGATCCTGGAGGGGCAAGCCTCTCCAAAATACGTTGTCTGGCTATTGGACTGATGAGGAGTAGGCCCCAGTGATGAACTGGCCTGCAATCAGCCTCGGGGTCCTCTGGTGTCAGGCGAGGCCAGGGCATCCACCCTCACTGCTTCCAGGGAAGCTTGCCAGGCCCCCAACACAGGATACTCAGCAAATACTTGTTAGCTGATTATATCTAATTTTAAGTTCTCACTCATTTACATTTTCAAAGAAATTTGGCAAAGGAAACCAAGAAACTATTTCTGGTTTCTCTTTAGGTTACACTTTATTCTGCGCAATTTTGAGCCAATACAGTAAGAATATGTAATTACATATGGGTTAGTTTTAGCAACTTTACAGGAGTTGAACTTCCTGCCGCTGGTATTTATGTTCCAATGCAGAAGACATGAAAAGGAGGTATTAGTGAATGGTTTACAGTTCTAGACATTTTACCCTCAATCCTGATTTGATTTTTCTCTTCACGCATTTCTACCTCTTCTCCTTTTTCCTGTGGGGTTACAGGAAATAGGAGGAATATAGGTTTCCCCAGACCCATGACTGCAGTAGCTCTGGAAATTCCTTTCCTCCAGGATAGATGAAAGAGTAAGGGGAATTATTGTCAGGGTCACACCAAGCAGTGTGCATCTAGGGCACAAGGACAAGGAGGGAAAGAGGATCTCTCACTTGGCTCTTCAGCACCTCCCCCCAAAAATAAATAAATAAATGGTGTCCTTGAACAGAAGCCACTCCCCGGAAGAGGAAGGAATAGTTTCAGGAACTGGTACTCACTAGAATTTACTGCTGGCTCTGTTTTCTCCTGACACTCTTTTTTTTTCCCACCCATCTCTCTAAAAACTCTTTGCTTTCACTTTATCCTATGTATTTTTTCTTTTATTTTTGTATTTGCTATAGTTTGGATCTTAAATGTTCCCCAGAAACCCACATGTTGAAATCTTGGTCCTGTGCTTCCAGTGATTGGGAGGTAGTGGAAACTTCAAGAGGTGGGGCCTGGTGGAAGGTTTTCTGGTTTCCACACCCTTGAAGGGATAACAGGACCCCCAAGTCCTTCCTCTTTCTTTTTCTCTCTGTCACTTCCCAGCTATGGGGTGAACCATTTTTCTCTTCTACGCACTCCTGCATGATGTGCTGCTTCACCCACAGCAATGGGGCCATTTTTTTCATGAACTAAAACCTATAAAATCATAAGCCAAAGTAAACCTTTTTGATTCATAAGTTGGTTATCTCAGGTGTTTTTTATAGTGACAGAAAGCTGACTAACACAATAGTGTTTATAATTCTCGTGTTATTATTAGCTTCACTTACTAACATGTTTTTAACTTCCACCTCATGGCTCTTGGTTTTTATTTTAATCACTTATAGCTTCATTTTTAGGTTTTTAGTTTCTACTGGAATTCAGCCATTTGTCTTATTTTAAATCTTATCTAGTTGTATCTTGTCTTAAAAAAAAAAAAGACTCAACATTCTTTTACTGAAATTGTGACTTTTCTTCCAACTCCTTGAGCACAAAACTTCTTAAATTGTATTTTTTGAATTTGAGGCCTTTTATTCCTCTCATTTTAAAAACTGATTCTAACTACTTGTCCTTTACTTAAATTGAAATTTTAAATGAAGCTGCTTACTTTTAAATGTCTTTTCTTAGTTAAAATACTTGGCTTTAAGCCCATCTTAATTTTAGTCTTCTTTTATTATTGGCCTTAAATCTTCTTTATTACCTTTCAGTTCTTCAACATTTTTCTGTTTTCCATGATTTATCTTTCAAGTGGTAGCCCCAGAAATAGGAATATGAGGAAGCCCTACCCCAGAGAGGTTGGAGATCACCTTTCCACCAGCTGATCCTGAAGGCTCCTCCCCATTCTCTAACAGAGAGACCAACCCAGTTAAGGGTCATTTGCAAAGACCCTCTTCTCACCTGGCTGAAGAGAATCTAAGGTTAATCCCCACCCATTCCCAGGAAATAAGTCTCCTGCACAGAGGAACTTTGGGAAAAAGTAGCCCAGGAGCCTTCTTTCTGCCTCTTCCTGTGCCCCAAGGAACTTTTTGGCATAGGATTGTGTCTGACTTTATACTTCCCCAGTGTGCTCTGCTCTGCCCAGGGAGAACAGTATGCTCTTTGGAAGAGATGACTGCTGAGGATGCTTAGATCAACTCTCAGAGCCCTACTGGATGGAAGAGATGCCAGCTAGAGATGATTTTACTCCAAATCTCCTTCAAGTTCTTTGGAGGAAGTCCCAAGGAAGATTATCTTCTCCCTAAGGGGAACTGCCCGACTATGACTTAATCCAACACTCTGTTCTTCTGCCCTATTTTGGGAAAGGACATCTTTTTAAGACCTTTCTTGACCAAGAGACTGGCCATTCAAACTTCCCTTCTCTCTAGACTGAATCCACTGTCCCTGGTGGTGACCTTGTGAATTCCTCTACACCTCTTACCCGTAAGCACTACCCTGGTGCAGTTTACTTAGTTAAGAAAGTCTATGAGCCCCCTTAATTCTAGAAACTTTTTAATTTTATAAGCTATTGTTACTTGAATATTAGCCCACTAGAACCGTTGAGCCATCTTACTAGGGAAAACCCAACCACTGTCACCCTAAAAAATTTGACCTAAAGTCCCCAAATATCTGAGTCTCAAGAGAATCTATACATCTAGTAAAGAAGCAGGGAGTGAATAATGTGTGAGTTGGGCATATTTAGCCTCTGAGATTCTCTACTTAACCTGGGTAGAAGCCATCTTCCTGAGGAATGACTATAAGACCCATTTTGTTTTGATATGCTGTTCTTGGGGGAACCAAGAGCACAATTTTTTTCAGTACGTATACAGGTTTACATTTGCCACAGTCCAATCTGCTTTTGCCCATGGTTCTTAGGAGAAAGCACATGGTGGTCCTCCCCAGAAAAGTCCTCTGCCTACACCTGAAGAGCCAGCAGATGGGCTGGAATGGAAATGGGATCCATGTAACCAGTGCTCTAAATAGCTCTCAACAGAAATGAAATATCATTTTTCCTACAGGACTTACTACTGCCCTTCCTGTGGCAGATGCTCATTAAAAAGTGCTATACAGCATCCCACAAACCCAGGCTTACACCCTCCCTTGTGCCTCTAGGAGGCCAGATGGCGATCTGGACACCATGTGTCACCCACATCAGGGAGGCTTCTTGACTTCCAGAGGAAGCTCAAAGTTCTTCAGTCCTGAGCACTGGTGTAGAGGGGAGAGAGGAGATATAAGGAGAAATCAAGCCAGCATGCACCAGGCATCCAGACAAATGCTCTGCCTGCCACTTCCTCGGCTGTGCTTTCCCCTGGGAACCACAGAGATGGACAGAGGGGACAATGTGGATACCTCTTTGCCTGCTTTGGCTGGAGGCCATTTAGGGTTGCTGCTCACCTAGGCAACACCCTCCACCACAGCAGTGAGCCTAACCCATCAGAGTACAGTGTTGTTTTGGCAGTGAGGGTTTGGGGCACCAGTGAGCAGGCAGGTAATTGTTCTCTTTTTCCCAGGACACCCTGAACTGGACTATGTGGGGAGGAGAATTGACAGTAAGCTGCAGCATAAGCATTAAGGATGAACAATCTTCACATCTGGAAGATAACTACCCACTTATGACAGTGACCTGTAAAGTTTCGTGCTGCTGACTGTGGCAAAAGATAAATAATTTTAGACAATACTGACAGGAGGTTAAGTTGGATAACTATTCTAAGGGACAATGCAGTCATATGAACCAAGAGCTTTAAAAATGTTAGTATCTTGACTTCAAGGACCAATTCTTAAAGGAAAAAAAAAAAACTATTTGGAGCCAATTAGGTACAAGGAAGTTTATCACAGCATTATCTATAATACTAAAACAAGACAAAACAACCACATAAGCAAACAAAAATAAATTAAATGTCAAGGGTAGAGTTTAGTTGAATACATTAGATGCTGTGGTCATGATATATCAAGTCTTCACCACTTATTGACACAAAGGTGCTCTGATATAACAGCTATTAAAAAAAAGTTTAAATTGACCATATTTCTTCATTTATAAGATACTAACAACCGAAAGAGGCACCAGAGGCTTAACAAAAAATCTTTTAGTATGAAATAATAAGAGCACATTAAACAGGCATTAACTGCAAAATCCATCTCAACTTAAGAAACAGTAGAGGGCAAGAAATACATGCCATAGAATAGAAGAAGTATGGTATATCTCTGAGGTTGTTTATGCTTTTTATTTTGTTCTTTTGTTTTTATGTATCTTCCAAATCTTTAATACTAAACCTGATTGGGTTGAGTGAGTCCTGGATCCATGGCTGATGAGTCCTACTTTGCGAAGCCCAGAATCACCGAGGTTTCTCTGTCCCAGGCTCACTCTTCTCAGGGAGGCTAAAGGAGTCCCTAGATTGGTGGGTTTAGAAGAAACACTGGGATTTCCCAGCCTCTGCCACTCCCCTTTCTCTAGGGATAAAAATCTACAAGCCAAGAGCAAGTGCTCTGTATTATCCCAGCTCATGGTAAAATTAGAGGTAGGGACCCTGCTCTGTGAGAGGAGAAGAGAGTTGGAGAGGGCCATTATCTGCTGGAGTGGAGGTGTTGAGTTCAGTTCTGTGTTCAATATTTGGAAGCCCACTTGTCTGTAGATATAAGCAGTCATGCAATATCAGCTTTATCAGGGAACAGGTCATAGTTAGTATGCCAAGTGCCTACTTTTGGTCTGATTTCTCAATGAAAAAAATGTAAGCATGGAAGAAAGTTGCTATTTATTGGACTCTTCCAAAACTGCCAACAAATTGGTTAAATATCATAGTCAGGAAAAATAGTTGCACACACACACACACACACACAAAAAAAAATGTGGTAAAGCACAGTTAAGACCCTTGGAGAAGGATGCTAACTGGTGAACTCTGCACAGACTCTGGGGATGGGGGTCAGGGACCAGTGGATTCAGCACCAGCCTCTCTGGAGACCAGAGAATAATCACTAAACCCTAGACAGGGCTGCCCTCTCCCTCCTCCTGTTCTCCAGCATCTCATTTCCAAGATGCCACTGAGAGAAGTATCTGATTTTTCCTCTCCTTGCAGCAACTCTTGGTTGCTAAGCAGATCCCTCGGGTAACTATGTGGGCATAAAACCTTTGCAGAACTGCCAGAAATCTGCTTCACCCAATTGTCAAAGTGAAAAATGAAATCATTCCTCTCACCTGTCACTACTTTGCACAAAGCTTCCATTATTGAATGGTGATGGACCAGAATGTTATTCTCACCTACTTGCGAGAATATAAATGAGTTTTGATATTTTACCCCCAAGAGAGTGGGAGGGTAGGGAGGGGGTGTTGGGACTTCTGGAGCTGATACTCCTGGGAACCAGTGATTGGGGGTGAGATGTGGGTGGAACAGACCAGTTTGCCCTCTGCCCTTGGAAAAGAGGTGCCTCAAGCAGGTGAAGACTTAACCTGCAAAAGGGTAAGCTTTCTTATACTCAGGGTGTCTGTGGGCTCCTCAGATGCCAACCTACTAAATCAGTATCTCTGGGGGTGAGGCCAAGGAGTTCTTCATTTTAAAGAAACTTATTGGACAAGTGTTATAAGCACTGTGTACATTAAAGTTTGAAAACTATTGATTTCTCTAACAGATACATATACAAATAAATGCAATGAAATATTACAGGAGTTAGGATAAATGTGCATGGGGTTAATTTTAACTAGAAATATATGAGAAGTGCTGCTTTGAGCCTAGAGCAGTGGGGAGATGCTCTCTAGGTAGAGAAGGATGTGGAAAGGGACAGACACCACAAGCAGAAGAGAACTGCCAACCAAGATACAGAGATGACGTCGGCCTGATGAGCTAGGAGTAATGAAGGTCCTTAAGAGCTTGAGTGTACAGTGTTAGGGGAATCACAATTGAGAAGGGAGAAAAGGGGAGCATGAGGAAGACAGGGAGTTTAGAATCTCTGCTGAGCTCAGTGTCTACTAAGAGTGTTTTCCAAGAAAGTGCCATAATCAGATTTGCATTCATCACTCAGAGGTCCTGCAGTAGGTGGGTTGGGAGAGGGCAAGATGAGAGGCAGGAAGGCCACATAGGTAGGCCCAGGCTGAACGGGAGGATGGCAGCAATGAAGTCTTTGACTGAGTCACTCAGGTCTGCTCTCTGGCATTGAGCTTGTATGCCATGTCACCGTTCAAGAGCTCACCTCCTTGTTTTTAAAAATTCAAATGTATGAAACTTTTGATAAAGCACCAAATACAATGATCATCTTTCTTTCAAAGAACTTCAAAACATTTAAAATAATTCCATGAAACAAGCTGTGGCTCTCAGGCAACTCAATGAACCTGGCACTTTTCAAAAAGGGATGTGACGGTGCTGAGTTACATAAAACCAAGAAATTGAAAAAGCAAAAACAACTTCTAGGAGTTTGTAATTTCTTTGAAGATTAGGAGCATTATTTCTTTTTTGTTCAAATGCAAACATGTTATACTCTGTCCAATTTAGACCAATGACATTCCTGGCTTTTGACCCATCTATAAAATGCAAGGGTTAGGTCCCTGATCTCTGAGGTCTTTTTCATATTCCAACCTACAATGACTTTTCTTCCCCCTAACTAGTTAATACCCTCATCCTTTCTCTCCAGATTTTTCAGAGAGGTTATTTTTTCTATTTCTGAAAGGTCACCTTCCTTAATTCATATTCCTACTGTTGGCAGCTTTTCGCCCAGTTCCCAGATCCTTTTTAGCCCAAGGTGGGGCCTCTCACCCTCTGCCCCAGCAGTTCTTGCTCAGCCAGCATTTCTCCTGCTCTCCCTCCATCTGTCTTCTCTGGGGCTAGTCACCTTCCTCCTCCTAATTGTGAGAGGGGAGTGCGAGGGAGGTGCTGATGACCGAGCAGCCCTTTGCTTCTGAGAAGAGACTTCCACCTTCCATTTGATTTTTCCCTCAATTGCTGCTCATTCGACATTTCCCCCCTTCATTCTGAGAAGTCCCTCCTGAACTCTCTCATTTAGAGTTTGAATTATTTTTGCATTCAAGGACTTTTCAGCTTTTGATTTAACATTTAACAACTTTGCCTGTCAGCCTCCCTTCCTTTTCCTCCAAGATGCTGCAAGAGAGCTGAAAGGAGTTTCCCCCACTTAAAGTCATAACATCATTTAGAGTGGAATTTTGCTGAAATGTGAACAAAAATTTGACTGGTTTCATCAAGCAAGGGAGGCAGGGATATAAGCCAGATACTGCTCAGTTCAGTATTTATACTTTCCCAGACCTTGACGGTCTCTTCCCAACCCCACCACCACTCTTAAAAATTGCATTCTTAGGGATTGTGGTCAGGGATTAGGAAGTGTTGTTATGAATAAAACACTGGTTTACAACAGAAAACAAAGGATAAGGACAAACTGATATGTCCTTGGAGAAGAAATAATGAAGATTCCTGGGATCACTGCAGGGTTACTCCTATTTACAATTTTAAAAATTAAAGCTAGAGGAGAAAGCGCACAATGATATCTCCAGTTTTCAGAAGTCCTTTTGGGCAATTAAATGCTAATTTGACCAGGGTAAACCACAGAATGTTCTCTCAAGGACAGGTGAATGGGCAAAATCCTTAAAAAGGGATCAGCATGAAAGTGTTCAGATACATTTGGGGAGAAGGAATTTAAATTATAATCATAAAGTAATACTATCTGAATTTTATATTATGTCTTAAGAAGTATACAACATCATTATGGTCAACATCATTAACTGACAAGGAAATAAAAATTAAAACCACAATAAGCTACCTCAGAGCATCCATTCGAATAAGCTAAGAGGGAACCTAAGAGTCACTGCAAATTTATTGAAGAAATTAAACTTGGGTCAATGGCTGGGACAAAAACTAGCACAGTTTTGCATATTTTGAAAGGATATTGGAAATGAAGTATATTTGCATTAATGATAATAACAATAATAATGACAATTATAGTAGCAATAGAGGAAGAGAAACTACTCTTCATTATATGCACCCATGTGCCCAGAACTGTGCTTTACATACATATATAAATGCTTTTATTTGTGTGTATGTGCATGTGTTCATTCTGTGCATTTCACAACCAAATAAAGAACAACAATAATAGAAGAAATGGAATAAAGAACCATAAAAGTAGTTATTATTCAAGTTCCTGGATAAGGAAAAGGAAGAGAAAAATTAAGACTTCTCAGTCTGTAGAGACAAAGTCTAGATCTGCTTTGATTAAAGTTTGTAAAACTCACTGCAAATTGATACACTCTGGAAAGCAGTATGGAGACTCCCAAGAAAACTTGGAATGGAACCACCATTTGACCCAGTTATCCAAAGTCCTTGGTATATGTCCAAAGGACTTATAATCAGCATACTACAGTAATGCAGACACATCAATGTTTTTAGCAGCTCAATTCACAATAGCCAAGCTACGCAATCAAACTAGGTGCCCTTTGACAGATGAATTGATAAAGAAAATGTGGTATATAAACACAATGGAATATTACTCAGCAATAAAGAACAATAAAATTATAACTTTTGCTGGTAAATGGATGGATCTGGACACTATCATGCTAAGTGAAATAAGCCAATCCCAGAAAACAGAAGACTGGATGTTCGCCCTGATATGTGGATGCCAACATACAACAAGGTGGGGAGGGTAATAGAATTTCACTGAATTAGACAAAGGGAAATGAAAGGAAGGGAGTGGGGATGGAAGTAGGAAAGATAGTAGAATGAATCGGACATAACTTTCTTATGTTCATGTATGAATACACCACCAAAGAAACTCCACACCATGTACAACCTCAAGAATGGAATCCTAAGTAGAAAAAGTTATACTCCATATATGTATAATAAGTCAAAATACACTATACTGTCATGTATATATTAAAAAAAAAATTAAAGAGTTTGTAAAACTCTGAAGAGTTCAACAGTCTTCATATAAAAAGTCATTAGAGAAACATTTTTAAATATTATGATTATGTAAAATAAATATATATATTGTAAAAAAGTTATTATAACCATGTGGTATTGGTAGAAAGAAAATATTGAGTAATGAAACAGAATGGAGAATCGAGTGTTTTTCAGCAAAGATTACAAAGCATTTCAATGGAGAAAGGATAATCTTTTCAACAAATGATGCTGAAACAACCAGATACTTGTATTTTAAAAAAAGAACCTTCATCTTTACTGACCATATACAAAAATTAACTCAGAATGGATCATAGAGTTAAATGTAAGAAATAAAACTACACAGTTTCTAGAGGAAAATCTTAGTAACTGGATTACTAAATGCGACGCAAATAGAAATTGTTAAAGAAAAAAATCAAACTGGATTTCATCAAAATAAAAAAACAAGTTTGTTCTTTAAAAGACACTGTAGGAAAAGGATAAGTCACAGACTGGGAAAACAGTGTTTGGAAAAACACATTGGACAAAAGACTTGTATCTAGCTATATTTTTAAGGACTCTTAAAACTCAATAATAAAAAGTCAAACAATCCAATTTTAAAATGGACACTTAGCCAGACATGGTGATGTACACCTGTAGTTCCCAGTTACTACTGGGGGGAATCTTAAGTAGTTCAATCAATTTGGAAAACATAGCAGTTCTCTAAAACTGTAAACATAGATCTATGACTCAATCCTAGGTATTTACCCAAGAGAAATGAAAGGATTTGTCTATATATGGGTTTGTAGTTGAATGTTCATAGCAGCTTTATTTGTAATAGCCAAAAACTAGAAACCACCTAAGTGCCTGTCAGTAGGTGGAAACATAAATTGTGGTATATCCACACAATGAAATAGTATTTGGCAACAAACAAGAATGAGTTATTGATACAAACAACATAAATGAATCTTAAAATACTTTGAATGCTCTATTGTCATGTATAACTAATTAGAACAAATTAAATACTTGTCAAAAATACTTTGAAAAAGCTAAACCAAAAGTTTTTAAAGTATATTATAAGATTCATCTATATTAAACTCTAAAAAATGTAAATTAATCTGTAGTGACAAAACAGATCAGTGGTTGCTGGGGGACAGGGTTGTGCAGGGAGTGGGAATTGATTACAAAGAGGCACAAAGAAACATTTAGGGTAATGGGTATGCCTGCTATCTAACTGTGATGATAGTTGTATGGGTGAAGATATGTCAAATTCATCCAACTGTATTTTAAGTAAATGCAGTTTATAATGTAGACCTCATATTGTTATAAAATGCAGGAAAAAGGGGGAACATTTTGAAGCTTCTACCAGATGGTTCTTTGGACATATGAAAGAATTACTATATATTACATAGGTGATAGTAAAATAAGATGATTCTTTACATCTAGATTAAAACTGCAAATACTTCAGGACCTGAATTAATACATTTTTTATTGATAAGGGGAACTTTGAACTGTTGCTCCTTCCGTCTTTACCCCTCATCCCCACTGATACTATGATGGACAATGATGCCCTCTGTGACCGTGACTGCTACCAAAGACCAAATACTGAATGAGGTAGAGAAAGGTCCTTACACAAAAAGCATTTCTTGTGGATTTGCGGACAGCCTAGTTTGTTGTGGTAGATGAAATCTCTTGCATAAGGTTCATAGGCCAAAGACTTATTGTTCTGTGAATTATAACCCAGGGATATTACAAATCAAGAAATATACCACTTTTGTCATGTTGAATTGCTGCCAACCTACCAGCAATCCCCTGTGTACTCTCAAAAGGCCATCTCCCTAAATCTTGTTCTAGACACAAGAATCAATGATGTTAATGCAATCACTCCCGTTTGTGAAGTCAGCATTTTTCAGGTCTGCTCTAAGACTCGTGTGAGACAGACAGCACAAAACAGAAGTATCTGGAGAAAATGAAGAGACCCAGATTCCAGCTTCAGCTTTGGGGCCTGCAAATGCAGAGCAAAGTTTGCTTTCCCATCATCTATAAAATGAATGAGTTCTGAGTTCTTTGAGCACTGTGAAGTCTTGAGAATGAAGGTGTCATTCACAGGTAGATAGAACCTGATGTAATTTGTCCTCCAAACCACAAAACTTTTGAAAGCACTATTAATAACTAGGTTGAAGCAACAAATCCACCCAAGGACTATCAGGGGCAAACCAGAACAGATGATCAGTGCAAATGAGATGAAAACATAGTATGAGATTAGAAACGAAGACATGATTTTACTCCATCATCATGAGCCTCCATGTGATTTCCAAATGCTAGCTCCAAAACCAAAAGAAACTTCCATCAGCCCACTACTAAATCAGAAAAATGAGATCGTGAAGTGAATGTATATTATGAAATATTTCACGCAAACAAAAGATTTACAAATTATGTACAATGTATAAATAATAAAATAGCAGTTGAAAGCTTCATAAATTCCTAGTTTACCCCATCTTCCATTATAAATAATAAAATAATAATTAAAGCCCCCATAAGCTCCTTCCCAACCACATTTTCCTACCTCTTACCCAGAGTGTTTAGTTATCTTGAAGTTTTTTCATAGCTATCCTAGATATGTATGGTTCTCTAAAATACATTGTTTAGTTGTGTATTGTCTTGTTTAGGAATTGATACAAACTGAACCCAGGATTTTGCACATGCTTGGCAAGCACTTTACCACTGAGCTACATGTCCAGCCCTTGTATGGTTTTTAATAATATGGAAATAGAATCATTCAGTATGTATTCTTCTATGACTTTTTTTTTTTTTTTTGCCCAACATTTTTATTTTTCAAGGATCAGCCACACTGATTGACTGTCAGCTACCTTTTTGCTCAGTTTCTCTCCTTTTCAGTGCCACATAATTATAAAACTGTCCTGTAATTTCTGTATCATTGTTCCACTGATCACGTAGGGTGTCCCTGGGAATACTCTTAAATGCGTCTTCTTGGTATACATGCCCTAGTTTCTCTGAGGATGCATCTATAGGTGGAATTGCTGATTACATAATATGTATATTTTCAAATTTTCTAGAGATTGCCAAATTATGCACTAAAGTTACACCAATTCGCACTCCCATTGGCAAGGTAAAACAACTCCTGTTCCTCCATATTCTTACAAATATTTGGTATTATCAGACTTCTAAGTTTGTCAAATAAGTTTGTCAAATGGGTTTAAAATAGTATCTCACCTTAAGTGATCAAGTGATCAAAGTTAACATCAATAATGAAACAAGGGGTTGGGGTTGTAGCTCAGTGGTAGATCACTTGCCTACCATGTGTGAGGCACTGGGTTCACTTCTCAGCACAACATATAAATAAATGAATAAAAATAAAGATCTATCAAGCACTAAAAAATATTTTATTATTTTTGTATTTTTATTTTTACAGACTGCATTTTGATTCATTGTACACAAATGGGGTACAGCATTTTCATTTCTATAGTTGTACACAATATAGATTTACACCATTCATGTAATCATACATGTACATAGGGTAATGATGTCTGTTTTAGTCCACTGTCTTTCCTTTCCCCACCCACTCCTGCCCCATATCCCTTTACACAATCCAAAGTTCCTCCATTCTTCTCTTGCCCCCGGCCCCTGCCACCAACCCCCTCGTCATGTATCATCATCCACTTATCAGAGAAAACATTCGACCTTTGGTTTTTTGGGCTTGGCCTATTTCACTTAGCATGATATTCTCCAACTCCATCCATTTACCAGAAAATGCCATAATTTTATTCTTAATTATGGCTGAGTAATATTCTATTGTGTATATATACCACAGTTTCTTTATCCATTCATCAATTGAAGGACATCTAGGTTGGTTCCACAATCTGGCTATTGTGAATTGAGCAGCTATGACCTTGATTGATGTGGCTGCATCACTGTAATATGCTGATTTTAAGTCCTTTGGGTATAAACCCAGAAGTGGGATTGCTGCTGGGTCAAATGGTGGGTCCATTCCAAGTTTTCTGAGGAATCTCCCTACTGCTTTCCAGAGTGGCTGCACCGATTTGCAACCCCACCAGCAGTGTATAAGTGTGCCTTTTTTCCCACATCCTTGCCAACACTTATTATTGCTTGTGTTCTTGATAATAGACATTCTAATTGGAGTTAGATAAAAGCTTAGGGTAGTTTTAATTTGCATTTCTCTAATTACTAGAGATGATGAACACTTTTTCATATATTTGTTGATCACCTGTATATCTTATTCTGTGAAGAGTCTGCCCAGTTCCTTAGCCCACTTTTTGATTGGGTTCTTTGTATTTTTAGTGTAAAGTTTTTAAATTTTGGAGATTAGTGCTGTTCGAAGTGTGTGCAGAAAAGATTTTCTCCCACTCTGTAGACTCTCTTTTCACATTATTGATTGAGAAAAAGTTTTTTAGTTTGAATCTATCCCATTTATTGATTCTTGCTTTTATTTCTTGTTCTCTGGGGGTCTTGTTAAGGAAGTCTGATCCTAAGCCAACATGATGAAGATTCAGGCCTACATTTTCCTTCTATTTGGTGAAGGGTCTTAGATCTAAAAAACTATTTAAAAAATAACAATAATAAGACAAAGTCAAATCATGTAGCCTTGTAGAGTGTACCAGAAAGAATATAGCATCACTTCTGAAATAGTCCTAGTAATATAAAATAACCTAAATCTAATCATAAATGTCAAGGAAACCCAAAGTAAGGGATGTTCTACAAAACAATCTGTCTTTAATTTTCAAAAAAGTCCAAGTTATGAAAGTCAAGAAAAGACTGAGGAATTGTTCTCAGATTGAGAAAAACTGAAGAGACATAACTAAATGCAATGTGTTGTTCAGAACTAGATACTTTTTGCCATAAACGGTATTATTGGGACAATTAATGAAACTCGAACAGGAATCTGAGAATTAGGTGATAGTCACATAACATTAATTTTCTGATTTTGGCTGCCATATTATGGATATATAGGAAAATATTCTTGCTTATATTAAGTATAAATGGAAATTTTGTAGAATCCATTTTTTTCCCTGATGGGTAGATAAATGTTCCAGTACCATTTATTGAATCAGGTCCTCCTTTCCTGAACAATATCAATGCTTCATCAATGAATTACAACTTTCCCTGTATATTGGGCCCCTTTCAGGCACTTGATTCCATTTTATCAGCCCTCTGTCCCTGAGCTATAAGAAAATATTTAATTTTTTTCTGAAGAACATTTTGGTGTAACAAAAATTAAAAGTCACTCATAATTAATTAGTAACTTGATGGAGCTACGAGATCTCAAAATTGCTCCCCAACCCCTCCTTTTCTTTATATCCTATGTGCCAAACACCAAGAGGCTGCTTTCCTGTCTCTCTCTCTCTCTCTTCTTTCTCTCTCTCTCTCTCTCTCTCTCTCTCTCTCGCACACACACACACACACACCTGCTCTTGTTTCTGTGGCCTTTGTGTTCCCCACACACACTGATGAGGAAGCCTGAGTTTTGAATCTGCCTGTGGATTTCTTGATTGTCGCTTCCCCATTGCTTGGTTCCTGACCCCTTCTAGGACATTCTGTGATTGGAAATAAAAAAACAGAATTCTTTTCTCAGAATCTTTGGAGAGAAATGGCTGGTAGCTCCCAGTTAAAATAGTGCTCACCAACAACAGGATTATGTGAGCCAGGAAAAGTATGAGGGTCTTTTTCACACAGGGCTGATGTGCCCAGGTATATGGATGTGGGTCCTACTTTAGAGGCCCCCTAACAGCCTAAGAAGTGGTTCTCAAAGTTTGGTCTCCTGACCAGCTGCATCAGCATTGTTTGGGAACACATTAGAAATGCAACTTCTCAGGACAAAATCCAGACTCAGAAACTCTAGAGATAGACCCCAGCAATCTGTGCTTTAAGAAGCATTCTGGGCCATTTTGATGAACAAATATCAGAAAACCTCTGGCCTAAGGATCTTCAGCATGGAGATTGTGTCTAAGCCTCTGGTGACTAAGTATAGTCTATTGTAAATAGTTGAGTTTTTGTTTTTGTTTTTGTTTTTGTTTTTGCGGGGAACTATTTCATGCTGCTCCCTGGGGGAGGATTATATTTTCCTGCTCTATTGACAACAGATTTGGCCATATAATTTACTTTTGCCACTAGAATCTGAGCAGAAGAGACTTGTATCACTGTAAAAGCCAAAGAGTGCTCATTGCATTCACCCTTTTCTACCCCCTTGTAAGAAACAGTGATGTACTTCAAGAACTACTTCATCGACTGAGGTCCTAGAGTAAAGATGACGTGGGACAGAACCACAGTCAACCTGCAATGGCTATAGATTGAAAGTAAGAAATAAACCTTTGGTTTTAAGCAATTGAGCTGCCTAAGGCTTTCTTCTTCTTTTTTTTTTTTAATAACTTTATTTCATTTGTTTAATTTTTTTATAATGTGGCTCTGAGGATCAAACCCAGTGCCTCATATGTGCTAAGCAAGCACTCTAACACTGAGCCACAAACCTAGCCCACCTAGGGCTTTCCTATGGAAGTATTCCTACACTAATTAAAGAAATGGGATTTTTTTTCAATGTACTTCAAATGCAACCAGTAGCCTTTGTCTGCATCACTAGAATGCAAAGCAGCAGAACTGGACAACAGGATGTGTACGTCCCAAGTAATGAGAAGATGCTTGACCTGAGGAGATGTATGAGGTCCTCCCTGGGGCAAGTGATCACATAGGAACCCCTTCCAGTTGGGCTACACTCTGAACAAGTGACCACCATCCCACCCACCATTGCCACTTCCAGAAGATGAATGCCATAACGCAACTGTCTTGCAGGAGATGCGGGGAGGGTAGAAGGCTGCCCACCATGTCTGTGCTCCTTACTCCCAACAGGTTCTCACTTGAGTAACCTCAGTATCAAGAACTTAATGCAACTGCACTCAGGGCAGAAGCTGGTGGGTGCTGCCAACACACCCCAGAAGATCAGACTCAGAATGCCAAGCAAAAGCCAAGGCACCAGAGACCTCCACCTCCTGTAGCATACCTGGGCTGGTTTATGAGCTCTGTACATGGCCTAGGATTAAGCTTAGAAGAGACTGGAAGACTCCTTTTTGAGATAGCTTACTTATCTGCCAGCTTCCTCAGGAGGGCCCACTTGTTCTTTTCATCTATGTCATCTGATCCAGCAACCTCCTCTGTACTTTATGCATTAACCAACCCAGATTGCCTGCAATAACAAGACTCATTCCTGAAGGTCAATTCTAAATGCACTTCCCCAACAAAGGCTTTTCTCACTGACTGTCAACTTTCTCATTCTGGAAAGCAGCTGGCACTGTGCTGGATTCATTGAATTCTCTATCCCTTTGTCCACACCAATATCCTTGAGTCGTCACGACATTCATCATGATGGGGCAAGAACAGCCCACACATTCTCTCTTAATTTTTAAATCCAGCTTCGATTGACCAAAGCCAATTTAACATGAAGTTTCAAATGAAGCATGACATTAGCTTTGGGCTTTGTTGCTGAGATGATCTCATTATAATTCTAAAATCCAAATGCTCATATTAACCTCCTTGACATATAAATTCTGAACCCTTAAGAGAGGGAGAATCATTCACTAAGACTAAAGGGCTTGTACTCCGTATTTAGGGAGTGAAGAGCAAGAATAATTATATGGAAAGCACCTTAAGAAAATAGAGCCTCATCTGACACTAAAATATTTAGGTCCCATGGTAGTGTTAATATACTTAGCACTACTTAACTGTACACTTGCAAATAGTTAAGATGCTAAAATTTATGATATGTGTTTTTTACCATAATACTGTTGAAAGAGATCAGGTTCAACCAGACCCATAACATACCTTGTCAGGTGACTCTGAACACCACCTCCCACCCCATGACTGCTTAAGACATGCCATAACAGAAGGCTAGGACATATTCTATAGTCAAGTGCTGTTCTGTCTTTGCTCCATCCACACCTTTGCTTGGTTCTCCATGGGGAAACTTGCTGCACTAGGACTGCTCTGAGCCCCATAGCAAGGCAAGTGAGTTAGTTTCCTGGAGCTGCTGAAACACATGGCCATGCACTGGATGACTTAGAGCCACAAAAAATCATTTTCTCTCAGTTCTGGAGGCTGGAAGTCTGAAATCCAGATGTCAGCAGGGTCATGCTCCCTGCAAGCCTGCATGGGAAAATCCTTTCTTGTCTCTTTCTTCTGACAGTTGATGGTGATCCTTGGTATCTCTTGCTTAATAGATGCACCACCCAACTTCTGACTCCATTGTTCACATGGGCTTCATCTTTTATGCCAATGTCTCCAAATCTCCCCCTTCTTAAATGGACCCCAGTCATTGAATTTAGAGCCCACCCAATTCCAGTTATGACCTCTTCTTAACTTCATAGCACCTACGAAGACTCTCATTCCAAATAAGGTCATATGCACAGGTACTGGGAGTCAGGACTTCAATATATCCTTTTTGTGAAACACAATCTAACCCACAGCAATTGCCATTTTTTTCTTTCAAATTTGTTTGGGCAACACAAAAAATGGAAGTTTTCAAAAGGAACATTATAAGGAAAGTGAAAACTAAAAAGTAACTATAACAAAACAACAGAAAATACAAAATTATGAAAATGGAGATGTTTGTTTAATGATTGCTGAAGTCTAGGCATAGTCGGACTTGTCTGCAGAAACTCGTAAATTTCCCCGGGAAACTCCTTGCCAAAGCATCCATTTCAGTCTCTTCCACCAAGGGCTAGAAGCCCCGTGCACCTTCCTAAAAGGTCAGTAGTAGTGCATGGGCCATTCCTAAAGAATACAAACCTCCACTTTTCTCTAAGGAATCACAGACTGCCCCACTGCTCCTCATTCTAAAAGGTGAGAGAATAGTTTCTCCAAAATGCTTATAATTATTGCCCAAGCTCCATAGTTTTCAATCCAGCACAGACCCTACATGAGCCTTCCTTTGGGACCAATCAGATTTCTCCGGACCATCCCAGGTGGTGGTAGGAGACACAAAGTGTTAGGGTGGTGCAGTTCAGGTCACCGTGGTCTATGTTCCAGCTGGTCCCAGTCAACACATCAGATCTACTCACAAATCTTCCTTTGCCTGACTGAGCTCTAGGGATGTAATTTTGACTTTGCACTAAAGAGCAAATCTCCAGAAAGTTAAATCAGTACCTTCCCACTAAACCTTTCATCACCATAGCAACTGAGAGAGGGTCGCACTCTCTAATTCAGAAGGGTCTGTTTTGAAACTCTGCAGAATAACCCCTGGGGGTCCTTTGGCTCCCTCTACTCTGGTTTAGCAGAAGTGAAGACAGTTCCTCCGCAGTCGCTGTGCAGTCTTCCTGAGTGAGCAGAGCCCTCTTCAGAGGGGGTTCCAGCTTCCTGCAGCCCTGCTGCGCCTGGTCTTCATCTCTCCTTTCCTTCATTGGAAGAAAGGAGAAAACAGAAAGAATTGTGGAGTAGAGTATTTAGGAGCTGTTCCCTACCAACATCTCCCTTCTTCCCACCACCAGTCATATCCCTCCAAAATGCCATATTATTTCCATTTTGTTCCTGGGTCCTGTATAACCCAGGAGATAAAAGAAAATGGCAGTTGCAAAAGTAAGGGAAAAAAGATTCTATTAACTGAACGAGAAAGCAGGAATGTGTAACTCTAAGAATTACCTGAGCTTTTGCATCTCTGCCTTCAAGCATAATAAATAGACAGGCTTTTAGGTTGGAATTTTTTATTATATCCCTGGACAGCCAATCTTACATTTAGGTCAAGTAATTTCCAATCTGCTTAGTTCTATTGTCATTAGAAAGGTAAATGGTATAAAAATTCAGTGAAGTTTATTGGAAAGAAGTTAAATAAGTATATTTATATTTTTAAAGTGGTGTTATTGGCTTTTTGACTGCAGAATGAGGTGCTTCAAATGTGCATTCTCCAAATGATTTTTTTCAGGGAATTTTTAACTCTATGCTTCTTTGGCAGTTTCAACGTCTTTAAAATTATGTGCATTTAAATCCCTAATTCCACTTTTAGAAACTTACTTAAAGAAACTAATGAGATGTATGTGCAAATACTTATGATGAATGGTATTTACTTTTGAATAATTTGTAATTAACAAAAAGTTAGGAACAAATGTCCAGCATCAAGTAAATGATGGTATATCATTGAATGGAATACTAGGTGCGTATTAAAAACTATATTCTTTAAGGCTATTTAAGGATATGAAGGAAAATATATCTGTACACACACTATACCCTTATACCAAATGTGATTCTCTGGCTGTCATCAACAACAAAAAACAATTCAGGGCTTGGTGGTGTATTTCAGTGACAGAACTAGGTTCTGGGTCCAACTCCCAGCACCACAAAATCAACAAATAAATAAATAAATTCAAATGTCTTAGCATTTATACATATGTTATACATATATAAAAGATGTATATATAATATGAACCTAATTCATACATATACATATAGCTCAAATGTAGAAACTAAGTTAAACAATAAAAGTTTTATTTTTTGAGCTAGGATCTCACTAAGTTACTTAGGGCCTTGATAAGTTGCTCAGGCTGGCCTTGAAATTGTGATTGTTCTACTTCAGCCTCCCAAACAATATAAGTTTTAAAAGAAAATATGTGAAAATATCTCCAAAGACCTTAGGATAGGCAAAAAATTCTTAAATTGAACATAAATACTTCTAACCATATTTTTTTTCTTAGAAGATAAATTTTACTAAAATAAGAAACTTGTGCTTATCAAAAAAATATCATTAAGATAGTGGAAAAAATTAAGTTACAGAAAGGGGGACATTTTGCAAGACATATATCCAATAAAAGACTTCTATTTGGAATATATAGAAATTTCACCCAAAAAAGAAATAAAGATAATGTAATAGAAAAGTGAATAAAATTTTTGAACAAGAACTTTTTTAAAAATCCAGTGACCAATAATATATGCAAAGGTGTTCAACTTCTAGGACATGAAGAAAATGGAAATTTATGCTACATTATGCTACATTGTAACACTACTACCATATGCATAGTTAAAATGGGATAGACAAATATTGCTATTTAGTAGCAAGGATATGAATCATCTGGAACCCCCATATATTTCTGGTTAGAGTGTAAATTGATACAACTTTGGAAACTCTTCCACAATGTCTACTGAAGATGAGCATATGCACACCGTGATCCAGCAATTCTATTTCTAGTTAATGACCCAACAAAATGCATGCATATAACACAAAATATGAGTTCATAGCAGTAATACTTACAAATAGACTCAAACTGGAAACAACTCAAATGCCCATCAATCAGAACGATTAAATAAGTTGTAGTATACTCATAAATTATACAACTATGCAATCAGGAGAGGGAATAAATAATTCTATACATTACCATAGAAATCTCACAAACATAATATTGAACAGAAGAAACTAGACATAAAGTAAAAAAAATCCTGTGCAATTCCTTTCATAAAAACTTCAAAAACAGACAAAACTAATCTATAGTTACTATAATACTGGTCACTTTTAACAATGGGAGTGACTAGGAATCACTTTTTGGTGACAATAATATATTTTTCTTGATTTGAAAACTGGTGACACATAAGTATGAAAAAAATCATTGTGTGTTAACTGTGTTGCATTCTTCTGAATGTACATCGTATTTCAACAGAAAGCTTAAAGTTATAAGCTTAAAATTATAAAGATGGAATGGCTTAAAATTGTAAAGATTTATTTAACTCAAGAAAAATAAATAAATTGAACACAGACTGAGGAGTCCCCAAAATACTAGGCCAAGAGGAAATGAGAGACCAGGCTTCAATCTATCTCCAAATAAACTTTTGACCCTGTGCAACTGGCTGCCCCTGTAGTTTAGGTTCTGAGAGCTGTAGCTTTCACTAGAGTGGAGTATTGCAGTCCTACACTAGCCACCAGGGTCATCTCACACCTCACTGCCACTTTCCCCTAAGTTTTCTTTGTTCTCGTCCTTTTCCCCTTCCTCTCTGAAAACTGCTTTACCATATGTTCTTTAAATCACCCAATCCCTTTTTTATAAGATGGCTTGCTAATCTGCCTGTGCCAATCCAAATTCTTGACAAACAACTAATGCGAGCCCCTTCCCCATTATGGTTTTTGCCTTTAAAACTTGTTTGAAATCTATAAGAACCTTGAGTACATTTCAGTCTGCCTGAAATTTGTGTCTCAAGTTGCAACTCTGATTAGTCCAAATAAATCCCACTTCTTAATCAATTTGTACCTCAGTTCCTCTTAAGGGTCTCCAAACTCAAGCAACAGGAAGTTGAGAGGCAGGCAGTAGAGAACCAGAAAGGCGTCTCAACAATGTCATTTGGAATCCTGATGCTCCTTCATGCTCTGCACCAGGAGTTCATCCTCAAGTTTGCAAGATGCCTGTGACATTTATAGGCCTTGCATTTGCATTATGGAAAGGAAGAGGCAAAGGCCTCTGAGGGTGCTGAGTCTGAGTCTATGAAATTATGTATACTTTTAATTTTAGTCATTGTAATTCTTTACAGTTTCCCAGTGTCCCACAATGATATGTATTAATGCTATTTGTAAAAGAAAGCTTTGTTAATTGAATGGCAAATGAAGCAAACTCATTCTCTGATATTGAACTTCAGGCCCTATAGAAATAATTCATAGGGTTTCCCATTGAGCTGAATAATTGGACAATCCCATCTATGCCTACAAGGGGCAGAAAAATAGCCCTGGTTCTATTCTTGGGAGAATGCAGAACAATGTACGGCTTGTCGCTTCTAAGATGCATAGAGAGACCTGAGTGTGGGCTCCTGAATGGTATTATTTAGGAGCAGAGGTGTTTCTGACCTGAAATGACTTGGGGGAAGTGGCAGCGTCCCACACAGCCAGGGTTTGGTGTGTAGGTGTCTGCCGCTGCTGTTCAACACTCAAGAATGCATATATTATCCATTTTCTGGAACTCTGCAGGGTAGAGCTTAGCTCAGAATAATTAAGGAGAAATGCAAATCAAGAAATAAGCTTGGTTATAGTTTAATTCACTGAAAGAAGACAAAGAGCAGTATAAATTATATTTCAACACAGAATTGATTTCCCAAAAGATATCAATGATCAACATCTTTTTCTTAAGCAAATGACCTTTGAAATAGCTTGTGTTTTGAAGGGTAGAGTTTATTCACCTTATCTGAGTGAAAATTCTTGACCCTGAGCCTTTCATCCTTCCCTCTCCTCCAGTCATTACTATCTGAGACAACTTGGCAACCAACAAACAAATTTCATGGGAGATTCTGCTTGGAGAACACAGAGATCGTTGTCTCCCTCTGATTTACAATCCAAGAGCCACCTGAAGACAGCCCTAAAGTTTTCCAGTGAGGAGAAGTAGGAAGTTGACTTGTGGTGGTTTTAAATTGTGAGAGAAGAAATTGTGTTTAAAAAGAAACAAAAACCTGTATAATTTTCAGAATTTGCTCTCAATAACATTTATTTCCGGCCCACACTGTATGAGGCCTGCAGCTCACACTTGGCATATTGACCACTGTACCCTCCATAACCACCCATACACACAGTCATCCATGTGCATCCCACAGACCTCCCCCCAACCACCACCGGTCACCTCCCGCCAGGACCTCTGCTGCCTCACCAATATGCCTTTCGCCCTCTGAGGCACCAGGCTGCTGTTCTCCCCATTCTTCTCTTCCCTCCTCCATAAACATGGCCACCTCTCAGCCATCAGACCTTGGTTCTGACATTTCTACTAAGAAAGACCATCTAAGTCCTCCTGAGCTCCTCTTCCTACATTTCCATTTAGAAGTTCTTCCCTGAATAAACTTAAAAAGGACACAAGGAGACAAAAATGAAGCGTGTTTTGTGACTTTCTTAGGAATCTTGCCATTCAGCATCATGTTGACATACAGTTAACATTTCTTAAGCAGTTATTACACGCCAGACACTGTTCTAAGTTCACCATGCATATCAAATCATTTTTTCCTCACAACATCCCTAAGAGTAGGTTGTGGAGAATCCTATTGTCCCAGTTTTACAATTGAAGAAACTGAAGTCCAAGAAGTTAAATTACTTTCCCCAAGTTCACACAGCTGCTGAGGAAGTTTGCATTAAAGCAGACATCTCCCAAATATGTACCTCTGGCCTTGAGCACTTCCATGAGCTTGCAATTTGATGGTCAGCTCCTCTTGTATGACCCCAAACTCCACAGAACCCAGCTAACTGATCTCTCTACCCACACAATGGTCTTGTATTCTTTCTGCTGCTTCTTTCACTAATAGCACAGTCCTGCCCCCAGGAATCCAAGTTCAAAAGCCTGTATAGTCTGTGGTCTTTGCTTTTACCTACACTTGTACTCTATAGATCCTACATCAGAATGCTCTGGATTCTGTCCCCTGTTTTCCTTTCTTTCCCTTCGCCAATATTCTACTTCAGAAACTCATTACTACATTACACTGGCAGTTGGCAACCCACGTCTGTAATCAGTCATATCCCATCCACTCCACTCAGATGTCAAAGACCTTTAATAAGTCCCCATCATGTCCGATAATAAAACAATTCTGCCTGTTAGCTCAACAAATATTATCCCTGGGACCTACAGTACCCTTCCTGTTCGTTGTCCTAATTCCTTACATGTTCCCTGTGCCCTGTCGGTGGTTCCCCAAGCCCTCCCAGTCTCACCTGTTTGTCTCATGCTATTGCCTCTGCCGAGACTTCCCTGATCCTCACCACCACCACTTACAACCCCACGCATGCAGCATGGCACATCCCAAATGTCCTGTCCTCTGCACAACATTTTATGGTCCTGCCAAAGAGATACGTCCTCTCCCCACTTTGGAGCCCCATGATTATTCTGACCTATATGTTGTGCTACTGATACTTGTGTGACTGTCAAGTCCTCCCGAAAGGTAAGGATTACATCTTATTCTTCTCCATTCCCATCAGAAACCAGTGTGGTTGCCTGACATGGTAGATGTTAAAATATATGTCTAAGTTGGATATAGTTAATATTTAATAATTACATTGAATTGACTGTAAATAAAAATGGGCACACATGAAAGAGTTCTATTCAGGTCTTCCCAGCCAGGTTCATAAAACTGATTTAAGTTCATAGTAAATATGGAAACAATATACACTTTTCCATGATAAACCCAAGATAAACTCTAGGCCAAATAATGAAGTTGATGCCTTTAAAATCGAAGCACTTTATAGACAATAAAACCTTGGATACCAGTAGTATGTGTACCAATAAGGGACTAGTTGGAAGGTCCATATTTTTAGTGAACTGTAACTGCATTAAAATAGATGTGTCAATCTATATTTGTTGGCATGAGATGTCTATGACATGAAGTGATAAAAAAGCAGGTCATATAACAATTTTATCTGCATTTTAAAAAATGCGGGAGAGATCCAAGATGGCAGACTGCATCTCCTGCCACTCCAGAACTCAGGATTCAAGAAGGGGAGGCATTGAGAGACTCGGACCAATATAGAACCACGGGGTGAGTCTCTCCCACCGGGTGAAGCTCGGCCTCGGCGGCAGGCCTGGACAGGGGGCAGCTTCTCAGAGCAGAGCACGGCAGTGAGAGTCTTCCCCAAGCAGCCCTGCTTCCTCCTGCGGCAGGCGCAATCCACAACCAGGTTCTAGGACCAGGCCTGCCCAGTGAGAGCTTTTCTGTGCAGAGCCAACCCCAAGCCCTGAACCCAGCCAAGGACCCCAGACAGCAGGCAGCTTCTGGGACCAAGGCAGGACAGCGAGAGGCTTTCCTGGAGTAGCCCGGCTCCCTCCAGTGGCAGCAGGCCCTGTCTACAGCCAGCTTCTTGGAGCAGGCCCACCCAGTGAGAGGATGTCCAGGCAGAACCAGCCCCCAGCCCTGGACCTGGTAGCGGGCTAGGGGCAGCTTTCTTCAGAAGCACTGCATTAACAAGTTCCTCCAAGACTTCAGGCTACTGAAGGCTGGGAGGTGATACACTGGAAATCTACAGGGACACTATAAGCCAATAGAGGAAATCTGCAATAGCTCAGAGTCCCACTGATATCTGACCAATATGAGAAAACAAGGGAAGAAAATGTCCCAAACAAACCTAGATACCATATCAATAAAACCCAATGACAGCACAGCAGAAAAAATGTCAGAAAGGGAGTTCAGAATGTACATAATTAAAACAATCATGAAAGCAAACAAGGAGATGAAAGAGCAAATGCAGGCATTGAAGGAAGAGATGAAAGAGCAAATGCAGGCATTAAATGATTGCACCAATCAACAGTTAAAAGAGCAAATACGGGAAGCAAGAGATCATTTTAATAAAGAGTTAGAGATAATGAAAAAAAAAAACAAACAGAAATCCTTGAAATGAAGGAAACAATAAACCAAGTTAAAAACTCCATAGAAAGCATAACCAATAGGATAGAACACCTGGAAGACAGAACCTCAGACATTGAAGACAAAATATTTAATCTTGAAAACAAAATTGACCAAACAGAGAAGATGATAAGAAATCATGAACAGAATCTACAAGAAATATGAGATATCATGAAAAGGCCAAATTTAAGAATTATTGGGATTGAGGAAGTCTTAGAGAAACAAACCAAAGGAATGAACAATCTATTCAATGAAATAATATCAGAAAATTTCCCAAATCTGAAGAATGAAATGGAAAACCAAGTACAAGAGGCTTATAGGACTCCAAATATACAAAAGTGCAACAGACCCACACCAAGGCACATTATTATGAAAATACCTAACATACAAAATAAAGACAGAATTTTAAAGGCCGTGAGAGAAAAGAATCAGATTACATTCAGGGGGAAACCAATAAGAGTATCAGCAGATTTTTCAATCCAGACCCTAAAAGCTAGAAGGGCCTGGAACAACATTTACCAAGCCCTGAAAGAAAACGGATGCCAACCAAGAATTTTATACCCAGCAAAACTTACTTTCAGATTTGACGATGAGATAAGATCCTTCCATGATAAACAAAAGCTAAAGGAATTTACAAAAAGAAAGCTGGCATTACAGAACATTCTCAGCAAAATATTCCATGAGGAAGAGATGAAAAACAACAATGCAAATCAGCAACAGGAGGAACTAGCCTAAAGGAAATAGCCAAATAAAGGAGAAACCAAATCATGTCAAAAAACAAAAATGAGCTTTTTCGACACAGAGCCAGCCACAAGTCCCCAAGCCAGCGGAGACCTCTGACCCGCAAGAAGCTTCTGGGACCAGGGCTGGGCAGCCAGAGACCTCTCCAGGCAGCCTTCCCCCCTCCAGCTGCAGGCTTTTTCCACAGGGCGATCCAACATGGCAGACTAGAGGGTGACTGCATCTCCAGTCGCTCCAGAACCCAGGATTCAAGAAGGGGAGGCATTGAGAGACTCAGACTAAAATAGAACCACGGGGTGAGTCTCCCCCACCCAGTGAAGCTCAGCTGGGTGGCAGGCCCGGATTCGAGTGGCTTATTAGAGTAGGACAGGGCAGATAGAGTCTCCCCCAGGCAGCTCTGAGCACTCTGGTGGTGGGCTCCTCCCACAGGGACAGATTCTCCAGCCTTGCGGAGCAGGACCCCCAGTGAGAGCCTTTCTGCACAGAAACAGTGCGGCCAGCTCCGGCCCGCCCACAGGTTGCTACAGAGACCAGCACAGGGCTCCAGGGACTTCCCCAAGCAGCCCAGCCCCCTCCAGCGGGAAGCGCCTTACTAGGCTAGCTTCTCGGGGCAGACCGCCCAGTGAGAGCCTCTCTACACAGAGCCAGCTACAAGTCCCCAAGCCAGTGGAGACCTCTGACCTGCAAGCAGCCTCTGGGACCAGGGCTGGGCAGCAAGAGACCTCTCCAGGTCTCTCTCCCTGGAACCACTAGCGGGCTAGGGGCAATGTTCTTCGGAAGCACTGCATTAACAAGTTCCTCCAAGACTTCAGGCTACTGAAGGCTGGTAGGTGATACACTGGAAATCTACAGTGACACTATAAACCAATAGAGGAAATCTACAATATCACAGAGTCCCACTGACATCTGACCAATATGAGAAAACAAGGGAAGAAAATGTCCCATACAAACCTAGATATTATATCAATAAAACCCAATGACAGCACAGCAGAAAAAATGTCAGAAAGGGAGTTCAGAATGTACATAATTAAAACAATCATGGAAGCAAACGAGGAGATGAAAGAACAAATGCAGGCATTAAATGAACGCACCAATCAACAGTTAAAAGAGCAAATACAGGAAGCAAAAGAGCATTTCAATAAAGAGTTAGAGATACTGAAAAAAAAAAAAAAAACAGAAATCCTTGAAATGAAGGAAACAATAAACCAAGTTAAAAACTCCATAGAAAGCATAACCAATAGGATAGATCACCTGGAAGACAGAACCTCAGACATTGAAGACAAAATACTTAATCTTGAAAACAAGGTTGACCAAACAGAGAAGATGGTAAGAAATCATGAACAGAATCTACAAGAACTATGGGATATCATGAAGAGGCCAAATTTAAGAATTATTGGGATTGAGGAAGGCTTAGAGAAACAAACCAAAGGAATGAACAATCTATTCAATGAAATAATATCAGAAAATTTCCCAAATCTGAAGAATGAAATGGAAAACCAAGTACAAGAGGCTTATAGGACTCCAAATATACAAAAGTGCAACAGACCCACACCAAGGCACATTATTATGAAAATACCTAACATACAAAATAAAGACAGAATTTTAAAGGCCGTGAGAGAAAAGAATCAGATTACATTCAGGGGGAAACCAATAAGAGTATCAGCAGATTTTTCAATCCAGACCCTAAAAGCTAGAAGGGCCTGGAACAACATTTACCAAGCCCTGAAAGAAAATGGATGCCAACCAAGAATTTTATACCCAGCAAAACTTACTTTCAGATTTGACAATGAGATAAGATCCTTCCATGATAAACAAAAGCTAAAGGAATTTACAAAAAGAAAGCCGGCATTACAGAACATTCTCAGCAAAATATTCCATGAGGAACAGATGAAAAACAATGATGCAAATCAGCAATGAGAGGAACTAGCCTAAAGGAATAGCCAAATAAAGGAGAAACCAAATCATGTCAAAAAACAAAAATGAGTCCAATGACTAGGAATACAAATCATATCACAATAATAACTGTGAATGTTAATGGCCTGAACTCATCAATCAAAAGACATAGACTGGCAGATTGGATTAAAAAGAAAAATCCAACAATATGCTGCCTGCAAGAGATTCATCTCATAGAAAGAAATACCCATAGACTAAAGGTGAAAGGATGGGAAAAAACATACCATGCACACGGACACAGCAAAAAGGCTGGAGTATCCATCCTCATTTCAGATAATGTGGACTTCAAGCCAAAACTAGTCAGAAGGGATAAAAAAGGACATTACATACTGCTTAATGGAAGCATAAATCAGCAAGACATAACAATCATAAATATCTATGCCCCAAACATTGGCTCATCCATGTACATCAAACAAATCCTTGTCAATTCCAGAAATCAAATAGACCACAACACAATAATACTAGGTGATTTTAACACACCTCTCTCACCGCTGGATAGATCGTCTAAACAAAAATTGAATAAAGAAACCATAGATCTCAATAACACAATCAACAATTTAGACTTAACTGACTTATATAGAATATACCTTCCAACAAAGAACGAATACACTTTCTTCTCAGCAGCACATGGATCCTTCTCTAAAATAGACCATGTTTTATGCCACAAAGCTACTGTTAGCAAATACAAGAAGATAGAGATACTACCTTGTACTCTATCAGATCATAATGGACTGAATTTAGAAATAAATGACAGAATAAAAAACAGAAACTTCTCCAATACTTGGAGATTAAATAATACACTATTATACGATGAATGGATAACAGAAGGCATCAGGAGGGAAATTAAAAAATTCTTAGAAGTAAACGAGAACAAAAACACATCATATCAAAATCTCTGGGACACTATGAAAGCAGTACTTAGAGGAAGATTTATTTCATGGGGTGCATTCAACAAAGAAGTAGAAATCAACAAACAAACGACTTAACATTAAGCTCAAAGCCCTAGAAAAAGAAGAGCAGACCAACACCAAAAGTAGTAGAAGACAGGAAATAGTTAAAATCAGAGCTGAAATCAACGAAATTGAAACAAAAGAAACAATCAAAAAAATTAACAAAATAAATAGTTGGTTCTTTGAAAAAATAAATAAAATTGATAAACCCTTAGCCACACTAACAAAGAGAAAGAGGGAGAAAACTCAAATTACTAAAATTCGGAATGAACAGGGAAATATCACAACAGAGACGAGTGAAATACAAAACATAATTAGAAGCTATTTTGAAAATCTATACTCCAACAAAACAGAAAACCTCGAAGACATCAACAAGTTTCTAGAGACATATGAATTACCTAAACTGAACGAGGAGGACGTACACAACTTAAATAAATCAATTTCAAGCAATGAAATAGAAGAGGTCATCAAAAGCCTACCAACAAAGAAATGTTCAGGACCAGATGGGTTCTCAGCCGAGTTCTATAAAACCTTTAAAGAAGAGCTCATTCCAGGGGTTTCAAGATGGCGGCCTAGAGGGTGGCTGCATTTCATGTTGCTCCAGGACTCAGGATTCAAAAGAGGAGATATTGAGAGACTTGGGACCAACTCAAAGCAACCGTGTGAGTCCCTCCCGGATGGGACGGTTGTCCCGGAACGCAGGGAACTTTGTGAAGTAGAGCTTCCCGGCAAGACACCCCTCCCCCCGCTGGAGCAGTGAACTCGGAAAACTGGGAGCATTGGAGAGGAGGCCGCTCAGCACAGCGCTGGAACTCGGAGCAACCACTGGGGCTCTGGCGGCTGCCCAGGGGAGGAGCGGCGAGGAGAGCTGTGTGGACTCAGAACACCGGGGCCTGCCTTGAGGAGGAGGAGGAGAAGCGTGGCCACTTTAATTCGGAGTGATTGTACCGGAGCTGCAGGCGGTTGCCAGAGGAGGAGCTGCGTAGCGAGCTGTTTGGACTTAGAGCAACCATTCCTGAACACAGGGGGGCTGCCTGGAAGAGAAGCGCGGTGGGTCGCTTGGTCTCGAGTGGCCGCACCAGAGCTCTGGGTGGTTGCCCAGAGGACACGTGCAGCGGGTCATGTGGATTCAGAGCCACTCAGAGCGATCACTCCTGAACACCCGGGGGGTTACCTGGAGGAGGAGGAGGAATGGGGAGGGTCATTTTGACTCGGAGTGATTGATTGCCCAGGGCTACGGGTGGTTGGTGGGAGGAGGCATGCAGTGAGTTGCTTGGACTCCTAGTGACCGCAGCGGAATACTGGGTGGCTGTCTGGAGGAAGAGGTGTGTGGCGGGTCTCTGGGACTCAGAGCGATTGTACGGGGCCCCAGGTGGCTGCTCAGAGGAGGGGCCACATAGCCAGGCGATTAGGTGCACAGCAGGGTCCCAGGATCTAGGAGGCTTCTTGGTGGAAGAGCCCCACAGAGACATGCTTAGGGGCGCAGCGAAGGTTCCAGGACTGCAGGCAGGTTCTCTGAGGAGGGGCAGCCTAAGGAGATTCATCTGCGAAGGGTGAGGCTCCCAGGCCCAGGAGGTAGGGCCAGGCCCCTGGGAACTTTGCAGAGGAAGGCAGCCCAGCCCAGGCGGTAGCTGTAAATTGAGGGAAACCTCTAGGAGGGAACTGACCAACTAGACCTCCCCACTGGGTGAGTCTTCCCTGCCGGGTGAGGTTTCCCCACAAGGACGGTAAAACCAGAGACACAGGCCCAAACAGGCCTTGCGTCAGCCCGCAGTCTAGTTCCCCTTTGGATGACCATTGGTCAACAAGTGGAGGCACCTCTGCCCACTAGCAGGGAATATACCCCACCTGAAGGCCACCACTCCTAGAGAGGCAGCTTCCTTGTGGAGCACCGCATTATCAACTTCCTCCAAGACTTCAGCCTACTGAAGGCTAAGAGGGGATATATATAGAAATCTTCAAGGACATTGTAAGTCAATAGAGGAAATCTACAATATCTTAGCGGTCCACTGATACCTGAACAATATGAGAAAACAAGGAAAGAAAATGCTGCAAACAAATCTAGATGTTACATCAATAAAACCCAATGACACCATAGCAGAAGAAAAGACAGAAAAGGAGTTCAGAATGTACATAATTAAAATGATCAGAGAAGCAAACGATGAGATGAAAGAGCAAATGCAGGCATTGAATGATCGCACCAATCGACAGTTAAAAGAGCAAATACAGGAAGCAAAAGATCATTTCAATAAAGAGTTAGAGATAATGAAAATAAACCAAACAGAAATCCGTGACATGAAGGAAACAATAAACCAAATTAAGAACTCCATAGAAAGCATATCCAATAGGATAGAACACCTGGAAGACAGAACCTCAGACATTGAAGACAAAATATTTAACCTTGAAAACAAAGTTGAACAAACAGAGAAGATGGTAAGAAATCATGAACAGAATCTACAAGAACTATGGGATATCATGAAGAGGCCAAATTTAAGAATTATTGGGATTGAGGAAGGCTTAGAGAAACAAACCAAAGGAATGAACAATCTATTCAATGAAATAATATCAGAAAATTTCCCAAATCTGAAGAATGAAATGGAAAATCAAGTTCAAGAGGCTTATAGGACTCCAAATACACAAAATTACAACAGACCCACACCAAGGCACATTATAATGAAAATACCTAACATACAAAATAAAGACAGAATTTTAAAGGCTGTGAGAGAAAAGAACCAAATTACATTCAGGGGGAAACCAATAAGAATATCAGCAGATTTTTCAATCCAGACCCTAAAAGCTAGAAGGGCCTGGAACAACATTTTTCAAACCCTGAAAGAAAATGGATGCCAACCAAGAATCTTATACCCAGCAAAACTTACCTTCAAATTTGACGATGAAATAAAATCCTTCCATGATAAACAAAAGCTAAAAGAATTTACAAAAAGAAAGCCAGCATTACAGAACATTCTCAGCAAAATATTCCATGAGGAAGAGATGAAAAACAAAGAAGCAAATCAGCAAAGGGAGGAATTATCCTAAAGGAATTGTCAAATAAAGGAGGAAACAAGTTGTGTCAAACAAATAAATAAATAAAATTTAATAAATGAACCAAATGACTGGGAAACCAAATCATATCTCAATAATAACCCTGAACGTTAATGGCCTGAATTCATCAATCAAAAGACATAGACTGGCAGATTGGATTAAAAAGAAAGATCCAACAATATGTTGCCTACAAGAGACTCACCTCACAGAAAAAGATACCCATAGACTAAAGGTGAAAGGATGGGGAAAAACATACCATGCACATGGACTCAGCAAAAAAGCTGGAGTATCCATCCTCATTTCAGACAATGTGGACTTCAAGCTAAAGTTAGTCAGAAGGGATAAAGAAGGTCATTTCATACTGCTTAAGGGAAGCATAAATCAGCAAGATATAACAATCATAAACATCTATGCCCCAAACAGTGGCTCATCCATGTATGTCAAACAAATCCTTCTCAATTTCAGAAACCAAATAGACCATAACACAATAATACTAGGTGATTTTAACATGCCTCTCTCACCACTGGACAGATCTTCCAGACAAAAATTGAACAAAGAAACCATAGATCTCAATAACACAGTCAATAATTTAGACTTAACGGACATTTATAGAATATACCATCCAACCAAGAGCGTATACACTTTCTTCTCAGCAGCACATAGATCCTTCTCTAAAATAGACCATATATTATGCCATAAAGCTAATGTTGGCAAATACAAGAAGATAGAGACACTACCATGTATTCTATCAGATCATAATGGATTGAAGTTAGAAATAAATGAAAGAGTAAAACACAGAAACTATTCCAACATCTGGAGATTAAACAATATGCTATTATATGATGAATGCATAACAGAAGATATTAGGAAGGAAATTAAAAAATTCTTAGAGGTAAATGAGAACCAAGAAACATCATATCAAAATCTCTGGGACACTATGAAAGCAGTACTTAGAGGGAAATTTATTTCATGGAGCGCATTTAATAAAAGAAGTAAAACTCAACAAATAAACGACCTAACACTACAGCTCAAAGCCCTAGAAAAAGAAGAACAGACCAGCACCAAAAGTAGTAGAAGACAGGAAATAGTTAAACTCAGAGCTGAAATCAATGAAATTGAAACAAAAGAAACAATACAAAAAATTGACAAAATAAATAGTTGGTTCTTGGAAAAAATAAACAAAATTGATAAACCTTTAGCCACACTAACAAAGAAAAGACGAGAGAAAACCCAAATCACTAAAATTCGGAATGAACAAGAAAATATCACAACAGACAGGATTGAAATACAAAATATAATTAGAAGCTATTTTGAAAATCTATACTCCAACAAAATAGAAAATTTCGAAGACATCAACAGGTTTCTAGAGACATATGAATTGCCTAAACTGAACGAGGAGGACATACACAATATAAATAGATCAATTTCAAGTAATGAAATAGAAGAAGTCATCAAAAGCCTACCAACAAAGAAAAGTCCGGGACCAGATGGGTTCTCAGCCGAGTTCTACAAAACCTTTAAAGAAGAGCTCATTCCAATACTTCTCAAAGTATTCCATAAAATAGAAGAGGAGGGAACCCTCCCAAACTCATTCTATGAAGCCAATATCACCCTGATACCTAAACCAGACAGAGACTCATCAAGGAAAGAAAATTTCAGACCAATATCCTTAATGAACATCGACACAAAAATTCTCAACAAAATTTTAGCAAATCGCATACAAAAACATATTAAAAAGATAGTGCACCATGATCAAGTGGGTTTCATCCCAGGGATGCAAGGTTGGTTCAACATCAGGAAATCAATAAATGTAATTCACCCTATCAATAGACTTAAAGTCAAGAATCACATGATTATTTCAATAGATGCAGAAAAAGCATTTGATAAAATACAGCACCCCTTCATGCTCAAAACACTAGAAAAAATAGGGATAGTGGGAACATTCCTTAACATTGTAAAGGCCATTTATGCTAAGCCCATGGCTAATATCATTCTAAATGGTGAAAAACTGAAAGCATTCCCCCTAAAAACTGGAACAAGGCAGGGATGCCCTCTTTCACCACTTCTATTCTACATTGTTCTTGAGACTCTAGCCAGAGCAATTAGACAAACCAAAGAAATTAAAGGGATACGAATTGGAAAAGAGGAACTCAAACTATCCCTGTTCGTTGATGACATGATTATATATTTAGAGGAACCTGGAAATTCCACCAGAAAACTCTTAGAACTCATAAGTGAATTCAGTAAAGTAGCAGGTTACAAGATCAATGCCCATAAATCCAATGCATTTTTATACATAAGTGATGAATCTTCAGAAAGAGAAATTAGGAAAACTACCCCATTCACAATAGCCTCGAAAAAAATAAAATACTTGGGAATCAATCTCACAAAAGAGGTGAAAGACCTCTACAATGAGAACTATACAACACTAAAGAAAGAAATTAAAGAACACCTTAGAAGATGGAAAGATCTTCCATGTTCTTGGATAGGAAGAATTAATATTGTCAAAATGGCCATACTACCTAAAGTGCTATACAAATTCAATGCAATTCCAATTAAAATCCCAATGACGTACCTTACAGAAATAGAGCAAGCAATTATGAAATTCATCTGGAAGAATAAGAAACCCAGAATAGCTAAAGCAATCCTTAGCAGGAAGAGTGAAACAGGGGGTATTGCAATACCAGATCTTCAACTCTACTACAAAGCAATAGTAACAAAAACGGCATGGTATTGGTACCAAAATAGAAAGGTAGATCAATGGTACAGAATAGAGGACACGGACACAAACCCAAATAAATACAATTTTCTCATACTAGACAAAGGGGCCAAAAATATGTAATGGAGAAAAGATAGCCTCTTCAACAAATGGTGCTGGGAGAATTGGAAATCCATATGCAACAGAATGAAACTAAACCCATATCTCTCACCATGCACGAAACTAAACTCAAAATGGATTAAGGACCTTGGAATCAGACCAGAGACCCTGCAGATTATAAAAGAAAAAGTAGGTCCAGATCTTCAACATGTCGGCTTAGGACCAGACTTCCTTAACAGGACTCTCATAGCACAAGAAATAAAAAGTAGAATCAATAACTGGGATAGATTCAAACTAAAAAGCTTTCTCTCAGCAAAGGAAACTATCAGTAATGTGAAGAAAGAGCCTACAGAGTGGGAGAATATCTTTGCTAATCATACTTCAGATAGAGCACTAATCTCCAGAATCTATAAAGAACTCAAAAAACTCTACTCCAAGAATTCAAATAATCCAGTCGACAAATGGGCTAAGAAAATGAATAGACACTTCACAGAAGAAGATCTACAAGCAATCAACAAACATATGGAAAAATGTTCAACATCTCTAGTAATAAGAGAAATGCAAATCAAAACCACCCTAAGATTCCATCTCACCCCAATTAGAATGGCGATTATCAAGAATATGAGCAACAACAGGTGTTGGCGAGGATGTGGGGAGAAAGGTACACTCATACATTGCTGGTGGGGCTGCAAATTAGTGCAGCCACTCTGGAAAGCGGTGTGGAGATTCCTTAGAAAACTTGGAATGGACCCTCCATTTGACCCAGCTATCCCACTCCTTGGCCTATACCCAAAGGACTTAAAATCAGCATACTACAGAGATACAGCCACATCAATGTTCATAGCTGCTCAATTCACAATAGCCAGACTGTGGAACCAACCTAGATGCCCTTCAATTGATAAGTGGATAAAGAAACTGTGGTATATATATATATACAATGGAATATTACTCAGCCATAAAGAATGATAAAATTATGGCATTTGCAGGCAAATGGATGAAATTGGAGAACATCATGCTAAGTGAGATAAGCCAGTCTCAAAAAACCAAAGGATGAAGGATCTCGGTGATAAGTGGATGATGACACAAAATGGGGGGTGGGAGGGGTAAGTGTTAGGGTTAGGGTTAGGGTTAGGGATCGGGGCAAGAATAGAGGAAGGACTATATAGATGGAAAAGGCATGGGAAGGGTGGGGGGGAAGGGAAAAATAACAATGAATCAAACACATTACCCTATGTAAATTTATGATTGCACAAATGGTATGCCTTTACTCCATGTACAAACAGAGAAACAACATGTATCCCATTTGTTTACAATAAAAAAAGAAAAAAGAAAAAAATGTGTGTATGTGTGTCTGTAAAGAAAAGAAGAGCCTGAGAGAATACGTATCAAATGTGCACACTGTTGCATCTGAGTGATGTAATTAAGGATAATTTATGTTCTGTTCTAAATACTTTTCCTGAAATTCTGCAGTGAATGAAAACAGAAGAATAGTAAACTTTCAATGGGGATAAAATGGTCAAGGGTAGCACAACTGTGTGCCAAGATACATCTAGAGACCTCGTGCTATTCTAGGGGGCAAACTATGTTCTATAATCATAGCTGAGTTAATAACAGCTACAAATTTTGCTTTGTATGCTGGGCATTGTGCTAAGAACTTTATATATATACTAATTGCCCTATTTACTTGCAAAAACAACCCTTCCTGCCTTTATTTTTTCTTTATAGCATGTATCACTTTTTGATATTAAACAGTTTACTTGTTATTTCCTTTTCTGTTTATCTTTCATCTCACTGAAACATAGCCTGCCTGGAGGCAGGGATATTCGTCTATTTTGATCACTGTTGTATCCCTAATACCTAGAGCAATGCCTGGCATCTTGATACTCATTAAGTGTCTGTTGTATGAATGACTGAGCAACTTCACAGAATGACAGCCAGGGCTATGCCCATTTTACAATGAGGCTGAAGTCTTCCCAGAGCCACACAGCTATGAAGCAGAACCATGGCTGCAGACCGCTGTGACGTGGGAGCTGTGTTCGGAACCACTCAGGCATACCAGTCGCAACCCACCTGTAGATGATCCAAGAGAGAGCCAGTGAGATATAACACAACAACTCGTAGGCACGGTTTCAGTCAGAGTAATTAAGGTAGCAAGATCTTCACATAATAGATGATGTCCCATCATCTGCAGTAGTCACCATAACAGGCATGAAGTGTTTCAGGTCGAAATCAGGAGGGACAGGGCACAGGAACTTGATTAAGCATTCACTAAATGAAGAAGGAAGTTAGGACCTGGGGAATGGTCTCTCTTTTGTTAAGCCATCTTAAATAAATAAATAAATAAATTGGGCTGGGGAGATAGCTCAGGTGGTAGAGTGCTTGCCTTGCAAGCACAAGGCCCTGGGTTCAAACCCCAGCACCACAAAAATAAATAAATAAAGTCAGATTGTGAATTTTAAAAGAGTTGAACTAAAAGACATAGGAATTCCCAAAGCCCCAGGATTTCTCAGGGAAGCTCAGCACTGTTGCAAGGAAGTGTACTCAGACTAGGAAACCCAGCAACAATACTTGGCCCCACAGCTAGCCTTGGCAGTTCAATGATGCTGGCCATGAAGATCCTCCACCTATCCTGCCTTGCTCACCTTTTGATGGGCATGGGGCTTCCTGTGTGCAAACATGTCAGTTTTCCTGGATGGGTGGAATTTGAGAGGTCAGCTGCCTCAGGCAGTATGTGCAGCCCAGCACCAGGCTGACCAGAGACCTGAAGATCTCAGAGCTCTGGGGCCTAGAGAGAGTAAGAATCCTGTGGCCAAAAAATATGTATTTTCCAGTCCCACTGGCAATTTGATTTCTCATCACAAATTAGGCAACTGACATTCAAAATTATTCTTATACAGATACACAGTGTCACACGTTTAATATGCACGAATGTGTATACACACACCCTATGATACCCTATATAGCCAGCAGTGTCCCTGGTTGACATAATTATCTCATCTTCCCTATAACCACAAAATCATACAACTGACAAGATAGGCAAAATTTCCTTCAAATGTGCCCGTATTTCTTCGTCTTTGGTGGTTGCAGACTTTTCATAGATAACATGCAGACTCAGGTCAGCACAAAAGTCAGCCTGGATACAAGAGCAGTTTTACCCCCACAGTTCTGCCCGGGCTGTTCCTAATGGCAACAAGGCATCAGGGACTGCTCCCATGAAGCAGGAAGTGAGCAGGGGCAGGATTTCTGGACAGAGCTGAGCAGACAGAGAACCTTTTCTTCACTCTCACCTACAACAAATCCTTTGGACCCTTTCTTGGCAGGAGCTGAGAACTGGCAATAGCCAGCCCTGGAGCTCTTAGAAAAGATCCTGTTTAATAACTAAACACTTGAAAAGCCAGTTCTTTGTGTGCCCTCCACCTCTCCTCTGCACACCTATTACTTCTTGCCGATTCACTCAAAGGGTAACCTGAAGGTCTTCCTTCCTTTAAGGCCATTATGAACTGGGCCCCATCACTCTCTGACTGTGCCCACTACCTCTTCCTCCCCTGCTTGTACCTTTCCAAAGCAGCTGCCTCTAGACCTCCACATTTTCTATTCCTTCTATGTGGAATACTCTTCCCTCACAGATACCCACATGGCTACTCCCTCACTTCATTTAGGTCTTCATTCAAATATCATCAGAAATACCTTCCCAGCATAACTAAAACACACAGCCACAGTCTCCCATTACTCTATTCTCTTTCCCTGATTTGTGTTTATTCACAGCTCTATTTCCCCCAACATGCTATACATGTATTTATCATCTGTCTTCCTCCCACCAGAATACAGGTGGAAGGCAGGGATTTCGCCTGATTTAATGACTGCCATTTACCCACGGCCTCAGTAGTGCTTATTCCAATAAATACATGCTAAACGAATGAATTGTGGTTCTCCTTTCCATTTCCTTATTCTTAATTATTTCACCCACTTCCCCTTATGTTATAAAATCTTCAAATAATATATGGACTCTAGCAAGGTGTCATTTATCCTTGAAATCCTTTGAAGAGTAAAGTGCCTCATAGTATTGGGGCAGTTCAATACAATCTAGTAGGTCCACTTGGGCTGAGAAAGGATTTTTAATCATCAGCTAGTTCTACAGAAAACCACTAAAGGGAAGATGCTAAGCAGATTCTAAAACCATTATAAGAAGTAATAGCGTGATTCATCTTGGGAAGAGAAGCATGTTCTTTGCTTTGAAGAATTGCTTTAATGTGCCTTTTAGTTCTGCAAAGAGAGGCCTAGAACTTGTGCAGTTTAAAAGGAGCAGAGATAAGGGGGACAAAATTTTGCTCTCAGACTGTTATAAAAGATGTCTATACTAGTAAGAGTGGTTTTGATGTTTTGTGTTTTCTACTTGAGCTGCCTGATCTAAAAACAGTCTAAGCCGAAGCTAGAAATGTAAAGAATAAAGTAAAATGGAGAGGTTAGTCAGTTCAATATGGTAGGAAGACAGGGCTGAGGATGAGATCAGAAGTGGCTTCTCACAAAGTGGGATGTTTTACATTCATCTTTATGCTTCATGTTCTTTGAAAAATGCCCCTCCTTAGTCCCAAGTCTTCAACAAAAGCTCGTTAGCCACTAGCAATGTCAGTCTTGTGCTAGTGCTTCCTTCGGCAACCAAAAGAGCACGTGCCTTGTGCTTTGGGAGGATGCAGATGGGACTAGGTAAGCATAGGAAGTAGTGGTGAGATGACTAGAGGTAAAGGAGAAGGAGGCAGGAGGTCAGAGGCGTTAACCAAGAAAATGTAATCATCTATAGAAATTCAAGAAATTGGGGATAGGAAATAGAATTTATTGTGATCAATATTATATCAGTATTTGGGTAGTAAAGGAAAGGAATTCTATAAGAATGGAGAATTTACAGGCTTTTGAGTCACCCTGGGTCACAACATTCAGACATGAATCCCAGTGTTTATTTAGTTTTATTCAACCATAGAAACCTCTTAGGGAAACCAAGGTGTAAAGCAAAAATTTAGCTGCCATGATGCAACGGGAGAGGGCTTTGAATTTATGCCCACTTGGCCTTCCCATGGAGACCACGTTGGCCCTTAGGCCACATGTAATGCCAGTACCCCGGGAACACAAAAACCACAGATGAGAACCCAAGGCTGAAATCTGATCTTTATTTTCCAGGCTGTGGAGCATTCTGCCTGGCTCTGAAAGCTCATTACCTGCTAGGTATCATGTCCCTTAGCCAGCTGTCACTGAAGTGTGTTCTTTCTCTTGGACCAAATTCCTCAGCTACTACCCACTGATGGAACTTCTACCCACTGGCCCTAGTGGGAAAATCAAAGTAAGCCAATTTCTTCCATGCAACAGCTTTTCAAATCTTAAAAGACTTCTTACATTCTTCCCTAAGTTGTATTTGCTCCATGTTAAATATTCTTCAGCCTCTAACTACTCTCAAACTATTTGTAAGTTCATATATTACTTGAGAAGCTGAAATTACTAGCATCAAGAGAACACAAACTCAGGATAGAAAGGACATCCACTTCAGATAAAACAAAGGCACAATCACAAATACTTTGAAGGCAGAGAAAAAAAAATGAGAGGTGTTATCTCCTACTCTAAAAATAGCCCCAAATATGTCCTTTTTCCTGAGTCCTGTGAAGTGGTTGGAAGACAAGTCCAGCTTCACTCAACTCAGAGATGTGCCTGGGATCACTCCCTGATCTTAGCAGTACCCAAATCAGGGACATGAAGAGGGTGGTTATCAGCAGTGGAGGTACTCAAGTCTTACTAGCAGGATTCTTAAAATGCCCCTCAGTAGCCGACTTCAGGACTTCAGGACAGTAAGTATCTGCCATGAGTTAATTTCAGCTGATCCTAACGGACCACATGCTTATCTATAGAGCTGCAGGCCTAAAATATAAGTGATACTCTGTAACGATGGGCCCATCAGTTGTTGTGGAGCAGGATGTGTTGATCTGTCAGCATCATTTAGTAATAGTCACTTGATTAATGATTTGCACTTTTTTTGATAGAGTCATTGAGGTCAGGGAGGTGAGTTTCAAAGATTAGGGCTGGTCAGATAACTACACCCCACCACCACTGCAGGTAAGATTTGAGCTCCTTGGTGCCACATGCACACTGGTGGTGGCTTGAGACCTGGAGACTGTACATGCTATGCAACCCAATAGTGGGAGGACAAAGAGGCTTGTACTTGAGATGCCAGGCCCCTTGCAATGTCCATCTTTCTTCTGTGTGGCCGGACTCCATCCTTTGCCTGTGACAAGGCTGTCTGACGCCTGTGGGTTCTTTCAGAAACTGAATATGGGCTGATTCATGGGTAATTAATGGAGTGAGGAGGGGCGGGGATTTCAGATACATGGTCTTGAGGCCTAAAGGCTGCATCCATTGAAAGAGTGTTGGTGTTTAGCCCTTAAAGGGCTCTTATTGTTTGTAAGGAATTCTGTTGGAATTCAAGGAAAACAACAGCAGTGTGTGTTCTGGTTTGCTCCAGTAGACGAATACATTTAATTTTCACAAAGAATATGTCTGTCTAGCTGGGCAAGGTGATGCATGCCTGTAATCCCAGCAACTTGGGAGGCTGAGGCAGGAGGATGGCAAGTTCCAGACCAGACTCAGCAACTTAATGAGACTCTGTCTCAAAATAAAAAATAAAAAGGGCTGGGGGTGTAGCTCAGTAGTAGAGTACCCCTGGATTCAAACCCCAGTCCAAAAAATATATATATACATATATGTGTATTTTATATATATATATAGTATATATAATTTAAAATATATATGTATGTGTGTGTGTGTGTGTATATATATATATATATATATCTCCAAGCTTGCCAGGTGTGTATGCAAAGAGATAGAGAAGGACTACAGCATTAATTCCCACTTTTTTTCTTTTTTCTCAAACTTTTATTTTTACCCCATACCCCTTAGAAGAAACATTGTGGTTTCACATATGTAAGGGCTCTTTTTCACAAGTAGAATGTCATAGACTCTTTTGGCTCTCAAAGTGACACATGCAAATAATGCTAGGCATAAATGAATTCAGGTCACTGGACTGAAGAACCAAAGGAACCCCATGTAGGCCAGAGGTACTACAGAATCAACAACACAAAGGTTTAGGAAAGAAGTCAAGGGGAAGAGATTGTGTATAAATGTAAGTGTACGTGTGTGTGTATACACCCAATGTAATTCTCACACACCACATATACATGTAAAAAAATCTATCATAAAAAAATGAAACAAAACAGACTCTTTCTTAGCTAGGATTTGAGCTGTAGCTAAATCCATGTCTCCTCTGTCTCCTTCCGGGTGTGACTGTGAACACATTATTCAACAGCTCTAAGACTAGTTTCCTCACCTACAAAATGGCAAAAAATGTTTCCCACATTTTAATTGGTGCATTATAGTTGTACATAATGATGGGATGTACTGTCATATACTCATGCATGTGCACAATATAACAACATAATTTGGCACTTTGTTGTTTATATTCTTGATGACTGCCTAAAATGGCAACAATTTTACTGTGCCAGGTTCTGATGAGGATTCAAAGAGAGAGTTCATGTGCTATTCATGTTATTAAATTAATAAACACCACTGAGGAGACTTTCAGAGGATCAATTTTGACCAAAATTTGTTGACTTCCTTTCCTTCCTCTGAAGGTTCATGTTGTGGGAAGAGGAAGGACAAAATGAAGGGAAAATGGGAGTCAGAGAAGGTCCAAGGAGAAAAGAGCTGCTTGATCACATAGGGAACTTATGTTACCCCTACTTGTCCTCTCTAGAATAATTTCCTAAGGACCAACCAGGAACTCAGAGAGTCAGAGACAGGAGGGCCACTCACTGGGGTTGTGGGGAGGGTTGGACTTAGAGCATCTCTGAAGTTCCTTGCCATGTTTCATATGCTACAAAATGCTGTGCCATTTCACTTGTTTATTTAATTTCATGTTTACAATTATCCTGAATAAAGGATAACTAAAAGCATAACTAAGAATCCACTGAGCTACATCCCCAGCTCAAGGATTGTAGCTTAGTGGTGGAGCTACAATGCTTGCCTAGCGTGCTAGAGGCCATGAGTTGCATCCCCCAAATCCAAGTTGCTCAAAGGGATCATCTAGTAACTAGTTTCTCTCATCATTGTGGTTTTCTCTTCTTGAGCTGCTTCCAAACTGATAGTGGATGCTGCTACTGCTGCTGCCCTGCCCATTTGCCTCCACTGACTGGATGCCCCAGTGGTACAATGGATAGTTTTCAGCACCTTGCATGTTCCATGTCAGGTGCCTATGCTTCTCAAATCTCTGAGCACTTTCTCAAGACCAAGGAGTTTGCAGGAAATACAATCTGAGGGTGGGAAATGGGAATGTAATGACCCTTCCAGGCAACCCTCCCTGTCAACCTCTGGCAATGCTCCACATTGTTTCCAGAGAGGCCCCCAGCCAATGAGCTCCAGTGCCCACAGTGGTAATAACCCTCATGGAACAAGTACTTTACTGGCTTCCCACCTTCCCCTCTCACTTTTCCCACTTCCTCAAGTGTTCCTCCTGGAACCTCCTCCTATGTAAACAACCAGCACTAAGGCTTTTCAAAGAAAAAAACTCTAAAATTCATGTGGTTGTTGTAACTGTTGTTACTTTTTAAAATTGCTTTACATTCCCACCAAAAATGGGAATAATGTAATAATGACTAGTGGTGGCTGATTAGGCAAAACCTGAAGATAACACTTTCCAGGCCTGAAAAAGTGAAGATAACATTCTCTGTCTACCAAGCAGCCAGTAACTTCTCCAATTTCATGAGGAATCCATCTTTTCAACAACTGATCCAATTTGAAGGCAGAGTGGGGGAAGGGGCTCTGTGGATGCAGGTACAGATCCAGTTTGGATTTTCTGGCTATTAAACAACAGATTTTAGAATACATCCAAAAAGTAGGATGTCGTTTCTTAATTCAAAAAAAAAAAAAATAGCTTATTCATAATATTAAGAGAAAACTACATATATGATCAAAGCATTTACATTATGGAGAACAAGAGCAGTCATCTCAATGTGCATTCTAGACTTATCAGCTTTGCACACATACTTTGGAAAGATTTTGAGAGATTTCAGTATTATATTTTAAAATGACCTGTCATCTTTTTTAGTAAAATGTGAGGAGATTCCCAGCTTCTGTATTTGACTTTATAGTCAACTGTGTGGACTCTGTGGGCTGAAAGTTTTTCCATTTTAAAACATACTGTGTGTAAAATTCTCTCATGGAAATCAATAGTAGCATAACCTACTGAAAAGTGATGGATATTTTCTCTGCATTATGTCCTGGTCCAAAGATGCCAGACCCATAAGTTTCATGCGGTAAGTTCACACAACATGTTTTGTTTTATAAGACTCTAAACATTTATTTAACAAAATGAAAATTTCTAATACCTTGCACTTTTCTACACTTAAAATTCCAGGGAAATGAGACTCACATTCTACTGTATACAATATTACAAAAGAGTTCATTATAAATTTAGAACAGCTATAACACTTTCTCTAATGATTAGAATTCATCATCCTTTAGTGAAGGAAGGTGACATTTTCTTGTGGAAAAATCCATACCTTTTTCAGAGATGTGTCACTAGCACAACCTTTCCTTCAACTCCAACCTGTCCATCAGAGCATTTCTTTTACCGACAACACAGGTGGAAGTCCACTTCTCTAGTCAGTTCCCAGGTCAAGAGAAATTCCTTTTAATTTAGGAAAAACTCAAACATGTGAACCAAAGGGTGGAGGTTGTCTTAATTCATCCTCTTTACTCACACACTGCTCTATAAAGTCAAGGTGTTCTTGGTGGATTTTCTCATGTGCTGACTGCCATGCATATAGCTATCATTAATGTGAATGCGTGAGAGACTTTTGAATAATGTGTAGCACCCAAGAGAAAGAACAACAGACCCCCAAATTTGAATCCATGCTCTTGCAAACTCTGAAAGCCAAGGATCAAAGGATCACTTGTGCCTTACAGAATCTGGGGGCTCTATCCCCAGGTGCAAAGTACATTTTCCAGGCTTCTCCAGGGCAAAGGCAGGGTGAACACCCTCATTAAACCTGTGCCTCACGATGAAAAGCAACTGTCCACTCTCGGCATTTATGAATAGAAGTCTCTGGTTGTTGTAGTCCAGCAGAATGCCCACTCTGGCTGGACGCTCCGTCACATGAACATCACTCACAATGCCACTGTAGAAAAATGTGTATCTGAAATAAAACAGAATGGGAATCTTAAAACTTGGGAAAACTTGAAGAATTTGATAAGGCGACTCACTGGTAGATAGAAAACCATTTTTTTTTTTAAGTTATAGACTTCAATTTAAAAATAATGAGTTGCAATAATGTGATTCCAAATACTTAACCAGATTCCTGCAAGATGCTAAAATGCATGGCTCATCTCAACAGACGAGCATTTTTAATAATTTTGCTCCTTCTGCATTAGGAGGCAGTCCCAGAATAGCCAACATATGCCTCCCTTGTGATTTTTCTCAACATTCTAATTCTTTCCCAGCTGCCCACATGTTTTAACTACCGCATTCATGGTGTGTCACTCTTTTGAATAAAACTCCTTTGAGGCTGCCATGTATTTTAAAAAGTACTGCATGCCTGCCTTCCATACAATATATTCATTTTACAGTTCTGCCAATTTATAGGTAACTTACATAAGGGCCTTTATGAAGTTTAAGAAAAATGTCATCATTTTTGCCAACTTCATGCTTTGTATGTGCTCCCCCAGCCCCAAACCAACTCTCCATTCCATCTTGGTGTTTTCAGCATCCTTGCAGCCAGAATCAGTTGCCTTTGATTTCTTTCTTTAGTTCAAATACATTCAGTTCAACAAGGGTTCCTTGGGCATATATGCATATCCAGCACTTCCGAGGACCTCTGGGGGACATGAATGATTACAGAAAGGTATCCTTGCCCTCTGGAAGCCCACATTGTACAACACAGGCAGGAAAAAAACTGTTACCTAAAAAGGAATAGGGCTGAGAAGCCATGTCAGGGCATAGTATCTTCAAATGTTTACTCAACACATTTAATGCACCTGTTTTTGTTGTGAAGGAAAAGGTTCAAGGCCAGACAGAGGAAGAAATTGCTGCAGAAAAGCATAAATGCCCCAGGCAAAAAAAATGGGGGTTTGATCCCACCAATCTTAGAAACTAAGAGTGAGGCCCTGACAACAGGAGAAGGGAAGGAATGAGCGATGGAAGAGAAGAAAAGAAGTGAGAGAAAATGATGTTTAGAAACACTTTCCAGTTGTCACTTGTAGAACAACATGGAGTGGGCAGAGACTAGCAGCCAGCGCACAGGCAGGATGGCTGCGATAAAATCAGTAAAGGAGGTGAGGAAGGCTTGGGCTAGGCTGGCAAAGTTAGGAACGGACAGGAAGAAAGACTCTTCACATCTCCCTTCCAACTATGACATAGTAAAGCCCAGATTCCATGTGAGCAGAATCAAGAGTAATCTAGCTTGGGTTAAAATCATTAAGCCAGAAAGAGTGAAAAATACAGGGGGGTCTTCAGCAGCTTCTCTCCCTGCACCTTAAGTCCTCAGGTTCTCTATACTGAACCCTCGGAGCAAGAAATGAAGCACCTTAGGCTGACCTCACTGTGCTGTGGCCAAAGAGGTCACTGTCCTCTTCCTCCCAGCATCCCCCACTAGGCCTGAAAGAGCCAAAGACTGAAGTTGTAGGTTGAACTTGTCAAAAAAATATACACTATATTTTCTGTCTACTAGAAATTTGTTTGGAGGCTAGTCTTTGGTTTGGGTTCTTATGGGTTATTGTGAAATTAATACTTAGTTTTGGCTCCAAATTGATTATAAACTCTGCATTTGAGTGATTTCAAATTCTGGGCAGGGGCTGAGTCCTTAAGCATGGCACAGCACTGAATATCAATTAATCTTAATTGCTCTAACTTGATGAAATGTGACTTTAAATAGTGTTTGGAGATGGTGTCCTTATGAACCTACTCAGAGATTCAAACTGTCAAGTAGGATGCAGGGAGAAATGTGCAGCCAAAGATATGCAAAATCCCAATCTGTGGGCCTTTTCTGGGAACTTGCAAGCACTGAAGACTTCCTTTTTAAAGTCTTACATTTGAATAATGCCTCCCATTTGTACACTTTACAATGTCAAAATGCTTCCCTATACCTAATTTCATGTGATCCTCACAACCCCAAATGTAGCAGACCAGGCATTACTGTTCCCTGCTGAGACAGGAAAAGCATAGGAGGCATGCTCAGAGATTATGGCAAGCACCAAAAGGAGTCTAACCAAGGAGGGAGCCAGGACTAAACTCAGGGTTCTGGCTCCTACTTCAGCGCTCTTTCTATTGGACAATGCCATGAGCATGTTCAGATCACAACATGCTTGCCCTCTCTCTCTGTGACTAACACAGGTTCATGGTTTTTTCACATCAGCCAACCAAACAATATGAATAATATAGACCAGGGATAGACAAACTTTCTATAAAGGGACAGATAATAAATAAAGCATTTGCAGGTCATTCACTTTCTGCCCCTATAGTGCAAAAGTAGTCACAGATAATAGATAAGTAAGTGAGCATGACTGTGTTCCAATAAAACTTCATGTACAAAAGCAGGCAGAGGGTCCTATTTGGTCAGTGGACCATAGTTTGCCAAACCCTGTTATGGACCAATGCCAGGGGAGTGCTGGGGATCCACTTCTTCCTCCTTTAAGCATCATCCTGTGGTCTCCATCTACCTGGGTGAGTTTAGAAGGAAAAACTACCACGTAGTTTTTCCCTATCTCTTCCCTATCTCTTAGTCTATGAGCTAATTGGGAAGACACATATACTTCCCTGATTCTCCAAGACCCAGTCCACCCTGCATGGAAGGAAGGCTGGCCCAGCCAGGGCTCTAACAGTTGGGTAAGTCCACTTAATAATAAGACTCAATATAAGGAACCCTCTTGCCCACAAGATTATGATTATGAAGATGCTCCACATTCTTTAAAACCAACTTCCTCAGTAAGCAGAGGAATATTTTAGTCTCCATATACTTGACTCTTGTCTTTTTTAGGTAGCTCAGAACTTGGGCAGGAAAGTGGGATCTTCTTTATTAGGTCCCTCAGAGACCCCTACCTAGACCTATACATGACACTTGAATTAAGTGAGGAGAGGCAAGGCTCTGGCTTACCTCTGTGGCTCAGAGCAGTGCATGTACCATGAGGTCTCTCCTTGTCCCAGAGCCCCAGCCCTCACAGCTGAACTGGAACAGATGCCAAGTCGATAAGCTGGGCAGTCTGTGACTGTGGTTTCCCAGTAATGTTGGCCACAGGCAGGTAGCTCCTCTCCCAGCACTGATGGAACTCTGCAGGCAAAGTCGATCACATTAAGCTTAGCACAGGAATCACCAGTCTTCATTTATGAGTTTCAAGAGTCACACCTTCACACACCCTTTGGCAGAACTCTATCTTTGCAAACTGCTGGAATTTGAGGATATTCTCTATTCATTGTGCTCCTACCAATGATCAGCCAGCCCCAGAAATTCCCCAAACTCTCACCATGTTTTTGACATATGTCCACTGTCTCATAGAGATGCACATATGGCACACTGCATCTCTCAAGAGAGCTGGAAACCAGGAAATAACTAGAATAATGGTAGAAAGAAAAGAAATGGCATAAACTCTTCTATTGTGAAGAGGCAGGAAATACAAGGAGGGGCAGGTGAGGACTATGACTTGCAAAGTTTTCTTCCAAAACTTGCAAAAAAGGAATCTCTAATATCTTTAGCAACGAGTTTCAGTTTCCACTGACTTCCTTGGGTGGGCACAATAACCAGAATAGTTGAGGCTCTTAAATGGCAAGACTGCTGGGAGACCAGATCAGAGCAGGGTATGGAATTGACCAGGTCTGATTAGGGGGCTTTGCAGAGACTGTGGTCCCCATTCTTTATGACTCTGACCTCTTGGATTGGAGTAGTGCCCCTGTGAAGTTTGTTAAAGGCCTCTTTTTTGTCTCATCCTATTTTTATAAAACGTACATCCTAATGGACCAAAGCACTTTCTGCTGCTGATGGGTGACCTTGTTTGCATGAATTGCTCCGTTTTGCTTGGAAATGGCTGAGACAGCAAGGAGGCATTTTTAATTTCAGCAGCGTTAATATTCAGTCAGCACCTCTCCCTCTCCCTTTAACAGATGAGAAAATGATGAATGCAAGGGAATGTATTTCACTTTCTCATGTCTTTACTCAACAACCTCATTTGAGAGAAGTGGCTACTGACAAGCCCTCACTCCCTGAAGCAAAGCCCTGCTGTCTGATATTTATGAGCTAATTTTTAGGTTAATAATAAATAAATAAAATTCCATAAAATACATTATACTTTTCATCAATTATTATCTATGAACTCTTGCCAACCTCCAGTACATTTCTTTTCTTTTTGGTTTTTTGAGAAATCCAAAAAAGACAGAAAAGTTCAACCTATTTCTTGAAACTTCTTTTTTCTCTGAATTCACTCGTGAATATTTTTAGCACCCATGATGTTCCAGGAGCCATGTTAGATTGTGGGGATTCAAAGATGCATAAGACAGGGCTGTTGTTTGACAGTTATTCATGACTGAGTGGTTGACAAATGACTTCACAAGTTCTTAGTCCTTTTATACATATTAAGGTCAGAAGGTGCCAGGGCCCAGAGAAGGATTGGCCATTTCCAGGAGCAGGTGACACCTGAGCTGTACCACAGACAGGCAAGAAACAACCTGAGAGGGAGAGTGCAAGTCACCACAGGCTGCCAGGGACTTTACCATGAGCTCTCGCTGGCAGCCAACCGCTGGCACATCAGCCTCTCAGCAGCTTATTTCAAAAGATGTTCACATACCTTCTCCCATTTGGCCATTCTGACCCTCATAACAATCATGAAAGGTTGCAGAAAAATTTCAGGGCCATCACCCCACCCTATTCTGTTTTTGGTTCTTTTCTTTGATGCTACTATAAAGGGCAAGATTCTGTGGCCAGAACTAGGAACTCAATAAAATGTCTGTCTATTCTATTCTTTATCAAGTGGTTGGTACAAAATCTAGTTTGCTATTGAAAATGATAGAATTATTAACTGGACTCTGGTTTTCACTGAAACAGAGATAATACTCAAAACAGCCAGTGTTTTAACCCAAACTGTCTGTGCTTATTTTCCTAATAACAACATTGAGACTTGCTCCAAGTTATGAACTCTCACCGCCATTTTCCCCTTCCTAATAAGCCACAACAGCCAGAGGGGTGTGTACACATTGATATTCAAACCGTATCAGGCACACTCATTAAACCAAGAACACATGCAGGGAGGCCACGCAGAGGCAACTTCCAGTACCATTGTGCTTTCTTCCTCTACTTACTCTCTTAGCCGTCTCCTCTCAGTGAAGCTGATCACTGTCCCATTTGAGGAAATCTGCAGGGCAGGATGAGCTGTTTCTCTCAACAAGAGAAATCTGGTTCCTGTGGCAGTTAACAAAATAGGATGATAATATTACCACAATGGCAACAGCTACACCAAGCTCCACATTTCAGACCTAGTCTCCCTTTTCTCTGCTATCAAAATCCCTTGCTCAGTGTTTTCAGATTCACAGCTGAAATGTCATTTAAGATAAGGCATTAGTGGATGCCTGGCTGGTTACCTCTACCTGGTGCTGCAGGGATATCCTCATCAGTGTGTCCTGTGCTAGCGCTCGCTCTGCTGCACAGAGTGTGCTCCTCCGACCAGCAGCATCATATTCCTGGAAACTAGTTAAAATGCAGAATTGCTAGCCCCATCCCAGATCTCCTAAATCAGAAGATTTGGGTGCACAGTAAAATTGGGGGTGCTCTGGTTTAACCTACAGGAAGGGTTCTAATGAGGGAAGATACAGGTGCCATATTGCAACTGCAAGGACAACATTCCTGCATAAAGCCCTTGAATCTTCTCTCCCTGAACCCCAAGCTGGCCCTCCCTAACAAACAAGCAAATCACCATACACAAGATTTTACTGGTTAAACAAATGACTTAATGTGACTCCCTCAATCTTGTGCCATCTCTAAATCTAGGATAAGATAACAAAATGATCACTTTTCCATTCCTCACTTCCTTTTCACAATAACTGAGACTAGTCAAACACTTTGTTGGCATCTTCTGGGTATTTTTCCCAAAATGCCATTGAACAGTTTTATGATTTGAGTTACTCATCCATTCATTCATTCATTTAACAAACATTAATTAGCACAAACTAGAATAAGCAGAACAAGACTGGAAACTTGCCAGGCCCAGCAACTCGGGAGGCTGAGGCAGGAGGATCACAAGTTCAAAGTTAGCCTCAGCGATTTAGTGAGGTCCTAAGCAACTTAGCAAGACCCTGTCTCCAAATAAAAAATAAAAAGGGCTGGGGAAAAAAATACTGGAAATGTCTTCACAGAGTTCACAGTATAAGAGATTAGGAAGAACCTATTCCACCACACATACACATGCACGTGTGTGCCCCCCCTTTCTCTTTCTCTCTCTCTCTCTCTCACACACACACACATACACACACACGCACCATCCACAAATTACAACACATTGTGAGACACAAATCATCTGGAGAGATTTCTAAAACCACAAATATTCACACCTATCCCCAGATCAATTAAATCAATTTCTCTGGGAGTGGGGCCAGGGCATCAATATTTTTTAAGCACCCTGATTGATTGCTAATACCAGCCAACCTTGAAAACCTCTGAATCAGAAAATAAAAGAAACATCTTGATCTCTGACCAGTCTTGGGACCTTGTGACAACAGCACTGAGAGCAGGTTAGGACTTTTATGAAGTTTCCCTCGAAGACTTCTTCTCTGGGTGGTAGAAGAAAATGCAGAGATAGCTTGCTATGTATGAAGGAGAAAGTACCTCTGGTGGAGATGAGAGCAGCTTCACTCTGTTCACTTGTCCCAAATGCATTAATGGCTCTCACATAGAAAAAGTAATTGTCATTGGGTTGGAGGTTAACTTTTAACTGGAGTCCTTTAATTCCAGAGAAAGATCTAAATACAAAAGAAAAATAATTTTTAATGCCACGTGCTTACTGACTCATTTAATTTCTGCAGTAAAATAATATTTTTATTGATAACAAATAATTTATTTTCTTCTTCTTATGACCAGGGTGTTAGCAAGACAGATTATGTATAATGACCATTGTCCACTAAGATTACTTTATAAAATCACTTCTATTTTTGTCAGCTTTTGACCAGAATGTATCTTCCAGAATGCTCTTTGGAACAGAACCAGACATCTTTAAAAAAAAAAAAAAAAATCTGAAGAAAGACCAATAATTTTATGGTTAATGAATCTCTGATTATCTCATTAACATATTCCAAATGTGGAAAACTTGGTGTGAGTAATGATGATTTTGTGTGTTTATCATGCCAAAGTCACCAAAGTTAATAGAAACTGCAGATCTTTAAAGAAGACAATATATTTTATTTATTTACTTTTTGAGGTGCTGGGGATCAAACCCTGGGCCTCACACATGCTAGGCAAGCACTCTACCACTTGGTTACACCTCCAGTCTGACAATATCTTTTAAAGCAAACAATCCTGGGCAGTGGGTGGGGGAAGTCCCTCAAAGTTTTCCCCTTAAAGTTATTCCTACATCATTCATTTAAATTAAGTGCTGGTAGTGGGATTTAGTTGGCAGTGAACTTGGCAAGTATACCACTTAAATATAAGTAGAATTGCTGAATTTGAAGAAGGAGCTCTCTGAACTTGCCAATGAGCTGGAATAGTTTTGAGCTTCTTTTCCATTCTCTTTAATCTGCTTGATAATATGGCCTAGAGCATAGATGAAAAAAAAAAAAAAAAACCCACAAGCCTCTTTCTTTAAACCTCCCTTTGGAAAAGCCTAAAGAAGAGTTACAAGCTGGGCTTCTTGCTAATGAAAGAATCCCTAGCCTGGCTGCTAGAGAGCCAGAGCCCTGTTCTTAGGAGATGTGCGCTGGATGGTAGTCAATGAAATAACAGCACGATTGCCTTCACGTTCACTCAGGAGAGTGGGGAGTTTTGTTTCTTTATTGTTTCTTTTTCTTTTTCCTCTTTTGTTGTTAATGAATGTACCACAAAAGCATTAGAATCAAAGAGTGGTTTTTGTTTTTGTTTTTGTTTTTTTCAGAGTATTTCTACTTTTATTGACTTAATTCATATCTCAATACTCACCTTAGAGAGTAACATGGAGAATCAGAAAAACGTTGACTCAGCAAACTAATATAAAACTTCTTAAAAGCAAACAATCAGTATGGAATAACATTCCTCCCCTGCCCCATGTGTAGAATTATAAAATTCACTGTTTGGTCCTCACAAGGAAGGGGAGGGGATCAGGCGGGGCCTATCTGTGTTATCTGCTTTTTTTTTTTTTTTTTTGGTGCTGGGGATCGAACCCAGGGCCCTGTGCTTCTGAGGCAAGCACTTTACCAACTGAGCTATCTCCCCCAACTGAGCTATCTCCCCAGCCCCTGTATCTGCTTCTTTATGCCTGTGTCTGGAAACGTCTGTACAAACTTCAAATTATATTGTTTGCTATTTCTGAAACTCTCACCTGATCAGGCCCTCCTTAGAGAACTATCTTTAGAAGTACTGAGGATGGACGGATGAGCATGAGCCATGTGACCACTGGCAACTATCTGCAGTTAGTTAATGGAAAACCGTGTTCTATGACTGAGAATGTAATTCCTGACTAATATATACAATATTATTCTAGAAGATGTATTGCTTATCTTATTTAAACTGATAACTAAAATGTTTTAAATGAACATTACTTATAATTATAATAAAATTATTGTCTCAATAAGCATACTCAGCCTGAACTGAATTTCAGACTTCATTTGCCCATTAAATAAATATTATGGATCACTTGTAATGTTTTCACACTCTGTCTCTGCTTGTCACCCTGAAGCCTGAAGGGGAAGTGGCAAGGACAGATAAAGAAATTTTAGCTCAAGATACTAGACGGAACACACTGGCTTCAAATTGTAACGATGAAGCTGTTAAATACCAAGTATGCTGCTTTTTAGTGAAGTATTTGCTTTTCAGTCATACAAAGTCTGCCAAGGAGGAAATTCCATATTCATCATTGACCACATGCTGTGTCTCACTACTCAGCTAAAAAGCAAAGGTTTACATGACACTGAAGTATAAATATAAGATGAGGTCCTGTTTTCAGTGTGTGAAACAGGTCATGTAGGTTCAACAAATGCGTATAAGGCACTCACTGAATCTGTAAAATAAAAGCAGTAGGCACAAAACAGAAGTAGTATGAAACGTGGTAATGTTTTATTGTTCACAAGTTACCATCTCAAGTACCAAGAACAAAAATGAAAAAGATCAGATATTAATGGCTCCTTGCCATGTCTATTCATCCCATCTGAATTCACTCAGATGTCACCAAAGTTTTCATGTCAGTGCCTGCTTTTAGTCAAGTGAAAATAAAAATTTTTGAAATCTGTAATCTGAAGAGTGGTGCCCTTCTATAGATTATGACTTTTTTATTTCAAAAACAAAAATTTATAATCCAATAAATCCACATGACTCATAATGAGTTTTGCCTAGTTTGCATTAGAATTCAAGTTCACAGGATACCCAAACTGAATACCCAAAGTGATCAGATCGCAAATGGAACCACAGAAGTTGTCAGTGCTTAATTAAGAAGGATTTTAAGCCAGTAAATAGTATGGTTGAGGTGTGTGACTATAACTGAAAGTCTAGAGCCCATACAAAAGACAATTAAGAAATGACCCAAATGGTCACACTTTGGGGCTTAAGTGTGAGACTCTCTCTAAAAGTGCCATTGTGCAGTGGAAAGAGATAGCTTTATGTGTGGATATTCCAGAGATGTAAGAACCAGGAACACCTTGAAACCCTGATGCATCAGAAAATGAGCAGATTGTTGGTGGAACAAAGCACAAATGGGGCTGAAGCTTTAGGCCTCTGTGCTTGGCAGCTCTTCAGAGGACTCTCAGCCTGCTCCTCTCTCCATCAATGGGACAAAAGACCTTTATTAAGCTCCAACACTGTAAAGCAGAAAGACATAACTTACAAGAGACCTGCTATTTCCTCAGAAGCCCAGAGGACTGCCATGTGCTTGAGACACTGGTCTCCTCCTTGATTATTTCAGAGGGCAAACAAGTGGCTAGAAAGCTGACAAATGTTCAATGTAAGAAAAGCCTTTCAGATATTAGTAGATTAGAGTGAAGGGAACAGGAGGAGGGAGAAGGGTAGGCAAAGGGGGAGTACTGGGACTGAATTAGAGCAAATTATATTCCATCCTTTATAATTATGTCAAAGTGAATCCTAATGTTATGTATAACTAAAAAGAAAAAGAAAGAAAGAAAGAAGAGAAAGGCCTTTATAGTTCAAGTTCTTTCACTCTGTAGTTTTTGCAAGGAATAACTAGGAAGTTTCTGCCACTGACCATGGATAATAGGGGAAGGATCATGTAAAGTGGGCACTAAAAAGTATCTTCAGAAAGTAAGAAATCATTAGGGACATAATGCATATGGGGGAAAATTACTGAAAGCATTGAGTTAGATATATGAGATTAAAAGAGAAACTGGGTTCCTATACTCCAAAGACAAACCAGCAGGAAGAGAAATTAGGAAAACCATTCCATTCATAATAGCCTCAAAAAAAAAAAAAAAAAAAAAAAAAACACTTCGGAATCAATATAACAAAAGAGGTGAAGAACTCTACAATGAAAACTATAGAACACTAAAGAAAGAAATTGAGGAAGACCTTAGAAGATGGAAAGACCTCCCATGTTCTTGGATAGGCAGAATTAAAATTATTAAAATGGCCATACTACCAAAAGTGCTATACAGGTTCAATAAAATTCCCATCAAAATTCGAATGACATTCTTCATAGAAATAAAAAAAATCAGTCCCAAAATCCATTTGAAGGAATAAAAGAACTACAGTAGCCAAAGCAATCTTTAGCAAGAAAAGTGAAGCAGGAGGCATCACAATACCAGACCTTAAATTATACTACACAGCTATAGTAACAAAAATGGCACAGTACTACCACCAAAGCAGGCAAGAAGACCAATAGAACAGAAGACACTGAGAAAACCCACATGAATATAGTTGACTCATACTAGACAAAGGCACCAAAAACATACATTGAAGAAAAGATAGCCTCTTCAACAAATGGTGCTAGGAAAATTGGAAATCCATATGTAGTCGAATAAAATTCAACCCCTCTCACTCTGCACAAAACTCAAAGTGGATCAATGGTCTGGGAATTAGACCTTCAGAGTCCCTGCACATACTAGAAGAAAATGTAGACCCAACAATTCAACATATCAGTTCAGAAACTGACTTTCTTAACAAGACTTCTAAAGTTCAAGAAGTAAAATCAATAATCAATTAATGGATGGCACCAATCTCAGAAGCTTCTTCATAGCAATGAAGAAGAAGAGCATGAAGAGAGAGCCTACAAAATGGGAAAAAATCTTTGCCACCCGCACCTCTGATAGAGCATTAACTTCCAAGATATATAAAGAACTCAAAAAACTTAACACCGGACAGATATCATTACCCTATGTACACGTATGATTACACAAATGGTATGAATCTACATCATGTACAACCATAGAAACGAAATGATGTACACCATTTGTTTACAATGAATCAAAATGCAGTCTATACCAGCACCAAAAAAATAAAAATAAAAAATAAATAAATAAAAGCACAATATAAGAAATTTCACAAAATGCAGTCTATAAAAAATAAAAATATAAATAATTTTAAAAATAAAATGGTTAAGTGATAAAAAAAAAAAAACCAAAAACCAAATAACCCAGTCAATAAGTGAGGGAACTGAACAGACACTTCTCAAAAGAGGAAATACAAATGGTCAACCATATATGAAAAAATGTTCAACATCTCTAGCAATTAGAGAAATGCAAATTAAAAGTACACTGAGCTTCCATCTCACTCCTGTCAGAAAGGCAATTATGAAGAATACAAATAAGAGTAAATGTTGGCAAGGATGTAAGGAAAAAGGTACATTGTTGGTGTGACTGCAAATTGGTACAACCACTCTGGAAAGCACTATGGAGATTCCTCAAAAAACTAGGAATGGAACCACCATTTGACCCATCTAGTCCATTCCTGGGTATATATCCAAAGGATTTTAAATCATCATACTATAGTGACACAGTCACATCAATGTTTATAGCAGCTCAGTTCAAAATAGCAAAGTTATGGAGCCAACCTAGACACACTTCACAGAAGAATGGGTAAAGAAAATGTGATACACACACACACACACACACACACACACACACACACACACACACACACAATGGAGTATTACTCAACCCTTAAAAAGAATGACTTTATGACATTTTCCAGTAAATGGATGATCTGGAGACTATTATGCTAAGTAAAAGATGCCAGTCCCAAAAAGCCAAAGGTTGAATTATGTTGCTGATATGTGGAAGCTAACCCACAATAAATGGGGGGGAGGGGAAGAATAGATAGTAGATTACACAAAGGGGAATGAAGGGAAGGGAGGGAGAATAGGAAAAGGAAAGTCAGTGGAATGTATCTGACATAATTTTCCTATATACAAATATGAACACACCACAGTGAATTCCATCACCATGTATATCCACAAGAATGGGGTCCTAATTAGAATAAGATATATTCCATGTTTGTATAATTATATCAAAATGGATTCTATTGTCATGTATAACTAAAAAGAACCAATTTAAAAAGAATTGGGAGATAAGAGATAAATTCATTATCACTTGCAGATGATAAGACTGTTTACCTAGAAAGCCCAAGAAAATTAGCAGAAAAACCTCTTACATAATAAGAGAATTTAAGCCAGGCCCAGGGGTGCATGCCTGTAATCCTAGCAACTTAGGAGGCTCAGGCAGGAGGATCACAAGTTCAAAAGAGAAATCTCAGAAACTCAGGGAGGCCCTAAAAAACTTAAAAAATAAAAATAAAATAAAAAATAAAAAGAGCTGAGAATGTAGCTCAGTCCTTATGCATCTCCTGGTTCAATCCCCAGCACCTAAATAAATAAATAATTCAGTAAGGTGGCTAGATATGGAACTAATACAAGAAATCAAAAGTTTTTGTATGAAAATGACAATATGGAAAATAAAACAAAACAAAATAAATTATGGACAACAGTGACAAACATAAAATTTATGCTTGTCTAATTCATTTGAAGAGCATTTTTCAGATGTTACTGAGGGAAAATACCCAAAAGACGAACAAAGGAAAAGGCACATCGGTTCTTTGATAAGAAAGTGCATCACAAAAATTTTAATTCTCCCTAAGTTAAACTATAAATTTAACATGATCTCTAAAAATAACAAGTTGTTAGGGCCAAGTGTAAGAGAATGTACACAGGTTGATTCTAAAGATCACATAAAATACAAACTAGCAAATATATATATTTTTTAAAGCCATGAAGGGGCCACCTAGCCTGCCAGGGATTCTAAACTATAAAGCTATAATAATAAAAATAATGCAGTATGGAGACATAAATAGATGAGTCAATGGAACAGATTATAAAGTCAAACACATAATCTCCTGAATACATGCTTAATAATAATGATAGAATTTCAAATAAAGGAGAAATGATAGGTTTTATTGTTATCGAAGAGCAGGATAGTCATACTAAAATAAAGTTTGATATCCTACTTCCTATTCCTACTCAAATAAATTCCAAATGATAAAACATCTAGTTTAAAAAATGAAATTATCAGCTATTATAGAAAAACAGGGAGAAAAAAAAAATATATATATATATACATATAGAGAGTGTGTTTGTGTGTGCAAGAGAGTGCAAGAGAGAGAGAGAAAGAGGGCATTTAAAAATATTACACTAAAACTAAGAGCTATTTTCAAAAGAGACTGATAAATTCAACCATATTAATATTCAAAATGCATGGCAAAAAATATCAAAGTTAACTTCCTCAAAAACAAAAAAAGCACTTCTACAAATCAATAAGAAAAAATGCCCCAATCTAACAGAAAAAGAAAAGGTAAATCGAATGAACAGTTTATAAAAAGAAAGTACACAGCTCTGAAATGTAAGAAAAGATGTTCCATCCAACAATAGAAATGTATGCTTAAACTATAATAAGATTCTATTTTCTATCAAACCAACAAAGATTGAAAGTTTTATCATACCATGTATAGGAAAAGTTATGTATAAGCCAAGCATACTTATACACTGCTAGCCCAGTGTCAGCTATATCTATCAAAATTTAAAACTCAATATCTATCAAAATTTAAAATGTACATGCTTTTTAACCAGTCATTATACTCTGAGAAATTTATCCTACAAGTGTTATCTGCACGTGTGTGGAATTATATATGTACCTGGTTGCTCACTACAGTATTGTTTATGAGAGCAGGAGATTGGAACAATTTAAGTGTCTCTCAATTGGTCGAATAAATTAAATTATAGCCTTAAAACAGAATACAATGAAACGTTTTAAAAATTGAGTCAGTTCCAAATGTATTGATATGGGATACTTTACAAGGCAAAATTTTAAGCAAGAAAAGCAAGATGGTTGGAATATATATAATATACTACCATTTGTTGAAAAACAAATACAGGTTGGAAGGAAACTAATTTTCACTTATTCTTTTCTCTATCTTTTGAATTTGTGCCATAAGTACCTATCCAAAATTTACCCAGAATCGATTAACTTACTTTAAGAGCTATAGTGCCAGGTCAGGAAGAGTTTAGGAGTTGGTTAAATGTGTTTGCAGAATCTCAATGTGCACATTTGTTCAAACCCGTAAATGAGCTTCCTTTTCTATACTGCCATGTTTAACACCTGGGTCTGAGCATGCTTTCTCCCCAGGGGAGGGGGCAGTCTGTGTACAAACAATATGGAGGAACCCAGTGCCATGACTCCTGGAAGCAGCCTACAGATAGTGCTGTCACTGCCAGTGCACAACAGATGGTTAAGTATGAATTGTTTTTTAAAAACACAGTTGGCTCTTACTGGTATTCACATTGGCAACACCAACATCCAGCCAGTCAATCAACACCATTTACTGTGAACTGTGAACAGAGTACTTGCTGGGCCCTATAAGACCAGCTAGTGAAGCAGTGCTTCCTAATCTATCCAGGCTTCTTACAGTCTGAACTGGGATCTCTTAAGAGGGGCCTGTGAGTCTAAATGTTTACCAATCATTCCACTTGATTTTTACGATGAGTGAGGTTTGGGAAACACAATCATAACATAGTGTGAGGTATGAAGGGGTAGAAAGGAGAAACAAGAAAAAAGAAAACTTGAGAACATAAGCAATGTTAAATACAAGAACAAATAGTCAAATAGTAATGGCTATTTGAAGCAATTTATAAAACCTTAACTAACTATAAATGTGGAAATTTTGTTTAAGATGAAAATTTTTGGTTAAATCAGGATTAAGAAGAAAATTTTTATATATTAACTTCCCTTTTTAAGAAAAACTTGGTCAATAAAAAATTTTGAACAGAACTATTTTTCTTTTGTTAGGAGAGAATATTATGCGATGGGGTGTTAATTAAATGTCACCATTAGTTCATAATAGTATTTAAAAAAATGGGGACTGAATGCTTATAGCCATGGGATTTAATCTTTCCTGTAGTTAGAATCTCTCATAAAATCAACATGAGCCAAAGGTTCCAGTAGAAGGAGACTGGGATTTTGTTTTCTCCATAGTTACCCTCCAAAGCCTGAACCATACCATTTATAATTCAGGCAGAGGCTCCCAGGAGCCTCATGACACTCATTCCTCTGGATTCTCTAAGCTCTCCTTTACCCTCCCTGGCCACATATGCGGACAATTACTTTAGGCCCCCACTGGACTTGCCCACACAGAACAGTTATTTACCATTAATGTTTCCAGATCCTGATTAAAATTAAAAAAGATCACATAGAAAATGCTTTTGCATCTTTTGTAAAACCGCTCTTAAAGACAATCACTATTATCTTGTTCAATAGCCCTTATATAAAGATCTACATGAAAAATTCATCTTAGAGCTGAATGTCAAGAAATATAATTGTCTTAGTGAAATGTTGTGCTTCCTTTTAGAAAAGAGATGAATTATGTAATCTCTTTCTTCTCCTTCTTGCTCTCTCCCCCTCTCTCCAGTTTTCACTTGAGCTGCCAGGAAGTTTAGATTTGAATTTTATGTTCCATTGAGGTACTGTGCTTAGTCTGTGCTTTCTGATACAGTCTCCTCAACCCTGAGTTATTATCTGCCTCTTGTTCTTTACAGGGTTGTTTTAATGGTTTTGTTATGTCTGGGTTTTCTACTGTAAACCACTTGAATACTTTTGGAAACTGACACAACATAAGTTGGAAGTGAAGGGACAGGTTGGGTTTCCATTGATTGAGATTTTACTTACAACCAGGAGGTGCATGAAATTTTAAATGATCAAAGTCAAATTAGATTCAGTTGGAAAGAAAGATTTCATTCAGAAAAAGCCAAATACCAAGAACGTTGGAAGGGGATCATCTTCACATAACTCACTTTCTCAACAACTCCTTGCAGACAGATATTACAGCTTGGATCAAAAAAACAATACCATATAAAATCTGTGATTAGCAATTAATTACTCTATGAATTTTGTCCAGTCATGTCAATGGCCCGCCTGTCATCCTGTGAAGCAAGCATGGAGCAGGTCATAGCCCTACAAGCTGGAAGCAGGAGGAAGATGATCTCACAGACTCAGCACCTCTTCTAGGGATGCTCACACTGGAGGGTGACCCGGGGTGTGGGGGTGGTCCTCCTGGCCCCACAACCTCAATCAGTGCCAGGGAGCAGGAAGCTCACTCTCAACTACTTTGTGGAGTATTGAGTCTCACAGATTTGTCATTCAATGCACAGCTTCTCTCTGCACGGCCCACACAGCTAATCCCTGTACTATATTTCTCTCAGTTTTCCCTCCTCCACCCACACTTCTGCTGACTTCTCTCCACACAGGAGAGACAGAACAGCTGAGGAAACAGCAGAGCGGTGGAAAATTTTTGAAAGTGTTTTGAGCCCACCCAACCTGAGGAGAGCATTCAAAGAAAAACAGGAAGAGGGTGAGTAGGAGCTCCCTGGGCCCCCCCACACAAGCAGAGGATTGTCACTCCCGCCCACCCCCAGTCCCAACAGGGGCCAACTGCTGGGACCAAACCTCAATGCCCACATGCAAAACTATGCAAATTTTTGTGAGGATTATGGAAGGGAGGCAATTGCTCAGCTATTTCAGACACTGTGTCATGGAACTTAAGGGCACAGTAGGCTCATTTCATTCAAACACCTACCATAAGAGTTCAACCAACATCTTTGGTCTTAAATTGGAATATCTAGAGGCCATCATACCTGCAGAATGAATGCCGATCTGAAGGTGGATATGATTCTGTTCTGGCAACCAAAATTAGAGTCCATAATCTAAAGGACAATCAATGCCCTCCCTCAGTGAGTGAGTGTGTGTGTGTGTGTGTGTGTGTGTGTGTGTGTGTGTGTCTGATTTAATATTACTCATCCTTTTTCATTTCCGTTCAACTTCTCTTCCTACACCAGACAAGAGCTTTTAAGGCTGCCTATTTTTTCAGGGATTGGAGGTGGAAAAGAGCTGGGAACTCAGTCTTTGCTCCCTTTCTGGCTAGAGATTCCAGTCAAGTGACAGACAATAAGTACAAAGACAAGAGGAGATTGGCAATCCCATACACTCATTCATTCATTTACTTATTCTGTACATCCATAAGTTCCCCATCTTCACCCACTTTGTGGTCTAGGATCCACTGAACTGAGCCACCTCAAAAAGAAGAAATCTTTGATCTGCCTTACTTCCTTCAGTGACCTCTGGATCAATTTTTGAATCTGGTTTAATATAGGGATTTTCCAAGGAACCTAGAACTTGTATAAACATTATATGACCAAAGAATAAGTAGGATTGCAAATGTTTTTCTCTATAAGTAGCCATAGAAATGTTTCCAGCCCACACATTAAACTAGTCCTATCTCCTAGGTAATATCTAAGTACTAAAATTAATGCATTCACCATTCTTCTCTACTTTGTTGGCACAAATAATTCTTTTTCAGATTATCCTCAAAGCTGACCTAACTTTTTTATGGTCAGTATTATGTATTTAATACTAATTGATATATTTAGCCATTCAGGTAACACATATTCATAGAGTAGCTACAGTATGCCAAGCACTGTCTCATTCATTGAGGCTATGATTTTGCATAAATGATCTCTTAAAGGAGACAATAAGTGAGTGGAATCAGACAACCCTTGTCTTAATGTTCTTTCCAAGAGTGAAGAAGAAGAAATAGAAGAAGGAGGAGGAGGAGATTCTAACAATGCAAAGAAAATAGGAATTGTTTCCATTTGATAACTAGAAGTGATCAGTTTATGGTTCTTTATTTATGAATTCTACTGTCTCACTGGTTCCCTATAGCTAACATCTTATAGATTGAGCTCTATAGATTTTAGCTGACTGGTCCATATTTTATAGTTTTGAAACATCAGACCCTGAAGGGATATTTTAAAGTTGGTTGTAAGGACCAAATGGGTCAGGAGACCTAAGATACATGGTTATTTACAAAAAGCAGAATTTTTCTTTCCATCCTGAATTCTTAGATTGGAGAACCAAAGACATAAACAAGTCTTGTAGTCCTGGTTCTCTGAGATGAAGGACAAACCCAGTGTGTTGAGTCTGGCCTCTGTATAAGACTTCAAGGCTTATACAGGAATGAGGAATGGTTTTGATTAGTGGATTAGCAAAAGACTTGGCAAAAAAAAAAAAAAAAATAGGGTAATAATCTGTAGCAATGAAAATTTTGCTTGCTTCAAAAACTATCTATTGTCAGATTCAGCAGAGATCCAAAGACTGGAAAGCCAGCCCTGGACCATGGGTGGGACACACCTACTCCTGGCACTGAAGGGTCTTTGAGCACATAATTGGAAAACAGCTCCATCTCCAACACAAACTCTAAACCATCAACAGGGTATGTGAATTTTCCCTTAACTTCTACATTTGCTGGATATATCTATCTTTGTTTTGTTCTAAACTATTAACTATGTATAAGTAGTAAATAGAATTTTCAAACAGAATAAACAATAACAAGTTTTATGTTTCAATAAGTTCTACTTTGGTTTTGATGAAATTGGTAGATGGCCATTTCTGCCCCCTCTCCCCCGACGTGGTACTGGAGATTAAGCCCAGGGCCTTGAGCATGCTAGGCAAGTGCTCTCCCGCTATGCTATATCCCCAGCCTGGACTCACCCTTTTAAAATAGTTTTAAAGTCCTTAGAATGATCAGGCAAAGGGAAAACTTCAATCAAACAAGATTTGAATGGTGGTACATTCTCTTTTCATATCTGTTTTTCATGTGATAAAGGAAACTAAAGATGCATAGTAACTCCCATTTGTCAGGCTGTTGAGGTGTGTCAACTAAACCTGTGTAATGAAAGGAGTTGACAACTAGAGGTAAGAATAAGACAGAACTGGGTATGAATCCTAAGTCCAAACTCTCATTCCACCACTTAACACCTCGGCCAAATCATTGATGTTCTCTGAGTCTGATGTAACAGAAATCATTGCCTACCTCACAGGACTGTTGAGAAGTTAAATGAGAGCAAGTGAATTCCTGGCACATTGAAGGCCATTAGTGGACACCACTTCCCTTCCTTCTCCCCCTTTCCTTCTCCCTATAGCCATGTTTATGAGATGATATCACAGCTCCCTCAGAAAGATGGCTGCTAGGTTCAAGTTTTCCAGATTTCTGCTGATTTAAGAATCCAACTGTGCTGATATGATTTATGCAAATGACAGTTGGGCACAGGTGCCACAACAGAGATGAGTCATTTCACAGCATTCCTTAACAATCTGATCTTGCTTCAGAGTGGAAGGACTTTCCTCACTGATGGTGGGAGAAACTGCTCTGAGATCCAGGCACTCCTGAAATAAGATTCTCATAGCATCAAGAGGACTTTGCAGGTAAGGTCCAGGAGTCCCCTACGTGATATTACACAAGTTAACAGCTTGAACTTTGAAATATGACAAAATGAAATTTGGATCCTGATTGCCACTCACTAGCTAAGTAATCTCTCAAAGTGTCTCTCCTAGGGTGCTTGTAAGGATTAAATGAAACAACATACACAAAGCATTTAGACCAGTGATAGGCACAGAGGAAATACACAGTAAAATTCAGTGATTCATTCTCTCTCTCTCTCTCTCTCTCTCTCTCTCTCTCTCTCTCTCTCTCTCTCTCTCTCTCTCTCTCTCTCTCTCTCTCCTGGTCAGAGTTCACCTCTCAGTTATGTGTTGATTCCTGAAGCCTGCCTTCCAGCAGTCAGCACCTGAGCAGAAATGTCTATTGCACATTTCCTACGATCTCACTTCTGCTGCCTATATCCTTCCCCTATGTACTCTACCCAATCCCAATCCATCCTTTGATCACTATTTTATGAAGCTTGTCTTCGACTTGAAAGCACTATAATTAATGCCCAGTCATGTGAAACCTCACACCATAACTAAATAAATAGCTGCTGATTGATCATGAAGATCATCAAGAGCTTAAAAATACACTTCATTAAAAAGCTACCTAATTTCTTACTATTATTCCTAATTTCCATATCCTACCAAAATAGTTTATCTCAGTAAACTTGGTAAAAAAGAAAACCAAAATATCTCTTATCAAAATATGAATATTAGTAATAATATTGGTTTGTGAAGTTGTTCTATAGCCAGGACTTTGAAGGTTAAGGAAACACCACTTCGGACGTGAGCTAATGTTTACCAAATGGCTACTGGATACATGGCTCTTTGTTGATAAATTTTGCCTTCATCGTTTTAGTGAGAGAGCTTCACATTTCTTTTTTACTAGAATAATCTGTAGATTCTTCATGTTCTTGGAGAGGTAGGTATGTCTCTGTGATAATATATATGTAATTAGCTCCTTTATGATACTAATATATCATGGAAGCATTCAGATTTACATTATACACAGTGCACTATTAGTTTCTCTAGTTAGGTACCTATTCTGATAGAGCTAGTAAAAAGTGCATAAAATATGCATAAATTCTATCTAATGACTCAAGTTAAATATACCTCACAGAACATTCTATCTTATTAAAATTCATATACGTATTTCTTACAAGGGAGTTATTATTCTGCATTATAGCATGTGTTTTATTCCAAACTTGAAGTTCATTGATGAATAGTGATGGAGCTGCAAATCAAGTCAACAGCTTAGTTAGCTCAGCAGGATTTGGGGATGCTTTTCTCTCTTGGTGAACTTAAGTCCAGAGTGTAGCTTAGGACCTGAGCCACTTCCTGGGGCTCTGGGCACTCTCCCTTGTGGAAAGGTATGCTTACCTGAGGCCTTCCCCTTCAGGAGAGTGCTGTCTGCAGTACTCCAGAGTGTAGGTCTCCGTGGCCTCTGGGTTAGCAGGCCGCCATCGGATGGTGGCCGTGTTCCAACACACAGTACAATCCTCAGCACGAATCACAGGGATTGAGGGTGCTGCAGAGAGAGAAGAAGTCATTCATGGAGCAATGCCAGCTCTGCTTCCCTGTTACCTGGAAAGAATTCTTAGGCATGATTTTATTTTAAAATTTTTATCAGAAAATTTATTCTGGTCTGAAAACCCAAAAGAGATTAAAATTTATATTATGAAAAATATACCTCCTCTGCCTTCTAAATTGCCCAGTTCTCAACCAGTCCAAACAGCCTCAACATTAACTTCCTATAAATCACACCCTAGTTTCTGTATACATCTACTATGCAAGCAAATAAAATAAAAACGCTTGCCCCTCTCCTTTCACACAAAAGTTAGTCATGATCTTGTTCCCAGCATGTTCTCAATAAAGATCTGTTTTAAAAAGAAAGAAGGCAGGGTAAAGGCTAATGAGTAGGAGTACCCTCTTTCTTGCCTTGAGGCAGTCTATTGTGGAGACCCGCTGCAGCCCCATGTGGAAAGATTTCATCATGATGTATTCCTGCCTGGTGGAATGGCAGCACTTAAAACATTTTGGGTTCTCTGTTATAGTTTGGATCTTGAATGTCCCTCAAAGGTTTATGTGTTGAAGGTTTGATCCCCAAGGAAGCAGTGGTTAGAGGTAAGACTGGAGAAGTGATGGCGTCGTGATAGCTCTGATGTCAATGGATTAGTCCACTAATGGATTCACAGCTGATTTTTTTTTTTTTTTTTTTTTGGTGTGGGAAGTAGGAGAAACTTTAGGAGATGTGGTCTCATTGGAGGAAGCAGATCACTGCGAGTGTGCCCTGGAAGGGTATATCTTGTCCCTAACCTTTCCCTCTGCTTCCCAGCTTTGCTCTGTGATGCCCTCCCACCATGAGGTTCTGCCTCACCACAGGCCCAGAAACATGGAGCCAGTGAATCAAGGACTATAACCTTTGAAACTGTGAGCCAAAATAAATCTTTCCTCCTTTAAGTTGTTTTTCTCAAGTATTTGTCACAGCAGTGAAAAGCTAACAAAGTCTTCCAGCACTAATATGATGACACCCAAACTTCTCAGCTTAAAACATAGCCTCTATTATGTTAGCCTATCTTGCCTCGTGTCTTTCCTTATTTTTAAGTCAAAGAAATGATATCAAACTACTAATAATGTCCCACACACTCCATTCTGTTTCCTCCTTTGATGTCTCCCCTCATATTCTTCTTCAAGAGGAATATGCTTCCTTAACACATGACTTCCTACTGATCCTGTGTGGCATTTTGTGCAGGCATCCACTCTAGGACCCATTCCTCATCCTGCCCCTCCTTTGGCTGTCTTGGGTACCTCTCTGTCGTGCTCACATGATAACCTGCACACAGCTGGATCATGGCTCTTACAAAACATTGCCTATGATCTTCTGTTTCTCTATCTCCCTCACTGGACTCTGAGCTTCTTGCAAACAGAAACTCAAGTCTTACTCACCATCGTATAATTCAGCACTTTACCCAACACCCCAAGTAACAGATGCTTCATAAATACTAGTTGATTGCAAAAGTCTATGAAGAATTGAGTCTGTGAAGCCTCTTAACACAGTTTTACCATCACCTTACCTGTTCTAAAAATTGCTCTTTCACTGGGCAAGCTACATCCAGTAAAGTTCACAGCCATTACCCACACTTGATAGCAACGGTCAGGTTCCAAATCTTCAAAAATGCAGTAGCTTTCTTTCACTGTCAATCTGTATTCTTCTACCAACTCTAGCATAAAACACAATCAGAAACTCAAGGTGTCTTACAAAGTTGACATTATAGTTTTTGAAAAAAAGTAGTGTATGATTTCTTTCAGTGGAATAACCAAACCATTATCATTATTATAACCTTATAGATATCATTGTGATAACTAGCTCCTAAGAATACATAAGAAAGCAATAGCATTTGAAAAAGAGGCATTTAGAATGACATAGTATTATTCGTGAACATTTATCAGAAAATAATATCATATTAGTAAGATTCTGAGCTTCTATACCACAATTAAAATAACTTATTTCAATAGCAAATATTAAAATTGCATAAAGCTTATGTTAGCTTAAATCTCAGTAACACATTCTCAAGAAAATTCCTAAGAACCAATACCAGCATTTCATAGGAGCATATAATAAAAAAGGACAGGCCTGTGTTTTCTAAACATAAGATGTTACAAAACATTTCTATGAATTAGTAAAGTATGTTCATATTCATGACTTTCCAACTTTCAAACCCTGGTTTCTTCTTAGAATTTCAGAATTCTCTAAACTAGATCTTTCCATGATTTACAGAAATATGTAAATAACTGATGGGTCTTCATTCTTCTAAGAAGTACTTTGTTATATCAAGACATTTCCTTTTTAAATTTCAGTTATTTCAGTAAATGTTACTCAATACTATTCTGAACACCTGCCCTATTGATTCAAACTGATTATTTTTACTGAAATTTTCTCTCCTTTAAAAAGAATTATTTTCTTTTTAAAATTATCCTATGGTCATTTCAGTTATCCTCCCTTACTGAATGTCCCATCTTTAAAATTCCTTCAGTTAAAGGGTCTTGGGTAGAAATGGTACAGCACTTGCCTAGCATGTATGAAGGCCTCTATACTCAGCACCACAAAAAATTGATAGATAGATAGATAGATAGATAGATAGATAGATAGATAGATAGATAGATAAAAAATAAAACCCTCCAGTTAAGAATCCATATTGTTTCTTTAAAAAAAATTTAGGAGCTTGTCAAGTTAGCAGGTCTCTTCAATTGCCTCTTTTCCAGTGTGATGTAGTTCAGGACAGATAGTTCAGTTAAAAAAAAAATAATGTCCTAAGGACTAATACACTAAAAAACACTTTCCCCAACCCAGAAATTGTGACTGTAGTTTTCACTGCAATCGCTCCTTAGGCCTTTCTTTTGACTATGCACATAACATACGTTCCTGGAGACCTTATCACACATACCATGGTTTCAGAGCATACATTCATCATCAGATAACTGTCACCAGCACAGTTCAGGGCACTGAACAGTGAACAGGGAAGTTTGGGGGATAGGGTGGGGTGAAGATGAAAAAAAAAAAAAATACTCTCAGCAATAATTACTTATTAAGAGGTGTTTTGGAGTGCCAGGGAGTCTCATGATAGAGCGAGACAGAGAAAGAAATGAAGCATAGAGTAAAAAAATAAATATGGAGACAAACAAACATAAATATAAGCTTTTGTTTATGAGTCTGAATGAAATGTATTTGTATCTTGTCCTTAACATCTACAAATTGTATAGTCTTGGGCAACTACCTGACCTCAGATCAGTTTTCTAATTTGCTAAAGTAGAGGTAACACTTACTTCCTTGTGTTGTGACAGGGATATAGTAACAGGTTTTCAATTAAATAGGAGTCCATATAGACAGACTTAGCCAACTTTACACAATGCATACAGTTGCTTTTTCTTTTTTTGTGTAAATTTTTCTAAATATATTATCACATGACATTTTAAAAGACTTAAAATTAGTAATAGGGAGATATGTTACAATTCATTCCTTATTATAAATTGGGCTCCTAAGTTTTGTAATAGGATGTCAGTCCTGCCACATGCTTATCTGGTTTCCAAGGCATGTGAGTCTATCTTCAATAAGCTACACAGAACACCAGCATACCCAGTTCTGATTCGTCAGGAAGTACAACCCCAAACTGCCTGTCATCCAGGTCTTACTAGAAGTCCTACAGAGCAGAGAGATCTTTCCTAAGGTTCAACTTGTAAGGCATGCCATCCACACACCCCATTAAGCACTTTCACTTCGTTGCACATATTAACTTGGGACACTGGAAGACTACCCCATGCCTCGAAGCCTGAACCAAACTAAGGTTTGTTTGTGTCTTTTGTCAAATAGATCTGAGAATCTGCCAACCATGATATGCAACACTGCATTTGCATTACAGTTGCTGTGGAGGACGGTGTCCTGTGCATAGTCCATTCTCCTCTACAAAATGGGACACCTTGCACCCATCTTTGAGACTTTGGTACTGATTAAAGTTTGTTCTCCCTGAAACTCTGGTATGTTACCACTTTTCTGAAAATGAGAATTGCTTAATTTGTTCCTGTTATTTTAAGAGTCTGAAGTCAAATTTTAATCTCAATTACAAAATTCATGTTGACCATTATGGTGATATTTATGTGTTGTTTTCCTTGATCTTGATTTTCAAATTTTGCCTTTCTGTTATCATTTCATTATATAATCATCGAGTTTTTGTTGTTATTGTTTTGTAAGCAGCTATAGATGCTTTGTGTAAAGAGTCAACATAATACATATATGTTTAAGTACTTCATCTTAAGATGCAGAAACAGCACCTGCATCTGTATTTGTGTTTATAATCCTACCATTTATTTCTTGGTCATCTTGAGGCTCCTCCATGCAGTACACCTGGAATGAATCGATGACATCTTCCTTGTTCATGCTCCAATAAACTGCAATCGTGGTGCTGGTGGCAGAATTTGGTTCCTGAGGTTCTAGTCTAGGAGGCTGTGGAACTGGAATATAGGTACAACCTACTGTAACTAATGTTGTTTTTATTGATTGGTTGTTCAGCAAAATTTACATTTGTTGAAAAAAAAATCAAACAATACAGAAATACACGGAGTAAAAGAGGAGCCCCTGTTTCCAATACCCACCCTCAATTACATTCCTAGGTTATAATCACTGTTGTACAACAATCACTGTTATAGTTGAGTGTGTACTCCTCCAGAATGTTTTCTATGCAGTTTACATGTGCACATATAATACACAAAATGAGTCCCAAAGTGGAATCACTGGATAATATTCTTCTGTAGTCTTATATTTTAAGTAATAAAAATACAAGTTAGAGGATATATCAAATGACATAGTTTTCTTTTAAAATAAAAAGCATTCCCTTGCTATATAAACAATGCTGTATTGGTCTATGTCAATATAGCGTCTACATTCACAATAGAGACCACTGAAAACCTTTTAAGATGGAGTTGAAATAATTCAATGCTGAAAAAGACTTGCATGAAAAAGCATCAAAATATACTTTCTGAAACTACTATCCCACTTTTTCTTTCCAATTTAGCTATGACAGCAGATTTTTTAAAAATTTATATATAAAAACTACGTAGGGAAAAAAGTCCTCTATTAATTGAATCAGATATAATTTTAGACATAGTATAGTTCTATTGTTCTAAATTTAAAGACAATAATATCCTCAAGTGTTTTACTAGAGATATTTTTAAGTTTATAATTATGTATATTACATTAATGACATAAATAATACTATAAACCAAATTCTATACAATTCTTTTCTAAAATTTATGACAAAAGCATTGAACATATTTTATAAGTTAGGAGAAAAGGCTATTCCGATAGTTGAAAATATATCACGTTTTAAATTTTCGTGTGGGTTTTTTTTTCCCCCAACCAACTATTTCCTGAGAGATAAGCTCACTGAAATAAAATGGATCAAATTTCATAAGACAATTGTTGAAATAAGGCAATTATTGAAAGTTGACACTAAAGGAAAACAAAATTTAGTTCAATAAGAAGGTTAAAATAAGAAAAAATAAATAAATGGATCTAAAGAATGGAACAAAAAGGCAAATTGAAAAGATTCAATTGAGATAAAGAGCTGAAGAAATAGTTAACGAAAAACAAGAAGCAGGGCTGGGGTTGTGGCTCAGTGGTGGAGCACTTGCCTAGCATGTGTGAGGCACTGGATTTGATTCTCAGCACCACATATAAATCAATGAATAAAATAAAAGTCTATCAACATTTAAAAAAATATTTTTTAAAAAAATGAGAAGCAAGAATTCAAACAGTCCAGTCAACAAATGGGCTAAGGAAATGAATAGACACTTCACAGAAGAAGATCTACAAGCAATCAACAAACATATGGAAAAATGTTCAACATCTCTAGTAATAAGAGAAATGCAAATCAAAACCACCCTAAGGTTCCATCTCACCCCAATTAGAATGGCGATTATCAAGAATACGAGCAACAACAGGTGTTGGCGAGGATGTGGGGAGAAAGGTACACTCATACACTGCTGGTGGGGCTGCAAATTAGTGCAGCCACTATGGAAAGCGGTGTGGAGATTCCTTAGAAAACTTGGAATGGAACCACCATTTGACCCAGCTATCCCACTCCTTGGCCTATACCCAAAGGACTTAAAATCTGCATACTACAGAAATACAGCCACATCAATGTTCATAGCTGCTCAATTCACAATAGCCAGACTGTGGAACCAACCTAGATGCCCTTCAATTGATGAGTGGATAAAGAAACTGTGGTATATATATACTATGGAATATTACTCAGCCATAAAGAATGATAAAATTATGACATTTGCAGGCAAATGGATGAAATTGGAGAATATCATGCTAAGTGAGATAAGCCAATCTCAAAAAGCCAAAGGACGAATGATATCGCTAATAAGTGGAGGTTGACACATAATGGGGGGGAGGGAAGGGTTAGAGTTAGGGTTAGGGAGGGGGGCAAGTATGGAGGAAGGAACTACTGTATAGAGGGTAAAGAGGGGTGGGAGGGGTGGGGGGAAGGGAAAAAACAACAGAATGAATCAAACAACAATGCTCTATGTAAATTTATGATTACACAAATGGTATGCCTTTACGCCATGTACAATCAGAGAAACAACATGTATCCCATTTGTTTACAATAAAAAAAAAAAAAAAATGAGAAGCAGGATAGAAAAATGTTGAAGTTCATGGACTTCAGAGCAGACAGGCTGACCCAGGGTTGAATGCCAGATCCCCACTTATTAACTGCATTATCTTAGCCTCAGTTTCCCCATCTTTAAAATGATAAAATAGTAATAATACCATTATCTCCTAAGGTTGTTGTAAGAAGCAAGATATTATATATCAAGTGCTTAACAAATATGCCTGACATACAACCAGTAGTGACATTCATGAAGACAAGATGGCCTTGGCAGAAACACAACAAATGAAGGGAAGAGGCAGGAACCTCCGAAAGATGGAAGTTGACCCTGGATCCTAGCATCTGGTAAATCATAGCAGCCACAGAGGAAAGACCTGCTGAGGTCCACCTGGAGAGTTCCACCCTAAGAACTGACAGTGGTTCAGAGACACACTATCTTTGACTTCATTATTTTATCTTCCCCACAGAAAATCTATGTCACATGCTAAAGGAGTCCATTCAGATGGACATGGTTCAGCAAATTTTCATGTTAACTAGATTTATGAAAGAGCCAAACAGAATGTACAACTATTGTCAATTGTCTTTGAAGCAGTGCTAGGGAAACCCTCCAGGCATGAACAATGAAAATGCTTCTCTTTTCTTTCTATGAATTGTGCATTTGTCTATATTTGCTTCTTTAAATGGTAATATGTTTTTACACTTCTCTCTTGGGCAACTAAACAAACTTAAAAACAGATCATTGGTGCCTCGAAAATCACCTAATTTTGAGAAAGTAGAAGATATAGGAAATTAAAGCATATGGTTTTCCAGTTTTCCCAGCACCATTTGTTGAAGAGGCTATCTTTTCTCCATTGCATATTTTTGGCACCTTTGTCTAGTATGAGAAAATTGTATTTATTTGGGTTTGTGTCCGTGTCCTCTATTCTGTACCATTGATCTACCTTTCTATTTTGGTACCAATACCATGCCGTTTTTGTTACTATTGCTTTGTAGTAGAGTTGAAGATCTGGTATTGCAATACCCCCTGCATATAGACTAGAAATAATTTTGTTCTTAATGTTCTCCTTTGCCCCAAATAATTAAAGTGAAAACCTTCTTTTAAAAAAAAAATACTTTCACTCTTCAAATATTATAAAATGAAAAGGGAAATATGGATATTTCATAAATATAATTTAATAAAGGCTGGACTTAAAATTCCCATGTGGCAAATGAACTTCAAAGACCCAGATTTTATATGTTAGTAATTCCCTTTACACTTTTGTAGTGATAAACTTGAGTAAGTGTGATGACAAAAACAAAAAAACATAAGAACAAAATGGAAGCTTAGGCTTCTTTACCAGAAGCTATGATACTAGGGCAGAGGAATCACCCCATGGATTCCCTCTGTCTGATGGACATGCCCATAAAGAGCTGTCACACAGAGAGAGCTAAGCCTAAGCCTTAATCAGTTTGGACTTCAGCTCCTGTGACCAAATACAGATTTCTGTTCAACCTCACTTCCAAAAAGCCCCCAGGAGAACAGCACTATTCATGGTAGCCAAGAGGTGGAAGCTGCCCAAGTGTCTATCAATGGATGGATATACAGATGGATGGATGGCTGAGCAAAGTATGGTCTATACAAACAAAAAAATGTTATTCTGTCTTATAAAGGAAGAAAGTTCTGACACATGCTACAAAATGAATGAACATCAGGATAATATGCCTAGTGAAATAAGCAAATTACAAAGAGATTACTGTATATGATTTCATTTATATGAGGGACCTAGAATAAGCAAATTCATAGACTCAGAAAGTACCAAGGCAATTTCCAGGAGCTAGAAGAATGAGGGGAATAGGACATATTGCTTAACAGGTATAGAGTTTCAGTTTTGCAAGACAAAGAGTTCTGGAGGTAATAGTGATATGAATGTACTTAATGCCACTGACCCGTACAAATAAAAATGGCTAAGGTGATAAACTTTATGTCATGTATATTTAACCATAGACTAAAAAAATTCCTAGGGGCTAGAGTCAAGGAACCCTGGATCCATGTCTATCTCGCCTCTCACAGCAGTGCATTCACTCTGCTTCTGGGCCACTAGGCAAAGACTCTGAAGCCAAACTCCCCCTGCACCCTGCCAAACTCCTGTATAGTCTTGAAAAATACCATTCTTCCCTTTCTCACCAGTCAAGTGGGAATATCAACAAAACCCTAGGGCTATTGTGAGATTAGATGGTTGGCTATGCATAACAGACTTCATAGTACTCCTCCTGTGAGCAGGGAGCACCTGACAGCGCTGCTCATTCTCGTGGGAAAGCCCGTTTTTCCTCAATCTATCTGCTTAGTTTGGGTACCATGTGAGGACTTTATAATGTGAGAGCTGTCATTGGTCACAAAACAACACTACGTAGGAGCAAGTCACTCTGGGCTCCAATTCTGTGAAGCAGACACACAAAGCAGCATTGATTACTCAGAAGAGTCTCCTCCCAAGGGGGCTTAAAACCTTGGGGATTGCACAGTGCACTGAGTTAATCATTAACCCTTTGTGATAATGTAGCCCTAAACTATCCATCAGGTATTCAAAAGTATATCCTTATTCTACATGAACAACGGCGTTTTTTAAAACCTCTTAAAAGCAAAAGATCTGTTTAAACAAACTACCTTTTTCGTTCATCTGAATTTCTTAGTCTGCAATCATTGCTCCAGTTTATTGCCTCCTAAAGTTATTACAAGAAAGCGCACTTTTTGTTTTGAGACATTTCTAAAGAAAATTCATTGGGATAAATGACTGAAATTTTCACTTTATAAAGAGTTGTTCAGGTTTAAAGGTTTTTTTGTGGCGTTTGTTTCATATTTTGTCTTTTTAAAGACTCAGTAGACTTTTACTAGTTACTAAACTAAAACTTGCTACAGGAATGAAACTGAATTACCAATTTAAATATGAATGCCATCTTTAAAGTAGCTTTGGAAGAATATAGCATGTTTTAAGAAAAGCACCTGAGCACATTGTAGAGTAAGGGAAACTCAGTAACTCGAAAGATGGCAGCTTTGAGAAACCTAAATAAGTTTCATTGTCTTGTTTGTTAAAATAGCACATTAAAAAATATTTTGAAGAGCCGGCAGGATGCTCCTGACAGCTGAGTAGGAGGCTCCTGGCTACAGACGACGATGCTGAGCTGTTACTTCTCTAAGCTAATCTGTTTAGTTTAAAAAAAAAAATAGGAAAAAGAACTGAATTGAAGAAGGGGAAGCTACCCATAAGGAAAAAATTAGTTCAAGGCCTATGAAAATATTTGATTCCTTTTCCCATCTACATCCGACTACTGATATGAAGTAAATAATTCTTTTACAAAGAGGGAAAAAAATCCTATTTTCAAAAAAAGAGAAAAGAAAAGAGAAAAGAGAGAAAGAGGGGACCCTAGTTCCAGGCCTGCTTCCTCTTACCTCCTCTAACCCCAACACAGTCATAAAGCTTCAAATTGAAATGCATTTATCACTGAAATGGGATGATGGTCTCATGCTTTATCTCAGAGTCTAGCCTTAAAATTTCACAATCAACACTTTTCTTTTCCCAGTTAAAGAAATTTTAGAGAATAAACAAGTAAAAGCTGCCAGATCTCATCAAGGTGATCAATATAGTAAAATGCTTACCAGCCACTTGCTTTAACACCTGGTCACTCCTTGCTGAGCTGTCATCGTAATGTTCGAAACGTGAAAATGCAGCAGGCATGTTCCCTAATGAAGCTGTGCTCTCCACTGCAGAAAGTAACCTACCACGGGGACATGTAAGTATCAACAAACAGGATGATAGCACGAAACGATTTTTCAAAATGAAGCTGGTGTTGGTAGGGGTGGTTTTTATGAGGCTAGGCCCCCCAGTATCCAAAAATGATGTAGACTATTTTGGAATCTGAAAATACATATCTAATATCTACTAACTCTTAGGGTTCTTAGGCTACTGGTAGTACTAAAAATTTCCTTCCTATATCCTCAAAGAAAAGAGTCTACCAAAATACACAGTCTTAAATTTCTTTTCTATAAAGCTTATCCTAAAAATTACTCCACTTCAATAATTATCTTATTTCTTAAAGGATATCAAAGTTCAGAGCCTGTCCAGAAACTTACATACTGTAGAACGTCCTTGCTGTTCTCCATCCCCTACACTAAGCTTCTAGTCATTTAGTCATTAAAAAAACGTTGTTCACCTACTATGTACCAGGCACTGTACTGGGAACTGGGGATACAGCCGTGAAAGAGGGAAAGCCTTACCATTCCTTAAAGACCAAATAAGCCACAGTTTATAGAAATATATGACTCTTACGGATTCAAGCCCCTCTTAGGAGGAGAATCAGGTGATGCTAACTCAACATTTGTATCTAAGCAAAATATAGGTTTTAAAAACAAACAAAACAGTCTAACTCTGAAGGGGAAAGAGGGAAAAGAGAGTTTGCAAAAGAATTTGTCTTTAGTATGAGGGCCTTCAGATGGATTAAGAGCTCCTCTGTGTACTCTCTCACACAAGCTTGGGAACTCTCTTCTAGCAACTAAGTCCATTTCAAGGAACTGCATCAGTTTCATTCCCATGGACTCTGCAGTTTTCCCTGCCACAAATCTACCTCAAGACCATAGCACTTGTTGTTGGAATGTTCTCCTCCCAGATACTTGCATAGCTCCTTCCTTCACTTAATTTAGATCTCTGTTCTAATGTCCTCTCAGAGAGTGCTGCTAATATGGCATGGTCTGCCATTTCCAGTTCTCCTCTTTGTTTCCTCAAACTTACCACAACCTATTTGTTTTTTACCTGTCAACTTCACCAGAATTTAATTTACATGCAGGAAAGAAAGGGTTTGTTTATCACTGTGTGGTAATGCATTACTCAGCATACAGTAGGTATTTCATAAATATGTTTTGAATAAATAAGAAGCCAAGAGTTTCATTTTAGGGAGAATATCAGGATTTCGGGGATGGTGATTTGGGGTCAGCATAAGGGGAAAAGATTATGTAGTATTTTAAGAGTGTATTGTATGCTTACTATTGCTGGACACCATAAAATTCACTACCACTTAATGGAGGGGAGATGGTTCCAGTAGGACACTGACATTTGGGCTAGATATCAAAGAAGGAGCAGGAGTTTCCTAGGCAGGAAAGGAGGGGTATGCAAATTGCAGATGGAAAAGCAACTTGAACAAAGGCTTGGAGCAGTGAGAGAGGAGGGCACACTCCAGGGCCAGAGGGCACCTAGAAGAACCCTGGGAATTGGGAAGCAAAGACAAAGATGAAATGGGAAGGTGGCTTGTGGCTTGACTGTAAGGATCCTTTCATAGCCACCAAGAGTTTCAATTTTATTTTTTAAGGCAGGGAGAGCCACAGAACTGTTTATGTAAGGGAAGCTTAGAAGAATACCCTGGCAGGCACGGAGGAAGGACCAGAGCCAGTAGACAAAAGAGGCAGTGAGATTGGTTGGGAGGACCCCACAATGGTCCAGGTGAGGGAAGATAAAACAAGCCTAAATCAAAGCTTTGGCAATACAAAGGGTGGAAACAGTAGACTCGGAATTAACAAAAAATGGTGACCCATACGTACACTAAACTCTCAAAATGCAGAATTTTTGTAGCACAATAGCTCTGATTGTAGACACATAAGTAAAACATTTGAGTTTTCCTTTATGCACTAACCTGTTCAATTTTAACATCAGCATATGAAAGGGCAAGGAGACTTTCTTTTTTAATAAGTAGGCCTTACAATGGCTGTGACTCTTTCTTTTTCATTATTATAATACAAAAGAGCAAAGCGGAGCAAAAATGCATCCCCTTAACAGAACAGCATCCTCTAAGCAAATGTGTTTTTCAAGATATGCAAATGTTGAGTCTAAATATGCTTGACAGCATTCCTTAATTTAAGCATTTTTAGTGTTGAGAAAAATCATTTAATGTACAAGCACTGTCTTTAGAGATATAAAATGAAAGAAAAAAGAAAAACAGCAAGGTAAAATAAGCTAGATACTTAGCACTTCTTATAGAAAGGAACTCCAATAACATTGCAACTTAGAGAAGTCCTGAGGACATGGAAGGTGTGTGTGTGTGTGTGTGTACGTGTGTGTGCACGTGTGTGTTTGTGAACACATGTGTGTGTACAGGTTAACAAGACTTTAATTGTTGATACGTCTTCACCAAATCCCAGAATTTTGTTGTCTTTTTCCTACAGAAAAATAATGGTTATTCCAAGTATATTCTCCTTAGGTGACATGCAGTTTTAGTAAAGATTAATTCATTGTCAATTGGACAATGAAACAGAAATTAATTAAAATGACACATAGATTAACAAGTTTAAGCACAAAACCAAAGAAATGGTATTTGGTATTAAATGGTTGTCAATTCATATTAGCAATGTTCAAAAGTTTAGAAAAGTAAAAACAATTTCATTGCAGTTTTTAAGGTAAAAGCCTTTGCAAATTTTCATACCTTGAAATTTTCATTTTCACACTTTCACCAAATTGTCTTATCATTCATTATCTTCCATGAATGGATAAAATAAAAATAATCAAATACGCATCCATACTATTCAGTGTATATGAAATGGCACTATAAATCCATACATTTAAAATTATATTAAAAAATAAAATACTAGCTCAACCAGTAAAAAAGATTTCAGGTCTCACCAAGGAGATCAGTATGAGAATTTCAATGCCTGGTGCAAAAGAGAAACCTAAGGGCTGAGGTGCAGCTCAGTAATAAAGTGCTTGCCTAGCATGCAGGAAGCTGAGTTCCATCCCCCGCACCAAAAAAAAAAAAAAAAAAAAGGATAAATATAAGTCCAATGTTTTGTTTTATGACATTTTCTAATTTCTTTTTGAGTGTTTTGCCTTTCAAAAGAATGAAGAATTTCTTAGACTGATTGTTAAGAACACCAACAAAACCAAACAAAATCAAAAGAGGAAGATTCATTTAGGTTAGCTGAGCAGAAAGAGAAGATAAATGCATGACTATCTTTTGAAGAGAAAATGAGAGAACATGCCATTAAGATTACATACGTCGTAAAATTATTCAAGGCAGATATGGATGATTTCTTCACATTCTCATATTTAACCAATAAGTCTAAGTAGCTACAAAACTTTTTGTATGCAGTGACAGGAAAGATGGTGTAGACTGGGATGAAAATATACATCTTGAGAAGGCAGTTAAAAATCTACATTATGATAATTGTTATTTAACTAAAGCACATGCAATTTTCTTTCAAAGCTGTCATTTAGCTTTTAAAAGCACCATGTCTTAAAAGTGAGAATTCAGTAGCTCACTAAATGTATTTTTTTAATTGTCAGCTTGTTTCCTATAAAGCATCAAAATATTAAATCTAAAGCATCCAGTCATGCTATTTTCAGTCACCACTACATTATACCATGTTTTATATACCTTTCATTGATTTCCTCAAATGACTTGGAGGGGGAGAGGGAAAGAGAGGGGGAGTGGGAGAGAGAGAGGGAGAGGGACACGGAGAGGGAGAGGGACAGGGAGAGGGAGAGGGAGAGGGGGAGGGGGAGGGGGAGGGAGGGAGAGAGAGAGAGCGAAGAGAGAGAGAGAGAGAGAGAGAGAGAGACTAATTAATAACAAAAAGAACAACCAAGCAAGAGCATTAAGATCACACCTGTTAGAATATCATGACCCTTCAGTTTCTCGGAGCTATTTCTCTTTGGGACTTTAAGCCTGGGCATCAGGGAAATCAGTGCTCAGGAGGACAGTCAGGGACAGGGCATGGACAAGGATGGAGGGGCTTTAGTTAGCAGTTTGCCTCTGTTCTCTCTGATCAGCAGGGCTGGCAATGGGGTGCTTGTTCTCTGCTTCTATTTATTAACAAGTGGCTTGGTTTCCAGAATAGAAGTCACTGAAGCAAGAAAAATGACTAAAATTTGCTCAATGTAGGATACATAGCAAAAATGTAATCAGTAGTTATCACTGAGTGACACCTTCTCTGTGCTTTTGTGTATTTTCCAATTTTTCTAGAATGAATATTTATCACTTTTATAAGCAGGGAAAAATGCTTTGTTCCCAATTTATTGTTCTAAGGAGAAGAAAATAATCTTATCAAACAAAGATAAAGTCCTCAAGGAACACAAACACTTTATTAATGTTATGCTTCTTAAGAGGTACTTGCCTTAATTAAAAATAAAGCAACCTAAAGATTTTAGTTCTCCTTTGAGAATGGCCATGTCCACTAGACTCAAATTTGCCCTGGCTGGAGATGTCCCTGTAGGCAAATCAAACACTTAACATTTCTCCATTTTGCCTCACTTCATCTCCAAACTTTTTCCAGATGGCTAGGAGAAGAGGGAACTTTGAAATCATCAGGTGATGCTTTTTCCTGTTCCACAATTAAGTTTGGGTCTGTGCCCTGGGAAAATATCTCCATTACATCTGTTTAATCCTGGTCCCATGGGGAACCAGTGTCTTATTGCATATTCTAAGGAATTATGAAGAGCAAAGAGCTAACTCTGTGGTGCAAAATTGAGAAGCATCCAGGGGAATATCCCTGTCCCTTAAGTTGCTTGCTTGAATTAAGGAACCCTGTCCTCAGGAAGCCCCTTGGAAAAACACCACCATATTATTTGAAAGGGGTATCACACTTTAAGTCATGCTTTTTCATCTAAAAGTGTGTACCAAAATGTTACTCTCAACTATTAGCTAAGGCTCAGAGGGAATGGCCCATATGTGAGGCTACCTCAGATTAGACAGTGATGAGGACAGGCCTGGGGGTCAGCATGAGGATGTCAGGCAGCAGGAGATTGCTTAGCCCTCAGAAGGAAGGTGTAGCATGACTAAGGTTGTAAGGCTGCTTTCTCTCCCTCTTAGAAGGTGACCCCTGCAGTGTGATAGCACGGAATGATGATACTGTGACCCAACTCCATGTATTTTGGCCCCATCTGAGCATTTGGACTTCTAAGATTGGCAGGGCCTTTTCTATAGATATCATGCATGCCCCCCAAAAATTTAAGTGCCAGAATTATATAAACCCTACACTGAGATATAAATGATCTCAAGGAATATTGAAAGATGAACTTTCAAAAGAACACTTGTGTCAGAGTGGGCACCAGGTGCTGGGACCTGTTTTACTTGGGCACTTACTGTCAGGAAAACAGTCTCATCCAGCTCCTCTGCTTCCCTCACAATGGTCTCCAAGGTGTCCTTGGCAGTGTCCATGCTTTGCAGAAAGTGGACCATCTGGTCATGCAGGAACTCCATCTTCTTTTTCTTCACTTCCTCAAAGCTCTGGGCTTTCTCATCATACTGTGCCAAAACCTTCTTCATCATTTCCTCATTCTGCTCTTCTAACCTTTTCTCATTCTTACTACAGTTTTCCTAGGGGAAAAAAATCAAAAACACTTTTGAATGAAACACGAGGTATATATATTTTTTCTTTTTTAAGAACTGACCTCTGGCATCCTGATAAGAGAATCAAACATTAAGTGAACAGTCTGAATTTCCAACTACCAACTTCCTTTGCCATAATTAGCTTTGCAATAGAAATGTTCTTGATGTTATTCTTACAAATAATTTATAATAACTTTTAGACACTGAAATACAAAGAAAGGAAGGAAGAGAGGGAAAGGTAAGGAAGGAAGGGAAAGAGGGAGAGGGAAGAAGAAAGAAAATATTTGTATGTAAGTCTTACCTACCTGCATTCCACAGATAGAACTTGAAAAAAAAAATGGCATGGCAGTTAGTGAGGATCATGGGCTGTCAGGTGGTGGAGAGAGGTTAGTACAATTTTTGGCACTCCGCTAATATGATGACATGAGGGAGCGAACTGCTAGGATATTGAAAAGGGTCCTTCATTCTCAAATATTCTCCAGGGAAGGGGCAGCTCCCACTCTCTCCAGGAAGGGGGAGAGACTTTGGAAACAATAATAATACATATTTCATGTATATTATATAGTTCATATTATATATTCATATGGTTATTGTGAGATAGGTAAAGCATATGAAGCATTTGTCTCATTATAATAAATGTGCAATAAATGAGTACCCATTTTTAGGGACTAATCTTATCCTTAGGCAAGAAGTAGTCTGACTTCAGACAGAGGGAAAACTCACTTGCAAAGGAACAAAACCAACAATGGAAAACAACACACATGAACTCCAATTCAAATCCTTTTAGATCAGAAGCATTTACTTGTGATAGAGTAAAAGGCATTATGATAACTTACCTCAATGGTATTAAAAAAGGATTCTATCTCACTAACAAAGGCTTCTATCCTCAAGGACTTCTCTTGTAAATTTTCAAGAAATTCTGCCAATTGAACCTAAAGAAAGGAATTAAAATATCTTTAATATACAATATTTCAGAAAACAACTCTAAGCAGCAGAATTCAATTTCCTTATAAATTTAACATATTTGATAGAGATTTCCTATGCCATAATCACTAACAAATCAAACTTTGTGCTGCTTTATTTAAACTGACAAGATAATCCTGTCTGATAACAATTAAGAGGTTTGTGACTGAGAGTCCCAAAAGCAACTGTACATAGTTTATCAAAAGTTCATCTTCTCAAAAAAAAAATTTTTTTTATCTTCTCATGCAAAAAAAGGGGGGGGGCAGACTTCTTAAAAGCATGTTTGTTTTAGTGAACTCTGAATTTTAATGCTTTCTCCTAAAGCCTTAATTTTAATACTTTCTGAAACAGCAGCCTTTTTGCTGAAATGCTCCAATATATCTGAGTAGTTTCTTTCCCATTTTTCACCAATGGCCTCGGGTGCCTAGAAGACCTGACCCTGCAAAGGTGATCAGAGTCTAGCATACCAAAAAATGCAAACTGTGCTGAAAGGACCTCAAATTTCTAGACTTTTGGAGGGTTGAAATACTCAAGAAGGGGCAACCAACTGAAAATATATGCAGTGATGGGGAAAGATAGTACCTGATTCAGCTATAGTTATAAATCTAGCAGTTAAACTTAATTAACAACAAAACAGAATAACCACTTCAGCTGTCTGACTCACTAGCCACAGAATGACAAAGATATTACATTGATGAAGCCTCTTCAGGATCTGGCCTGTACTTTCCTCTGTGGTCCCTACCTCCAGAACCTTCCAGCCCCCGTAAGCTACAGTCAAACAAGCCACATCTTTTCCTCAAACTCTTTCTCACAAGTATGCCTTTTGCCTATGGTATTCTCTAGCTCTAGAATGTGCTCTCTACCCTTGACTACTAGAAGAAGTCTAACTCATTTAAGGCTCAGCCAATCATCAGATTTTTAGAGATACTATCTCCAGCCCTCCCCCTTCTGTCCCACTGCTTCACACCCAGGAAGTTAGTTTCTCAGCACATCATGTCCCCATGGCCCTATACTGATATAAGGGATCCACAAGTCTTTGCTCCTCCCCACTTTTTTAAAATTCTCACTCTTGATGATTAGCACCATTCCTGACACAGAACAGGAGGTGAATAAACACTGAGAAAGAAGGAAAGGAGTGAAGGAAGAAAATTAATGATGGAGGGCCGGGGCTGTAGCTCAGTGGCAGAGTGCTTGCCTAGCATGTGTGAGGCACTGGGTTCAATCCTCAGCACCACATAAAAAAGAACAAGTAAATAAAGGCATGCTGTCCATCTACAACTACAAAATAATTTTTTTTTTTTTTTTTTTTTTTTTTTAGAAAATGAATGATGGACAAAAGGTAAGCCACAATGATGAGGAAGAACTGGGGAGGAGAAGCAAGACTTGGGCCATCTGTCAAAGTAGCTCTCAAACCTTGAAGAGGCATAAAAGGCCACCCACAAGATGCTAGGGTATTATTGAGTTACAACTTTTCAATTGATTTTTATTTTTAAAAAGTTGCCAACCAACTCTTAACCTTTATGACTAAATGAAATTGGTTTTCATCAACTGGTTGCCACATTCTCCTTCTCATACTATTTAGAAAGATCATGATCAATGACTTTATAATATGTTTAAGTCAGGAGACATCAGATCTCCCTAGTTTTGAAAAATTGACAATATTTAGATAATTATTTTTTAGTTTCTAAAACTCAGAGATCAATAAAATATACCTAAAAAATCTAGTCCTGTTGATGGTGTCCAATAACTGTTAGTTAACAAAACCAAGTGTCACCATAGTATCAGTCACATTTCCTGGAGCCAATGCATCCAATGTCGAAGATTCCACAAAAGAAATTGTCCCACTCCCTCCACAGGTAAAGTTTCAACAATGTATCACCCAGGATAAATGGAAAAGTATCAGACAAGTCAAAAAGAATTAATTTGGTAGGGCAAAAAATGCCAAGATTCTAAGGCTATCCTACTTAATCAAAATGAATCTGACAATTATTTAATAGTGACCGAACTGATCATTTTGAGAATCACTAACATTAGCAAGGCACTGAGCCAAGCAATATAAATACACAGTCAAGAGCATGAGCTCCGGCATCACACAGACCTGAGTATCAATCCAAGTTCTGCCCCATGGCCTTGGGCAAATCGGATAATTCCCTGAACCCATTTTATTACCTTCAAATTAATGACAGTGACAGGATTGTGAGGATTAAAAGGCATCCTGCATATAAAGAACTTAACACAATGAGTGCTTAATTCTTATTGTTATTTGCTACTTTTAAGGTCATTCTGGCTGCAGTCTGGGGCATGGATTAAAGAGGCAAGAGCAGCAAGACCAGTTAGAAGGCTGCTGAAAACTTAAGCTGAATTCCAATAGTGTCTCTGAGAAAATGGAGTGTTTGTAATCACACACCTAAGGATATGTGTTGTGACTAACTTTACCTAGAACATTAGAGTACTACAGACAGCCAGAATGAATTTTCAAAGCAAACAGGACATATGAAGAAAATCAGAATTTAAAATCTGTCTTGGGCTGGAGTTGTGGCTCAGTGGTGGAGTGCTCACCTAGCACGGGTGAGTCACTGGGTTCAATCTTCAGCACCACATAAAAATAAAATAAAGGTATTGTGTCTGCCTACAACTAAAAAAAAAAATTTTAAAAATCTGTCTTGAGTATATAAAACTTACAATAGAATTGTCTATGAAATACAAATGTATGTCTATTTTTAAAGAATGATATTGTAGATGACAGAAAATACGTGTATTTTATGCTCAAAGGTATATACATATGTATAAATATCTTTTTTCGAGATAAGTGGAATTGAACTCAGGGTTCTGCACTTGCTAGGCAAGCTCTTTATCACAGAGCTACATACCTTGCCCCCTTTCTGATTTTTATTTTGAGACAGTCTCTCTAAGTCAGGCTGGCCTTGCACTTGCTGTCCTCCTGCCTCCAACTCCCAAGTAGCTCGGATTACAGGTATGCATACATCCAGCTCCTCAAAGGTATATTTTTTAAGTTTAAAATTGTTTGGCATTTTTAATATTAGTGTCATTGCTATAAGATGATAAGCCCTCAAAAGCAGTGACCCTGACCCTTTATTTCTTTGTATCCCTAAAACCTAGAAAAGTGTCTGGCACATAGTATATACCAAGTAAAATATCTGTAAAACCAATCTTAACTAAATTCTTGGAGAAGCACTTTTTTTCCTGCAGTGCTGGGATTGAACCCAGGCCTTGCACAGGCTAAACAAGTGCTCTTCCACTGGTCTACATCCCCAGCTCAAAAGTATTCTTAGTTTGCTTTCAGTCTAACCATTCTTCTTAAAGATGAATGTATTGAATGTTGTATTATGTTTGTTTTGTTTTGTTTTACAATATTGGGAACTGAACCTAGTGGCACTCTATCACTGAGCTGCATCCCCAGATCTATCATTTTATCTTATTTTACTTTTTATTTTGAAACAGAATCTTATGAAGTTGCCCAGGCTGGCTTTGAACTTGTGATCCTCCTTCCCCAGCCTCCTAAGTAGCTGGGATTACAGGTGTGTACCACTGTGCCCAGCTTATTGGTCATTTTTTAATTTAAGAAAATGTGAAAGCAAACTGAATGTATATGTATTATCATTTGTATACTTTAAAATTTACTTACTTTAACAGCACTTATAGCTGTATCAAGAGTTGAAACCTCATGATCTTTGTGGGTGCCAAAAACCTTGTCCATTGCAGAAATTGGGCTTTTGCAGGTGTAGCAATATGAGTCAATCTGGGACTTCTTCGCTTCCTTTTGTGCCTTCTCAGTTACTAAATCTGATAACTGCTCTTGTTCTCTTCTTTCTCTGCTCAACTCTTTCTGTTCATCAGACATACTTTGTTCTGCCTCACTAACAAATTCACATTTCCCAATATGTTCAAATGATTCCTTTCCTTGAGATAACACATCTCCAGGTGTGGATTCTGAATACAGTTCTTCTGATAAAACATCTTGACTAACTACTTCATAATTGAGGGATTCAGCAAAATCATACTCATCCTGCACGGGACTACTACGGGTTCTCTCTTCACCTGGTTCAGGTGGGACCAGGACTTTAGGTTCTTCCTGTAGTGTTTCTTGAATATAAGTTGCACCAGATGCACATTCTTCCTCTGGGAAGGACACTTGTACTGGAACATTCAGATTGACCTCTGCACTTGCATTTCCTGCCTCGTTACCCTGACTACTCGACTCATCTACACTCTCCAGAACGTGGCGGCTATCTTCAAATGGAACTGCATAGCTTATCTTCTGGGTAACCACTCTGACTTCCTCGGTGACAGGAGCTTTGCTCTGTATTGCTACATCATCAAGGGTCACCACATGGCCTACTGATTCTTCTTCCCTGTAAACAGTCTTCCTATCTTCTTCCAGACTCTTTTCCCCAAAAATAGTTCCAGACTTTCCCCAAATTTCCCCTTCTGCAGCTATCAGTTGGTATGAATCATCCTTACCAATTGGTTTTTCTTCCAGACCTGGGCCTTGGTCCTTTGGCGTTACAGATGTGTCATGGAGAATGTCATCTTTGAGTATGTACTTCTCAAAATATATTCCTGTGCCATCATCAGTGTCAGAATTTCTCCTTGGAAATGATGCCTCAGAATTCACACTGTCACCTTCAGAAGCTGTCTCCCCTTCCTTCTTTTTCTCTCCAACTGCCTCTTCGTACAGATCTTTATATAAAAATGCAAGTGCAGGTGGCTCCTCCAGAAGCTCAGGATTAACCGCTTTGGCAGTGGTGGAAAATATCTGGGTTCTTGACAAAACTCCTTCCTCTACATCAAATAGAGGAACCCCAGGTGACCTGGAGTCCACACCTCTATTTGTGTCCTTTGAAGCATTTCCACCAGTTGATTTTTGGGTAACTGAAGACTTTTGCATTTCTGGGTGAGATAATTTGCTGTGGTCTTTTTCCAGGCCATAAAAACTTTCATCCAATTTCACCAAGTCATAATCTGGGGCACTTTCCTGTGAACTTCCTGGAAAAGAGATAGATTCTCTTGTAGGTTCCTCTGATAGTTTCTCTTCAACAGTTAATTTCTGTGGAGCTTTCTGTTTTTCTGGGTCTGGGGAGAGGTTATAATCAATCAAAGTGTATTTTTCAAAATAATCCTCTTCACTGGGAATAGTGGTATGAGTAAAAGCTAAATCACCAGTTCCTGAATCTGTGGATATTGCCTCTTTTGTTTCATGAATTTCTTTTTGTTCATTTTCTTTCAATGATATAACTTTCCCATCAGAATCTTCTAACTTGCTCCTTAATGTTTCATGGCAAGCAACAGCCTCACTATCATCATGGAGGGATATGGTTTTAAATGAGGGCTTCTCTTCCAAATATTCTAACTTATCTTGCATTTGTTCACTTTCTTCCTGATCCACTGAAGGAATAAATGCAGGGGCATGGATATTCAGTATCTCACAGCCTTCGGAAATGATACTAAAGGCACTCCTCTGATCTTCTGAAAGCCCAGCTGGCTTACTAGTTACTATCGATTCTTCATCTTTTGCATATATGTCTTTGGGTTCCTTGGACATTTCTTTAGCAGAGGCCACTTTATCAGCATTGGTTGTTGATGCATTCATTATAAATTGAGCATAGTTGCTTCTTGCTGAAGAGGGTGGTACATTTACAGGGGTATCCTCCACAGTCTCCAAGTGACCCCTTGAAACAAGAACAGATTGTTTAGGCACCTGGGCTGGGTGATCTTTAGATGTTTGAATAGTGTGTACTGTGGGCCTCTCTGGAGTCAATTCTGACCATGGCATTTCCTGTTTCTTCACTGTACTAATTTCTGGAGAAGCTCCTGAAACAAGAGTTTGTGATTTTACAGATGACGACAAATACAGAGGTTTTTCTAAGCTCTCTGTTTCATCAGAAAGACGATCTAAAGTCCTTTCAGAGTCTTTAGATGAGGATTCTTGCTTCATACTTTCTTTTGTGGTAGCTACTGAACCACCTTTAGATAGCTCTGACAGTGAGAACTGTTCCTTTTCCTCTCTGTGCCCTGTCATGTCCCTGCTTGACTTTTCTAATGCCAGGTTTCCTTCCTGAGAAGGAAAACCCATTTCATCATAAGGAAGATCCACAGGGAGGAAACTCTTGGTTTTCTCCACCAAAATTTCACTTTCTTCTAATGAATGTGGTTGGGTTTCAACTGTCTTTCTTTCCCTGATTTCTGGGTCAGCTTCTGAGAGTATGCTTTCTGGTTTTTCAATAATAGATGTTGTTTTGATGAATGAAAATGGTTGAGTTTCAGTCAAAGAATTACCTAAAGAGATAGCTGATTCTTCAGGCATAGACTTGGCCACATTCAGAGAATAAGGCTGAATTTCCTGCTGCTTCTTTCCTTCTGGAAATACTTGTGCCTGCTTTATATTTTCTTCTCCCTTCTCCTCCTCTGAACCAACAATAATGTAGGATCTTTCCTTGTGGTCTTCACTTGGATAGATGCGCTCCAGTCTAACAGCAGGTTTTGATTCTTTTGATTTCATAGGTCTCGATTTATGAACCATGGATACCTCCCATGTTTCTTGATTTTCCATAAGCTGTAAGGGGGCAACAGTTTCTTGCTTTTCTGACAACTCCTCCTTTTCTGCCAAGGTAAGTGATCTAGTTTCGAACTTATCTTTCTCCTCCATTGGGCCAAAAGATCTGAGTTTCATTTCCTCTTCAGAACATTTCAAGGAAGTAGGTTTTGGCATTTCTTTCTTCAGTCTGTCCTCACTAAGATCAATTACGATGCCTTTTGATTCTTCTGCTGGCACAATTATTGGCTCTGACTTCTCTGATTCCTTTGTGATATTTTTACTTGTGAAGTCATATGAAGATGATTTTGGCTGTTGTGGTATCTTATCTACTACATCAAATGAAAAGAGTGACTTCTCTTTTTTATCACTGCTTGGCTCTCCCTTAAGAACAGAAATATTCCACTTAGATGGAGGAGAGATTTCTGGCTTCTGGTCCTTTTTAATCTCAGTAACATGAAGAGGAACATTTTTGCCTTCTGTCATAACTGATTTCTCACGCATGGGGGAATAGGGTTGAATTCCAAGATGTTTCTCACCATCAGCAGAAGTAATTAAGTTTATGTCCATTTCCTCTGAATAGTCTGAAATTTCTTTCTTCTTATAATCTTCAGTAGACACCTCAGAGTTGGTTTTTGGTTGTTTTAAAACATCTACATTTGATAAAAATGTGGGTCTTTCTTTCAGGTCTTGACCGTCATGAGATTTAAATAAGGTACCTCTGGATTCTTCAGTAGTTTTAAGTGTTGCCTCTGGTGATGAATCATCAGTTGGTTTCTCAGTTGCATTGAAATCAGCAGGAATTATACCTTTAGGCTCTAAAATGGTCACTACTTTTTCTACAGAACTTGGCTGAGTTTCTAAATCTTTTCCAGCAACTTTGTTATCTGTAGTGCTTGATCCAAAAAATAAACTAGACATCCATGATTTGAAAGATGAAATTCCTTTCTTTCCCTTTTCCTCAGGGAGGCCTTGTTCAATTGCCTTTGGCTTCTCAGGCAGCTTTTGTGTCATCTCAGGTGTCTCTGGGGGTTCAGGTTCTTCATTCACTGGGATTGAGGGGATAGGTTTTCTTTGAGTTGATATTTTCACTTCATGTGTTCCTTTCCTTTTCTCACTAGCATTATCTACAGTCTTTGATTGAACTATTTTTGATTCTTCTAATGGTTTCTCTCCAAGTAAAGGAGGCGTGCTCTTACATGCTTCTTTTTCGTTGCCTGGTAGAGGTTCCCTGGCTTCTGCTGGGAAATGGTCTGCTTTGACAGGAAAGGTGATAGATTCTGACTTCACCTGTTCCATGGATGGGACAGATGCTAGTTTCTGGAGGGTTCTTTCAGGTGGTGATTTGATTTCTTCCTGGATATCTTCTTTGCAAGACCTGGAAAATTCTGTGTTTGCTTTCTCCAACATCAAACTTTCCCTCCCCATGAAAGAATAGATCTCTCTCCCCTCTACTATGTTTCTCTCTACATTTTCAATTGGAACTAGAGATTTGGGTTCTTGGGCCAACTTTATTTCCTCAGTTGAGTAAGGTGTACTCAATAATGTCTCTCTATTACCACTGGAAGTATCTAGAGTAGATACTCCTTGTGAAGACAAATGAGGTTCTTCAGTAGAATGTGGCAGAACCTGCTTTCTGATTTCATATGTATGGTCTTTATCCAATGGGGCAGACTTGGCCTGTTCTGTCATGAGATCATTGCTGCCAGAGGAATCCAGCTGCACAGATTCTAATATTCTTTCTTCACATTGACTGGCCAAATTTTCTGACTTTTCCAGCATCCAGTTGTCATCCTTTGGAGAAATAAGGGACTCTTCCATTTTTGTTTTTTTAGTATCTGCAGGCTCAACTGTCATAAATGATTTTGATTGTTCCAAAGGCAAATTCTCTTTCACAAATGAAAACTGTTTAACATCCATATCTGGTTTATCTGCAAAAGAGCTGCTCACATCAGGCAATTTAACAGCTTGATCTGAATGAAGTGCTTTCTCAGGCTTCTTTTGTTCCACAAGGAGATCAAAAGAAGCAATCTTTGATGGTTCTGTAGCAGACACATGAAGTTCCCTGTTTTCAGTTCCTTCTCCTCTGCTCCTAAGCTCAACTAGACTCTTTTCTAAAACAGAAGCCTCTGATTCAGTTATAAGAGACTTTACTGGTTCTGTACCTGTGAATTCACTTTGCCTACCTAAACCACCTGTGAATTCTGACCTGGCCTCTGGTAATTCTGATAGTTGGTGTGGCTTGTCTCTCTTCTCAGACTCCGAAAGGAGTTTAGCTGGAGCCAGATCTTGTTTTTCTGGCAGGAAGTCTCCCTGAGCTGTAGAAGATGTCTCACTTGCCTGTTTGTTCTTATCATCTTTGAGAGTTGGTAATGTCGAGGCTACATCTACTGACACTAAATTATCAAACTTGGGAGAACTTATCTCCTCAATTTCGCCTTTGGGGACTGTATGTTTGGGTACAGGTGACACATTTTGTGGTAAAGGAAGTCCAGCTTCCTTCTTGGTTTCACCACCCAGGTGCAGTGAAAGCACAGGTTCTGGCCTTGACACATCCAAGGCAGACGTGGAGTTCTTGTTCTGTGATGAAACCAAATGTTCAGAGTTGAGGACTGAGGAAAACGAAAGACCTTGAGCGTTTTCTACCCATGCTTCCTCAGATATATTTGAACACTGAGAAGATGAGAGTTTGGAGATTGGCAACCCGGGTTTATCTTCTTCAGTTTCTACCTTTGACAAAATAGAATGCTCTGCTATAGAGGATCCACTTAGAGGCGTATCTAATTTAGTTTCCTTCCCAGCTTCTGACCAAGCCTGATCTTTGGATAAAGAAGTTTCAGTGAGAGCAGAAGCACTTTTAATTGCTACCTTTTCTTCTTTAAGAACTGAATGCTCATCTATAGACATTTCAGGTGATGGCAAACCACTTCCCAATTCACTCCCTCCTACTTTTGTTAAGACTGAATGTTCTACAGGGGTGGCAAGAGATGAATCTGTAAGGATTTCTTCTTTTACTAATTTGGTTAACTTTGAATCAAGTTCAGTTACAGGTGTTGTAGCTGTGGAGGAGCTGGGTTCAGTTTCTTTCATTTCTTTGGACCATGCTAAAAATGCTGGTGCAGGAGGACCATGTCCAATTTCCTTTTCTACTCCTGATGAGGCTGAATGAAGCTCTCTGGATGTACTCGTTATTTTGGAATCGTGTTTCACTTCCGTTTTCACTCCAGATAAAGCCTTAGATCCAGATATAGATGTTTCCTTTAGAGGTGAAGATGGTTTTACTGCTTCAAGCTCATTCTCTGACAACATTCTCTGTTCTAGTTCAGAAGTCACAGTTGAAGCTAAATTGGGTTTAACATCCTTCTTTGGCTCATCTACTAAGTCAGGAAAAACTGAATATTTTATCCCAGACTCTGGAACATTTGGAGGCTGAGGCTCCAATTTTTGATCCTCTGATACATGAGCTGTAGCTTCTTGAGAATAAGGCACAGTTTTTTCCTTTCTGACTTTTGACAAAGCCATCTGTTCATCCGTAGGCTTTAGAGTGAGTGATGCTTGAGGTTCTGGTTCTTTCTTAATTGCATGGACTGAATCAGGTAAAATTGAATACTGAGGTGCTGGTAAAACAGGTTTTGTTTCTTCCTTTGCCATGGATGATTGTGCAGATGGAGAAAGGGGAACTGTAGCTGCTGACAAACTTGTTTTAATTTCTCCCCTCTCTAATCCACTGGTTAAATATGGTGGAACCAAATCTTCTGGCTCAGGCTGCACAGATGCTTGAGTTTTCTGCTGCTGTGCCCTAATGAGATATTCAGATACAGATGTTGATATTGTTTGATCATCTGGCTCAATTTCTGCTTCATCTGCTCTATTTGCTGAAAGTGACAGACTCAAGTCTTCAGGTGCAGATGTGAAAGGGCAAGGTTCATCGTTTTCCTTCTGTGATGAATCAAAATACTCAGGCACAGGTGTAGCAGCTGTTGATCCAATCTTTTCCTCATCTGCTTCAGAAAAGGAAGAGTAACCTGAAGGAGACATTACAGTTAATAGTGAATCTGGCTCAGTTTCTTTCACCTCTGTTTCTCGGATTCTATATGGTGGAATTGAAACTTGTGATGCTGAGTCTGGAGAAAAAAGTTCAGTTTCTTCAGTATCTTCATCTGACAAAATAGTGTGTTCAGATGGTGATGTTAAACACATTGGAGAATCACGCTCGAATTGTCTTTTCTCTGCTTCCTGAGTTGCATAGGGTGAAAATGAGAATTCTGAAGCAAATGCAGAATCTGGAGAAAAAGGTCCAATGTCTTCTTGCTCTTGTTCTAATAAATTCATGGGTGAGGAAGCACCTTTTAGATTTAGAGGAGATCTGTGGATAATTTCTTCCTCCTGGGACTCTGGTGTTGCATATGGAGGTACCGAAAATTCAGAAGCAGATGTGGAAGAGGGTGAATACCGCTGCATTTCTATTGTCTCTTCTTCTGATAGGATCACAGATGGGGGGACTGAAAGTGGCGGGGGCTGGCATTCAGAAGCCACCTCAGCTATGTGGGGTGGGAGAGAGCATTCAGATGCAGAGGCCACATCTGGAGAATATGGTTCAGTGTCTTTCTTCTCTTCTGATAGAATGGTGTGCTCAGAGATGCCTTTTGATTTTAATGGAGACTTGTGGTCAATTGTTTCCTTCAGTGACTCTTGTGTTGCATGTGATGGAATGGAATATTCAGAAGCAGATGTGGAATCTGGCATGTAATGTCCACTTTCTGGGGCCTCATCTCCTGATAGGACTGTGTGTTCTGATGTAACTGTTGAAAACAAAGGGGCCTGGCATTCAGGAGTCTTCCCAGCTGTGGATGGTGAAAGAGAGCTCTCAGACACAGAGTCCGAAGTTGGAGAATAAGGCTCAAACGCCTCATTCTCTTCTTCTGACAAAACTTCATGTTCAGATATGGCTTTCACATTGGATGGAGAAACTGACTCACCTTCTTGCTTCTCTAGTTCATGGTTCAAATCCTGCAGGACTGAATATTCTGATACAAAAGCAGAATCGGTGGAAACAGATTCATGTTCTTCTCTTTCTTCCTCAGACAAAGTGACATATTCAGGTGTTGCTGTTGTCACTAATGGTAGAATGGGCTCCTCCTCTTTGTGGTCCGCTTCAGGTGACAAACATGGTGAGAAGGACTTCTTGGAAACAACTGGACTTTCTGGGTAGTCAAGTTCTATGATCTCTTCTGCTAAACCAGAATCTTCAGGTTCAGGGATAGCAGCTATTGGCAGAGAAGTTTCTATGTCTTCTTTCTCTGGTTCTTGTAGCACTTGAGGTTCAGGAAGAGATGGCTCAAGCACATGTTCTGCCTTTTCTTCTTGGATGCTGTGAAGAGGTGGGGTCAGTTGTCCAGAGACTGGTTCTGCCCTTTCCAGTGAAGCCAGGTCCAGCTCTTCTTTGCCTGGTTCAAAACCTTCCTGAGTAGAGGGTGCCAGATCTAATGAACCTGCCTCCAAAGAATCCTTCAGTGTCTCCAGTGAAATGGAATAGTCAGCAGAATCCATGTCTTCCTCCCTCACCTCATCCACTAAAACTGGAGAAACTGAAGCATCGTTCTCTGAAGCTATGGGTTCTTGTGAATCAGGCTCAAATTCTTCCTTTGCTGTTTCCAGGAACATAGTTGCAGATGTATCCGGTGGAAGAGAGGAAGGCTCCACTAGGGGTTTTGCTTCCTCACCTGACCATTGTGGCACTGATTGTGGAGGCCTGGACTGTACTTTCCGCTGTGCTGTATCAATACTTGAATAAGAGGAATCTGTGTGTTGCGTTGCAGATGTAGCATTTGGGAGGGAATCACTGTTAATTTTCTTTTGATCTTCATTACTGAACAAGGAGGTCAGAGACTTTGATCCTTTGGAGAGGGCACTTCTCCAGGGTGGAGCAAGCTCTTTTACTTTATCTTCAGCTATGCTTTGGGTTACTAATTTGCTTGTTTTAGAAACTATATTAGAATCACCATTGTCAAAATCTGGCTCTAGACTAATGGATGCATCTTTCCCTTTCCGGTAATGGATTTCTTTAATTACATAACCCTTTGGCAATGTTCCATAAAATTGTAGAGGAATTAATTCTTCTTTCACAGAATTAAACATCTTAATTTTATATTGTACAGTTCCTATGTAGACTGGCCTTAACACTAAGGGCTTGTGTTCTTTGTATATTGCCCCAGTAATCGGAGGTGTATTTGAGGTGGTTTTCTTTTTTCTTGTCTTATCATAAATGCCAGAATATGACTTTTCTTTCTCAGTGTTTAGTGCCTGGTTTTCTGAAATTAAAGGATTGTCTTTTTTGTTTGCTGGAACATCTTGAGATTCTAAAGAATTTCTTTTTTTGTTGCCTTTCCGACGCAATGATGGTGAGCCATGCTTTGACTTATGAGTTCTTTTTCGAACCTTTTTAACTTCATCCACAATAAAGGAAACGTTTCCTGGAGCAGAATTCACAGTTGATCCTTCCAGGCTATGTACTCCAGACGTCTGACTTTCTTCCGAAGCCCAGGGAGTGGAAGATCTACTTGAATTGGTCTCCCAGGTTATTCCACTATCATCCCGTTGAACAGTCACCATGGAAAAGGAGGGGTCAGATACAATACACTCCTGCTTGGTCTTGCCCTCTTCATCCTGGTCTGATAACCTGTAGTAAAAAATAATGTCAATAATTATATATTACAATAGTAAAAAAAATAAGTAAATACATTTTAGCATTAAAGAATTAATGTGAAATTAAAATATGTAGAGATCAATGTTACCATCTACACCAAAAATAGCAATGTATATAAAATAAAGTTCAATAATTCAAGTCAGGATATTAAATACAATAACACATCCCAGACCAGAAAAAACTCCAAAAACAGCTGAATTAAGTTCAGCACCTTTCCTCATCAAGATTGCCCTTCTGATCTCCCTGTGGCTCACTTGAGTCAGCAAGATCCCCACTGTGACTCTTGCACCTGTCCCTGAGAGCTCTTTTACCACTGTTACCACCCAACCTGGCTTTGGAACACTCCACTCCTAGACTATGGCCATCTGCTTCCTAACTGGCCAGGTGGAATTGACTTTCTCCCTCCCCACCTTCACTCATCCTGCCCATCTTCCCAAACTAGCTTTACTAAACATTTTCATCATACTATTCCTTGCCTAAAAATATCAGTAAATTTTTCATACCTACAGAAAAACCAAGTTCAAAATTCTTAGCTCTCTGATCCCTATCTGACATTTTTTCCAAGTACTCATCTCCCCTCTACCCTCCATGGTTTAATTTCTGTTTTAAATACAATCATGATAGACAACATATGTGACCATGTCCCAGAAAATTATAAAGAAGCTGAAAAATTCCTATCACCTAGTGATGCTGAGCCTGTCCTGATGTAACTCAATTTATTACTCACATGTTTCAGGTGACGCTAGTGAAAATAAACCTACTGAACTATCACATATAATTATGTATAGTACATACTAATACTTGATAATGAGAATAAATTGTGCTCATGGTTTATGTATTTATTATTGAATTTTTACCATTATTTTCTAAAATAATGTGTACTTACTCTATTTTTTAAAAGTTTATTATAAAGCCATGTGCCTATTCCCTCAATAGCTGCCTCATATATTTTGCATCTACCATGTCTTTTGATTGCATTAAGAGACAATGTGGGGGCTGGGGAGATAGCTCAGTTGGTAGAGTGCTTGCCTTGCAAGCACAAGGCCCTGGGTTCGATTCCCCAACACCGCAAAAAAAAAAAAAAAAGAGAGAGAGAGAGACACTGTGGAGTAGTTGACCTCTGCCATCTAGGTATGTGGAAATACACACTATGAGGTTCACACAATGATGAAATTGCCAAATGATGCATTTCTCCGAATGTATCCCTGTCATTAAGTGATGCAAGAGTGTATATAATTCACTATCTTGTACATATATCATGGGAATTCGGAGTCATGATAAAAGAAAAAGTGGTCACTGAATAAAAGAAAGCTCATAAACAATGCCAGTCTACTGCACTTCACTTTCTTTATCTGTGCAACAGGAATTATAACAGAATCTACCTTTCTGGGTATTGTGAAGGTTAAATTAGTTAATACACATGAAGTGCTAAGAGAAAGTGCCTGGTATGTACTTAGTGCCCAATAAATGTTATCTGTAATCAGGTGTTTCATGCAATTTTTGGACTTGACATCAAAGAAACCTGGGCATGGTCATCTTCAACAGCTACAGATGTCTGGAAAAGACGTCTCCTTGGACTGTTCCCCCAACACAGCTGGCTTTGGCTGCCCCTTCACTTGCTATCAGGCCCATATCTCAGACTGTAGCACTTCTCTTCTCAGGATTTCCCCTCTACCTCTTCCTCACCCATACTTATGGTGCTCTTCTATTTAGAATGCTTATTCCACACCACACTTCACTTCTGCACATCTAAACACTAGCTACCTTGCAAGGCTTAGTTTCAAAACTTCTACTGCTACCATTCCTGACCAATTAATCGATCGAGTTTGCCACCATTCCATGAACATTAAGTTGGAGATGAAAACTCCAAGCACTCTTTCCTCCCAGGAATATTGCTACAATTTTAGACTCTGAACCCTTCCTTGTACATTAGGTTTGGATGAGGATCAAGACCGCAAGTCATTCAGAGTCCCCCAGCTGTCTACTGCAAAGAGGGTGCTGAGATCTTGATCTTAGCTCTCAGCACAGTCAGATGAAGCCTAGGGCAGCCATATCCCCAGCCTTATCTATTCCCCGCAGTGTTCTGTAAATGTCAGTGGGTTCTACACATGCTATAGGTGAAAAGAATTGGGAAGTGGTGGGAAGAACTAGTTTCCATTTTCTTGGCAACTCTGCTCTCCCTTATTTGTTTTGGTATTAAACTATTGAACTTAATTAGTAATTAATCTTGGTCCTGGGCTGAATCTTATTTTGAACTATTTTTTCAGGCTCTTTTCCATACCCAATTAACATTATTCCTCACAATTTCAACTCGTATTACTTCTTCTCCCTTTCCTGTCACTTAACAGAAATAGGATGAAAATAAAAATTATGACTAGTGTCAGGGAAGTCAGCATTTAGAATGCCTGCAACTGTAGTAGCATTATAAAAGCAATTATAAATTCAATTTAGAGTTCATTATTGATTGTAAATTCAGTATATCCAACCAGAGATGTTTTCATTACTAGCTAGAATGAGTTCAGGAAGACTGAGCAGCGCATCCAAAGGGTGGTCATAAAACGGCAGTGCCCCACTGTTATAGTTTGGATATGAAATGTCCCCCAAAAGTTCATGTATTAGAAACATGTTGTCCAACGTAGCAATGTTCAGAGGTGAAATGATTAGGTCATAAAAACTATAATCGGAGGATTAATCCATTTGTTGGATTAATAATTCCAATGGACTAACTAGGTGCTAGCTATAGGTAGGTGAGGCATGGCTGGAGGAAGTAAATCACTGGGGTTATGTCTTTGGGGTTTATATTTGGTCATTATTTCTGCCTTTAATAAACTTAGATAATAGGAACAGAAATATAAAGACACAGAATCTTCTTTTAAGAAATTCAAATCTAATGGGGAGATAAAACTAAACATCTTAATACAGTAAAATAAGTACTATTACAGAAAACAGGCAATTTACAATCAGGACATAAGGAAGGGAAGACATCACACAGGAAAGGTGCTTGAGTTGATATATAGAAGAAACAGGAGTCTGCCAATGGATGAGAAGAGAAGGTGGTATGAAGATGGGGAGGTTATTCCAGGAAAAGGTCACAGGATATGCAAAATATATATATGAATAAACAGTCTGGCTCACTGAGAGATAAAGTTGAATGACAGCCAACAGGAATCAGAATTGCTATATTAGCATATGTAAATCCAAAGCCCAAGAATTCACATTATACTCCATCTAAAGATATAATTAACTAAGTTAACAGAAAAGGAATGGTCCTCGTAGAGTTCACAAATGCTCCAAGGACTTTCTTACTCAGCAACACAAGTGTTTTTATCTATGTGTACATCAGTTCTTCATGAAGAATATTGGCTATATTCATTCCCCTCTGATTGCATTCTCACAAAGCAACCTCCTGATTATCACTTGATTTCCCAAGTAGATTTATCTTAAGGAGTGAGGTGAGACAAATACAATGACTCCTTCCCCATCCCCACTCCACCATGGGTAAGAAGGTTCAGCAGGTCTAAGTTAGATTTACCTAGATACTGAACCTTTCTATTATGCCTTATTCCTTCCTTCTTCTGAGATTCTATCTGGAATCATGTTCCTCCTCCCTGAAGCATTCTCTCTAGTATTTCCTGTAGTGTGAATTTTCTGACACATTCTTACTACTCTTTCTTTTAAAAGTCTTTCATACTTCATTCTTGAAGAATAATTTGGGGTGTAAAATTTTAGGTCGTTAGGTATTTTCTCTTGGCACTTAAAAAATATTCCACTGTCTTATGTCTTCCATTGTTTGTTGATAAATTAACTTTTACTCTAACTGTTGCTTTTCTGAAATCTGAACTTCCCCCTACTAACCCTCAATTATTTTTAAGATTTGGTTGTTTCAGTTTTCTGAAGTTACTCTCATTTCCTTAAGTACCTTATCCAAAGTGCATGATTTATGAATCTGTAGATTAATGTCTTTCATCATTTCTGAGACATTCTGTCATATTCCTTGTTCAAATATTGTTCCTGTTCAATTACCTCTCTTTTATTCTGAGATTCCAATTTTCCATAAATTAGAACTTCTCATTATATTCTATTTGTGCTTTATTGGGCTGTTTCTTCCAATCTATCATCCAGTATGCTAAATCTATATTCAATCATGTCAAAACTGCTTAATAAAGCCATCGAATGTGTTATTATCCTGTTATTATATTCTTCAATTCTAGAATTTCCATTGTTTTAATTAATTCCAGTATTCTCTGATAAAATTGTCTTGTCCTTTATTTCCATGTTCCCATCCCTATAAATAAATTGAACATTGTACAAATATCATTCTTCTACAGAAGCCCTTCCCTTCCCTTAGTAGTCCAGCTATGTCCCAAGTATCACTCCGCATGGGATAAAGAGCTTACAGGATTGGGTGTGCTATACTACTCCATGCCTAAGTTTTCCTAAATAAACTAGTTTTTATTTGCACTGTGTGTCCATGACCCATTGCATGATGATCTTTGAGTGGTGTTTTTGTATGTTTGCTGGTGATATTCTTATTTTCAACTGTTAAACTGACATTCTATTTTCCACACTTGTTTCTTGTGAGTGATATTAGTCTAAATCAGATTTCAAAATATTAATTTCATTAAATGTGCTGAAAATGTAATCCTTTCTCTGATTTGCAGTTAAAGTAATGCTAAAGTTCTTCACAGCAATATAATTATGAACAATACATTAGATTTACATCATATTTTATTCTATTCTCAATCATTCCAAAATGAAGGATCAGATCTGGAATATGTTGATCAGGTCAAAAATCTTCATGTTTCCCATTCAGGCCTTGATCACTCTTCATAGGTACAACTTTTCTCTCTTTCTCTTCATTTTATCTTAGTTCATAGAGAGCAGTAACTTACTAAAAATCAAGTATTATGAATGGAAATAGCCTTGTGATTTTAATTTTTAATTAAAACAAGGGAGAGGAAATACATATGTCCAAATTGAAATTTTTAAAGACAGAAATGATTAGCTATCAGTGGAACTGTCAAAATAATAAATCCCCTTATTTTATCATCAATACCTTTGTCTTGAATTGTACTCTCATTTATTCCTTTAAAAACAACTACACTTTTGAAAGAAGCTAAATGGATGCTTAAACTATTTTTATCAAAATATAAGATTTGTAACTATTATACTTGTTTATATTCAGATCAAGATTTATATCCTCAGAACTGGTAGTTCCTTTCTTTTATCAGCAGTTAAAGTAACATTAAATTTCTTCATAGTAATATAATTATGAACAATACATTAGATTTATATCATCATACTGTATTCTGCTCCCAAGCAATCACAGTGTACTAATAGGAAGTACATCAAACAAAAGAAAGTAATGGGCAAAATTTTCCCAACTAAATCTTTTAAAATGCATTAAATATCAACTTTTGTAACATAACAATGGAAAAGTCACATATAATCCTATTTATATTACAACTTAGAAAAATGCATTTTAAAGCATAAAACAGCAAACAAGTTTGTAACCTTGTACAAACAAGATTGTACACTTATAACGTAAATTGTTAGTGTTTTCTGTGGGCCATTTTTAAAAATCAGAGTTCTTTAAAAAAAATCAAAAATTCTACAATTAATATTTCACCAAGAATTAATTTAATATACATGTCCTTAGAAGGCCAAAAAAAATCATGGACATTGCTGAACAAAATTAATGTAAAATGACTAAGATTAAGAAATTTATAAGCCATTAGGGAGGTAAGAAAAAATTAATAAATCACAAATGAAGAAATTATTATATGGTATTACTAGAAATTATAGCAAGTTCTCATTTTTTAAAATATTTTTTAGTTGTAGATGGATACAATATCTTCATTTATCCATTTTTTTTAAATTTTATTAAAAATATTTTTTTTAATTTTAATTAAAAATCATAAATTTACATAGGGCAATGTTGTTTGATTCATTTTGTTACTTTTTTTCCCTTCCCCCCTCCCCTCCCACCCCTCTTTTCCCTCTATACATTCCTTTCTTCCTCATTCTTACCACCCTCCTTATCCCTAACCCTAAACCTAACCCTAACCCTAACACTAACCCCTCCTACCCGCCCCCCCCTCCGTATGACCTCATCCGCTTATCAGCGAGATCATTCGTCCTTTAGTTTTTTGAGATTGGCTTATCTCACTTAGCATGATATCCTCCCATTTCATCCATTTGCCTGCGAATGCCATGATTTTGTCATTCCTCATGGCGGAGTAATATTCCATTGTATATATATGCCACAGTTTCTTTATCCATTCATCAACTGAAGGGCATCTGGGTTGGTTCCACAATCTGGCTATAGTGAATTGAGCAGCTATGAACATTGATGTGGCTGTATCTCTGTAGTATGCTGATTTTAAGTCGTTTGGGTATAGGCCAAGGAGTGGGATAGCTGGGTCAAATGGTGGTTCCATTCCAAGCTTTCTGAGGAATCTCCATACTGCTTTCCAGAGTGGCTGTACTAATTTGCAACGCCCCCAGGAATGTATGAGTGTACCTTTTTCCCCACATCCTCGCCAACACCTATTGTTGCTTCTGTTCTTGATAATCGCCATTCTAATTGGGGTGAGATGGAATGTTAGAGTAGTTTTGATTTGCATTTCTCTTATTACTTGAGATGTTGAACATTTTTTCATATATCTGTAGATTGTTTGTACATCTTCTGTGAAGTGTCTGTTCATTTCCTTAGCCCATTTGTTGATTGGATTATTTATATTCTTGGTGTAAAGTTTTTTGAGTTCTTTATAGATTCGGGATATTAGCGCTCTATCTGAAGTATGATTGGCAAAGATATTCTCCCACTCTGTAGGCTCTCTCTTCACATTACTGATGGTTTCCTTTCTGAGAGAAAGCTTTTTAGTTTGAATCTATCCCAGTTGTTGATTCTTGCTTTTATTTCTTGGGCTATGGGAGTCCTGTTAAGGAAGTCTGCTCCTAAGCCAACAAGTTGAAGGTTTGGGCCTACTTTTTCTTCTATAAGATGCAGGGTCTCTGGTCTGATTCCGAGGTCCTTGATCCATTGTGAGTTGAGTTTTGTGCAGGGTGAGAGATAAGGGTTTAATTTCATTTTGTTGCATATGGATTTCCAGTTTTCTCAGCACCATTTGTTGAAGAGGCTATCTTTTCTCCATTGCATATTTTTGGCCCCTTTGTCTAGTATGAGAAAATTGTATTTATTTGGGTTTGTGTCCGTGTCCTCTATTCTGTACCATTGATCTACCTTTCTATTTTGGTACCAATACCATGCCATTTTTGTTACTATTGCTTTGTAATAGAGTTGAAGATCTGGTATTGCGATACCCCCTGCTTCGCTCTTTCTACTGAGGATTGCTTTAGCTATTCTGGGTTTCTTATTCTTCCAGATGAATTTCATAATTGCTTGCTCTATTTCTGTAAGGTACATCATTGGGATTTTAATTGGAATTGCATTGAATCTATATAGCACTTTTGGTAGTATGGCCATTTTGACAATATTAATTCTTCCTATCCATGAACATGGGAGATCTTTCCATCTTCTAAGGTTTTCTTTAATTTCTTTCTTTAGTTTTCTGTAGTTCTCATTGTAGAGGTCTTTCACCTCTTTTGTGAGATTGATTCCCAAGTATTTTATTTTTTTCGAGGCTATTTTGAATGGGGTAGTTTTCCTAATTTCTCTTTCTGAAGATTCATCACTTATGTATAAAAATGCGTTGGATTTATGGGCATTGATCTTGTAACCTGCTACTTTACTGAATTCACTTATGAGTTCTAAGAGTTTTCTGGTAGAATTTCCTGGTTCCTCTAAATATATAATCATGTCATCAGCGAACAGGGATAGTTTGAGTTCTTCTTTCCCAATTCGTATCCCTTTAATTTCTTTGGTCTGTCTAATTGCTCTGGCCAGAGTCTCAAGAACGATGTTGAATAGAAGTGGTGAAAGAGGGCATCCCTGCCTTGTTCCAGTTTTTAGGGGGAATGCTTTCAGTTTTTCACCATTTAGAATGATATTAGCCATGGGCTTAGCATAAATGGCCTTTACAATGTTAAGGAATGTTCCCACTATCCCTATTTTTTCTAGTGTTTTGAGCATGAAGGGGTGCTGTCAAATGCTTTTTCTGCATCTATTGAAATAATCATGTGATTCTTGACTTTAAGTCTATTAATATGGTGAATTACGTTTATTGATTTCCTGATGTTGAACCAACCTTGCATCCCTGGGATAAAACCCACTTGATCGTGATGCACTATCTTTTTAATATATTTTTGTATGCGATTTGCTAAAATTTTGTTGAGAATTTTTGCGCCGATGTTCATTAAGGATATTGGTCTGAAATTTTCTTTCCTCGATGTATCTCTGTCTGGTTTAGGTATCAGGGTGATATTGGCTTCATAGAATGAGTTTGGGAGGGTTCCCTCCTCTTCTATTTTATGGAATACTTTGAGAAGTATTGGAATGAGCTCTTCTTTAAAGGTTTTGTAGAACTCGGCTGAGAACCCATCTGGCCCCGGACTTTTCTTTGTTGGTAGGCTTTTGATGACCTCTTCTATTTCATTGCTTGAAATTGATTTATTTAAGTTGTGTATGTCTTCCTCGTTCAGTTTAGGTAATTCATATGTCTCTAGAAACTTGTTGATGTCTTCGAGGTTTTCTGTTTTGTTGGAGTATAGATTTTCAAAATAGCTTCTAATTATGTTTTGTATTTCACTCGTGTCTGTTGTGATATTTCCTTGTTCATTCCGAATTTTAGTAATTTGAGTTTTCTCCCTTTTTCTCTTTGTTAGCGTGGCTAAGGGTTTATCAATTTTGTTTACTTTTTCAAAGAACCAACTATTTATTTTGTTAATTTTTCCGATTGTTTCTTTTGTTTCAATTTCGTTGATTTCGGCTCTGATTTTAACTATTTCCTGTCTTCTACTACTTTTGGTGTTGGTCTGCTCTTCTTTTTCTAGCGCTTTGAGCTGTAGTGTTAAGTCGTTTATTTGTTGATTTCTACTTCTTTTGTTGAATGCGCCCCATGAAATAAATCTTCCTTTCAGTACTGCTTTCATAGTGTCCCAGAGATTTTGATATGATGTGTCTTTGTTCTCATTTACTTCTAAGAATTTTTTAATTTTCCTCCTGATGTCTTCTGTTATCCATTCATCATATAATAGTGTATTATTTAATCTCCAAGTATTGGAGAAGTTTCTGTTTTTTATTCTGTCATTTATTTCTAATTTCAGTCCATTATGATCTGATAGAGTACAAGGTAGTATCTCTATCTTCTTGTATTTGCTAACAGTAGCTTTGTGGCATAAAACATGGTCTATTTTAGAGAAGGATCCATGTGCTGCTGAGAAGAAAGTGTATTCGTTCTTTGTTGGATGGTATATTCTATATAAGTCAGTTAAGTCTAAATTGTTGATTGTGTTATTGAGATCTATGGTTTCCTTATTCAATTTTTGTTTGGACGATCTATCCAGCGGTGAGAGAGGTGTGTTAAAATCACCTAGTATTATTGTGTTGTGGTCTATTTGATTTCTGGCATTGAGAAGGATTTGTTTGACGTACATGGATGAGCCAATGTTCGGGGCATAGATATTTATGATTGTTATGTCTTGCTGATTTATGCTTCCCTTAAACAGTATGTAATGTCCTTCTTTATCCCTTCTGACTAGTTTTGGCTTAAAGTGCACATTATCTGAAATGAGGATGGATACTCCAGCTTTTTTGCTGTGTCCGTGTGCATGGTATGTTTTTTCCCATCCTTTCACCTTTAGTCTATGGGTACCTCTTTCTATGAGATGGGTCTCTTGCAGGCAGCATATTGTTGGATTTTTCTTTTTAATCCAATCTGCCAGTCTATGTCTTTTGATTGATGAGTTCAGGCCATTAACATTCACAGTTATTATTGTGATATGATTTGTATTCCTAGTCATTGGACTCATTTTTGTTTTTTGACATGATTTGGTTTCTCCTTTATTTGGCTATTCCTTTAGGCTAGTTCCTCCCGTTGCTGATTTACATCGTTGTTTTTCTTCTCTTCCTCATGGAATATTTTGCTGAGAATGTTCTGTAACGCCAGCTTTCTTTTTGTAAATTCCTTTAGCTTTTGTTTATCGTGGAAGGATTTTATCTCATCGTCAAATCTGAAAGTAAGTTTTGCTGGGTATAAGATTCTTGGTTGGCATCCATTTTCTTTCAGGGCTTGGTAAATGTTGTTCCAGGTCCTTCTAGCTTTTAGGGTCTGGACTGAAAAATCTGCTGATATTCTTATTGGTTTCCCCCTGAATGTAATCTGATTCTTTTCTCTTGCGGCCTTTAAAATTCTGTCTTTATTTTGTATGTTAGGTATTTTCATAACAATGTGCCTTGGTGTAGGTCTGTTGTAATTTTGCATATTTGGAGTCCTATAAGCCTCTTGTACTTGGTTTTCCATTTCATTCTTCAGATTTGGGAAATTTTCTGATATTATTTCATTGAATAGATTGTTCATTCCTTTGGTTTGTTTCTCTAAGCCTTCCTCAATCCCAATTATTCTTAAATTTGGCCTCTTCATGATATCCCATAATTCTTGTAGATTCTGTTCATGATTTCTTACCATCTTCTCTGTTTGGTCAACCTTGTTTTCAAGATTAAATATTTTGTCTTCAATATCTGAGGTTCTGTCTTCCAGGTGATCTATCCTATTGTTTATGCTTTCTATGGCGTTTTTAACTTGGTTTATTGTTTCCTTCATTTCAAGGATTTCCGTTTGGTTTTTTTTTTTTCAGTATCTCTGACTCTTTATTGAAATGCTCTTTTGCTTCCGTTATTTGCTCTTTTAACTGTTGATTAGTGCGTTCATTTAATGCCTGCATTTGTTCTTTCATCTCCTCATTTGCTTCCCTGATTGTTTTAATTATGTACATTCTGAACTCCCTTTCGAACATTTCTTCTGCTGTGCTGTCATTGGGTTTTATTGATATAGTATCTAGGTTTGTTTCGGACATTTTCTTCCCTTGTTTTCTCATATTGGTCAGATGTCAATGGGACTCTGTGATATTGTAGATTTCCTCTATTGGGTTATAGTGACCCTGTAGATTTCCAGTGTATCACCTACCAGCCTTCAGTAGCCAGAAGTCTTGGATTAATTTGATAATGCAGTGCTTCCGAAGAACGCTGCCCCTAGCCCGCTACTGGTTCCAGGGAGAGAGACCTGGAGAGGTCTCTTGTTGCACAGCCCTGGTTCCAGAGGCTGGTTGTAAGTCGGAGGTCTCCACTGGCTTGGGGACTTGTGGCTGGCTCTGTGTAGACAGGCTCTCACTGGGTGATTTGCCCCGAGAAGCTAGCCTAGAGAAGTGCTTCCCGCTGGAGGGGGGCTGGGCTGCTTGGGGAAGTCCCTGGCGCCCTGTGCTAGTCACTGAAGCAACCTGTGGGCTGGTTGGAGCTGGCAGTGGGGCGGGCCGGAGCTGGCCGCGCTGCTTCTGTGCAGAGGGGCTCTCACTGGGGGGCCTGTTCCGAGAGGCTGGAGGATCTGTCCCTGTGGGCCGAGCCCACCGCCAGACTGCATTGAGCTGCCTGGGGGAGACGCTATCTGCCCTGTCCCACTCTAATAAGCCACTCAAATCCGGGCCTGCCACCCAGCTGAGCTTCGCTGGGTGGGGGAAACTCACCCTGTGGTTCTATTTTAGTCTGAGACTCTCAATGCCTCCCCTTCTTGAATCCTGGGTTCTGGGACAACTGGAGATGCAGTCACCCTCTAGTCCGCCATCTTGGATCGCCCCGTGGAAAAAGCCTGTAGCTGGAGTGGGACAATGCTGTCTGGAGAGGTCTCTGGCTGCCCAGCCCTGGTCCCAGAAGCCGCTTGTGTATCCTATCCATTTTTTTTTAATGTGGTTTTGAGGATCAAACCAAGTGCCCCACGTGTGAGGCAAGTCTTCTACCACTGAGCAACAGCCCCAGCCCGAAAGTTCTCATTCTTTAGACATACTAAAGACCATTCAGGTTCACTATGGACGAAAAGAATATGTATCATATTTTCTGACCAGATGCTTCAGAAGATTGGAAGTTAGAAACTTCCATCATTTGAAACCTAGTTATATTTGCCATCACAAAGTCTAAGACCCAGTCAAACATAAGCCTTACCCTTCATGATTCTACTTACATCTTTCTCTTCCCCTTGGAATGAATCATCTTTGTACATCTTATCATTTCTTTCTTTATAGACCAGCTCATGTATCAACTTCTCCAATGAAACTCACTGATTCTGCAAGCTGAAATAATTTTCTTTCTCTGAACTTCTGAACTCTTGATGTAATCTTTCCCTAAGGCATTTGCCACCCTGGGTTTCTTTTTACATACAGCCTAGCTCCTCCGTAAGGCTATATTATTACTGTGAGCAGTACCATGTCATTTAATGAGTTTTATTCTATAGATTCTTCTCTTACAAATCTTTTCAAACTATTCAACTTTGTTTTCAAAGGAGCAACATATCTTTCACTTTTGCACTTACATTTCACTACATTTAATTCATTTAACATTTAATTAAATCATGTTGTAACAATAACAAGAGCAATTAGTATAAAACATTCAGGAACAATCACAATAGTACAACTCAAAATAATGGAAATTATTAGAGATTAATGTGATAACTGGTCAGCTTTCCTTAGACACCAACCAACAAAGAGTTTTGGTTACTCCAGCCAATTAGTTTTAATGAAAGTGGTTAAAAAGCGTTTGTATTATTCTTTCTTTTATTTCTTTTATTTGTTCTAATTACTTGTATCATTCTTTCTTTACATTGATAGTAAACATTAGTGTTTAACCCATGAAGTTTCTGTTTTAGGTGAAATGACAAGACTTATGCAACCACCATTATTCAAACACCATTGATTTTCTTTTTTCTTTTTTCGGTACTGGGTATTGAACCCAGGTGCAATCCACCATTGAGCTATATCCCCAGTCTTTTTATTTTGAGGTAGGATTTCCCTAAGTTGCTGAGGCTGATCTCAGTCTCGTGATCCTCCTCCCTTAGCTTCCCAAGTCACTGAAATTACAGGCATGTACCACCTCATCCAGCCAACCACAACTGCCTTCAGATTGAAACCCAAAGTCAAGATTCATTCATTCAAGAAGTATTTATTAAGCTCAAATGATGTACTAGGCACTGTTAGCTATTATTTTTTACAGCAAGATTATTGGTCAGTGAAAATATTCTAAGAGATCTTAGGGGTTCTCTTTAACCAATCTTGTCTGAGCTGTAGATTTCTGAGAGAAATATAAATTAATTTTGTCTTAATTCTTCTGAAATCTTGAATGCACTTGAATGATGATACCAGAGGCAGCTCCACGGTAAAGCAAACTGGGAGCCTGCCTAAACCTTCGTCTGTACAAGAGCACTGCTAGACACAACATTGATCTCCCAGCTCAGCTTGAAAACACTCAGTGTGTGAACAGTTTCCTGCTTCATCTATACAAGGGTATAAGAATAAACTATGTGATACAAAGAGTCATGTATTTTGAGCGTTCTTTTTAAGGAGCATTGTTTCAGTCAGCTATTTCACTGTTCTGACTAAAGGATCTCACCAGAACAAGTTTAGGAGGAAAGGTTTATTTGAGGGCCCATGGTTTCGGAGGTCTTAGTCCATAGAAGGCCTCCTCCATTCCTCAGTGCTCAAGGTGAGACTGAGCATCTTGGTGGACAAGCGTGGCGAGGGAAGCAGCTTACATATTGATCAGGAAGCAAAGAGAATCCACTCGCCAGATACAAATATATACCCAAAGCCACCCACAACTCCCACCTCCTCCAGCCACACCCTACCACTTCAGTAACTACTCAATTAATCCCTATCAGGGTATTAAATCACTGATTGGGTTAAGGCTCTTACAACCCACTCATTTCTCCTTTGAAACTCCTTGCACTGTCTCACACATGATCTTTTAGGGGACACCTCACATCCAAACCATAACAAGCATTATATCTGTAAAATCTCAAGATACATAATAGTAATTTACGTAATTAGTTGGTGGGCTTGGGGTGTAACTTAGTGGTTGAGTGCTTGCCTCGCATGCACAAGGCCCTGAGTTCAATCTCCTGTATCACAAAATAACAACAACAAAAACAATAATAATAACAAATTAATTATTTGGGACACTAGTTTCTCATTCCAGATGTTTCCTCTCATGTAAAAAGACACTGTTAGCATAAGAGTGCTGGCCTAGGTTCCCTGCTTCACCCCTCCCTAGTTTACTCTGTTGATTGTACAGTGAATTATATGAGGAGACGTCTGTGGTTCTGCCTGCAACTGGATATATAAATCTGTCTATTTCTGAGATGTGGTATTTAAAAACACATTGTTGTTCTATATACCTAAGCCACATTCACTGATATTGGCTTTATCAGTAATAGTGCTGATATTTTTATCTCTACCATTCTTTCGTTTATCTGTCACTTGTTTCAGAACTTAGACAAGGAAAAAGGGGTGTTGTATAGCAATACTATTTGCCAGATCCCAATAAATGACCACATGTACAGCAGCTGGTAGGACCTAAAGAATATCCCTTGACAACAAGAACAGGTATGATAAATATTCTACATACTTGTGAGTACCTTCCACAAACTGGTTTTGAACCAATCAGACCAAGAGAAATCCATCAGTCAGAACTCAGCAAGGCCCTGATCACATACTAGTCTCCCTCAAAAGCACACAGCTACATCTTTACTTAATTGCACAAGCTCAAAGAACTCTAGAAACATGGTGATAGACTTGATGCTTTATAAGCAACATGGACTACTTTTAAATGTGCATTACCCACAGTCAATGAAAATATTATATATACTGCAAATTTGTCCATGAGTTGGAAGGAATAGGGTTAATTATTTGAATCAGATTATGCAAAAAAAGATCAACTTCTGTATTCTTAAAACAAATGTCTTAGATCAATTTATCCTGAGGCCATGCTAGCTCTACTGCCACCTCTTTTACCAGGAATAAGGCAATCTGGATTCCATCTGCTACCAGGAATAAGGCAATCTGGATTCCAGTGCTCTGACACTTACCAGGTATCTGGTTTTCAGCAACAGAGCAACAGAGCAACAAAAATAAGTTATAATTAAACATTACTTAATGACTTTCAAAAGACTTTCATAAGTATTATTTCCTTTTACCCACAAATTCACTATTTGATTTACCCAACAAATTCTAACACTTATTACATACCAGACTCTGTTCTAGGCAGAGAAGATACAGCAGCAAACAAAACAAAGCTCCAGCTCTCATGCTGCTTAAATTTCTGTAGAATTTAATAAGATATGTGTTATGAAGAAATTTGAATGGTACAAATGGGAAGGGGTGATGGCTATGAATTTGGTACTATATTATATAAAATGATCAAGGAAGACCTCTCAATCCAAGATATATTTGAACAGAGCCTTCAGGAAAGTGAGGGATAAACAGCAGAGCAATTAACGATGTTCAAGATACTGAGATGAAACTGTGCTTGCCACAGGCAATAAATAGCAAAGATAGGAGTGAGTAAGGGAGAGAAAGTAAAAGATGAAAGCCAGGTACAGTGGTGCACACCTGTAATCCCAGAGTCAGGAGGATGAGGCCGGAGGACTGCATGTTCAAGTCCAGCCTAAAGCAACTTAATGAGACCCTGTCTCAGAAAAAAGTGGGAGGGGGGATATAAGGGCTGAGGATTAGCTCAGTGGTAGACTACCCCTGAGTTCAATCCCCAGTACCCAAAAAAAAAAAAAAAAAAATGATGGAGATGAGGTCACAGTGGTAGCTGGGAGCCAGCTCACTTGAGCTTTTAGGAAGGTTTGGATTTTATTTTGAGTGAAATGGTAAGCCATTGGACCATCAGCCCTATCATCTTCCAATAGCTCAGGGATAGATAACTACTCAGGTTAAACTGCGGGGCCTCTGCTTCCCCTGTCTTACTCCAATCATTAATTGGAATCTTAAGCAGAATGATACAAAGGCTAAAAATCCATAGCACCCTGGGCAGATAATTAGTCTTTCTTGCACTCTAAACCCCACCCAGTGTCTACCTGGTTCTCCATTCTATTTGTCCTTCATTCTGTGAGCTCCCTAAAGTTTCTTTAATACATTCCATTTTCTGCCTGGTACATACAGGACTGGTTGGTTGTTTGTTTTCAGAGATGGCTAGCTTATCACCATACATTTCTCTTTTTTCTGGGCCTGCAGATCATCTATACTTCCCAGCCTCCCTTAAGTTAGGTGTCGTCAGGTTATGGTCAAATGACTGAGATTAAGCCAATGGAAAGTGAATACTAGTATTGGGTTCTATTTCTAAGCATGGATCATACAAATCTCACACAAAATCTTCCATACTTTTTTCCATCCTCAGCCTGAATAATGGCAACGTTAAATGTCACATGCTGAAGATGGCAAAGTCACACCAGGTAAGATGCTTTGGTCCCTGAGTCATTGCCCAACCACAAATTGCCTACATTGGATTTTTAAGTGAGCTAGAGAAATTCTTATTACACTAATTCACTGAGATGTGGTGGGTTTGTTATAGCAAGTGGTGTTACCTTATCCAATCCAAACTCTAACTAATACATGTACATCTCTGTCACCATTAAACGTCTCACCACAACACTAACCATCTGTACTCCTCAGCATAGAAAACACTTTTTTTCTATAAATGTTGTTGCATATATATCATACATATAATTTTAATTTTAATTACACAAGTAAATGAAAACATTCTTATTGTAAAAAATGTAATCTAACAAAGCTAGGCAAAGTCTCCCTTAATTATCACCACTCCTATCTCTATCCCATTACCAAAGATTACCCACATAATCAATAACATTTTGTAAATTAAAAAAGAAAAACCAAAACCTAATCCTGGAAAAATAAAAAATAGAAATTCTGCTTTTAAATCCTAATAATTACCCCTAATGTGCAAAGTAATGGAATAGGAAGAGGAACAACAGAGTTTTCTTCCAAGAACTTGGAGGCTCACATAGAGATGTATCTGCAAACAGATCATTATCATACAGTGTAACACATGCTTCAACAGAAAGAATGTGCAAAAGGCATCTGAGATGGTACAGAAAAGGTAATTTTTAGCTTTGGGATCAAGTGTGGAAGACTGTGTGAACACAAGTGTGAAAGAAAAGGTCTGGAATATAATCAGAGTATAAAAGTATAAAAGGCTGATGTAAGGTTTTGTAAGATAAAAATGAGTTTTCCAGGAGGACCAGGTTGCAGGTGGTTGGAGGCAATTCAGGTAAAAGGAAAAAGGTGCAAAAGTAAGATAGTATGAAACCATATGGTGTGTCTGGGTGTGCTTCGAGACACCTCAGCAAAAGTCTGTAACCATTTTAAAAGTCATAAGACCCAGTGGCATAAATGTTAGCATTATGCACATGCTTCCAAATGCTACACCAAACTCCAAGCAGATTGGAAAATATACCTATTACTCTGTCTTTCCCAAAGCTTCAGACAGTCCTGAAACCTAATCAATGATGGGCTACACAGAGACTTATTATTAACAGTTGAGATAACCTGAGTCAGCGAGTGTCTAAGACATGTGCCTGACCTTGGCAAAGAAAGCACTCAATTTTAATTACACAAGTAAATGAAAACATTCTTCTTGTAAAAAAAAAAAAAAAAAACAAAAACAAAAACAAAAAACAGTAATCTAACATGGACAGACTCCTTTAATTATCACCACCCCATCTCTGCCCATCTCTGTCCCTTCCCAGAGATAGATTTCTCCACAGCTGTTCCACTGACTGTTTTTTTTTTTTTAACTACCAATTATAACTTCATAGAGCATAAAGTATAAAGGCTAATTGGTCCAAGAAGCAAGACCAGATGAAGAAGTGACCCATTTGAAAGTAGGTCTCAAAATAGTGACTGGCTTCTTTCCTACCGGCCACTTCTCCCCAACCAAAATACTGCATGTAGGCCACATGCATAAATTCTCCACTTATTTCAAGTAGGAAATATCTACCTAGTGGACAAAGAATTAATATGACCCAAACACAATTCTGGAATTGTAGAACTCTCTTATCTATCCAGAGTTTTAAAAAGTAATTTGAGTTTTAGCATATATAATCAATTCATAAATACTTAGAGAGTATCTCTTCAGGGTCTAATCATGAGCTGGGAGTCATGGCTCAGTTACTATGCTGCAGGCAAATATTTAAATCTATCACTATAAAGTATAAAAAATCATCCATCAAATGTTCCACTGTTATTGAAAACTAAGGACAAAAAATACTAGGTCCAGAGAATCAAAATGAATGAACTATTAAATGACAGGGCTGGTTCATAGCCTAGTAACCAACCAGACCAAAATGTGGGCAACTCATTATTTGTGATCTTAGAATCTGGGGGTTCCTCAACAGTGACAATATGGACATTTTGGTCTACATAATTTTGTATTTGGGTGAGGGGCTCTCCTGTGTGCTGAGGATGTTAGTAGCATTCCTGGTCTCTATCCACTAGATGCCAATACTACCCCATTCCTAATCATGACATCAAAAATGTCTTCAGACATATACTAGCTGAGAACCACTACTACAGGTAGAACTAAGTGAGAAAATACAATCAACTATGGGCAACATCACCTTAGCTGAGGACGTAAATGAAAAATCATGGAGAATAAGAACATTCATGTTCTGGAATTTCCAGCCAAGGAGTTAAACACAGGCTTAACTGTTTAGCACTGGAATTCTTCAACAGCTACTGAGTATTAGCATAGAGCAGAAACTGTACCCACCAACCCCTGCTGTCAAATTCCTGTGAATGTTGAGTGGTGGTTACTAAGAGACAGAGCACTTCATCTGAATAGAATGTGTCAGGTTGCGATCTTTTTAAAATAAATCAGTGAGCCAGGATAGACTTCTCCCCAGCTGTTCCACTTACTTTTTTTTTTTTTTAACCTACAATTATAACTCCATAAGAGCATGAGGTATGAGGGAACTGGTCCAAAATGCAGGAGAAATCTGGTGAGACTTCCTTGTTGACCCTCTAGCAATTTTTATTGCTCAGTTTGCAACAAAGAGCCTCTATACTGTGGCCTTGAAAATAATAATAACATTTTAAAATAAAACCAATCTCAGCTATTAGATAGAACCAGGGTTTGTCTGTATACATAGCATGAAGTACGGTAACATTTTTCTTTTCTCTGTCATTATTTTAAGTGGGGGAAAACCCCACCAAGGCCTTCTGCAGCAGATGCTATGGAGATGAGCCAGGGTGAGTGAAAAACATCCCAGCATTAGGAAGGAGGACCCTTTTGTCTGGTGGCAGCAGGTTGGCTCTCCTGAGCCTGTTTTGATAAACTCAGAGAGATTCCACAGGAGGCATAGCAGGCACCTTATAGTGATGGAGAGAAACATCCTCCAGAGACCTCTGTGTGGTGTACAGAAGAGTGCAGATGGAAAGGGGTTATGCTGAAAATACTGACTGATCAACAACCACACTCTTCTCTTTAATTTCCAAGTGTTATTCTACTGAATTTTTATCTAGTCCCCAAATTAATGCCACCAATAATCCACCAAGGAAAATTAAGCTTGATTTTACAATTACTGACAATTCAGGTATTTCTGCTAGATCAACTCTAGATGATAACTCATCAACACCATTGTTTGTTTCTTCTGCAAGTTCACTATTAGAAAGTATTTTCTTTTGGGCAATACATAAAATGGTTAGAAATCTCTCCATCCCCCATTTTTTCTTTATTCTCAAATTAATGATCTATAAAGGATGTGGAAAAGAACATCATTTTTTAAGGAAGTAATTTCCCTCTCCAATGTGGCCAATTCTTCCACTGGAGAAGATTTGTTACCTAAAAGATTAATGTCTCAAAAACACAACTTACAGTGATACACAACTGTAAGCCCAGTAACTCAGGAGGCCGAGGTAGGAGGATTTCAAATTTGAGGTGAGCTTCGGCAACTTTGTGAGACCCTGTCTCAAAAATAGAAAATAAGAAGGTTGGGGATGTAACTCAGTGGCACAGCACCCCTGGGTTCAATCCCCCAGTCTCCCACTCTCCCTCACACATACACACACAAACTTATAATTTATAAAACCTGTATTGGCCATTAACCTTTTCATCTCTTCAACTTCCGAGCAATTTTCTAGGTATTTTAAATTCTTACTCTGTTAGCCAGGCACAGTGGCCCACACCTGTAAATCACAGCCACTCAGGAAACTGAGGCAGGATCACAAGTTCAAGGTCAGCCTGGACAACCTAGCAAGCCCCTGTTTAAAAAAAAAAAAAAGAGCTGGGTTCCAGCACAAAGGAAAAAGGAAAAGGAAAAGGAAAAAAAAAAAAAAAAAAAAAAGAATGAAAAAGTCTTCTTTCTTTCTACAAAGAAAGAATTTTAAAGGTCAAGAAAATGGTAGATAGTCATTATCCTTGAGTCAATTCTACCATGTTAGGCCGGTGGCAGAGGTATCTGGTCCCTATGAAATTGAAAACAAATAGTAGAGTTCTCAGGTAAGAAGCTCCCGGAAGGCATTGCTGATGATCCCTTCATTAAACTCAAACACCATCACTAGAAGAAACAAGATCCTCTTCCTAAAACAACATAGACAGTAAAACCAAGCATATCAAAGGAAGTCTCCCAAGTTTCAAAAGGAAAAAGAAATAAAGACATTAAATAAAATCCCTATTGATGAATAAGGAAATAAGTTGCTAGTGGCCTATAAGATCTCAAAATTGAAAGTTAGCACAATAGATTGAATGGCTTAGTTCATTTTTATAGAGTACTGTATTGGGACAAATGGGATTCTTTCATTTTCACAAATCTTTAAAGTACTTAGATCTCTGTAGTAGTTCCTAAAATTAAGATGACCTTCCCATAATACTCTCTTATTAATCACTTATGAAAGAAAAATTAATTAAAATCCAATAAAAATAATCTGTATTTGATCTAATGAAATGTTTCAAGAAGCGTAATACAGGTGCCATTTGCTAACACTCCCCCCACCCCCGTTTCTCAGTTGAATTCAGGTGAAAACTCAAAGTTTTTAGGTCCTATCTTTAAAATACAGATTTTTTTCCTAATTACCAAATATATATTTCACTTTAGAATACATGACAAAAGAGAAAACCATACAAAATAAAAATAATCAGTGATCTCAACACTTGAAAATGACCACATTTAATATATTAGCTTTATTTAAAATTTAAAAATATATTCTAATGGCAGATTCTTTTACAATGACAGATTCTTTTACAACTGCTATTCTCAAAAAAAATTTTTTTTGATCTCCAAACCACTTAATACTCTTAAAATTATTAAGGACCTCAAAATGCTTTTGTTTATGTAGACTGTATTTATCAATATTTATAGTTTTACCAAAGCAGAAATTTTAACATTGTATTAATCCATCTAAAAATGACTAATAATCTATTACATGTTAACATCCATAACATATTTTACAAAAAGTAATTCTACTTTCCAAAACACATGAGCAAAAACATTTAGTGAGAAGAGTGGCATTATTTTATATTTTTGCTAATCTTGTTAATATTTGACTTAATAGAAAGATAAATTCTCATATCTACTTCTGTGCTCAACATGTAGGTATGTTTTATTAGCAGGAGTATTTAAAGAAAAGCTAGTCTCATGGAGATATGTAGTTGGAAAGGGAGGGGTAATTTTCAGGTAGTTATATATATTTTATTTATACCACCACACTGAAACTGGAAAAGTCACAGTTTTTAAAAATTAGTTTCAATGTGGAATATGAAAAAAAATGAGCTTTTCACACCCCACATACTCATGAGAGGATAAAAAGTACAAAATATGAACAAAAGATCTTAGTATTATTATAAAAATAGTTTTAACCTTGTGGACCCTCTTAGACCCATACTTTGATAACTGCAGTTCTACAACTTCATACTTAATTGTTAACACAGCATTTTATCATATAACAGTTTATTTTCTCAATAACCTGTTGAACATTTAGATTATTCTCGAGTTTTTCCTATATTAAAAAATGCTCAAAGCTGAACTCAATGGTACACACCTGTAATCCCAGCCTCAGCAACTTAGCAAGATGCTGTCTCAAAATAGAAAATAAGAAGAGCTGGGATGTAGCTCAGTGGCAGAGCACCCTGGATTCAATCACCAGTACCTTACTTACATCTTTCTGCATGTTTATTTTTTTTAGGATAATACTAGGAAATTCTAGGAAAGTAGAATTTGAGAGTCAAAAGTAAGTAGTTTTCAGTCTTTTCACACATATTTCCAACTTCCCTTCAGAAAGGTTGATTAACTTGCATTCCTATCAGTCTTGAGTACAAGAGTCTTACATTTTCTTTTTTTGTAGAGAGGTATCTTTATTTATATAGATGCTACCTATTAGCAATCTATATGGACCTAGTAGAAAAATATATCAGATTCACCTTTTAAAAAGAAACTTCTCTCTCTGGTTACATAACTGTGCTCAAAGCACTCTAAGTTAGAATTTAGAAGACATTTCTTCATAAAAATCATATTATAAACACTGGTTAGAAATTTGTATAATAGTAATATACCTTGTTTCCATTACAAAGTAAATGAATTTTTGTGGAAGCTATTCACCACTAACATTATAGTTATGGGAAATGCATACAAGAGCCTAAAAAGTAATGATAAAATAAATTTTTGGAACACTACTCCACCATATTTAAGAAATCAGTATAGATATATGAAGCTTAAAATATTCCATATAAAAATTCAATGATTATATATAATATCCTACTGACATTTTTGGGTGACACAAAGGGAAGATCAAAATCTTTTACAAGTTTTCCCCCAAATCTCTGCTTTGAAACCCTAGTCTCATTGAAAGAAGAACCTTACATTCTTACTCTTTCAACACTGGGTACCACATTAGTCCTGTTGGCTGTTTTCAGAAAATCAGAGTGTGACTGGACTTAGTGAGCTCACTGCCTTATATGAACTATAGTACTTGAGCCTTACTGGAATCCTGTGCTGGCAGAGTAACTTCTCTGATAAGTCTACCACAGTATTTATTGATTGCTGCTTTGTATTATTAGAGTTAGTTCCTACCATGTGTCTTCTAAATTTCTCAAGACAGAAACCATGTCTCCTTGTCTAAGTAAATACATACCACAGTGCTCATGGGATAGACAGTTTTTCACCCCAAAGAGGTCCTGGAATTAATTCTTGGCTTCACTACTTATAGCTGTGTATTATAGCCTGGATGTGTTCCCCAGAATTCAAACATTGAAAAGTGATCACAAATGTGACAGTATTGACGCGGGGCCTTTAGGCAATGCTAAAGTCATGAAGTGCAGCTCTCATGAACGGGTTAGCAACTTTAAGAAAGAAGGTGAAGGGCCGGGTGCAGTTGTGCATGCCTGTAATCCCAGAAAGTTGGGGGGCTGAGGTGGGAGTCCAAAGCCAGCCTCAGAAATTTAGCAAGGCCCTAAGCAATTCAGGAAGACCCTGTCTAAACATAAAAAAAGCAGGGGGTGGGGAAGGGTAGGGATGTGGATCAGTGGTTAAGCACCCCTGGGTTCATTCCCTGGTGGCAAAAAAAAGAAAGAAAAAGAAAGAAGGTGAAGGGAGTGCCTGAGGCCTTTTTGCTCTTTCCACCATAGACACATCTATTGCACCTCAATCTTGGACTTCCCAGATTCCACAAGTATGAGCAATAGTTTTCTGTTTATAAATTTCCCATTCTCAGGTAATTTGTTATAGCAATGCAAACTGACCAAGACACTGTGAGTATGGGAAATTGACTTCCTCTTCCTTTCTTGACCTTGAAGGTTATTAGTTAAAAAGGAAGACTAATACTTCATAAGGCAGTTGTATTCAAATAACATGTGCAAAATAGCTCATACAATACAGGTAGTCTGATTTATGATGGTTCAAATTTATGATGCATTTTTAGTATGTATTCAATAGAAACCATATCTCAAATTTTGAATTTTGATCTGTTCCTGGGCCAGCAATATGTGACCCAATACTCTCTTGCAATGCTGGACAGTGGCAACCAGCCATGACCCCTGGTCACTCATGCTATCATGAGGATTAACAACCAACACTCAATAGTGTACTGTGACTAAGCCATAATGGTTAGAGGCTAGGTGTATTAAATGCATTCTGATTTGGGATATTTTCAACTTTCAGTGGGTCTACCAGGACATAATCTCATCACAAATTGAGGAGCATTTGCACTTGGCAAATAATATGTTCCATGTGTTCTCTCCCTTTTCCCTTCCATTGTTGAATTAACATTGTGAAGTCCAAACTTTGAAGAGCTACAAACCCACTTTAATGAATTAATAAGGTTATAATTAAAGCAGAGATCAACCTCTTCAACAATAATTACCTCTGAAAAGTGTAAGTATAATAAGCAAAATGGATGCATTTTCTAATGATTCTTCCCTGTATCACTCATTCATTATTCACTCATTCATTTGCTCAATAAAGGGACAGAGAATTCTCATACAATCCAAGGGCTGAGAGTATATCCAAGTCTTTTAGGGAAGAGAAACCAGGAAAATCATGAGGAATCAAGGGAGAAATTCTCTGTGTGTCAGTGTAGTTTTGTTCTGTTTCTCTCTGAGCATTTTCTCTTCTCTCCTGACCCTCCTATCATCTCAGCTCAACATCACTATCATCAAATGGCACCCTAAACCCCAAAGGCTGCAGAACTGTTTCAGAGTTCAGAAAAGTATTTCATTGCTTTACTCTCTTTTAATGTCTGTATTCCAGACAAGAAAAAGACATGGGTGGGAAAAGCAACACAACCTCACCCCTGGATGTTAGCCTGACTTGCTTTGGTGAAGGATGAAGCTTTTCCCATGTGCTAGGATCAGTTCAAACAGACAAGGTCTGCTCACAGACTTCTGAGTCTTGTGGGCACTCTGTATTGGGAGGACTGTTTTAAGGTTTTAGAAACACACTTGAGTGACAGCCTGAATTCAGACCTCTGGTGGTGGCCCTACAATTTCCCTATATAATGCTACCTCCCCATCCATCTTCTATTCTCTGGACTCTCTGCCTTGACAATTTTATTTACCATTACATACCTTTTCTTTTTTTCCTGGACACCATCTCATACACCAAATTATGCTCAGCAATTTTAGCTAATGTTCTTTTATACCACACATTGGACAGTTTACAGTATAAGTTCAGAATTTTTTTAAATAATAGAAAAATTAACCAGTAATTTCCAAAAATAAAAATCAATAATACATATACAAAATATTATTGAAAGATCACAATAAGATTGACTAGATATCCAAAAAGTTGAGACCTGTCCCCTAAATCCCTCAAGCCAACTAAATAGAACCCATGTCTGTACTTCCAAGTTACCAAAGAGAATCAACATTACCTGAGTCTCGCTTCTCCCCTTGGTGGGGGTTGTACAGATACCATGTAGTAACCCACCCTGTGAGGTGGAGCACAGTTCTCTGGAGGACTGGCCTAGGTATAAGGACTAGAAGTATTAGAAGGAAAATTTTCTGATAATAGCAAACAGATAAAGGGAGCTTTAAAATCCCAATACAGGGATATTAGAGTATGTAAAACAGGTGATATTGAGTTCCTAGTCGTTTGTTTTTATTATGAAATGGAAAGTCCACACTAGACCAAACATTTTCCCCAATAAATATCAAGGGAAAAACACTTCAACTTCCTATGGTATTTGTTCATTCTTCTGTTACATTTTAAACTAAATTTCACATGTCTTAGGGAAATATTAACTATTTATTCCTTGTTTAAATAAAATGGTATACATCGGCCAGGCATGGTGGTGCATGCCTGTGATCCACTGACGAGAGAGAGAGAGAGAGAGAGAGAGAGAGAGAGAGAGAGAGAGAGAGAGAGAGAGAGAAAGAAGAAGAAGAAGAAGAAGAAGAAGAAGAGGAGGAGGAGGAGGAGGAGGAGGAGGAGGAGGAGGAAGAGGAGGAGGAGGAGGAAAGAAAGAAAAAGGAAGGAAGGAAGGAAGGGAGAGAAAGAAAGAGAAAGAGAGAGAGACAGAAAGAGAAAGAGAGAGTAAGAGAGAGAAAGAGAGAAAGAGAAAGAAAGAGAGAAAGGAAAGGAAAAAAGAAAGATAATATCTATTGCACCACAAGTTAAATGACCTGTGGATCAGATAACAAAGCCCAAAGAAATCTTTCTTAGTGTCCCCTATTATTTCAGTAGACACTTGATTTTTTTGTTTGTTTGTTTGTTTTGTTTTTTGTATCAGGGATTGAACCTAGGGACACTCAACACAGAAATACACTCCCAGCCCTTTTTTAATATTTTATTTAGAGACAGAGCCCTTGCTAAGTTGCTTAGAGCCTCACTAAGTTGCTGAAGCTGGCTTTGAACTTTCAAACTGCTGGGTTTATAGGCATGCTTGATGTCCTTTTTTTTGATGGTCCAACAACTGACTTTTCCTTTCATTTGTGAATTCCCTGGGGGAGACAGAATGACAGCCAGGTACTCTCCCACTAAGGACCTGCACACCCATTCCCAACATTAAGGCTATTGATAAGGAACTAGATGGTAGTGCTCCTTATTCTCTTGGGCAGAAGCAAAAGTTCCAGTTGCTACAATATTAAATAGCTAGTCAATAGCAACTGGACAAATTTTGACATCTGATGCCCAATAACAATA